>NC_134356.1:360391880-361083658 GCF_048569485.1 Anomaloglossus baeobatrachus
CAAGAGATAATGATCTAAATACCTATACATACTGTAGATTTTAAATTTACACTCTTTGGTTAAACTGACAATCTTGACTGTGTGGGTGAACCGGAAATACAGGCAATATAGGGAACATTGGTTAAACGTATTACTGTGTGGGCGAAGTCTAGGAATCTGGACTGTGTGGGTGAACTAGGAATACAGACTAGAGATGAGCGAACCGGTCGCGGTTCGGCTCGAGGTCGGTTCGCCGAACGGAGGTCCCGTTTGAGTTCGGTTCGTCGAACTTTCGACGTACCGAACTCGAACCGCATAGGAAACAATGGCAGGCATTCACAAACACATAAAAACTAGTGATGAGCGAGTACTAAAAAGCTCGTGTACTCGGCCCGAGCACCGAGCCCAATGTTATCCTATGGGAGACCCGAGTATTTTTGTGAAATGACGCCCGGCAGCATGTAGAAACCCTAAAAATGTCACAAAAGTCTCAGAAGAGTGCTCAAATGACATGGCAACAGCATGGGGAAGACCCCTTGAAGCATTTATCACTCAAAAGTCACAGCTGTGAACAATTTTGTCCGAGTTTTACGCCATTTTTACGGACTCACCAGAAAACCTTCCAAAATCATAGTATCATAGTATCATAGTTTTTAAGGTTGAAGGGAGACTCTAAGTCCATCTAGTTCAACCCGTAGCCTAACATGTTGATCCAGAGGAAGGCAAAAAAAACCCAATGTGGCAAAAGAGTTCCAATGGGGAAAAAATTTCCTTCCTGACTCCACATCCGGCAATCAGACTAGTTCCCTGGATCAATACCCTGTCATAAAATCTAATATACATAACTGGTAATATTAAATTTTTCAAGAAAGGCGTCCAGGCTCTGCTTAAATGTTAGTAGTGAATCACTCATTACAACATCATGCGGCAGAGAGTTCCATAGTCTCACTGCTCGTACAGTAAAGAATCCTCGTCTGTGATTATGATTAAACCTTCTTTCCTCAAGACGTAGCGGATGCCCCCGTGTTCCAGTCGCAGGCCTAGGTGTAAAAAGATCTTTGGAAAGGTCTCTGTACTGTCCCCTCATATATTTATACATTGTGATTAGATCCCCCCTAAGCCTTTGTTTTTCCAAACTAAATAACCCCAAGTTTAATAACCTGTCTTGGTATTGCAGCCCACCCATTCCTCTAATAATCTTGGTCGCTCTTCTCTGCACCCTCTCCAGTTCAGCTATCTCCTTCTTATATATCGGTGACCAGAATTGTACACAGTATTCTAAGTGCGGTTGCACTAGTGACTTGTACAGAGGTAGAACTATATTTTTTTCATGAACACTTATACCTCTTTTAATACATCCCATTATTTTATTAGCCCTGGCAGCAGCTGCCTGACACTGTCCACTAAAGTGAAGTTTACCATCCACCCATACACCCAAGTCTTTTTCTGTGTCTGTTTTACCCAGTGTTCTACAATTAAGTACATAATCATAAATGTTATTTCCTCTACCCAAGTGCATGACCTTACATTTATCTACATTAAACTTCAATTGCCACTTCTCAGCCCAATCCTCCAATTTACATAAATCTCCCTGTAATATAAAATTATCCTCCTCTGTATTGATTACCCTGCAGAGTTTAGTATCATCTGCAAATATTGAAATTCTACTCCGCATGCCCCCAACAAGGTCATTAATAAATATGTTGAAAAGAAGCGGGCCCAATACTGACCCCTGTGGTACCCCACTATGAACTGAGACCCAGTCCGAGTACGTACCATTAATAACCACCCTTTGTTTCCTATCACTGAGCCAGTTTTTAACCCAGTTACACATATTTTCCCCTATCCCCATTATTCTCATTTTATGTACCAACCTTTTGTGTGGCACCGTATCAAAAGCTTTTGAAAAGTCCATAAACACAACATCCACTGCATTTCCCTGGTCCAGGCTTGAACTTACCTCTTCATAGAAGCTGATCAAATTAGATTGACAGGATCGATCCCTCATAAACCCATGAAATGAAACCCATGAAATGAATTTTCATGGCGGAAATGTTAAGGGCACATACCCAATAGTGAGATAGAGCTGGTGTATGTTACTTTTTGAGATTAATACATGAAAGATTTTACGTAAAACATTGTGTGGCACTCTGATGTCCAAAACGCACGTTTTGTGCTTTTACTAGCGATGTCGGTCATTTTTTTTTCATTCTATCTCCCGTCGGTCGGTTTCGCTCTGTCTGTCTCTCTCTGTCTTGTCTGTCCCCCTCTCACAGTCTGTCGGTCAGTCTCCCCCCCTGTTTCTTACTTACCGTTCCCCGATCACTGCCGCAGCGCTGCACAGCTGTTCACTAAACTCCGGCGGCTTTTCCTCTTTTGAAAAAGCCGGCCGCTCATTAAACAATCTCGTATTCCCTGCTTTCCTGCTTTTCAGCGCCTATGATTGGTTGCAGTGAGACACGCCCCCACACTGAGTGACAGGTGTCTCACTGCACCCAAACACAGCAGCCGGTGGGTGTGTGTATACTGTGCAGTGAAATAAATAATTAAATAATTAAAAAAAACAGCGTGCGGTCCCCCCCCAATTTTAATACCAGCTAGATAAAGCCATACGGCTGAAGGCTGGTATTCTCAGGATGGGGAGCTCCACGTTATGGGAAGCCCCCCAGCCTAACAATATCAGTCAGCAGCCGCCCAGAATTGCCGCATACATTATATGCGACAGTTCTGGGACTGTACCCGGCTCTTCCCGATTTACCCTAGTGCGTTGGCAAATCGGGGTAATAAGGAGTTAATGGCAGCCCATAGCTGCCACTAAATCCTAGATTAATCATGTCAGGCGTCTCCCCGAGATTCCTTCCATGATTAATCTGTAAATTACAGTTAAAAAACACACACACCCGAAAAATCCTTTATTAGAAATAAAAAACACTAACAAAGTCCCTCATCACCAATTTATTAACCCCGACAAACCCTCCATGTCCGGCGTACTCCACATAACTGAATAGGATAACTGAAGTGAGCACTAATATATATATATTATGAGTGCAAGCCAAAAATTACATACTATACAAGGATAAGGCTGCACATCAAACATAGATAATGGTATAATGCCTCAAGCATATGGAAAAATATTGGAATATACAATGAAAAATGCTACTTACTAATTTGAACATGTGAATAATGAATTGCATACCTGCCATGAATATTAGGAAAAAGGAGATATTTAGCAATCGCATTGATCAATGTAACTGAGCCCCAAGACCTCGTCAAGGTATATCTCTATATTGGGGTCCCTAGCTCTGTGACCCTAACTGTGTGTCATCTCATTGCAATTAAAAACTGCTGTGGGTGGAGAGGGGTAACTAAGGACTTTCTTATATAGGAGATGGAAAAAACATGGCTGAAAGGGGCGGAGCTGTGTTCACATTCAGAAAAAAACTACATATAACTGAATAGGATAACTGAAGTGAGCACTAATATATATATATATTATGAGTGCAAGCCAAAAATTACATACTATACAAGGATAAGGCTGCACATCAAACATAGATAATGGTATAATGCCTCAAGCATATGGAAAAATATTGGAATATACAATGAAAAATGCTACTTACTAATTTGAACATGTGAATAATGAATTGCATACCTGCCATGAATATTAGGAAAAAGGAGATATTTAGCAATCGCATTGATCAATGTAACTGAGCCCCAAGACCTCGTCAAGGTATATCTCTTTATTGGGGTCCCTAGCTCTGTGACCCTAACTGTGTGTCATCTCATTGCAATTAAAAACTGCTGTGGGTGGAGAGGGGTAACTAAGGACTTTCTTATATAGGAGATGGAAAAAACATGGCTGAAAGGGGCGGAGCTGTGTTCACATTCAGAAAAAAACTTCAAATAACTGAATAGGATAACTGAAGTGAGCACTAATATATATATATTATGAGTGCAAGCCAAAAATTACATAATATACAAGGATAAGGCTGCACATCAAACATAGATAATGGTATAATGCCTCAAGCATATGGAAAAATATTGGAATATACAATGAAAAATGCTACTTGCTAATTTGAACATGTGAATTATGAATTGCATACCTGCCATGAATATTAGGAAAAAGGAGATATTTAGCAATCGCATTGATCAATGTAATTGAGCCCCAAGACCTCGTCAAGGTATATCTCTATATTGGGGTCCCTAGCTCTGTGACCCTAACTGTGTGTCATCTCATTGCAATTAAAAACTGCTGTGGGTGGAGAGGGGTAACTAAGGACTTTCTTATATAGGAGATGGAAACAACATGGCTGAAAGGGGCGGAGCTGTGTTCACATTCAGAAAAAAACTACATATAACTGAATAGGATAACTGAAGTGAGCACTAATATATATATATATTATGAGTGCAAGCCAAAAATTACATACTATACAAGGATAAGGCTGCACATCAAACATAGATAATGGTATAATGCCTCAAGCATATGGAAAAATATTGGAATATACAATGAAAAATGCTACTTACTAATTTGAACATGTGAATAATGAATTGCATACCTGCCATGAATATTAGGAAAAAGGAGATATTTAGCAATCGCATTGATCAATGTAACTGAGCCCCAAGACCTCGTCAAGGTATATCTCTTTATTGGGGTCCCTAGCTCTGTGACCCTAACTGTGTGTCATCTCATTGCAATTAAAAACTGCTGTGGGTGGAGAGGGGTAACTAAGGACTTTCTTATATAGGAGATGGAAAAAACATGGCTGAAAGGGGCGGAGCTGTGTTCACATTCAGAAAAAAACTACATATAACTGAATAGGATAACTGAAGTGAGCACTAATATATATATATTATGAGTGCAAGCCAAAAATTACATACTATACAAGGATAAGGCTGCACATCAAACATAGATAATGGTATAATGCCTCAAGCATATGGAAAAATATTGGAATATACAATGAAAAATGCTACTTACTAATTTGAACATGTGAATAATGAATTGCATACCTGCCATGAATATTAGGAAAAAGGAGATATTTAGCAATCGCATTGATCAATGTAACTGAGCCCCAAGACCTCGTCAAGGTATATCTCTATATTGGGGTCCCTAGCTCTGTGACCCTAACTGTGTGTCATCTCATTGCAATTAAAAACTGCTGTGGGTGGAGAGGGGTAACTAAGGACTTTCTTATATAGGAGATGGAAAAAACATGGCTGAAAGGGGCGGAGCTGTGTTCACATTCAGAAAAAAACTACATATAACTGAATAGGATAACTGAAGTGAGCACTAATATATATATATATTATGAGTGCAAGCCAAAAATTACATACTATACAAGGATAAGGCTGCACATCAAACATAGATAATGGTATAATGCCTCAAGCATATGGAAAAATATTGGAATATACAATGAAAAATGCTACTTACTAATTTGAACATGTGAATAATGAATTGCATACCTGCCATGAATATTAGGAAAAAGGAGATATTTAGCAATCGCATTGATCAATGTAACTGAGCCCCAAGACCTCGTCAAGGTATATCTCTTTATTGGGGTCCCTAGCTCTGTGACCCTAACTGTGTGTCATCTCATTGCAATTAAAAACTGCTGTGGGTGGAGAGGGGTAACTAAGGACTTTCTTATATAGGAGATGGAAAAAACATGGCTGAAAGGGGCGGAGCTGTGTTCACATTCAGAAAAAAACTTCAAATAACTGAATAGGATAACTGAAGTGAGCACTAATATATATATATTATGAGTGCAAGCCAAAAATTACATAATATACAAGGATAAGGCTGCACATCAAACATAGATAATGGTATAATGCCTCAAGCATATGGAAAAATATTGGAATATACAATGAAAAATGCTACTTGCTAATTTGAACATGTGAATTATGAATTGCATACATGCCATGAATATTAGGAAAAAGGAGATATTTAGCAATCGCATTGATCAATGTAATTGAGCCCCAAGACCTCGTCAAGGTATATCTCTATATTGGGGTCCCTAGCTCTGTGACCCTAACTGTGTGTCATCTCATTGCAATTAAAAACTGCTGTGGGTGGAGAGGGGTAACTAAGGACTTTCTTATATAGGAGATGGAAAAAACATGGCTGAAAGGGGCGGAGCTGTGTTCACATTCAGAAAAAAACTACATATAACTGAATAGGATAACTGAAGTGAGCACTAATATATATATATATTATGAGTGCAAGCCAAAAATTACATACTATACAAGGATAAGGCTGCACATCAAACATAGATAATGGTATAATGCCTCAAGCATATGGAAAAATATTGGAATATACAATGAAAAATGCTACTTACTAATTTGAACATGTGAATAATGAATTGCATACCTGCCATGAATATTAGGAAAAAGGAGATATTTAGCAATCGCATTGATCAATGTAACTGAGCCCCAAGACCTCGTCAAGGTATATCTCTTTATTGGGGTCCCTAGCTCTGTGACCCTAACTGTGTGTCATCTCATTGCAATTAAAAACTGCTGTGGGTGGAGAGGGGTAACTAAGGACTTTCTTATATAGGAGATGGAAAAAACATGGCTGAAAGGGGCGGAGCTGTGTTCACATTCAGAAAAAAACTACATATAACTGAATAGGATAACTGAAGTGAGCACTAATATATATATATTATGAGTGCAAGCCAAAAATTACATAATATACAAGGATAAGGCTGCACATCAAACATAGATAATGGTATAATGCCTCAAGCATATGGAAAAATATTGGAATATACAATGAAAAATGCTACTTGCTAATTTTAACATGTGAATTATGAATTGCATACCTGCCATGAATATTAGGAAAAAGGAGATATTTAGCAATCGCATTGATCAATGTAATTGAGCCCCAAGACCTCGTCAAGGTATATCTCTATATTGGGGTCCCTAGCTCTGTGACCCTAACTGTGTGTCATCTTATTGCAATTAAAAACTGCTGTGGGTGGAGAGGGGTAACTAAGGACTTTCTTATATAGGAGATGGAAAAAACATGGCCGAAAGGGGCGGAGCTGTGTTCACATTCAGAAAAAAACTACATATACCTGAATAGGATAACTGAAGTGAGCACTAATATATATATATATTATGAGTGCAAGCCAAATATTACATACTATACAAGGATAAGGCTGCACATAAAACATAGATAATGGTATAATGCCTCAAGCTATGGAAAAATATTGGAATATACAATGAAAAATGCTACTTGCTAATTTGAACATGTGAATAATGAATTGCATACCTGCCATGAATATTAGGAAAAAGGAAATATTTAGCAATCGCATTGATTCCAATATTTTTGCATTTGCTTGAGGCATTATACCATTATCTATGTTTGATGTGCGGCGTACTCCACAGTCCTCCAGCGTCGCATCCAGCTGTGCTGCATGAAGGTGACAGGAGCTGCAGAATACACCGCCGCTCCGGTCACCTCCACGCAGCTAATGAGATGAGTAGCGCGATCAGCTGAGCTGTCACTGAGGTTACCTGGATTCAGCGGTGGATGCAGCGGTGGCCGCGGGTAACCTCAGTGACAGCTCAGCTGATCGCGCTACTCACCGCCGCTCCAGTCAGCAACACGCAACAAATGAGGTGAGTATCGCGATCAACTGAGCTGTCACTGAGGTTACCCGCGGCCACCGCTGCATCCACTGCTGGATCCAGGTAACCTCAGTGACAGCTCAGCTGATCGCGCTACTCATCTCATTAGCTGCGTGGAGGTGACTGGAGCGGCGGTGTATTCTGCTGCTCCTGTCACCTCCATGCAGCAAAGCTGGACGCGACGCTGGAGGTCCGTGGATTACGCCGGACATGGAGGGCTTTGTCGGGGTTAATAAATTGGTGATGAGGGACTTTATTGTTTTTTATTTCTAATAAAGGATTTTTCGTGTGTGTGTGTTTTTTAACTGTAATTTACAGATTAATCATGGAAGGAATCTCGGGGAGACGCCTGACATGATTAATCTAGGATTTAGTGGCAGCTATGGGCTGCCATTAACTCCTTATTACCCCGATTTGCCAACGCATAAGGGTAAATCGGGAAGAGCCGGGTACAGTCCCAGAACTGTCGCATATAATGTATGCGGCAATTCTGGGCGGCTGCTGACTGATATTGTTAGGCTGGGGGGTTCCCCATAACATGGAGCTCCCCATCCTGAGAATACCAGCCTTCAGCCGTATGGCTTTATCTGGCTGGTATTAAAATTGGGGGGGACCGCACGCCGTTTTTTTTAATTATTTATTTATTTTTTTTACTGCACAGTATATACACGCCCACCGGCTGCTGTGATTGGGTACAGTGAGACACCTGTCACTCAGCATGGGGGCGTGTCTCACTGCAACCAATCATAGGCGCCTGTGGGCGGGGAAAGCAGGGAATATGAGATGGCTGTGTGCAGAGCACAGCACGCCCGCCGGTATAAAGGCTCGGTCACGCTGTGCAGGCCAGCCAATCACTGCAATTCCACAACTAACAGGGCTGTGGCATTGCAGTGGTCTGCCAGCCAATCCCTGCATGAGGGCTGGCTCTCAAAAGAGCGCCAACATGCAGGGATGAAGACCACGAGTACAGCACGAGTATCGCGAAATTACTCGGTACCCGCCGAGTAGCCCGAGTACAGTGATACTCGTGCGAGTACCGAGTAGTAACAAGCATACTCGCTCATCACTAATAAAAACACCTAGAAAACACCCTCAAAGGTGTCCAAAAGGTGACAAACAACTCACAACACAACACAAACACATGGGAAAGTGACAAGAACAAATTCTCATGCGAAAACAAAAGACCGTAACGAGGAAAAAGAGGACGAGACACAGATATAGACATGGCACGCCCTTCTAAAATCATGTAAAACACCGCAAGGTGACTCCAAGCGGAGTCTCCCTTTTTTCCAAAAATTGGGCCCCACACACACCCACCCATTCAGTGGCAGCACTTGTGCCCTAGTTGCAAACAGGATGTTTTGATTTGCATCAAGCACATTCAAAAATATGCCATTCTTAACCGTCCCCAGGATGACACCGGGGTAGGTAGCAAAGTCTTTCCTGATCCCAGCTCTGTTCATCTTGGATCATTTTTAAAAAACACAGCAAGCAAGGGTTACTCCAAGCGGAGTCTCCCTTTTTTTCCAAAAATTGTGCCCCACACACACCCACCCATTCAGTGGCAGCACTTGTGCCCTAGTTGTACACTTCACAGCTAGATTTGCATCAAGCACATTCAAAAATACGCCATTCTTAACCGTCCCCAGGATATCACCGGGGTAGGTAGCAAAGTCTTTGCTGAACCATGACTTGTTCATCTTGGCTCCTTTTAAAAACAATGTAAGCAAAGGTTACTCCAAGCGGAGTCTCCCTTTTTTCAAAAAATTGGGCCACACAGACACCCCATCAGTGGCAGCACTTGTGCCCTAGTTGCAAACAGGATGTTTTGATTTGCATCAAGCACATTCAAAAATACGCCATAATTAACTGTCCCCAGGATGACACCGGGGTAGGTAGCAAAGTCTTTCCTGATCCCAGCTCTGTTCATCTTGGATCATTTTTAAAAAACACAGCAAGCAAGGGTTACTCCAAGCGGAGTCTCCCTTTTTTTTCCAAAAATTGTGCCCCACACACACCCACCCATTCAGTGGCAGCACTTGTGCCCTAGTTGTACACTTCACAGCTAGATTTGCATCAAGCACATTCAAAAATACGCCATTCTTAACCGTCCCCAGGATGACACCGGGGTATTTAGCAAAGTCTTTGCTGAACCATGACTTGTTCATCTTGGCTCCTTTTAAAAACAATGTAAGCAAGGGTTACTCCAAGCGGAGTCTCCCTTTTTTCAAAAAATTGGGCCACACACACACCCCATCAGTGGCAGCACTTGTGCCCTAGTTGCAAACAGGATGTTTTGATTTGCATCAAGCACATTCCAAATCCACAAGCATTTACTCTCCCCAGGATGACACAGGGGTAGTAAATTCCTTGTGGATCCATGACTTGTTCATTTTGATGAACGTTAGTCTGTCCACATTGTCACTGGACAGACGCATGTGCTTATCTGTCAGCACACACCCAGCAGCACTGAAGATACGTTCAGAGACAACGCTGGCAGCTGGACACGACAAAATCTCCAAGGCGTAAGTGGAGAGCTCTTGCCATTTTTCAAGATTTGAAGCCCAAAATGAGCAAGGCTCCATTTGCAAAGTCATGGCATCAATGTTCATTTGGAGATACTCCTGTATCATCCTCTCCAGCCGTTGACTATGTGTTAGACTTGTCTCTGTTGGCCTTGCAAAGGAGGGTCTAAAAAAATTATGAAAAGATTCCATAAAATTGCTGTTACCAGCACCAGATACAGTCCTACTGGTACGGGTAGACTGTTGAAGATGACGAGACCGTCCCATGTTTGTCAAGTTACAACTGGGAGATTCACTCCCTGCACCTGCACGGTTGTTTGGTGGAAAAGCCGAGCTAAGATCGAGTAACAGCTTCTGCTGATACTCCTGCATACGTGCGTCCCTTTCTATGGCTGGAATTATGTCAAAAAATTTGGACTTGTACCGGGGATCTAATAGTGTGGCAAGTCAGTAGTCATCATCACTTCTAATTTTGACAATACGAGGGTCATGTTGGAGGTAGTGCAGCAAGAAAACACTCATGTGTCTTGCACAGCCATGCGGACCAAGTCCACGCTGTGTTTGTGGCATAGAGGTGCTAACCGTTCTTTCTTCCTCTGACATCTCCCCCCAACCTCTTTCAACTGAAATTTGACCAAGGTCTCCCTCATCCGCTGAGTCTTCCATGTCTATGGACAGTTCGTCCTCCATTTCTTCATGTTCTCCTGCACCTTCCTCAACATTTCGCCTGGTACCATGCGCCCTTGTTGATCCCTGTCCCCCATGGTCCCATGCCTGCCGCATTGGTCATGATGAACGTCTGGACCTTGGTGATGTTGTTATGTCTTGCGCATATGAATCCTCCTGTAGTTCCTCCCCTTCCTGTTGTCCCACCCCCTGACTCCGAATAGTGTTTAGCGTGTGCTCCAGCATGTAAATGACTGGAATTGTCATGCTGATAATGGCATTGTCAGCGCTAAACATATTCGTCGCTATGTCGAAACTGTGCAGAAGGGTGCATAGGTCCTTGATCTGAGACCACTCCATCAGGGTGATCTGCCCCACCTCTGCATCTCGTTGGCCCAGGCTATACGTCGTGACGTATTGCACCAGGGCTCGGCGGTTCTGCCACAGTCGCTGTAACATGTGGAGAGTCGAATTCCAGCGTGTCGGCACATCGCATTTCAGGCGATGAACCGGCAGGCCGAAAGACTTCTGGAGCAATGCAAGTCGCTCAGCTGCGGCGCTTGAACGGTGGAAGTGAGCAGACAGTTTTCGTGCCCTGGTCAGAAGGCCATCTAGGCCGGGATAGTGTGTTAAAAATTGCTGGACAACAAGGTTCAACACATGAGCCATACAAGGTACGTGTGTCACCTTGCCCAGGCGAAGGGCCGCACCCAGGTTTGCAGCATTGTCGCACACGGCCTTACCAGGCTGCAGGTTGAGTGGAGACAACCATTTATTAAACTCGGACCGCAGAGCTGACCACAACTACTCAACTGTGTGACTCTTATTCCCAAGACATGTCAAGCTAATGACCGCCTGATGACGTTGCGCTCTGCTGTCAGCATAGTAATGAGGGGTGCGTGATTCCTTCTGCGCAGTGAGAACGCTAGTGGCATGACCAGGCAGGCTTGGGGCGGAGGTGGAGGACCCAGATGAGGTGGAGGAGGCAGAAGCAGTGGCGGAACTTGGACAGACAGAGGATTGACACACAAGTCGTGGGGACGGCAAGACTTGTGCAGCAGACCCTTCACCATCTATCACCATAGTTATCCAGTGCCCAGTCAGCGACATGTAACGTCCCTGTCCATGCTTACTGGTCCAAGTGTCGGTGGTAAAATGCACCCGTTCACACAGAGTTTCTCAAGGAAGCGGTGATGTTGTGTGCGACATGCTGGTGTAGCGCGGGCACACCTTTCTTAGAGAAGTAGTGGCGACTGGGCATCTGGTACTGGGGCACAGCGACAGACATAAGGTCTCTAAAATCCTGTGTGTCCACCAGGCGGAAAGGCAGCATTTCGGTAGCCAAGAGCTTACAGAGGGATAAAGTCAACCTCTTAGCTTTGTCATGGGTCGCAGGAAATGGCCTTTTATTTGTCCACATCTGAGGGACAGAGATCTGGCTGCTGTGTGTAGACGGTGTTGAGTAGGGTGTCCCTGGAAAAATGCAGCTTTGTGAGGAAAGTGCAGTCGGAGACATGATGTTGCCTTCATCCAACGTTGGTGCTATCGATGTCTGAGAGAGCTGTACTCACGCACTTGTTTCCCCTTCCAAACCAACTGACGACCTACCAAGCAAACTGCCTGTTGCGGTTACAGTGGTGGAAGTTGTGCGTGGAAAACCAGGTGTGACAGCTGTCCCCACAGTCCTAGAAGATGAAGAGCACGCGGATGCACTGGAAGGGGCAGGCCGTGGATGGTTCGCTCCGCTAGGCCGCATTGCAGCATGGTGAGCTTCCCACTGGGACCTATGATATTTATTCATGTGACGATTCATGGAAGAAGTTGTCAAACTGCTGAGGTTTTGACCTCTACTAACAGAATCACGACAAATTTTACACATCACATAATTTGGGCGATCTTTTTCTATGTAAAAAAAGGATCAGGCTAGGCAAGGCTTAGAGGGCATGCGACCTGCTGAGCCCCCCCGACTAGTGCTCAGAGGCAGAGTGGTGGCTGATGATGCAGTTGTAGACGTGCTACCAGTGCTCCGACTCTGTCCAGGAAGGCGCAAGGTAACTTCGTCGTAGGTTGCATCCTCCTCCACCGCCTCTGTTGACCTCCTCGAGTGCCTGACTGTGGGTTGACAGTAGGTGGGATCTAGAACTTCCTCATCAATTGTTGTGTTTGCACTCCCCTCACCCTCAGACCGAGCCTCTTCTTGCCCTGACCGAATATTTAAGTTGTCATCCCAACCTGGTATCTGGGTCTCATCGTCATCAGTATGTTCCTCATTGTCTATAACCACAGGTGTTACAGTTTGTGACAAAGGGTCAACATTATGCTCAGAAACGTGGTCCTCACGGCCTGAATCAGAGTCACAAAGGTTCTGGGCATCACTGCAGACCATTTCCTGGTCTGTACTCACTGTAGCTTGGGAGCAGACCTCTGATTCCCAGGCTATAGTGTGACTGAACAGCTCTGCAGACTCAGCCATCTCACTTCCACCATACTGTGCAGGGCTGATGGAGACTTCAGAGCTGGGAGAAAGCAAGTTTGATTGGGATGACAACTCAGAGGACTGGTGTTTTTTGGATGCGGTAGTTGAGGTGGCTGAGAGGGCACTTGTTGGACCACTTGAGATCCATTCAAGCATTTTCCTTTTTTGGCCATCATCTACCTTTTGTTCCTGTTGTTCGTGTCCATAAAAAAGGGAGCACATCGGATTGTCCACGGTAAGTAGTAGACATCTTACTTTTGCTGGTAGATGGTCTATCTTCAGCAGATGTTAATGGAGCTTTGCCACCTTCCCCACGGACAAACCCTTTTTTTCCTTTTACAACACGCCTCTTCCCCTTTCCACCAGCATCTGTCATTTTGCCACTCATGTTGATTGCGACAAGATTGTGCACTTAAAATGTGATAGTAAAAATTGAGAGGTGGTGTAGATTGCAGCGGTGGTCTAGCTTTATTAACAGCAGAATAATAAAGAATAATTATCCTTGACAATGCAACTACGGCCCTTAAACTGGCAGCATAAATTGCTAGTATAATGGCTTAGTAACAATGAGTTGGAGTGTGCAATGCAGGCAGACGTGCTGCAAATATCTTTGCACTAGTGGGACTATACAGAAGTCCAATAGCCACGTTTAGGATGCCACTAACTTCACTCAGTGTTTGCTAGTATAATGGCTTAGTAACAATGAGTTTGAGTGTGCAATGCAGGCAGACGTGCTGCAAATATCTTTGCACTAGTGGGACTATACAGAAGTCCAACAGCCACGTTTAGGATGCCACTAAGTTCACTCAGTGTTTGCTAGTATAATGGCTTAGTAACAATGAGTTGTAGTGTGCAAAGGGCAGGAGGGTACAGTGGCAGGGTTGTGGGTCTCTGGGTAGAGGAAAGGAAGCCTGCCTTTCTATCCCTCCTAATGGGGAAATGCAGCGAGGAAATCTCTGACCTTAGCTACACAGATGCTGTCATCTTGTGTAGCTGTTAAACTCTGTTTTAAACTGTCACCTATGGCTCTGACCCTGCCGGTATGAGCCCTTAGAAGGACTGATAGAAAGTGCTATCCCTATGCTGTCCAGCGCTGTGTATGGAGCGTATACAGCAGTATCGGCGATAGGAGCTGCGCCAGTGATGTCTGACACCAAGAACGCAGAAGGCAGAAAATGGCGTGCTGGAGGAAAATGTCCGGTTTTATAATGCAGGGACATGTGACATGGACATCCTATCACACATGCCATTGGTTCTCTGGCTAAAAGTCCACTTAGATGTGTGTGTGTCTGGGATTGGCTGACATGCTGGCCCGCCCCACTACACGTGCGCGCTTAGGGAAGGAAGACAAGGAAAAAAAAAAAAAATGGCGATCGCCAATATACATACAGCACTGATCTGAATGCGCTGTTCCCGCACACTATACACTGAAATGTCATAATAGTGTGAGTCACAGATTGACTTACACTATTACAGCGGAAAGCCAGCTAGGAATTAGCTGGTTTTTTTGCTGCTAGAACCGTTCTCGAACATATCTAGAACTATCGAGCTTTAGCAAAAAAGCTCGAGTTCTAGTTTGATCTAGAACAGCCCCCAAAATCACTCGAGCCGCGAACTGGAGAACCTCGAACCGCGAACTGCGCTCAACTCTAATACAGACACTGTAAGGGCCCTTTTTTAAATTGTTGGTCTGTGGAGAATGTCTGAAATCCATCTCATTGGAATAACTCTGAAAATCTTTTGAGTTTCTTCATTTTCTTGCTATGTAAATTATTAGGGTGACAGAAGCCATTTAATTAACTTACCTATTCACATTTGTTTGCAGGGCAATTGGCATGCTCTTGCCATCATTCAGGTTTCTTTTGCAGCCCCCCAGTCTTTACGACAACCATTTTAGAGCCCTAAACTTGGGCTCCCCATTGCCCATTGACTTGTTTGGGGTTCATTGTTCGGGGTTAAGTTCAGTGTCACTCGCTGATCCCGATTTTTTTTTTCCCGTGCTGGTCCATAGAACGGGAATATTCATGGGTTCGCTCATCACTAATTACAAGTATATCTAATATATCAATATGTATTAAACAGGAAGTGTCTTTATAATGGCATTATGACTATATGACAATTATCTAGGAAACTCAAGTGAAACTTAAGCCAGCTTTACACCTTACAATTAGGTATGCGATCTCGTATGCGATGTGACACGCCCAGGTCGCATATGCGATCTAATGAGATTGCACGTAGGTCGTTCATTTGCTGTCACACGAGCGTTAGTAGCCTATGTTAAATTGATCAATTTTGTGTGCGATCCTTTAGATCATGTGTTCTGTGACGTATGCATTGGGCACCTTTTTTTTTTTTAATTTATTGACTTGCCAAGCGTGTGTAATGTGTAGGGATGCGTTTTTACTATGTCATCTGCCGTTCAGCTCTGCTACATGGCCGCTGACAGCAGACACAGACAGCCATGTAGCAGAGCTGAATGGCAGATGACAGCAGACACAGACAGAGCCGCACTGTCAGAATGAACTCGGGTGAATCTCACCCGACTTCATTGTCATGCTGCGGCTCTGTCTGTGTCGCGTCCCGATTAGCGGTCACCTGTGAAGACTCACCGGTGACCGCTAATCTCCTGAGTAACTGAATTGAGCAGCCCTCTCTCATACTCACCAATCCCCGATCCCCGGCGCTGCATGGCATTCACACTGCTCTGGCGGCTTTTACTGTTTTGAAAAAGCCGGCCGCCCATTAAACAATCTCATATTCCCTGCTTTCCCCGCCCACCGGCGCCTATGATTGGTTACAGTGAGACACGCCCCCACGCTGAGTGACAGGTGTCACACTGCACCCAATCACAGCAGCCGGTGGGCGTGTCTATACTGTGTAGTGAAATAAATAATTAAATAATTTAAAAAAACGGCGTGCGGTTCCCCCCAATTTTAAAACCAGCCAGATAAAGCCATACGGCTGAAGGCTGGTATTCTCAGGATGGGGAGCACACACAGCCGCTCCGGTCACCTCCACGCAGAACTGTCGCATATAATGTATGCGGCAATTCTGGGTGGCTGTTGGCTGATATTGTTAGGGTGGGGGGCTCCCCATAACGTGGAGCTCCCCATCCTGAGAATACCAGCCTTCAGCCGTATGGCTTTATCTGGCTGGTATTAAAATTGGGGGGGACCGCACGCCGTTTTTTTAAATTATTTAATTATTTATTTCACTACACAGTATAGACACGGCCACCGGCTGCTGTGATTGGGTGCAGTGTGACACCTGTCACTCAGCGTGGGGGCGTGTCTCACTGTAACCAATCATAGGCGCCGGTGGGCGGGGAAAGCAGAGAATACGAGATTGATTAATGGGCGGCCGGCTTTTTCAAAACAGTAAAAGCCGCCTCAGCAGTGTGAATGCCGTTCAGCGCCGGGGATCGGGGATCGGTGAGTATATGAGAAAGGGGGATAGACTGACATGGACAGAGAGAGAGGGACAGAGATAGTGACGGACTGACAGAGATTAGTGCATGACAGACATTGTGAGGCGCTTCAGAACGCAGCTTTTCAGCTGCGCTCTGAAGCAGACCTTTTTTAAGCTGTGGTGCAGAGCGCACACCTGCGCACATAGCCTCAGACATCAAAATCGTATGAGGGATGTCACACGTTTCAATTGACTAGTTTCGTACTACTAAACGTCCAATGTATGAGGAATAAACGACGTGTATGCGATCACCGTATTTTCGTTCAATATCGATCGCATGTAGGTTTCACGCACAAATACATCACGAACGATGCCGGATGTGCGTCACTTACAACTTGACCCCGACGACGGATTGAAAGATTTATTGAAGTGTGTAAAGCAGGCATTACTGGCTGCAAAACATCTAAAAAATCGTTTCAGCAAAATCCTTTGTAAATGATTTCAGAGATAATGAAAATGTATACAGTGTTGGGTAGAAATAACTAATTTACACTATTGTTTTCTTCTTGAGGAAACATAAAGTCATTTATTGCACTTTAGTAGAGCAATACGAGCCCTCCAGATGTTAAAATCAGTCACATTTGTGTACCAGAGAAAAATGATTTTTCGGCTTGCAAATATAATTGTAACGTTATGACAAAGCATATTTTTGCTATTTAATCTTCAGCTACAGATTTTCAGCTCGACATTTTAGCCACTAACTTTGAAAAATGTGAAACTAACTTGTCATTAAATTGCTGATTTTCACTTTATAGACAGTTTTAAGAATATTTGTTGTAAATTAACTTTCATTCACTCGGGTTCTGTATAAATCCCAGGGTACTTGGATATCAACTTGTTTCTCCTTTTAAGGGCTACATCCACACATGTCTACAACTTAGATAAATGAAATGCAATAAAATGACTGTAAATTTTCATATCAGCTCTCTTTGTTTTCTTGATGTATGTGCAGAAGAAAAAAAGTTTTCAGAAGTGTTAATTTAATTGGAAAACTGTACATTTCCATTGGAGTAAGACAACTTATTAATTCTTTAAATAAGAATATAAACTGAAGCTGTTAATTTATTTTCATATTTTACATTGAGTTAATTTCCATTTAAACATATTGTCTCTTACTTTTGTATTTGATGTTCGAATAACATGCCACTGGATACATAACACATGATTATAGGCTACTGGGGCAAGGAATCACAGTAGAGACTCTTCTGTAGTAATGAGCACATCCATGGATGCTCGGTTTAGCCGGGTTCTGCCAGACTTTAAAAATAGTTTGGTTTGGGATCCTATCTTGACCTCAATGCCGAACCCCATATAAGTCAATGAAGAGCCGAACTTGTGTGCTGTAAAATGGCTGTAAACGGGTCATAGTAAGTGTACTTCCCCCACGTCAGCGGCCGAGCCACTCGGATCCGGAGCCGCGGTGGCTCGAGGGGTCTCCGAATCTGGGGGGTCCGCATGGACACTCAAATTAAAAGAAGAGCGGGGGGGGAAGTATGTACAGGGGATTTGGAAAGTTTTTGACGCCACCCACGGTGCGTGGTAAGATGGTGTATCACCGTTGCTGTTGGTGGGGGGGAGACCGGTGGCGGTGGTATAGCAACAAGGTGTTTAACCCCTCCGTGGGTAGGGGGTTTATGCCCCGGGGCCCATTGGGATGTTGGTGATGGGGGTGCCGTTGGGTAGAGGAAAAGGGGGCTTTTCAGTGTACACACTCAGTCCAGGAATGATAACACCGACAGCTTTTAAACCAGAATTCTGAGCACCAATTCAGCTTAGAGGGAGCACACTGGGGTCATTGCCCTTGGTGTTGCTGCTAGCCTGTGGCCTTTTCTGTGGCACCCTCTCCTAGTTGGACCCTCAAGCTTGAAACTTTTTGGGTCCCGCTCACCCGTATGGCTAACGGAGTGAGCTTGCTCTCAGGGTTCACGCGTAAGATTTCTTTGGACTGTATTTGGGAAAGTCTTATCCCATCGGTGCGCTAGTACCCCAATTTTGGAGCGGGTTGGGGATGAATCTCAAAGTCTTCACCCCCGTCGGGTAAATTACCAGGACGCGTGAAGCTACTTTCCCGGCCTAGGATCCACATACCCCGTCATGCCCTGGCCCCTGCCCAGTGATGGCTCAAGGCCGCCGGCTGCCCTCCTCGGCAGACCGTGCCCCTTTACATGATCCCTTGTGACCGGGGTTCCAGCTCCTACCAGGCCCAGACCAACGTCTGCCACCTAGTAACTTCAGGAGCCCTGCTCCGGACCAGTGACCTCTCCCTCTCGGAGAGTCACTTTTTCACCTCCTTCTCCTTCCACTCCTGTTTCAATTCTCTCACCTTTCCCTACCAACTCCCAAACTGGGCGGCCCTATTCCCTTCAGGCCCCCCAATGGTGTGTCTGGTGGGTTCAGCATAAAGTGTTTCTAGGATTTAGATTGTCTAAGCTGTTAGAACAACCAAAGGACCAGGATCCGTAACCAAGGAGGAGTGGATACTGTGCAGAAGGGCAGGTTGCACAATACCCTGTGACCACCTGATAGGCCAGGGCATTACATAAGGACTAGGGGGCTACAGAAAAAAGCAAACTATGAGTAGGAGCAGGAAAATTGTCCTGTAAAGAAATGTTGATAGGGAAATGACTTGATGAGTTCTGTCACCATAGTAATCATGGTTACAGAGGAGGTAAATGAATAGCTAGAAATTTTAAGAATGTCCCCACAGAAAATGATTTCAGAGTCCCCCACAGAGCAACAATTCTCAAAAAGGTCTCTACAGAGCCTGTTTTCCATTTTCTCCCACACAGTGAAGATTACTACAGTTCACAACAGAGGTGAGTTGGACATGGCAGTATAACAGAAAGAGGTGGATGAGGAGATAACCAACCTTTTTATTTTAGCTTATTTTTTGGGAGGCCCCAAAACATTGTGAATGGCAGATAGAGTACACCAATGGCTGGGTGTGGCTGTTATAGTTGTCTAGTCATCCAAAGGTACAGACAAGTTCTGTGTGATCCATGCCTTGTTCATTTTAATGAACGTGAACTTGCCCATGTTGACTGTGTATACACCCTGCCAGGCTAAACACATACCAACAGTACATTTGTCACAGAGCAGACCAAGCCAGCATCCCCAAGTCATAAAGAGCAAGTTCAGGCTAGTGACCAATTTGGAGACCCAGAATTTAAATGGGACAGATCCATCAGTTAGTACGAATTGACGTGGGGACATATACACTTCTACCGTGTTGTTGAAACACTGCCTGCTGCTAAAACGGACCATATCAGATGGTGGTGCTGGATGTTGTGGTATGCTGCTGATGAATTTTTTCTACATTTCAGCTATGATAACCCTCCCTTCTTAAGTCCTGCCAGTGTACCAGTTATGTTAGCCACTGCCTCCTCCTCCTCTGCCTTGTTCTTCCACTGAACAATCTCTTTCAGGTGTGAATGACATCAGTTTTACCATCTACTCCTACACTCTTGTGCTTAAATTCACACATTTTCTGATCCCGCACCAGTGACAGAAATAATGATGGTACATTGTCCTTGTAGTGTGGATCCAGCAGGATGGCTAACCAGTAATCAGCAGTGGTCAGAATCCTGACAAATTGGCGGTCATTGCGCAGGCACAGCAGCATCTATTGGCTCATGTATGCCAGGCTGCCCAGAGGCAATGACAACCTGTCCTCGGTTGGAGGTGTGTGATCTGGATCCTCTCTATCCTCCCAGCCACCCTTCAATGATCCCCCTAAGCAAATTTTAGTGCCACCCTCCTAGGAAGACAGTTCCTCCTCCTTCTCCTCCTCATCTTCCAAAACTGTCCCCTAGCTGGAAACTTGTGTACATGCTCGCTGTCAGTACTAGAACTGGGCTGACTCGCAAAAAAACGGGACTGGCAGGACCAAGACCTGTGGGTCCCTGCTCTTTTTTAAAAAAAAATCCAGATCAGGTCCAGAATCTGCCACCACATAATTATAAGGATCAGAATCTGAAGATTAAAAATGGTGGTAGAAAGGATAGAGGAATGGGAGCATAAATGGTAGACTTGCCAAGGCTTCGGCATGGCTGTACGCTGCTCCTAGGCTTTGCAATCACTTCCTGGGCTGCTAATTACAGTCAGACATGCAGTCAGACACCCCTCCACCATGAGAGTCAGCCTATCAGCTGACTGCATCCAATCACATGCGCCAGGATAGCTGATGCACGGGGAAAGCAGTGTAACTGAAGGATCCCATACACTCTAGCATCTACCGTGAGCCTAGAATGTATGGGCTCCTTCCAGGTAAGTGGGTGTGACTGGCTTGGTTAGTGGGCGTGGTTATGTTTCCTCTCGTCCCCCATAGACTTGCAAGGGGGGGCTACGCTCCCCCTGCACTCCTCCTATCTTTGGATCTCACCCCTCAGACCCCCGCTTTTATTATATACAACTCCATGCCTACATGGAGTTAGAAAAAGAATGTTTATTCTGGCTGGAAACATCAGACGGCATTTTGAACACGCCCCTATCATGTGATAGGGGGTGTGTTGAAATGACGTCTTCCTGGAAGGAGACCATACACTCTAGCATCTACCGTCAGTATCGTGGTATCAAAAAAAATAAATAAAACAATTGATGAAGGGTCCCCATGGTATTCTGATATCAGCACAGATAAAACCCATGGCTACAGCCCAAGCAATGCACTTATCTTCACTGTGTATCAAGAGAAGAGGAACCGCATGCAGCTTTTTTTTTGTTTTATTTAAATAAATAATTTAAAAAAAATGGTCCCCCCAAATTTTCATACCAAGCCATGCTAAAGCTAGCTGTGGGCTGATATTCTTAGGCTGGAGAGAGCCTTCTTGATTGCCCTGATGAGGTGGCAATCGGGGTAATAAGGGGTTAATAACAGCCCACAGCTTCTACTAAACCCTAGATTAGTAATGGCAGCGTCTATGACACCCCATCACTAATCCGTAAGTGAAAGTAAACAAACACAGAAAAAATCCTTTATTTGGGTGCTGCAGCTGAAACTTTAAAATTGCCTGGTGCTACTGTCACAGTCTCACCAGCATATGAAAGGTGGAGTTCCATCTTGTTGATATGTCACATATGAGGTGGTGAGCTAGAAGGCATAAGTGACACTTTAGCGCAGACAGGCAAGCAGCAGGGTCAGAATGCCGAAAGTGTACAGAGACTTCCCGCACTTTCAGCAGCAGCTCTGATATATCTGGTTAATTGTTAAGGAATCTCTGAACCACCAAATTCAGCTCATGTGCCAGGTAAGGGATGTGAGTCAAGCTGCCTAGGCCCAGAGCTGCAACAAGATTTAGCCCGTTATCACATACCACTAGGCCAGACTTGTGGTTCAACAGCAACAACCACTCATCTGTCCTTTGTTTGATCTTTGGCCACAGCTCCTGAGTGGTGTGGGATATTAACCCCAGATAGATGAGTTTCAGAACAGCCTGCTTCAATTTCACGCGGTCTGTGGTGAAGTTGCAGATGAAGTTATGGTTGAAGTTGTGGTGAAGATGCAGGTCCTACTGGATGAGAAGGAAGTGGAGGAAGTCGAGTAGGAGGAGGAGGCAACATGAACAGGGAAACATCCAACAATCCTCACTAGTAGTAGGTCATGCACAAGACTGCCTTCCATTCAGGGCCAGCAACGGCCACTACATTTATCCAGTGGGCATTTAGGGAGATATGACATTCCTGTTTATGCTTACTAGTTCACGTATTGATGGTTATGTGGTCATTGCCACAGATGGCACGAGTTTTTGTGGGCTCAATCTCTGAAAAAGTTTTTAGTGCACTGTACCAGACCCTCTATAGCTAATCTATAACAAACTCTATTTGGCCTCTGTGCATCAGTTTCTGTGGGCTCAATCTTTGAAAAAGTTTTTAGGTCATTGCATTAGACCATGTGTGATTAATCTATAACAAGCTCTATTTGGCCAGTGTGCAACAGTTTCTCTGGGCTTAATCTTCAAACAAGATCTGTTACTCTGTTACTCCACTACACCAGGCTCTGTGTGGGTACTCAGCAAAAAGGGTCTCTGTAGGTACTCTTCGCAAAGCATCTGTAAGGGTACTCAGCATACAGGCAGTGTAATAACAGTGCAACAGTGCAGTCTCTCGAAATATACAGTAACCCAAAAACTAACCCAAAGTTAATAAAATTGAAAATAAATGGTTGATTGTCTCCTCTTCTGCCATTTTGACCTACACCGCCACATCCACCTCAACCTCAGCCTCCAATTGGACATTCTCCTCCTCCCTTGTTGTTTTTCTTTCTGTGAGTTATTTTTGAAAACAAAATTTAAAACAATACCTACATTAAAAAAAACACAAAAAACACAAAAAAAAGTGTTGGCAACCTCCTGCTCCTGGTTCAAATTATTTTTTTTTTTTCATTCAATCTTATTTTTAAGTAATTCTGGGTTCTCTATATGTCAACTGAGAAAACAGGCCCTGTAGGGGTTTTTGTGTAAAAGTTTTGACATGGTTGGGGGGAGAGGGAACTTTGCCAATATAGACTGTCTATGGGTCATCTAAGAAAAAAAGTCTCTTTAGAGGCCTTTTTATAATTGTTGCATTGTTATGGAACATTGCCAAGCTTAGCTGTGTGTATTAACTGTGGAAATAGGCTCTATAAGGGGATTTTTATTAAAATTGTTGCTCTGTGAGTGAACTCTGGCAATCTTGGTTGTGGGGGTGAACTGTGGAAAGATTCTGTGTTGGGGCTTATATTTAAAATTTATTTTCTGTGATTAAACTCTGCCAATCTTGGCTGTCTGTGTCAACTCTGAAAACAGGCTGTGTAGTGGCCTTATTTTTTTAAAAAGAGTTATTGCTCTGTGGCTAATTCTGCCAATCTTTGCTGTGTTGGTCATCTGTGGTAACAGGCTCTGTAGGGGCCTTTTGGAAAATTGGTGCTCTGTGGGGGAACTGTGTTAATATAGGCTTTGGAGGCATGTGTGCCTCTATGCATTGCTTGACGTACTCCACAAACATGGCCAGCACTGATGACTCGCGTCAGACAGCCATCTCTATCACAATTCACAAATCCAACTACAAGCTTTTTAAATGTATCAGCTATAATGTACGCTACTGGAGCTAAAAATTTGGACCTGTGAGGGAACTGGTAAAACAGGCTGTAAAAAAATCAATGCCCTGCTGAAAGTGCACAGTTGGCACCTTAGGACCATGGACATCTTTCTTCTTGTTGTGAACCTAAACAAGTCATACACCAGCTATTTTGACTTTTTGACCATTTTACTGGCTGGGGTCCTGTTGCCCATTTTTGTTAAAATTGTGCGCTCTGTGGTTGACCTTGGAAAATCTTGGCTGTAAGGGTCAATCGGGAAAGAGGCTGTTTAGGGACCTCTTTAGAAATTGGGAGCATTGTGGTGGATCTCAGGCAATCTTGACTGTGAAGATCAATAGGGAAAATAGGCTGTTTAGGGGCCATTTTTAAAATTGGGTGCTCTGTGATGGATCTTGGGCAATTTTGACTGTGAGGTTCAACAATGTATATCACTGAAACAACCTATAATCTAATGTCCATTTAGTCTTTGTGCCCACGGAACTCTGTATCCGCAGATATATCCGCAGGTACGGCCGTAGGTTTTCCGCAGCTGATCTCCAGAATCCGCAGCAATCCATAGCTGCGGGATTCCAGCAAAATAGCTGCGGTAAACCTGAGGACATTTATGCGACTTATCTGCGGAAGTCGCGGCCTCTATCTCCATAGTGGAGGGCAGGGATTTCTGCAGGTATTTCCGCAGGAATAATTGACATGCAGTTATATGCGGCTGTGGGATCATGTGCATCATATTCCACATCCGTACATACCGCAGCATGGACACAGACACTCTCCATGTCCCATAGGATAACATGGGGAGTGTCTGTGCTTGCTAAAACCTGCGGCTTTTTCTAGAAAATCCAGATAAATCTGCAGGTTTTCCACGGGAAATTCCACGGCTACAGAGTCCTGTGGGCACATAGCCTAATTTGAATTATTCACTGGCTTGCGTGAAGAATATAATTAAAATATAACTTTTATTAATCTCTTAAAATATGTGAACAACTTATTCACTAATTTCTGAGGCCTATCTGAGTCCAACAATTTACAAAACAACTGGGTTCAGATACTAATTCATTTGCATTTATACAGACCAACCTGCAGTTATTGTCACTAAATGAATGCAGAAATTGATTAATATATGTGCATTCATATTTTTAAAATGACTAGTGCCTAATATAGTTCAATATCTGTTACATCTCAGTACCATATATAGTCAATCACCTGTCCCCCACAATTCCCTATATACTGTTTACAGTGTGTCCACCCATATCCTGTCCACCACCATTAACTTGAGAACGGCGGCAGCTATAGATATAGAAGAGGTGCCTAGGTATAGTAAAGTAGCCCTGCGTAATGAAACCACGTATAGCGCCACCTGGTGGAAAACAACGGAGTTAGCTTTTATATCTCTAAAACGGAACGAGATAGAGAAGTAAAGTGAATTACAAAGTTGCAGGGCATCATCAATTCAATACGAATTCACACCTTGCATACAGAAATGCCATGATATGAAACCCATGACTCCCCCAAAATATTGAATGCTGGTCACGCATATGGAGCTCATTTAACTTTGATGCTCAGTGGCCACTGTCAGCTGCAATGCACATCTGGACTCTGGACAGCATACTGTATCTTGCTGCACGTTGTGCAATATTGTAGGTGACACATTTGCACAAGCATCTGTGATACGTCATCGTAGGTCCTGCAACATTGGTGGAGGGGTCGCATAAACCTGGTGTTTGATGTGACCTCACAGAAAGAAGTTCAATGGGGTCAGGTTAGGTGAGCGTGGAGGCCACTCCACACAGCCACCATACCCAGTGACTTGTAGAAAGATCTCCATGAGGTATCGCTTCACGTCCACAGCCTTGTGAGTTTTACACATTCTAATGATAGCATTTCTGTATGCAAGGTGTTGATTCATATTCAATTGATGATGCCCAAAACTTTGTAATTCACTTTTTCTCTCTATCTCGTTCCGTATTCAAAATAAAAGTGCTAACTCTGTTGTTTCCCACCAGGTGGCACTATCGGGGGTTTCATTGCGTAGCGCATGGCTACTTTACTATACCTAGACACCACTTCTATGCCTATGGCTGCTGCTATTCTCAAGGTAATGGCGGTGGACAGGATATGGGTGTACACACTATATACGACCAGCATCTTGTTTTTAAAGTGACTTATGCCCGGCATTAAAAAAACTGTGCACCTTCATAGAGGACTATTCACATTGGTCCATAGATTTAAGGCAGGTTACAATACTGTGCTTATGGTCCCGTCAAACCTCTAATGCATTGTTTTCCCATGTTTTTCTAACTGATTCTAGGGCTTGGAGAGCAGTCTCTATACTCCGCCTGTATTAATCTCCTGCCTTTCTCATATTACATCTACTCCACCTCAGTGCATTTCGTCTCACAATTAATAGTGAGACACACAATGAGGCTGAATAACTGATTTACAGGGGCACATAATAATTGCAGCACAGATATACCTCAGTACATTGTTATTACCAGTAGTAGCTACTGGTTTTATTGTATTGTGTTTTTTTTATTATAGATAGAAACCATATTGTAAAAATGAACTCAAGCCTTATATTTGAAGCATACAGTATATATTTGTTTATAACACTAAGTAGAAGTTATCATCTATATATCCATCCATCTGATCTATTTATGAGTTTAGTGTAAAGGCTACATTTTATGTCTGAAGAATCTACTGTATCTTTGGATGGAGTTAACCTCATATGTATTAATAACATGTCCTCGAGAGATTAACATGAAAGAATATATTAATTCAAGCACCTTATTAATATAATAGGAGAAGCAGAATAAGTTGGCCATTAAAAACTAGCACTCATGTCATTCTTATATGAATTGCTGATCAAATATGTATTTGGAATGTGGAGGGAAGCCATACTGGGAATGTTTGTGTTTTAGTTTTGTATTTTAGCTGACTATAATCAATCATTTCAATACCCCAAAGTCCAAAATCACATTTCCCTACTCATCAAAAACAAAGTAAACTGTGGTCTATGAATAATATTTTCTCTCTCTTTCTCCTACTTTCCCAGAGCCCATAGAGTAAGGCTTATTACCTCCGTTCCCACAGAACAATGATTAATTAATATTTGAATAGCCTCTGAGAGCCTATACACAAAATAGTTACCTCAGCTCTTACAAGGTTTAATTGCAGATCGTGAACTGAATTTAAAACATCTTTGTGATAAAATTTGGACTCTACTTTCATGTGCTGTCAATTTTAGAAAAATACATTTTTTCAAATTTGAGACTTAACTAAAGTTGTATGCATAGGTGGATTATAATGAGCGCAATTTGGTCTACTGCCCAAGGACTGAAGCTACCGGGGGGCCATGGCCAGATTGCCCTCATTATAGTACTTTGTGTGACAGCATATACTCACCTCCCTACCGTTTCCTGGTGCAGATCTCTATTTACAGTGACGTGAAAGGAAAAGAGGGGACGATCCGGCACAAATCCTCCTTTTGTTAAAACAATCGAGTCTTTATTTAAACATTGTTAAAAACATCGTGAAGACCGAAAAATCGCTTAGGTGGTATAGGTACAATTCATGAAGGCTTTACGCGTTTCGGACTAATAATAAAAGCAAACAAGTCCTTAACCATAAGTGTCTCATGAAACCAAAAGAGCTACTGAAATAGACTGACTCATTAGATGAGGAAAAGGGAGGGGTGAAAAAATGTTAATTACATCAGGGAAAGGAAAGAGGAGAGAGGAAGGAGAGAAAGAGGTGGGGGGAGGAAGCGAGTAAATATCTGGAAATCTTTTTGGAAATTTTTAGCCTCCTATGATTAAAGCTGCGATTTAGGGTTTTAATAAATGAAAACTAATTATACATGATAAACATTGATATACACTGGTCTAGAAATAGAAATCCCAAAACCATCAGTATGTCAAACAATACCAGTCCCTAGGGAGATTTATCATCCAAAGGGTTAATACTCAAGGCTATAGATATTAAATCCGATTTCAGCAAGCAGAAAAATGTGTATATAAACACATATACATATGGAGGACAAGATTGAGTGGTATAAGGTATATTATCTATATATATAATTGCCTTATTCTGTCTGTCTGTCTGTCTGTCTGTCTGTCTGTCTGTCTATCTGTCTATCTGTCTGTCTATCTGTCTGTCTGTCATGCTCCAAAATTGTGTCCTTACGGTGACACAAAGCTGATTGGCCGCTGGGCTCGCCATGGCCCCGCCCCCCCACACCGATTGGCCGCTCGCCCAGGCTGCGCCCCCACATGGATTGGCCAGCCGCTCGCCCAGGCTCCGCCCCCCCCACAGATTGGCCTCTCGCCCCGGCACCCTGCAGGCATTGGCAATTCGGCCACGCCACGCCCCGCCCCCCTCACGCAATGCACGCTAGCTCTGGCCCCGCCCCCTCCCTCCCCCCGCGCATTCCCCGAACTGACACGGCTGTCACGGAGGTGAGTACTGTACTCCCCCTCCCCCCCGCGCATTCCCCGAACTGACACGGCTGTCACGGAGGTGAGTACTGTACTCCCCCCCACCCCCACCCCCCCCCCCGGCCCCCGCTCGCACGGGAGTGGTGTGGATACGTTGGTAACCATGCTCGCATGGTTACAAGCGCATCAAGGTCCTGCTGCGGCGGAAGATCCACACGCACACACATAACAGCACACACACAAACATACACACACACATCAGATCACACTCACTCTCACACACACCTCACACACACCTCACACACACCTCACACACACCTCACATCGCATCCACACACTCACAGCATCCGGCGATATCGCTTGCTTCTCGGCCTCGATACTGTGCTGTTGTGATCTTCCAGGACCTGACGGAGGATCACATGGCCAGAGGCATGTGGTATCTCCGGATGTTGTGAGTATCAGCGCGTATGTGCGATATCGTCAGTGTCTGTGTGTGTGAGTGTATGCGATCGGGTGTGTGTGAGTGGATGCGATCGGGTGTGTGTGAGTGGATGCGATCGGGTGTGTGTGAGCGGATGCGATCGGGTGTGTGTGAGTGGATGCGATCGGGTGTGTGTGAGTGGATGCGATCGGGTGTGTGTGAGTGGATGCGATCGGGTGTGTGAGTGTCGGCAGAGGAGCACGGCGTGCTGGAGGAGGCTGGGAGCAGAGAGGCTGATCATGGGGAAGGCTGGGAGGAGAGAGGCTGATGCTGGGGGAGGCTGGGAGGGGGAGGCTGGGACGAGGGAGGCTGATGCTGGTGGAGGCTGATGCTTGGGGAGGCTGATGCTGGGGGAGGCTGGAAGGAGAGAGGCTAATGCTGGTGGAGGCTGATGCTTGGGGAGGCTGATGCTGGGGGAGACTGGGAGGGGAAGGCTGATGCTGAGGGAGGCTGGGAGGAAGGAGGCTGGGAGGAGAGAGGCTGATCCTGGGGAAGGCTGGGAACGGGAGGCTGATGCTGAGGGAGGCTGGAAGGAGAGAGGCTGATGCTGGGGGAGGCTGGAAGGAGAGAGGCTGATGCTGGTGGAGGCTGATGCTTGGGGAGGCTGATGCTGGGGGAGACTGGGAGCGGAAGGCTGATGCTGAGGGAGGCTGGGAGGGGGAGGCTGGGAGGAAGGAGGCTGGGAGGAGAGAGGCTGATCCTGGGGAAGGCTGGGAAGGGGAGGCTGATGCTGAGGGAAGCTGGAAGTAGAGAGGCTGATGCTGGGGGAGGCTGGAAGGAGAGAGGCTGAGGCTGGGAGGAGAGAGGCTGATGCTGGGGAAGGCTGATGCTGAGGGAGGCTGGGAGGGGAAAGCTGATGCTGGGGAAGGCTGGGAGGACGGAGGCTGGGAGGAGAGATGCTGATCCTGGGGAAGGCTGGGAGAGGGAGGCTGATGCTGGAGGAGGCTGGAAGGAGAGAGGCTGATGCTGGCGGAGGCTGATGCTGGGGGAGGCTGGAAGGAGAGAGGCTGATGCTGGTGGAGGCTGATGCTTGGGGAGGCTGGGAGAGGGAGGCTGATGCTGAGGGAGGCTGGGAGGAGGGAGGCTGGGAGAGGTAGGCTGAGAGAAGAGAGGCTGATGCACACACACACACACACACACACACACACGCGCGAGCACTGCACAACACACCACACACACACACACACACTGGGAACCACAAACAACTGCCCTACACAGACACCCACACACACAGACAACGCTGCACACACACAACACCCAACACACAAACACCGCGGCACACACAAATATACGCACATACCGCACAACACACACATTGCACAAAACATACCTCCCCCCAAAACACACCACACACACACAAATCGCGCAACACACACACAACGCTACAGACACACAGCGCTCCACAAACAACGCAACACACGCAACACACATACAACACCGCTCTCACCCCCCGTCACACCCAGACAACACCCAGAACATGTACAGCGCCTACACAAACACTTGGTAACTACACACAACAACATCTCTCTATATATATATATATATATATAACAAAAATCATACATGAACTACACAATACGTAAATTCTAGAATACCCGATGCGTAGAATCGGGCCACCTTCTAGTATATCATAAATCCCATCCCAATAAGCAACAGAAAAAGAAAAAACTTTAGTATTATCGATCTTATTAATATAAAGGGAGGAATCATATATATATGAAAAACTGGGATAAGGGGAGGTAGATAAAAAGTAAAAATAAAAATAAATTTAATTTAGTTATAAATCCAATCATATTCCCGTTATTATAATTCTCATTATTCTTATTTTTATCATCCATCCCATTTCTATTATCACTATTCTTATAGCTGTCACCTAACACCTGATTGCGAATTATATGTCAGAAGGTGGATGAAACACCAAAAAAACATTATTAATCAAAAAACATGTAAGATGTTTGTTCACGGGCTTGATGAATTATCTAGAATTTGCATGATTGAACTACGATATGGGGTCGGAACATAGAGCTCAAGAACAAAGCGGTTCTATTGTACAAGCGAATATCAAAGGTTCGTTTGGGGGGAGGGGGGAGGGGAGAAAGGGAGGGGGGGGAAGGGGATGGGGAGGAGGGGAATATATATATATATATATGTATATATATGTTTATGTAAGGAAATGGGAAGAAAATGGAAAATAAAAATAAAATTTAAAAATGAAATTTGATTTGAAAAGTGGGAATATATTCTATTTAATTACACAACTGTGCTAATTCCGGTTATTGTAATTCTCATTATTATTATCCTCCAACTAATTCCCAAATTATTGTTATTGTTATCATTATCTCATAGGAGGTAGGGATACATTCTATTTAATTATACATCCGTATTCATTCCTGTTATTGTAATTCATGTTATTATTATTACCCTCCAAACCATTCCTGAATTATTATTGTTATTATTATTATTTCCTATCACCTAACCGCGAATTTATATATCAAAATGGGGGATAAAATTCATGAAAAATGTATATAATCAAAAACCATATACGATATTATTTACGGATTTGGTATATAATCAAGGATTTGCATAATTATATTACAATATGGGGTTGGTGCATAAAGCACAAAGACGTGATGATTCTTTAATACGGTCTGATATCATAAATTCGGTGTGGGCTAGGATGGAGTGTAATATTATTTCCAAAAAATGGAATGTCTCCGATAAAATAAAAAAGTATATAAAAAAATATATTATTTGAGATCCAAGGGGAATGGGGGGGGAGGGAAAGGGGGGGGGAGGAAAGGAAAATGTATGTATATATATACACAAAAAAATGGTTGCCGAAAATGGATAGAAGGGAACGAAATGAGGTAAATAGATGAATGGAGGATTATAAATATCCCCATTATTTCTGACATCGGAATCTATATCATAGAAAGCGATATAAAAATAAAAATAAAACAAATCGCAGCTAGTAAGGGGCCTATATAATATTCTATGTGATTATAGTGTTTATGGAGTTGACATCATATAAATCCTAATATCCAATTAGAAAATGAAACGTAGGTCAGAACGGTAATTGAAACCGTTCGGATACCTTGAATCCAGCTTTAAAATCCATTTAGCTTCGGCTAGTAGTAGGGCTTTAAACCAGTCACCTCCTCGTGGAGGTCTGGGGATAAATTCCAAGCCCGTAATCCTCAAGGTAGAGAAATCCGCAGCATGGCATTCGATGTAATGCCTGGTTAACCCTGATAGGGAGCGTTTCCTAACTAGTGTGGCATAGTTTAGTGAAGTTCTATCTTGAGCGGCTATAGGGATACGGGTATGCTCTGAAATCCTGGTTCTTAAAGCTCGGGAGGTGCAACCTACATAATTTTTACAGCAGGAAATACATGTAGCAACATAGACTATATGCGTGGAGGAGCAATTAATGAAAGATTTAATTTCGAAATTCACTCCATTGTTTCCTGTAAGAGATTTGTTGTTCAGCATAAATTTGCAAAGACCGCATCTATTAGATCCACATTTATAGGATCCTTGAACACTGAGCCAGTTCTTATTCGATCTGCCAGGTTTCTTGGGAGCATATCTGCTTGGGGCCACTAGGTTCCCTATTGTACAAGCCCTCCTGGCCACTATATTGACTCCAGGTTGGAGAATATGACTTAAAGTAACGTCCTGACATAACAAGGGAACAAATCGTAAGATGGCTTGTTTGATCTGAAAAAAATCCGTGCTGAAGGGTGTAGAGAATGTTATACGTTCTATAAGCTTGGGGGATATAGGGCGATCTGCCAACAATGCGGACCTTGTCCGGTTATCAGCAATCGTGAAAGCCCTCTTTATGATCTGATCTGAATATCCCCTTCTACTAAGCCCTCCCTTAATGCAGGTTGCCTCCTTAAGGTAGGTCTCGTCCGTGGAACATAAGCGCTTAGCTCGTAAAAATTCCCCCACTGGTAAATTTCTCAAAGTATGGGGGGTATGGCAGCTGGTGGCGTGGAGAGAGGAGTTTCCACTAGTGGGTTTCCTATAGAGGGCAGATCTAATAGAGCCTGATGCTATATCCCCTGATAGCATGACGTCCAGGAAGGGGGCTGCTTCTAAATATAAATTCATTTTGAATTTCAAATTAAGGGAATTGCCGTCAAAGTAGATGTTAATAGCTTTCATGGTTTCCTGGGGGGTACTAGATGGATTTTTCTTACAGATTAATATCTGATCATCTATGTACCTAGCATACAAAACTATGCTGTCCATAAAAGGATTATTATCTATGTAGATGTACCGTTCCTCCCAATAAGCCATATAAATATTTGCCAGGGCACAAGAGAAGCTCGCCCCCATCGGACATCCTGCTATCTGTAGAAAATAGTCACCATTAAACTCAAAAAAATTATGAGTTAAAAGAAAACCCGTTGCCATGAGGATGAATTCTTTAAAAGTATCATCAAAAGGGCTATATTTTTCAAGATGGTAATAGAGGGCTTGAATGGCCTCCCTATGCGGAATACTAGAATATAGTGACTCAACGTCACTCATTATCCAGTAAGAATCCTCTGTCCATGGGATTTTTTCTAAATTTTGTAGGAGGCTCTTAGTGTCCCTAATATAGCCTACCGTACGTTTTACCAAAGGTTGGATCTGGTGATCTATCCAGTCACTCAGATTGCTCAGTAAGGATTTAGTGCTGGCCACTATAGGTCTAAGTGGAGGGGGAAATAAGTCCTTATGCACTTTAGGGAGGCCCTGAAATATAGGACATATGGGAGAATCAACATATAAGTATTCCTGAGTTTTTTTGGTGAGAATACCCCATTCAAAGCCTCGTAATAGAAGTGTTTGCAGCTTGGATGAAAATTCTACTGTGGGATCACATGTAAGTTTCTTATATGTAGATTCATCACACAAGATTTTATTTATTTCTCTCTCGTATAGAGCACTGTCCAACACCACTACCGCGCCACCTTTATCGGCTCTGCGGATGACAATAAAATCATTATTCCTTAAATCACCCAGAGCCTTCTTTTCTTTAGGTGTAAGATTGTCATAAACTTGGGGTTTTTTAGTTAGGATATTCTTAATTTCAGACTCCATAAGGTCTTGAAAAGTGTCCATGATAGGGATTCTCGAGGCGATGGGATAAAAACTGGGGTTCTTGGTGGTAAAGACCAAAGGGTTTGGTGTTTTAATACAGGTATTACTCAGTTCTTGTAAGTGTGTAACCGCTATTTGCTCCCTAAGGCTCAGGAATAAAGGTATATCCGTAGTGCTGGTAGATGGAAAATCAGATGGGTCATCCCTAATTTCAGTTTCGTTATCAAAAAAATGTCGTTTAATTGTGAGATTTCTAATGAATTTGTTAATGTCCGTAATGGTTTGAAAAAGATCAGCTCTATTGCTAGGAGCAAAATTTAACCCTTTCTGAAGGACACTAATCTGAACAGAGTCCAAAATAGCAGCTGATAAATTCACAACCGTAGTTTCTGAGAAATTGTGGTGACTTAATCTCTCCAATAGCGGCGTTTCTTGGATCTGAGGTAGTATCTTCTCCCTCCACCTTCTGTGTTTTCTACCCCCTCTCCTTGAATAGCGTTTCTTATTGGCAAGTTTTTTGACGCATGTGGAGGATGGGTATTCCTGCCCGATTCATATGAACTAGTGCTATCGTTGGCAGAATCATTCTCTGTAGAGGAAAAATAAACGGATCTTCCATTACGCTGCCCTTGATGCGGCTTCTTTAAAATGGATCTAGACTTGGTATTGAGATGCCAGGTGTATACTTGGTTAGACTCATAGTCCTTGGTATCTCTTCTATATTTATTCTGTTTTAAATCCATTATGTCTGATTCCACTTTGTCTATTGCATTCCTGAGTCGTATATTAAGCCTATCAAAGTCCGTGGGGTCATACGTCTCTACCAAATAAGTGTGTACTTTTTTAATTTGGTCATCGAGACTCTGGATACGTTTTTTTTCCTCTATGATAATCAAATCCATGAGTTTCAGCGAACAGGATGAGAGGATTGAGTTCCAACTCTCCTTAAATTCCTCAGAGAAGGAAAAAGTGGGAGACTTTTTGAGCCGCAAACCCCTAGGGATCATTTGCTTCTCCATATACTTGTGCAGGGTCATGGAGTCCCACCAGGTTTTCAAACGCTGGATGGAGAGTTTTTCCAAATCCCAGAAGGTATATGTAGCTTCACTTGGCTGGTGATTAGTCTGTGTGTTATTGGAATTCGTTTGTCCAGAAAAAACATCCTCCAACCTCTTTTTCCTTTCCTCACAGTCCAAAAAACCCAAAGTATCCATGTTAGGAGTAATGGGTAAATTATGGTAGCATCAATAGTAGCACAGGAACTACCATGCGTAAATAGTCTGGATTAAATTCAACCAGAAGGTCTTCACATTAGAGCAAAAAAATAGGAGGATCAGTAAAATAAACTGTATGTTGCCGCAATAAAGGCTTAAATGTGTATGAATTAGTACACTTGAAAATATATATATTAGACTCAGTCCAAGTCAAGGGCTGCAGGGAGCACGCAAGAAAAGGATAGATCAGATCAAATGGAGATATATAAAAATAGAGGTATCTTCAGCTCACCTGCTGCCCGGACTGCTCAGCCTTGCGGGTGCCTGGAATCCTACGGTCTATCCCGACCGGTAACGAAGACGTGAAAGGAAAAGAGGGGACGATCCAGCACAAATCCTCCTTTTGTTAAAACAATCGAGTCTTTATTTAAACATTGTTAAAAACATCGTGAAGACCGAAAAATCGCTTAGGTGGTATAGGTACAATTCATGAAGGCTTTACGCGTTTCGGACTAATAATAAAAGCAAACAAGTCCTTAATCATAAGTGTCTCATGAAACCAAAAGAGCTACTGAAATAGACTGACTCATTAGATGAGGAAAAGGGAGGGGTGAAAAAATGTTGTTATACATTTACAGTGCTTTCCTGGAACTATGCTACCGGCAATGCTGGCAATACAGAACGGCAGTGTAGCTCCAGGGGAGCTGCAGACGTAATTACATAATCAGATAGCACCAACGCCTTCACCGATGGATGTACATGCATCAAGAAGAAGTTGAGCCTTGGGGGAACAGAGGCGAGGTGAGTATGTGTTTATATATACTGCATATATATATATATATATATATATATATATATATATATACAGTATATATAAACACATACTAGCTCTAGCACCCGGGCATTGCCCGGGATAGTAACTGTTTCTCTGTCTCTCTCCCAGTCTCTGTGTGTGTGTCGCTGTCTGTCTGTCTCTATGTCTGTGTCTTTCTTTGTCTGTCTTTGTCTATGTCTCTGTCTGTATTTGTATCAGTCTGTGTCTCCATCCCTGTGTCTGTCTGTCTCTCTCTCTCTAGCTCTGTGTCTGTCTCTATGTGTGTGTCTGTCTGTCTCTCTCTTTCCCCATCTTTCTCTTTCCTCATCTGTCTTTGTCTGTTTCTTTCCCTGTCTGTCTCTTTCCAGGTCTGTCTCTTTCCAGGTCTGTCTCTTTCCTGGTCTGTTGCTTTCCCGGTCTGTCTCTTTGCCCAGCTGTCTCTTTCCCCGGCTCTCTCTTTCCAGGGCTGTCTATTTCCAGGGCTGTCTCTTTGCCTGGCTGTCTCTTTCCAGGGCTGTCTCTTTCCAGGGCTGTCTCTTTGCTCGACTGTCTCTTTACCCGACTTTCTCTTTGAAGATCTGTCTCTTTCCATGTCTGTCTCTTTGTCCGGCTGTCTCTTTGCCCAGCTGTCTCTTTCCAGGGCTGTCTCTTACCAGTGCTGTCTTTTTGTCCAGCTGTCTCTGTGATGCCCTGGACCCCCAGGGGTCACAGAATAACACCACATACACACACCCCCTCCCCTGGGTAGGTGACGCCAGTCAAACAAAATCCTTGTTGCCACCCTACAGGCTTGATGTCCACACCAGGTGGGGCGGAGCCAGGCGGTTGACCCCACCCACCGAGGAGTTCACAGGCCTGGAGGCGGGAAAAAGTAGTTAGTTTTGTGGTAGGCAGTGAAAGAGAGAGGAGTGAAAACGGTTGGTGTCTGGGTTGGAGCCCAGGCACGTTCAGCAGGTCGGCAGACGGTGGTGGCCATCTGCAGGAGTTGGTGTAGGTCAGCGGAACCATAGGACCGGGGTCGGGCGGTGGCCCGCCGCTACCGAACCAGGGAGCAGATTGAAGCCAAGCACCAAGGCAGGGTACTCAGACCCCGACTAGGCTAGGAGCTGCCGAAAAGGTCAAATTATCTGATTGCAGTCTGGACCTCAGGGGTTCATTCCCACCTAAGTCCTGTCAGAAGGCAACAGCCCAACCCGTCCGGATAAGTGCCACCGCCAAGGGCCAGAGAACCAAGGGCCAGCGCCTGTGGGCAAACGGGCTCTCCCGACACGTACACGCCGGGGAGCGAACTACCCGTGGGAAGCCATAGGAGTCAAATACACTTACACAGGTGCAGGAAAACGACAGCCACCATCAACCCGTCTGGGGAGAGTGAGAACACCGCAGCTGGCTGTGGGCCCTGTCCATCCAGCCATTTGGTTTACCAGAGACTCTGTCCTTCTATGTCTGAGTGAGTACAACAGTGCCATCCGGCACCGCGCTGCACCGCAACGTTGCACCTGCTCCCATGCTGCCTCCCCGCCTCGGCACCTGCACCTCTACCTCCTCCCTACTCCCCAACCGGGGCCCCAGGACCAACAGCCCCTACCCACGGAGGGGTCAACACCTCAGCTGCTCTTCGCCATCGCTCCCGGGATCCCCCGTCACCAGCAGCGGTGGTGCCCACCATCACCACAACCCGGTGGCGTCATGACCGACATCCAAATACCCACCACAAACCTCCCCTTTTCACTCGTGGGCGAGGAGGCGCTGCTTGAGCCCCGGGTCTGGCCTCGTGCTCGAGCCACCGAGGAGCAGAAGCACCGGACCCGAGCGCCAGCGACTCCAGACGAGCGGCGTTCCCCACCCCTCCGCCCGCAACATCTCTTTGCCCGGCTGTCTTTTTGCAGGTCTGTCTCTTTCCAGGTCTGTCTTTTTCCAGGTCCATCTCTTTCCCCCTCTGTTTCTTTCCCCATCTGTCTCTTTGCCTGTCTGTCTCTTTGGCCGTCTGTCTCTTTCCAGGTCTGTCTCTTGCCCGGCTGTCTCTTTCCAGAGCTGTCTCTTTCCAGATATGTCTCTTTGCCCTGCTGTCTCTTTCCAGGTCTGTCTCTTTGCCCGGCTTCTCTTTCCAGGGCTGTCTCTTTCTCCGGCTGTCTCCTTCCTCATCTGTCTCTTTGCCCGTCTGTTTCTTTGCTTGTCTGTCTCTTTCCAGGTTTGTTTCTTTGCCTGTCTGTCTCTTTCCAGGTTTGTCTTTTTGCCCGTCTGTCTCTTTCCAGGGCTGTCTCTTTCCAGGTTTGTCTCTTTGACCGTCTGTCTCTGTCTGTCTCTTTCCACGTCTGTCTCTCTCTGTCTCTATCCGTCTCCCCACCGACATTGTGGAGTAACTGTAAAGCGCAGGGTTAAATTTTCCCGGCAAAACATAGTCTATATTGTTCCCTGAGTCACATGAGGCGTCTGTGCAATATTTCGTGATTGTAAATGCGAAGATGCAAATTCCTTTAGTGGACACACACACACACACAAACATATATACAGTACAGACCAAAAGTTTGGACACACCTTCTCATCTCTAGAACAACTATTAAGAGGAGACTTTGTGCAGCAGGCCTTCATTGTAAAATAGCTGCTAGGAAACCACTGCTAAAGACAGGCAACAAGCAGAAGAGACTTGTTTGGGCTAAAGAATACAAGGAATGGACATTAGACCAGTGGAAATCTGTGCTTTTGTCTGATAAGTCCAAATTTGAGATCTTTGGAGCCAACCACTGTGTCTCTGTAGAAAAGATGAACGGATGGACTCTACATGCCTGGTTCCCACCGTGAAGCATGAAGGAGGAGGTGTGATGGTGTGGGGGTGCTTTACTGGTGACACTGTTGAAGATTTATTCAAAATTGAAGGTATACTAAATCAGCATGGCTACCACAGCATCTTTCAGCGGCATGCTATTCCATCTGGTTTGTGTTTAGTTGGACCATCATTTATTTTTCAACAGGGCAATGACCCCAAACACACCTCCAGGCTGTGTAAGGGCTATTTGACTAAGAAGGAGAGTGATGGGGTGCTACGCCAGATGACCTGGCCTCCACAGTCACCAGACCTGAACCCAATCGAGGTGGTTTGGGTTGAACTGGACCGCAGAGTGAAAGCAAAAGGGCCAACAAGTGCTAAGCATTTCAGGGAACTCCTTCAAGACTGTTGGAAGACCATTTCCGCTGACTACCTTTTGAAGCTCATCAAGAGAATGCCAAGAGTGTGCAAAGCAGTAATCAAAGCAAAAGGTGGCTACTTTGAAGAACCTAGAATATAATTTTAATTCATAGTTTTGATGCCTTCATTGTGAATCTACAATTTTTAGAGTCCTGAAAATAAAGAAAACTGTTTGAACGAGAAGGTGTGTCCAAACTTTTGGTCTGTACTGTACATACACACATACATACACTGAGCTTTATATATATATACAGTTAGGTCCAGAAATATTTGAACAGTGACACAAGTTTTGTTATTTTAGCTGTTTACAAAAACATGTTCAGAAATACAATTATATATATAATATGGGCTGAAAGTGCACACTCCCAGCTGCAATATGAGAGTTTTCACATCCAAATCGGAGAAAGAGTTTAGGAATCATAGCTCTGTAATGCATAGCCTCCTCTTTTTCAAGGGACCAAAAGTAATTGGACAAGGGACTCTAAGGGCTGCAATTAACTCTGAAGGCGTCTCCCTCGTTAACCTGTAATCAATGAAGTAGTTAAAAGGTCTGGGGTTGATTACAGGTGTGTGGTTTTGCATTTGGAAGCTGTTGCTGTGACCAGACAACATGCGGGCTAAGGAACTCTCAATTGAGGTGAAGCAGAACATCCTGAGGCTGAAAAAAAAGAAAAAATCCATCAGAGAGATAGCAGACATGCTTGGAGTAGCAAAATCAACAGTCGGGTACATTCTGAGAAAAAAGGAATTGACTGGTGAGCTTGGGAACTCAAAAAGTCCTGGGCGTCCACGGATGACAACAGTGGTGGATGATCGCCGCATACTTTCTTTGGTGAAGAAGAACCCGTTCACAACATCAACTGAAGTCCAGAACACTCTCAGTGAAGTAGGTGTATCTGTCTCTAAGTCAACAGTAAAGAGAAGACTCCATGAAAGTAAATACAAAGTGTTCACATCTAGATGCAAACCATTCATCAATTCCAAAAACAGACAGGCCAGAGTTAAATTTGCTGAAAAGCACCTCATGAAGCCAACTCAGTTCTGGAAAAGTATTCTATGGACAGATGAGACCAAGATCAACCTGTACCAGAATGATGGGAAGAAAAAAGTTTGGAGAAGAAAGGGAATGGCACATGATCCAAGGCACACCACATCCTCTGTAAAACATGGTGGAGGCAACGTGATGGCATGGGCATGCATGGCTTTCAATGGCACTGGGTCACTTGTGTTTATTGATGACATAACAGCAGACAAGAGTAGCCGGATGAATTCTGAAGTGTACCGGGATATACTTTCAGCCCAGATTCAGCCAAATGCCGCAAAGTTGATCGGACGGCGCTTCATAGTACAGATGGACAATGACCCCAAGCATACAGCCAAAGCTACACAGGAGTTCATGAGTGCAAAAAAGTGGAACATTCTGCAATGGCCAAGTCAATCACCAGATCTTAACCCAATTGAGCATGCATTTCACTTGCTGAAATCCAGACTTAAGATGAAAAGACCCACAAACAAGCAAGACCTAAAGGCTGCGGCTGTAAAGGCCTGGCAAAGCATTAAGAAGGAGGAAACCCAGCGTTTGGTGATGTCCATGGGTTCCAGACTTAAGGCAGTGATTGCCTCCAAAGGATTCGCAACAAAATATTGAAAATAAATTTTTTTTGTTTGGGTTTGGTTTATTTGTCCAATTACTTTTGACCTCCTAAAATGTGGAGTGTTTGTAAAGAAATGTGTACAATTCCTACAATTTCTATCAGATATGTTTGTTCAAACCTTCAAATTAAACGTTACAATCTGCACTTGAATTCTGTTGTAGAGGTCTCATTTCAAATCCAATGTGGTGGCATGCAGAGCCCAACTTGCGAAAATTGTGTCACTGTCCAAATATTTCTGGACCTAACTGTATATATATATATATATATACATATATATATATATATATATATATATATATATATATACAGTGCCTACAAGTAGTCTTCAACCCCCTGCAGATTTAGCAGGTTTGATAAGATGCAAATAAGTTAGAGCCTGCAAACTTCAAACAAGAGCAGGATTTATTAACAGATGCATAAATCTTACAAACCAACAAGTTATGTTGCTCAGTTAAATTTTAATAAATTTTCAACATAAAAGTGTGGGTCAATTATTATTCAACCCCTAGGTTTAATATTTTGTGGAATACCCCTTGTTTGCAATTACAGCTAATAATTATCTTTTATAAGACCTGATCAGGCTGGCACAGGTCTCTGGAGTTATCTTGGCCCACTCCTCCATGCAGATCTTCTCCAAGTTATCTAGGTTCTTTGGGTGTCTCATGTGGACTTTAATCTTGAGCTCCTTCCACAAGTTTTCAATTGGGTTAAGGTCAGGAGACTGACTAGGCCACTGCAACACCTTGATTTTTTCCCTCTTGAACCAGGCCTTGGTTTTCTTGGCTGTGTGCTTTGGGTCATTGTCTTGTTGGAAGAGGAAATGATGACCCATCTTAAAATCCTTGATGGAGGAGCGGAGGTTCTTGGCCAAAATCTCCAGGTAGGCCGTGCTATCCATCTTCCCATGGATGCGGACCAGATGGCCAGGCCCCTTGGCTGAGAAACAGCCCCACAGCATGATGCTGCCACCACCATGCTTGACTGTAGGGATGGTATTCTTGGGGTCGTATGCAGTGCCATCCAGTCTCCAAACGTCACGTGTGTGGTTGGCACCAAAGATCTCGATCTTGGTCTCATCAGACAAGAGAATCTTGAACTAGTCTGTCTCAGAGTCCTCCAAGTGATCATGAGCAAACTGTAGACGAGCCTTGACATGACGCTTTGAAAGTAAAGGTACCTTACGGGCTCGTCTGGAACGGAGACCATTGCGGTGGAGTACGTTACTTATGGTGTTGACTGAAACCAATGTCCCCACTGCCATGAGATCTTCCCGGAGCTCCTTCCTTGTTGTCCTTGGGTTAGCCTTGACTCTTCGGACAAGCCTGGCCTCGGCACGGGTGGAAACTTTCAAAGGCTGTCCAGGCCGTGGAAGGCTAACAGTAGTTCCATAAACCTTCCACTTCCGGATGATGCTCCCAACAGTGGAGACAGGTAGGCCCAACTCCTTGGAAAGGGTTTTGTACCCCTTGCCAGCCTTGTGACCCTCCACGATCTTGTCTCTGATGGCCTTGGAATGCTATTTTGTCTTTCCCATGTTGACCAAGTATGAGTGCTGTTCACAAGTTTGGGGAGGGTCTTAATTAGTCAGAAAAGGCTGGAAAAAGAGATAATTAATCCAAACATGTGAAGCTCATTGTTCTTTGTGCCTGAAATACTTCTTAATACTTTAGGGGAACCAAACAGAATTCTGGTGGTTTGAGGGGTTGAATAATAAATGACCCTCTGAATAAACTTTTCACAATTTAAAAAAAAAAAATAAAAAAAAGAAATAACATTCTTTTTTGCTGCAGTGCATTTCACACTTCCAGGCTGATCTAAGTCCAAATGTCACAATACCAAGTTAATTCCGAATGTGTAAACCTGCTAAATCTGCAAGGGGTTGAATACTACTTGTAGGCACTGTATATATATATATATATATATATATATATATATATATATATATACATATATATATATATAGATATATATGGGATGTGTGGTGGCTCAGGCTGTATATAGGAGTCTGTGTGGGGGCTCATACTATATATAAGATGCTATACGAGAACTTATGCTGTATATAGGAGGACATATGGATTCTCATGCGTTATATAGGAGTTTCTGTGGGGGTTCATGCAGTATATAGGAGGCTTTGTGTGGGCCCAAACTATATATAGGAGGCTATTTGGGGGCTCATGCTGTATATAGGAGGCTATTTTGAGGCTAGTGCTGTATATACAAAGCTATGTGGTGGCTCATACTGTATATAGGAGGATGTGTGGGGGTTTATTATGTGTATAGGAGGCTATGTGAATTCTTATGTATATATAGGGGAGCTGTGGGTAGGCTCATACTGTATATAAAAGGTTGGGAGCATACTTAATTCTGCTTAATATTAAGTGATGCAATAAATGTTAATATAAAATAATAATTATAATTAAAAGGTTAATATTAATATTGAGCAGATTTAATGTCAGCCTTTTGGTTCAGCCCTCCGCAACAGTCATGTGGCCCCTCAGGAAAATAAATTTCTCACCCCTGCTCTATTATGCATAGCGCTATGTTATGTATAGCACTGTGCATAAGGAGAAAAAATTGTGCCTGTCTCTGATTTTATGCCTGCAGATGTGCACCTGTGCGTTAATCATGTGACTTATGACATAATCTGTTAAGGGGATTGTGTGACATGTCACATGATACATCGGGACTGGGGTAGGGGGCCATGTCTTCTATACTGCCTAGAACCCTGACTACTCTTATTCTGCCAGTGGTTGTATGTACGATTTTGTTTCTGTAGTTCCACAAATACATGAGAATAACAAAGTTGGAATTGGAGAAATTACTTTCCTACTTACTTAATAAGCTAAAAAAATGGCAAAAATATATGTACTTTGACCTGTCTTAAAGGGAATCTGTGTGGTCATCTTACTGTTCATCCTGTTACTAATACAATGAGGGGTACACTATGGAGGCATTCATTTACGCACAAAGATGCATGATTAGGGGATCCAGGATAACATTGGTGTTGTGTGAGTTGCCAGTACTTGGGACAAGTATTTTGCGCACTTTAGTCGATGAACCATTAGTGACACTTAAGCGGGCTGCGCATTGCTAGCGATGTCGAGCGCGATAGCACCCGCCCCCGTCGTACGGCCGATATGTGGTAATTACTGCCGTAGCGAACATTATCGCTACAGCAGCGTCACACGCACATACCTGCTCTGCGACGTCGCTTTGACCGGCAAACTGCCTCCTTTCTAAGGGGGCGGTTCGTTTAGCATCACAGCGACGTCACAGCAGCGTCACTGAACCGCCGCCCAATAGAAAAGGAGGGGAGGAGATGAGTGGCCGGAACATCCCGCCCACCTCCTTCCTTCCTCCTTTTCCGGTGGACGGAGGTAAGGTGATGGTTGTCGCTCCTGCGGTGTCACAAATAACGATGTGTGGTGCCGCAGAAGCGACGAACCACATCGCTAAAAAGCAGATGATTTTTTGTTTCAGGACAACCTCTCTGCGGCAAACGATTTTGCCCTCTTTTGCGATCGTTAAAGGTCGCTCGTACGTTTCACAGACTGCGATATCGTTAATGACGCCGGATGTGTGTCACAAACAACGTGACCCCGACGATAAATCATTAACGATATTGTAGCGTGTAATGCCCGCTTTAGTCCCTTGCTCCAATCCAGTTCTCATTTTGATATCCTACTTTTTTTATTCTCCTTATTGCTAAAAGTTTAACCCTTTAGTGAAGTAGCCAATTTTGACCTTAATGATCAGGCCATATTTTAGAAATTTGAGCAGTGTCACTTTATGAAGCAATAACTCTGGAAGGCTTCAACAGATCCCAATAATTTTGCGGGGTTTTTTTTCATGACATATTGTACTTTATGATAATGGTAAATTTAGTATGTTTTTTGTTTTTATTTGTGAAAAAATTGGAAATTTGGAGAAAATTGTAATCATTTTGCAATTTTGAAACTTTAAATTTGTTAAACTAGAGAGTTATGTTATATAAAATAGTTAATAAATACCACTTATGATGTCTACTTTACATCACCAGCATTTTTGATGTTTTTTGTTAAAAAGTTAGAAGGATTAAAAATATATCAGCAATTTCTCATTTTTCCAACAAAATTTACAAAACCATTTTTTTAGGGACCACATCACATTTGAAGTGACTTTGAGAGGATGTTCAAAAGTGACACCATTCTAAAAACTGCACCCCTCAAAGTACTCAAAGCCACATTCAAGAAGTTTATTAACCCTTTAGGTGCTCCACAGGTATGAATAGAAAGTGGACGAAATAAATAAATTTACATTGTACATAAAAATGTTGCTTTAGCTTCAATTTATTCATTTTTACAAAGGATAGCATGATGAAATGGACCCCAAAAATTGTTACCCACTTTCTTCTGAGTGCGCTGATACCCAACATGTGGTTAGAAACCTCTATTGAAAGAAAAAAAGGACTAGAAACTCTGCAAAAGGTCTGTGCACACCAATGTAGAAAAATATATTAAGAAAACAAGGAGAGAGAGAGAGTGGAACATATGTAAAGTAAAGGGAATGAAAAGCCACAATATCATACCAAGACCTGGGACGGAACCAAGGGACAAACTGTATCAAGGGGCAGACAAATTGTATCCTGTGGGTAGGCTGTGTTTACCTTAACCTAGCCATTTTTTGTGATCGCATTTAATCCAATTGTGCTTAATCCCTTTATTTAATGATTTATACTCCACAGGTGATATAGATTTTTTTGGGTTTGCTATACCGCATTTCTTCTATTCTGATTGTTCTGGTTTATTTCTTGATTGTACTACCCCTGTCCTGTGACACTATTACAAATTATGGGTTTGTATTGGACTACATGTACATTATTTATTTGTTAATACTATATGTATTCAATCATTTATTGTATACTTCATGGGACGGCTGTCTGTTATATACAAGTTTAAGTGTTTTAAAATTTCTTGCACATTGTCTGTTGTTTTGGATACAATAAAGCTTGATATATTTTTCTACATTGATGTGCACAGCCCTTTTGCAGAGTTTCTTGTCCTTTTTCTTTGATCATGCATTTTTGCTCTGTTAGCTGTAGCACCCGGTTGCATATGCTATAATTCTATTGACATTGCGTGCACCCTGTTTTCTTTCTTGTAGAAACCTCTGTTGGACAAATGGGAGGGCTCAGAATGGAAGGAGCAATATTTGAATATAGGAACACAAAAATGGCGAAATAGATTGCGGACCCAATGTTGCATTTGCAAGGCCCCTAAGGTGCCTAAACAGCAAAAAAAAAAACACAAATGACAGGTGGATGGAAACACTGCTGAATTGGAATGGGAAGATGCATGGACACCTTTCTGTATTATGCCCCTTTTATAATAAAACATTCCAAACCAAAGATGATATTGATTTAATAGGAAAAATTATTATGAAACATTATTTCCTGTATAATCACTTGAATGTAAGGCAAATTTAGCTAGAGATAAAAAAAAAACCACTTCCTTCACTCCTTAGGTTATGTTCACAAATAGCATTTTTGCAAAATGATTTGAAAAAATGCAAAAAAAGCTAAAAACATGACATGCTCCTTCTTATAAAAATAGAAGAAAGCAGTGGAAAAATCCAGCTGGACTCCCAAGGGATAAATAAAAATGCTTCTTTATTTATATCAACTCGATTAAAAATATATATCCATTTCTCAAGTAAAGACACCGGCTTGTTCACACTGATGCATGGCAGATGTATACTACTACGCGTTTCGGCGGAACGCCTTCCTCAGGTCATAGTCAGTACAAGATTAAGAGGATATTTATAAATGTTTTTCCTGAGCAGCGAAGTAACTCACATGTTCTCAATAAATTAATTATATAGGGGAGTATACGCTGCTCAGGTAAAAATCACAAATTCACAAGAGAAAAGTACAAAAAGACCATGAAGTATTTATCTAACCTTAAATTACATAGGTATCCATCCAGATAAAATACAGAAAAAAAAAATATATATATCAAATAACATCCAGGTATGAAAATCTTATATATATATAAATATACATATCCTTTTTTCTTTCCTTTTTTCCCCCCATAAATGGACATGAAAATCAATAGACACAATAAAACCCCACTTTATAGATGTAAATAATCACATTCATTTGTCAAAACACATTATAGGAAGCAAGATATATAAAAAGGACATTGCCCACAGGTATAAGAAGAGAGAGAGAAAAAAAAAAAATAAATTATAATGTCTCGCAGTTGTCACCCGATGCCTACCCGTATATGTAAGGCTCAAACAGAACACATGTCAATATTAATGAGCGACAGAAATATCAGTGTTGAGATCTACAACAACAAATCAACCACGCCCATACAATGGAAGTGTAAAGTGCTGTTGTATTAGTCTCGCAGTTGTCAGCCAAAAAAAAAAAAAAAGGTTAAATTTCTCTCTTTTTTTTCAAAAACCTCAATAGCATAAGATCAAATCATGTCTGCTATTTAATCCCTTTGGGAGGCGGGTATCCAGTATAAAAATCCACCGACTTTCATGATTAAGTAGCTTTCTCCTATAGTCGCCTCCTCTCAATGGTTTGAAAACCTTCTCTATACCCTTGAATTTAAAAGCTGTCAAATTGCCCTTGTGGACTGTGGCAAAATGTCTAGATACCGCAGAGATACCAATGGTATTAGCGTTCACTGAATCGGACATGTGCTTGCGTATACGTTTTTTAAGTGGCCCCACTGTACAGCCTACGTACTGAATCTGGCATTGTTCACACTCTATCAGATATACCACATGATCACTATTACAGTTAATGAAAGTATTAATGTTAAAGCTATTACCATTGTGGAAAGATACAAAGGTATCACTCTTGCTAACAAAACTGCAGCATTTACATTTAGCGGCACCGCACTTAAAAAAACCTTTGACTTCTAACCACGTGGTAGATCTGACAGGCCGTGTTGAGACAAATGTGCTAGGAGACAAAATACTCTGCAAAGTGGGAGCCTTTCTGGCTAACTGCATTCTTGCTCATAATTTCCTTCAGTCTCAGATCTTGGTTCAACAGAGGTAAGTATTTTTTTATGATATTTTTTATACTGTCAAATTGATCACTGAATTGCGTGGAGAAGGTAATAAAACAATTATCGTTGTCCCTCTGTTTAGATTTGTCGGCAAGGAGGTCTACTCTATTTACTCTGTCAACTATATGCTCTGCTCTGTCTAGTACCCACCCAGGATAATCTCGTGCTCTGAGTCTGTCTTTAACCCTTTGTGCCTCTTTTTTGTATGTGTTTGGGCTGGAACTATTTCTCTTAGTACGGATCAATTCTCCCACTGGAATATTTTTCAGAACATGTTTAGGATGGCAGGAAGATGCTTTCAGTGTGTTATTGGTGGCCAGAGGTTTCCTAAATGGAGAAATACATACTCTATTATCTTTGATGGAGAATTCAATGTCCAAAAAATTAATTTTTGTTTTATGTAGATTGTGTGTGAATTTCAGATTGAACTCATTATTATCCAAATATGAAAACAATTCCTCAGCTCTGGATTCTGTGCTCCTCCATACGAGTAACATGTCATCTATGTATCTCCCCAGCCACAAAATATCACTAAAAAAAGTGAATTAGTACTGTATAAAAACCTCTCTTCCCAAACCGCCATAACAATGTTAGCAAGGGAGGGTGAGAATACCGCTCCCATGCTAACACCGCTCCGCTGCAAAAAAAAAACGTTTATCAGATGAAAAATAATTGTGACTGAGGAGATACTTGACCGCAATTAGCAAAAATTCGACAATAGAAGGGTTATAATTGCTGAAACTGTTCAAAAAATATTCCAAACAATTAATAGCTACATCATGATGTATTGCCGGGTACAAACCAATAACATCTACTGTGATCCAGGTGTATTCTTTTTTCCATTCCATATTGTCAAAAAGGGAAATAATCGATTTGGAATCTCTAATGTAGCTAGGGATGAGTCTGACCAGCGGCTGCAAATAATGGTCGACCCACTCACCCAGCTTTTCATTGAGACCCCCAATACCCGCTATTATGGGTCTAAGGGGAGGTGGAAATAACCCCTTATGTGTTTTAGGTAAGGAATGATACACCGGGACCACAGGATGATTCACAAATAAATAATCTTTAAGTTTACCATCAATTGCATTAATAGTTAAACCCTCATTCAGAATAGACAATAACTCAGACTTATATTTTTCTGTAGGATCAGACATCAGTTCCAAATACATGTGATCGTTAGAAAGATCTATGAAATTCAATTTCTTATAAAGTCCAGAGTTCATAATGACCAAAGCCCCTCCTTTATCTGATTGTCTTATCATTAGATCTTTGTTGTTCCGTAAATCTTTTAGTGCTTTCCGCTCACTACTAGACAAATTATGAGACACATTTGTAATATTTGTAGTATGTCTCTCCAGCTCCAAAAGTTCAGATTCAATCAATTCCTGGAACGAATCCAGAATGTGCGGTCTTGATTGCAATGGGTAAAAGGCAGGGTTAGGTGTTGCAAATGAATTATTAAGACATATAACATCCTCATTGGCATTTTTCTCTAAATGTCTCAAATCCCATAACACAGTCTGTTCTTGCAAAGTCAAAAAATCTTGTGAGATCACTTGGGAAGTTGAGACTGTAGGGGCACATATCTCATTGCTTTTGTCAAAGTGACATTTGACTGTAAGGTTCCTTACAAATTTATTAATGTCACATAGAGTATTAAATATATCAAAGTCTCTGGATGGGGAAAACCCCAATCCCTTCGATAAAACATTAATTTGTGTTTGTGACAATATATAACTGGATATATTCCAGATTGGAACACTCACCAATTCTTCAGACTCCGAGTATAGTATTTTCTTCCCGTGTTTCTTGCCTCCCCTTCGTCGTTTTTTGCACGCTTGCGGTTTTTATTGCTGTGGTTGGGAAACCACTGGTTATTTCCCATAGAAGTGGAGGTAGAGGCATTGGATGTATCACAAAGATCATCTGAAGCATTGGAAACTGTGTGCTCTGAAAGAAAGCTGGAACCGGCAAATGAAACTTTGTTTCTCATAGATGATTTTCTTTTGTAGGAAAAAAATCTCTTATTCCAGCTGTATACTTGATTATTAGCATAGTCATCTTTGTCTCTGATAAATTTCTTTTTCTTAATCTCTGTAATGTGTTCCTCTAATTTTGCAAGATTATTTGAGATATTCTCCTGTAATTTGCCAAAATGCTTGTTACCAGAAAAAACATTAGCTGCAGTTTGTAGGTCTTTAATTTCCTTTTTTTTATATCGACCAAGTCTTTCTCTTCCTCTTGCAAAATTAGTTTGATAAGATTCAAGGAACATTGAGACAAAATATTATTCCATTTATCTTGAAAGGTTTGATCAGAGACAAAGATGACTATGCTAATAATCAAGTATACAGCTGGAATAAGAGATTTTTTTCCTACAAAAGAAAATCATCTATGAGAAACAAAGTTTCATTTGCCGGTTCCAGCTTTCTTTCAGAGCACACAGTTTCCAATGCTTCAGATGATCTTTGTGATACATCCAATGCCTCTACCTCCACTTCTATGGGAAATAACCAGTGGTTTCCCAACCACAGCAATAAAAACTGCAAGCGTGCAAAAAACGACGAAGGGGAGGCAAGAAACACAGGAAGAAAATACCATACTCGGAGTCTGAAGAATTGGTGAGTGTTCCAATCTGGAATATATCCAGTTATCTATTGTCACAAACACAAATTAATGTTTTATCGAAGGGATTGGGGTTTTCCCCATCCAGAGACTTTGATATATTTAATACTCTATGTGACATTAATAAATTTGTGAGGAACCTTACAGTCAAATATCACTTTGACAAAAGCAATGAGATATGTGCCCCTACAGTCTCAACTTCCCAAGTGATCTCACAAGATTTTTTGACTTTGCAAGAACAGACTGTGTTATGGGATTTGAGACATTTAGAGAAAAATGCCAATGAGGATGTTATATGTCTTAATAATTCATTTGCAACACCTAACCCTGCCTTTTACCCATTGCAATCAAGACCGCACATTCTGGATTCGTTCCAGGAATTGATTGAATCTGAACTTTTGGAGCTGGAGAGACATACTACAAATATTACAAATGTGTCTCATAATTTGTCTAGTAGTGAGCGGAAAGCACTAAAAGATTTACGGAACAACAAAGATCTAATGATAAGACAATCAGATAAAGGAGGGGCTTTGGTCATTATGAACTCTGGACTTTATAAGAAATTGAATTTCATAGATCTTTCTAACGATCACATGTATTTGGAACTGATGTCTGATCCTACAGAAAAATATAAGTCTGAGTTATTGTCTATTCTGAATGAGGGTTTAACTATTAATGCAATTGATGGTAAACTTAAAGATTATTTATTTGTGAATCATCCTGTGGTCCCGGTGTATCATTCCTTACCTAAAACACATAAGGGGTTATTTCCACCTCCCCTTAGACCCATAATAGCGGGTATTGGGGGTCTCAATGAAAAGCTGGGTGAGTGGGTCGACCATTATTTGCAGCCGCTGGTCAGACTCATCCCTAGCTACATTAGAGATTCCAAATCGATTATTTCCCTTTTTGACAATATGGAATGGAAAAAAGAATACACCTGGATCACAGTAGATGTTATTGGTTTGTACCCGGCAATACCTCATGATGTAGCAATGAATTGTTTGGAATATTTTTTGAACAGTTTCAGCAATTATAACCCTTCTATTGTCGAATTTTTGCTAATTGCGGTCAAGTATCTCCTCAGTCACAATTATTTTTCATCTGATAAACGTTTTTTTTTTTGCAGCGGAGCGGTGTTAGCATGGGAGCGGTATTCTCACCCTCCCTTGCTAACATTGTTATGGCGGTTTGGGAAGGGAGGTTTTTATACAGTACTAATTCACCTTTTTTTTGTGATATTTTGTGGCTGGGGAGATACATAGATGACATGTTACTCGTATGGAGGAGCACAGAATCCAGAGCTGAGGAATTGTTTTCATATTTGGATAATAATGAGTTCAATCTGAAATTCACACACAATCTACATAAAACAAAAATTAATTTTTTGGACATTGAATTCTCCATCAAAGATAATAGAGTATGTATTTCTCCATTTAGGAAACCTCTGGCCACCAATAGCACACTGAAAGCATCTTCCTGCCATCCTAAACATGTTCTGAAAAATATTCCAGTGGGAGAATTGATCCGTACTAAGAGAAATAGTTCCAGCCCAAACACATACAAAAAAGAGGCACAAAGGGTTAAAGACAGACTCAGAGCACGAGATTATCCTGGGTGGGTACTAGACAGAGCAGAGCATATAGTTGACAGAGTAAATAGAGTAGACCTCCTTGCCGACAAATCTAAACAGAGGGACAACGATAATTGTTTTATTACCTTCTCCACGCAATTCAGTGATCAATTTGACAGTATAAAAAATATCATAAAAAAATACTTACCTCTGTTGAACCAAGATCTGAGACTGAAGGAAATTATGAGCAAGAATGCAGTTAGATTTGTTGCCAGAAAGGCTCCCACTTTGCAGAGTATTTTGTCTCCTAGCACATTTGTCTCAACATGGCCTGTCAGATCTGCCACGTGGTTAGAAGTCAAAGGTTTTTTTAAGTGCGGTGCCGCTAAATGTAAATGCTGCAGTTTTGTTAGCAAGAGTGATACCTTTGTATCTTTCCACAATGGTAATAGCTTTAACATTAATACTTTCATTAACTGTAATAGTGATCATGTGGTATATCTGATAGAGTGTGAACAATGCCAGATTCAGTACGTAGGCTGTACAGTGGGGCCACGTAAAAAACGTATACGCAAGCACATGTCCGATTCAGTGAACGCTAATACCATTGGTATCTCTGCGGTATCTAGACATTTTGCCACAGTCCACAAGGGCAATTTGACAGCTTTTAAATTCAAGGGTATAGAGAAGGTTTTCAAACCATTGAGAGGAGGCGACTATAGGAGAAAGCTACTTAATCATGAAAGTCGGTGGATTTTTATACTGGATACCCGCCTCCCAAAGGGATTAAATAGCAGACATGATTTGATCTTATGCTATTGAGGTTTTTGAAAAAAAAGAGAGAAATTTAACCTTTTTTTTTTTTTTTTTTTTTTTTTTTTTTTTTTTTTTTGGCTGACAACTGCGAGACTAATACAACAGCACTTTACACTTCCATTGTATGGGCGTGGTTGATTTGTTGTTGTAGATCTCAACACTGATATTTCTGTCGCTCATTAATATTGACATGTGTTCTGTTTGAGCCTTACATATACGGGTAGGCATCGGGTGACAACTGCGAGACATTATAATTTATTTATTTTTTTTCTCTCTCTCTTCTTATACCTGTGGGCAATGTCCTTTTTATATATCTTGCTTCCTATAATGTGTTTTGACAAACGAATGTGATTATTTACATCTATAAAGTGGGGTTTTATTGTGTCTATTGATTTTCATGTCCATTTATGGGGGGAAAAAAAGGAAAGAAAAAAGGATATGTATATTTATATATATATAAGATTTTCATACCTGGATGTTAATTGATATATATATATATATTTTTTTTTTCTGTATTTTATCTGGATGGATACCTATGTAATTTAAGGTTAGATAAATACTTCATGGTCTTTTTCTACTTTTCTCTTGTGAATTTGTGATTTTTACCTGAGCAGCGTATACTCCCCTATATAATTAATTTATTGAGAACATGTGAGTTACTTCGCTGCTCAGGAAAAACATTTATAAATATCCTCTTAATCTTGTACTGACTATGACCTGAGGAAGGCGTTCCGCCGAAACGCGTAGTAGTATACATCTGCCATGCATCAGTGTGAACAAGCCGGTGTCTTTACTTGAGAAATGGATATATATTTTTAATCGAGTTGATATAAATAAAGAAGCATTTTTATTTATCCCTTGGGAGTCCAGCTGGATTTTTCCACTGCTTTCTTCCATTATCTTCTCGGCTTGCTGCCGTAATCCGTGCCGGACCAAAGGGGACTAACAGGAGGATATATTCAGGCTTGTCTCTGCAGTGGTGAGCGGTTTTGTTTCTTTTTTGTACTTTTCTTATAAAAATAATGCATTTTTCCATTTCAATCAGAAAAAAAGGATCATTTGTAAAGAGTGGAATTCCTTGACTGGTGAAGCCTATGCGCCAAGTGCAAGGCCTATCAAAAATTAAAAAGAGGCATTGCAATATACCCTGGAATACATGGTCTCAAAAAGCATTTTTTTCCCATTTGGAAGTAGTGGGACTCGTAGACAGGTAAGGCGTGTGTACTATGTGCAAGGGCTCCTAAAAATTATAAGAAACTCCAATACACCCTGGAACACTTATAGAGTAGAGCCTCAGAAAGCATTAACATTTAGGCCATGTGCGCATGTTGCATTTTTTTCTGCGTTTTGGCTGCGTTTACAACTGCACTATGTCATTGAAAAAATGCATGCGTTGTGCTTCCCCAGCAAAGTCTATGAGAATCATGCGAAATCTGTGCGCACAATGCTTTTTGAAACGCAGCATTTTGATTGTCAAAAAATTGACAAAATCTCTGCATTTAGAAAAGCAGCATGTCAATTCTTTTGTCCGTTTTCGAAAATCAATGAGTTGTAGAAAAATGCTGCCAAAATGTTAAGCATTTTTGTTGCGATCCGCAAGTTTTTTTGACATAAACTCTCTCTCTCTCTGTCGGTCAGTCTGTCGGTCGGTCGGTCTCTCTCTCTATGGGCGGCTTTGCACGTTGCAACATCGCCCGTGCGATGTCGGTGTGGTCAAATCGAAAGTGACACACATCTGGGGTCACTTTCGACATCATAGTGTGTAAATCCTAGATGATATGATTAACGAGTGCAAAAGCATCGTTATCGTATCATCGGTGTAGGCTCTGACTTTTTCAAAATTACGCTGCCGCGACAGGTACGATGTTGTTCCTTGTTCCTGCGGCAGCACACATCGCTGTGTGTGAAGCCGCAGGAGCAAGGAACATCAGCTTACCTGCCACCGGCGGCTATACAGAAGGAAGAAGGTGGGCGAGATGTTTACATCCTGCTCATCTCCGCCCCTCCGCTTTGATTGGCCGCCTGCCGTGTGACGTCGCTCTGACGTTGTACGACCCGCCCCCTTAGGAAGGAGGCGGGACGCCAGCCAGAGCGACATCGCAGGACAGGTGAGTGCATGTGAAGCTGGCGTAGCGATAATGTTCGCTACGCCAGAAATCACAAGATATCGCTGCTGCGACAGGGGCGGGGACTATCGCGTGCGACATCGCAGTATGGGCTTGCGATGTCGCAACATGCAAAGCCTGCCTAAGTCTCTATCTCTCTCTCTCCATGTTGGTCTCTTCCTCCCACCCCCTCTCTCATACTCACCGATCACCGGCGCAGTGCTGCACGGCATTCACACTGTGGCGGCTTCTGCTCTTTTGAAAATGATGGGCGCTCATTATTCCATCTCGTATTCCCTGCTTCCCCCGCCCACCAGTGCCTATGATTGGTTGCAGTCAGACATGCCCCCACGCTGAGTGACAGCTGTCTCACTGCAACCAAGCACAGCCGCCGGTGGGCGTGTCTATATTGAGCAGTAAAAAAAAATAATAACTTAAAAAGAAAACAACGTGCAGTCCCCCCCAATTTGGATACCAGCCAGGGTAAAGCTACATGGTTGAACGCTGGTATTCTCAGGATGGGGAGCTCCACATTATGGGGAGCACCCCAACCTAACAATATTAGCCAGCAGCCGCCCGGAATTGTCGCATCCATTAGATGCGACAGTCCCGGGACTCTGCCTGGCTCATCCCGAATTGCCCTGGTGCAGTGAAAAACGGGGTAAAAACAAGGAGTTAATGGCAGCAGCCCATATCTGCCACTAAGTCCTAGGTTAATCATGGCAGACGTCTCCCCGAGATACCTTCCATGATTAACCTGTAAGTTAAAAAAAATAAACACACACATCCAAAAAATCCTTTATTTGTAATGAAAGACAAAAAACACCCTCTTTCACCACTTTACAGTATTAACCCCTCAAAAACACCACCTCCAGGTCCGACATAATCCACGCAAGGTCCCACGACGCTTTCAGCTCTGCTACATTGGAAGCTGACAGGAGCGGCACTAGAACACCTCCACTCCTGTGAGCTCCATGCAGCAACTGAAGAGAGTCACGAGATCAACTGTGCTGTTGTGTCGCCCTGGGCAAGCCAGGGGACACGGGTCACAACACCACCACACCCCACACTCCAGGTAGGCACACCATGCTAACCAGAAATCCTTGTTGCCTTCCTCCAGGAGTCTGTTGATGCACACCAGGGGGTGGGCCAGGCGGTTGGCTCCGCCCACCGAGGAGCTCACAACTCTGGAGGCAGGAAGTCCAGGCAGAGTAGCCCAGGTAGGGCAAGTGAGAAGAGCTCAGGGAGAGCTTGAGTGAGGAGCTAAGTGAAGGAGTTAAGAAAGTGAAAGTAGGAAAGTGGAAAAGGAGAAAAGGAAGTAAAGTGGAACAAGAGAAGGAAAGCTTGGAAGGTCCAGCTCTGTGTAGGGCCAGAACAGCAAGGTCAGCGACGGCGGTGACTGTCCGGAGGGGGACCGTTTGGAAGTTCCTGGAAGGACCCCGTTGGCTGTGTGCCCGGTGGTCTGGAGCAGTGTTCCGAAGGACAGTCAGCACCAGGGCAGGGGCCTCTCGGACCCCGGCAAGGCTAGGAGTCGCCAAATTTGCCGAATCCATCAGTGAAGGGGACGTAGATCCCCCAACAACCAAGTCCTGATTGACGGCAACAGCCCAACCGTTACGGGGGAGACACCGCCACCGCCAGGGCACCAGTTTCCCCAGGGCCAGCGCCTGCGGGCAAAGTGTAGAGCTCCTCCGGCCCAGATTGCAGTCGGGGAGCGGGTAACCGGAGGGAATCCACCGCTACCATCAGTCAACACAGGTGCAAGGAAGAGAGACATCACCGTCACCTACCGAGAGTGCAGGTGCAGCCGTCTGTGGGACCGTCCTACCAGCCGTTGGTTTACCGTACAAACTGTGTCCACATCTCAGGCTGAGTGAGTACCACAGTGCCGCAAGGCACAGCGCTGCCCCCGCGTCCCTGCGCCCACCAGGCCCCGCACATCCTTCTCCACCACCGGGCCCCGGGATCACCAACCCCTACCCACGGAGGGGCAACACAACACCTGGCTGCTCCGCATCACCATCCCCGGGATCCCCGTATTGAGCAGCGGTGGTGAAATCACCACAACTGTGGGTGGCGTCACGAACTATAACAATCCCCACACCCAACAAACCCCCCTTTCACTCACGGGCGAGGAGTGTCGCTCGAGAAACCCCGGGATCCGGCCCACAGCTCGAGCCACCACTGAGCAGCTGCCGGACCCGAGCAGAAGGGGTGAGCGCGGTGTTCTGACACCCTCCTCCCCGCCCGCGACACTGTCGCTGAGGTTACTTGTGGCCACCGCTCTCAGGTGAAGGACTGCAGCTGTGGCCGCGAGTAACCTGAGTGAAAGGACAGCTGATCATTCACCTCACTGCAGTCATTCAGAGGATTTGCAATCACAGGTGAGTCCTTCACGTGTGACCACAAATCAAGCCGTGGCACATGCACAGAGCCACGCAATCACAATGAAGTCGGGTGAAGTTCATCCGAGTTCATTCTGATCGCGCCGCTCTGTCTAGCAGTCAACCATGCTCTTTTTGACAGTGCGGTCCCACTCGGCTCTGCTGCAAGTCTATGGGGATGTTGCAGAGCCGAGTGGGACCACACTGTCAAAAATGTGCGTTGTGGATGCTTTTCCCACTCTGTCTATGGCAGAGCAAGCATCCAAAACGCATGAATTCTACAGGAATGTGCGCACGCTGCATTCTGCCGAATGCGTCTCAGAACGCAGCTTTTTCTGAGATGAACAGGCAGTGACTTACACGCTGCGGAATAAAACGCAACGTACGCACATGGCCTTAGGGTCTGTGTGCATGCTGAGCATTGGGTGCAGAAATTCTCGGCCCCAAGTCTGCATCTTCTGGCAGAAAAATGGACCAAAAAACGCTACACGTTTTTGTCATATTTTGGTGCGTTTCTTGGTGTGTTTCTGGTGCTGTTTTTTTTTTGCCATGCACTTTTTTTTGCGTTTTTTTTGCCATGCACTTTTTTTTAATGAAGTCAGTGGTTCGAAAGGTTACAAACTACAGGAAAAAATGCACCAACAATTTACACGCTGTCTATTTTCTGCACCAAATATGCAAGAAAAAAATAAGAAACATGCTCACAGCACTTCAGAATTCTCAATAATTTTGCTGGCATAAGGCTAGGCATGGAGATTTGTGACAAAACTGCACCAAAGGAACGCATTAAAAATGTAGCGTGTGGGAGAAGTGTGACTTTTTTGGCCAACAACAAGGAGTCCCGGAGGCCAAGTGACTTAACAAGACCCTTCTGACCGACTACAATTTACCTAAAAGTTAAGGTCGGCGTCAGTTCCTCCTATGCTGGCTCAGGGCATCAGGCAGCCAAAAGGGCTTCAAATAGATTGAAGCAGGGGTTTACAAACTTTGTTTTTATATCCTTGGAGACATTTGTCAATGAAAATTCATGAACCATGTGGGGGAAACTTTTCCAATCCAATCTACAGAAAAGAACACCATAAGTCATATGCCCGTTTATTCACACCAGAGGTGAATTTGGGCCTTTCTCCCATTGTATGAATGAATCTTTATTTTTTACATGGAGTTGAGGCAAATCTGAGGCTCTTAGGCCGCAGTCCCTACTCCCTCCCTGCTTAAGTTAATTCCATGATTTTTTAGTGCAACAGTGCATTAATAAGTTAATAACTAAAAGACGCATCCACCTGTGAATTGATAATGCTGGCATGCTGACTTTTCTCAAAATGAACAAGACTTAGATTGGCATCAACTTCTCAACCCCAGCGGATAAAAGCAGTGGAACTTAAAGCCAATTCAAATATTATTTTATTTTTTGGTTTATTTCAATGCTTACCTTTCCACCCCAAAAAGTGTATACGGATCATGGTTTTTTATTTTTCTTGTCCTCTTCTTCCTCCTCCACCATATTCACAAAGTTATTATGCTGCACTTGCTCATCATTTTTAGAGGGCCAGCAGATGGATCTCACTCAATTTTTAGAGAGTCAGCAGAAGGCCCTCATTACTTGTTCCCCAGCCCCGATTATTTTTCCCAGTGTGCCGTCCCTGCCTTACACGAGCACTTTTACCATAAAATCAATGCAGTTATTGGGGAAGGTCCACTTAACCACTAGTACGTGGACAACTGCTTGTAGCCATGGATGCTACATTTTCCTGATGGCACACTGTGTGGGCCTTTGGGAGGCCGGGAGAGAGTGGGATCCTGGGATGGCACATATGCTACAAATGCCAAAGATTTCATTTTTAGTTCAATCCGGGTTTCCCCCACCTTCTGCACCAGTTGCTGCACCCCCTCTTCCTACTCCTCCAACTCTGAATTGCCATCTGTCAGCACGTCGCCCACATCGGTCTCAAGCTGTAAGCATTGCAGCATTGACTCGGTGATGCGGCAACATTATATGGTGAAACTAATTTCTTTAGGTGACAAACAGCATACTGTTACAGAGATGTTGAAAGGTATAACAGACGAGCCAGAACTGGGACTCTCGCTGTTTAATCTACAACAGGCATGGTTGTGCATGATAACAGTGTAACCTGGTGGAGGTTCTGAAGCTTGGCAATCTTGCACATGTACCAGGCCTGGCTGACATGCTCAACTTAGTGGTTTAGCGCTTTCTAAAACTCTGCCCAGATTTTTCTGAGCTACTTGTAAAGGTATGCCGCTTGTGCCCCCATTTATGTCCTACAGCTTTTCCTATTGAAACTCATGTTATGCGCATTAATGCTTGTTCTGCCTGATTAATGGTTGCTATGTCTTCTCAACCCATGGTACAAGGAGAATTTTCCATCTCTTCTTCCTGAAGTAGAGAGGGCTAGTAGAATGCTTTGAGAACAATAAAACATTGAAATGATCAATGTAAATCAAAATTAATATCCCATGGAGGTCTGCAATTGGAATGTTGCTCAAAATCAATGTGGAAAATCAAATTACAGGCTGATATAACTTCAGTGGAAATGCCTTAATAGGAAGGTTCAGTAGTGTGTTTGGTGGCCTCCACGTGCCTGTATGACCTTACAACACCTGGACATGGTCCTGATGAGGCAGTGGATGTTCTCCTGAGGGATCTCCTCCTAGACCTGGATTAAAGCATCAGTCAATTCCTGAACAGTCTGTGGTGCAAAGTGCCATGTGTGGATGGACCAAAACATGATTCATAAAAAATAAACATCCAGCGGATCCAGGCTTTTTTTCTTTAAAACTTTACCTTTATTTAGTGCATATAAAAATTCTTCAGGAGACAGGTATCCACAGATAAAGATTTTTCATTACATCCAACGCATTTCAACACATAAATATGTCATAATGTCTTATTCATGGATCAGACATTATGACATATTTATGTGTTGAAACGTGTTGGATGTAATGAAAAACCTTTATCTGTGGATACCTGTCTCCTGAAGAATTTTTATATGCACTAAATAAAGGTAACGTTTTAAAGAAAAAAAGCCTGGATCCGCTGGATGTTTATTTTTTATGAAGTGTGCCTATCCTGACCTGGGATTTCCGTGCAGGATTAGTGTGGTCAAAGAGTCCTGAGTAGACTGCAGCAGTAGAGCCGGTTTTCACGTGTATAGACCAAAACATGATATCCCAGATGTGCTCAATTGGATTCAGGTTTGGGAAATAGGCAGGCCAGTCCAAAACATGCCTTCATCATGCAGGAGCTGCTGATATGCTTGAACTACAGCACCTGCATATGGTCTCACAATGGGAAAAGGAGAAAAAAAACAGCTCACCCATCTGGAGTTCCAAAATTAGCCAGAACGGTGCATGGATGATATTCAGCAGGACCCCGCTGTAATCATGGTTATTAGATTGCAAGAAAATCCAGGATCCAGTTCCAACAGAATTCAGTAAAAAGTTTTCTTTATTTCCAAAAGTTTAAAAATGGTCACATCCTTCCATTAAAATAAAACCACATCATGGCAGAGTGAAGAGTTCGGTACGTGTTTCGGAGAAATAGCTCCTTACTCTGAGTGGTCTCACAATGGGTCTGAGGATCTCATCCCAATACCTAATGGCAGTCAGGGTACCTTTGTCTAGCACATGGAGGGCTGTGCGGCTTTCCAAAGACATGCCACCAATTACATTACTGGCCGACTGCCAAACCGGTTATCCTGGAGGATGTTGCAGGCAGCAAAATATTCTCCACGGCATCTTCAGACAATGCCATGTAGGTCACATGTGCTCAGTGTGAACCTTTTCTCATCTGTGTAGAGCACAAGGCACCAATGTCAATTCTGCCAATCTTGGTGTTCACTGGCAAATGTCAATCACCTTGCACAGTTTTGGGCTATATTCACATCTGGCCTTTACACCACACTCGTGGAGTCTGTTTTTGACCAGCACCTTTTGAACTCCGCACACCAGGTTGGCATCATCTCCACGGATGAGAAAAAATTCATGTGGGTAGAAAATCCGGTTACTCCGACCTTTTATATGCTGCCCAAAATACATAAATCTGATACCTTGCCACCAGGAAGACCCATTGTTGCCAGCATTGGAAGTCTATGTGAGAAAGCCAGCATATACGTAGATTTCTTTTTGCAACCCATGACCACCAAACTGCCCTCATTTGTGCAAGATACTTCTAGCTTCATTGACATCTACAGGAAAGTCAGACTCCCATCGCAGGCACTATTGGTTACATGCGATGTGGAGTCTCTGTATTCCAACATTGGCCATGAGGACAGTATGCATGCGGTCTCTTAGTTTTTAGACGGCCAGGCCCGTTCTGACTGCATGCATGACTCTTTCCTCATTGACCTATTGGACTTCTTGCTGAAGCACAATTATTTCTTGTTTGATAGAAATTTCTACAGACAAGTTTCGGGCGTCGCGATGGGCGTTCGTTGCGCACCAGCCTTCGCCAACCTATTTTTAGGTTGGTGGGAAGCGACTCAGGTCTTCACTTCAGACATTTTTTGCAGCAAGGTGTGTCATTGGTATCGTTATATCGATGACATATTCTTTATTTGGTCAGGAACAAAAGAAGAATGTGACGAGTTCATTACATCTTTGAATGAAAATTCTTATAACATCTGTCTGACCCATGATGTCTCACCTACCACAGTGTCTTTTTTGGATTTACTCATCTCAAATAGGGGAGATCATCTGACGACGACCTTGTTCAGAAAACAAACGACCACTAACAGTCTCCTGGAATTTCACAGCTTTCATCTACAACATGTGAAGAACGGGGTACCGACAGGTCAGTATCTCCATGTCAGGCGTAATTGGTCAGAAGATCATGACTTCCGTCAACAAGCATTATTACTTACCAACAGGTTTCGCGCTCGTGGATACCCTAAGAGATTACTATCCAAGGCATATCAACGGGTCTCGTCGGAAAAACAAGCCTCCCTCATCAGGACTACTCCGAAACATATGGATGGAAAGGTGAGGTTCATCACTACCTTCAATGACCAGTGGGGAAAAATAAAAAACATTCTACAGAACCGTTGGTCAGTACTAACACTGGATACACAAACATCTGACATAGTACATCAGTATCCACAGATCACAGCACGACGGGCCCCAAACTTGAGGGATCTCATTACAAGAAGTCATTTTGAAAGACCTGTGTTTAGGCTCAATCGTGGAATTCGGTTGAGAGGGTAATTTCCCTGCGGTGAATGTAACATCTGTAGCTATATGTACTCTATGCCCAACTTTTTCAATAACCCACAGGACACCAAGAACCATGCCCTGACCAGCTACATAAATTGTAAAACTCGGAATGTCATCTACTGTCTGGTTTGCCCTTGTGATCTGCTGTATGTGGGACAGACTTCACAGGAACTCCGTAAAAGGATCCAAAAACACCTCTCGACGATAAACCTAGCACCATCGGATGTAAGGAAGGGTAGAACTATTACCCCAGTTGCCACACACTTCATGGTTCATCATCGAAGCAGTACAGCAAACATACGTGTTTTTGCCTGCAGAAATACGTTGACAATGGTAGAGGAGGCGCCTGTTTTAAATGGTTGCTACAACAAGAATCCAAATGGATTTTTAACCTGCACGCGGTTTCCCCGTCGGGCCTCAACGAAGAGCTTCTGTTTACGGGCTTTCTTGGTTAATATAGTTCCATGCTTCTATATGTCCCACTACATAATTATGTGGACATATGTATGAGTTTATGGATGCCTATGACCATATGTGTCTATAGATATAGGCACACAGATGCAGGTGTTCACAGATATATACATATAATTGTAATGAATACTATGAGGTTCTCACTTTTTGAGAACTTTATCATTAGTCATTCTTTACTTAAGGTTTGTACACATTACGATATTTATGATTTTCACGTTTCCTGCCGTTATTCATATACGATTCTTTATGTTTCCACTCAGTCTTTGGGAGTTTGAATACCTCGGATATTGAAGAAACATCTTCTAGGGCTGCATTCCTGACGATTTCCTCTTCTGGCGGCATGGACATGCCTGGCTCTCCATGGAATAATAACCATGGCTGGAATCAATGACCTTCAGATCCCTCTGGATTTTTCTCAAACTTATTCGGATATGTACCTCTATATAGTCTTTGGGAGTTCGAACAGCTTGGAAATTCATGAAACATGCTCCAGGGCTGGATCTCCGACGAGTTCTTCTTCTGGCGGTATGGATAATCCAGAGTTTCATTGAACATTGGACATGGCTGCAATTAATGATTTTTGCATTCCTCTGGATTTTTCTCAGACCTTCTTGGACTTTCTCCAAATAAATTTTTCTTATGACTTCCTTTGCTCTGATCTCATTATTGATGGACTCCCGGTCATTTATGATACAAATTCACATATGATTCCTTTTGCTATGATGTGCCATCATTTGAAGTTCATTGGAACTTGTCTCCTACTGGATACTTGGTACCACGGTTATTCTCGTCTGTTCTACTGCATGCAGAGAAAAAGCTCCTTTTGCCCCTTTTGCTACTTATATTTTCATTATATACTAATAAATTGTTGTTTTGGATTTGGATCATATACATACACATATTAAATTGCTATATAAATGTCTAATCCCTCCTTCCTTTTAGGAGTTTCCCATGTTTGACTACTTCAGTAGGGCTGCCAGGGCCCGGTATGTATAGGTCCACCTGCTGTGAACTCTATTATTTCAACCTTCCCCCCCCACCCATTTCTTCTGGGCATTATTGGCCCCTAGAATAAAGCCTTACTATTCTTTGGCTATAGTTCATCAATATATGTCATATATTTTACCTAGTAGATCTTTCTTTCTTTTTATCCTTTTAGTGTTTCCCTTACTTATGGCTCTATTGTTCTTATATGTTTTCCTTTTTTCTTGCTTGCTGCCTATAAGTGCTGCCTTGAAATATGCCTGTAACGCTGATCCCCTTTCAAACTGTTCGCTGCAAACATGCTTATTCAGCTTGCAATATACCAGCGTTCCTTATCTGCTATGTACACCACGTATGCGCTGATGAGCACTGTGCAGGGACACTGTTTTGAACCTTCTCTCTTGCCTTCCATGCTCACTGCGCATGCGCCTTTGATATGCTGCTCACACATGGTCCGGACCGCGCCAGCGTCATGATACAGGTGATTAGGATTTTCTATTACTACTTATCTATATACATCTTGTGTTCAAATGCACTGTCACCTTTTCTTTCCCTGACGAAGCCGCAGCAGCGGCGATATGCGTGGGATTACCACAGCACCCACTGTTTGCCTTGCTTCCACCAGGTTTTGTTGCAGGGCTCTATCTAGTTCTGGGTATACCAGCCCCAGACGCGCTCTTGGTTGCTCTGGCTTGAGCCAAAAAAATTGTTTTCTACCTGTAGGAGATTCTATCTGGCAGATTTTTTCTGCTCAGGCTTCAGTTAATTTTACAGAGTCACCACGTCTATCTCTTGGTAATAGTATTAATTTATATGGTTTACATATACATATCTCTCCAGGTTGGGGCTTATTTGCTTCTTTCCTACTGGTCACAATTGATATGTGGTTTGCTATCATTTATATGCATATTGTTATATAAGGTTGTCTGTATTGTATGATACCTCACACATATAGGTGGTTGCAGGCTATTTCACCTTTGCATGGTACATTAACTGCATGGTTATAAGAGACTGTAAACTTCAATTTACTATAATGTATTGTGGGTGCTTGGTTTCGTTGGTCATGTTTTAACTCGTTTTATATAGTACAAGTGTATTCTAATAAAGGTGTTACATTAAATTTCATTCAGGCCATGCAGTTTTTTGCAATGTCTTTTTCTCTTGTGGTTTTTGATATGTATGTTCCATTGCATTCCAGCACCCTGTTTTTTACATATATGCATTTGTAGTGCACTCCTTTTCCTTCTTTGTTTTTGACCAGACACATGGATATTAGAGGGCTCCTGGAGGTTATTTTGCAGGGCTCTGGAACGGCTCCTCCTGTCCCTCCTTGCACAAAGGAGGAGGTAGCGTTCCTGCTGCTGGGTTGTTTTCCAACTATGACCCCCTCTGCGTCTCCTGGTGTACTGTCTCCTAGTATCTGCTCCATGCCCTGTATACTGTGCTGAGAGACAGAGCTAACCTTCTTGTCACAGTTCATATTGATGTTACATTCTGGATGAGCTGTACTACCTGAGCAACCTCTGTGGGTTGTAGACACCGCCTCATGCTAGCAATGACAAAATGCAAAAGGGACCAACACCATCTGCAGAACCTCTCTGTTAGGCCGCCTTCACATGTCAGTGATTCTGGTACATATGTTGCAGTTTTTATACATACCAGAATCAAAGACATAAACAGACTCATTAAAATCAATGGGTCTGCGCACACATCAGTGAATTCTCACTGATGTGTTTCCATGAGGTGCACACATTTGTCCGTGTGTTCCGCACGGAAACAAGTCCATTTTTTTCTGGTATCACTGATGTCCCACAGACCACAAAGTGGTGTGATCCGTGAAACACGTACCAGAAAAACACGTACATTCAAAATAACAAACTTTTTAAACTCACCCATCTCCAGTGATGCTGTCTTCAGTCACTGCTGTCTCTGCTTCCAGGTCGGGTAATTATGCTTATGTATATGCACTGCACAGCCAATCCGGAAGTAACAGCAGAGGGGAGACAGCGGTGGCTGGACACAGCATCACGGGAGATATCAGCACCACGGACAGCAATGGAGTGGGCAGGTGAGTATAAGTCACTGTTCTCTGTGTATTTAACGGATAGCACACGGAGATCACACGTGTGCCAAAATCACGGCACATGGAGGGACTTACGCACTTTTATCATGGCAGTGAAAAACGTGTGTTTTTCACTGACGTGTGAAAGAGACCTTACAAGGGGTGGCTTGCTAATTGCCAATCATTTTTCCCTGTTATCTGTTCCATTTGGACAACAGCAGGAAAAATTAATTCACAATCAGTGTTGCTTCAAAAGTGGGCAGGTTGATTTCACAGAAGTGTTATTGATGGGAGTTATATTGTGTTGTTTGTGTTCCCTTTATTTTTTTTGAGCAGTGTATGTCTTTTCATCATTCAGCTGACAAAAAAAGTGGAATAAATATCAATCAAAAAGGCACATACTGTATAAATATAAATGGTACCACTAAAACGTCATCTTGTCACATAACAAAAACAAAGCATGATACAGATCTATCAATGAAGAAATAAAAACATTTTTTAGCTCTCAGAATACAGCAATGCAAAATCTATTGTTTTTCTATTTTTTTTATGGTGTAAAAGCGGCAAAACATAAAAAAAACCCTATGTAATTGTGGTATCACTGTATTTGTACTAACACGAAGAATAAAACTGTCATATCAATTTTATGGCACGGTGAATGGTGTAAAAAAACGAAAAAAATAAAACAGAAAAAACAAACCATATTGCTGAATTACTGATTCTTCATGTTTCTGCTTCACAAAAAGAGGACTGAAATCAAACAAAAAATATTATGTGGCCCAAAATGGTAGCAATTAAAACTCCTACTCATCCTGCAAAACAAGAGCCATCTCATGACTGTCAGCAGAAAAATAAAAAAGCTGTAGCCTTCAAAATTCAGTGGTGTAAAAAACCTTGATTTTGTAGAAAAGGATTTTTTAACCGGATAGTAGCTAAACATAAAAAAGATATGAACTTGTTATCACTGTAATCATACTAACCTGAGGATTAAAGCCTCCTAATAATTTATACCCTATGGTGAACAGTGTAACAATGAAGTCAATTCTTCAACTGCTGTTGGTTTGTTACTTCTGCTTCCCAAATATTTTACTACAGCTCATAGTTATCCTGCACTTTATGCTGAAAGTTTGCATTGGGGATAACGTATACATCTCTGAAACACATCATTCAGACAAAATTCCCAATGAAAACTCCATGTAATAAGACAAAGTAGGTCAATTTAAACTCCCGTCTGACCTGTGGCGGTGTCCATCTTTTTACGTGTCTTTTTTGACGTGCACAAAATTGCAGTCATCAGCAGTTTTGTTCACAGACACTGCTGAACAAAGGCCAAACAGAGGCCAAAGTAAATCTGCTGCCTTATTAATGAATGGATCCATCGGAGGTTTCATCTGAATCATGTATTTCAGAGATGTAGATGGAAACCCTGATGTAAATGCTCAGCATAGAGCACAAGATAAAGTGAACTGATCCAAAATGTTCTGTACCACAATTGCCACCAAATGGCATTAAACTCAACGCACAAAACACAAGTACCCACTCAGGTCCATCTTCTATTAACAGAAATATAGGGGACTTCCACGTTATTGGTTACACAAAGCTTCTGGAATAAAACTATGGCTACCCACTTAAAAAAAGAAATCCAGCAAAATCTGCACTCCCAAATCCAAATGCCCCCCTCTCTTCTGAACACCACAATGTGCCTAAACCACAGTTAGTGTCCATGGCATTATTTTAGTGAGGACACCACTTAAATTACGGTTGCAAGTCTCCAGAAGCAAGAACTAGGCACAATGTACGGGCACTACAATGTACTTGGCACAAGAGCTTTTTTGCAATTTATAATTCTGCAACATTGACAGTATTTGACACCATGGGTGTTTTTGAGAGACTAAATCATAAGTGCACCCATAGGTTAATTTCCAGAGGGTTGTAATTTCCAAAATTTGGTCACTTGAGGGGGTTCCTGTTTTTCCGGCACTTAGGAGCTTTGCAAATGGAGTCTGGAATCTATTTTAAGAAAATCTGTGCTCCAAAAATCAAATGACTCTTTTCCCTCCTGAGCCTTGTGGTGCGACCAAACAGAACTGTACATTCAAATGTGGGGTATTGCCACATTCAGGAAAAATTGTGCAACACATTATGGGGCCTTCTTTACCTAGTACCATTGTAAAAATTGGAAATCTGGAGTTAAAACAACATTTTAGTGGTTAAAATGTAATTATTTTTTCTTCCCCATCCAATATTATAAAATTTTGTGCCACACCTGCGGTTTCAATATACTCACTGTACCCCTAGATGAATTTATTCAGGGGTACAGTTTATAAAATTGGGTCATTTGTGGCAGGTTTCTCCTGTTCTGGCACCTCAGGGGCTTTGTCAATGGGACATGTCACCCGCAAACCATTCCAACTAAATCTGAACACAAATATGGCACTCCTTCCCTTTCTTTTGCACTGTGCTTCAGAAGTGGATTTTGACCACATATGGGGAACTGATGTACTCTGAAGAAATGACACAAAAAATTGCATGGTCTAGTTTTGTCCTGTTACCCTTGGGAAAATGAAAGATTTGAAGTTAAAGCAACATTTTTTTGTGGAAAAATGTATTTTTTTCTTTCCTGGCTCAACATTCTAAAATTCTGTGAAGCACTTGCGGATTTAAGGTGCTCATCAAACATCTAGATAAATTCCGTGAGGTGTCTAGTTTCCAAAATAGAGTAACTTGTTTGGGAGCTACACTATTTAGGCACCTCAGGGGCTCTCCAAACGCGACACGGCATCCGTTAACGATTCCTGCTAATTTTGCATTCAAAAAGTCAAATGGCGCTCCATCCCTTCCGAGTCCTGCCATGCATCCTACTAGTAGATTTCCACCACATGTGGGGTATTGGTGTACTCAGGAGAAATTGCACAACAAATAATTTGGTGTATTTTCTCTAGCTACTCTTGTGAAAATGAAAAATGTAATGTAATGCTAAAGGTACATTTTTGTGGGAAAAAGTAAAATTTTCATTTTTTCCTTCCGCACTGCTTTAGTTCCTGTGAAGCATTTACAGGGTTAATAAAATTCTTGGATGTGGTTTTTAGCAGTTTGAGGGGTGCAGTTTTTAGAATTGTTGTATACATTTTCTCCTGTTACCCTTATGAAAATGCAAAATTAGAGGCTAAAGCAATATTTTAGAGTGAAAAGTAAAATTTTCATTTTTTTCCTTTCATTTTGCTTTAGTTTGTATGAAGCACCTAAAAGGTTAATAAACTCCTTGGATGTTGATTTGAGCACTTTAGGGAGTGCAGTCTTTAAAATTGTGTCACTTTTGTGTATTTTCTGTCATATAGACCCCTCAAAATCTTTTCATATGTGATGTGGTCTCTAAACAATTGAATTTGTACATTTTGTTGGAAGACTGAGAAATTGTTGATAAACTTTGAACCCTTCTAACTTCTAACTTACTAACAAAAAAATTTTTAAAAATCATGTTGATGTAAAGCAGACATGTGGGAAATGTAATGTATCAACTGTGTGACATAACTCTCAGAATTAATGGCATAAAAATTAAAAGTTTGAAAATTGCTAAATGTTTGCCAATTTTCCGATATTTTACAAATGAACACAAAAAATATCATCTTAAATTTCCCACTATCATGAAGTACAATATGTCACAAAAAAAACCACCCTCAGAATCACTGGCATTTGTTGAAGCCTTCCAGAGTCATAAACTGTCAAATTGGTCAGAATTGAAAAATATTGCCTGGTCAGGAAGGTGAAAATCAGGCTTAAGGTGGCTTTACACACTGCAACATCGCAAATGACATCGCTGTAACGTCACTGGTTTTGTGACGTTATAGCGACCTCCCCAGCGACATTGCAGTGTGTGAAACACATCAGCGACCTGGCCCCTGCTGTGAAGTTGCTGATCGCTACAAATTGTCCAGGACCATTCTTTGGTCCTTTGTTTCCCGCTGTGCAGCATGATCGCTAGAAAGTCTCAGTGTGTAAAGGGCACTTTACAGCGACTTCGTTAGCGACTTCCCTTTCAAAAAGCTGCTTTACAACGTCCCCAATGACTAGCTAGGTCGTTCTGCAGGTCCGGATTGCTGTTGCGTCGTTGGCCAGGTCTGCCTGTTTGACAGCTCACCAGCGACTCATCAGAGACTTTGTAGCGATCCCGGCCAGGTTGGGATCACTGGTGAGATCGCTAGAAAGTCTCAGTGTGTAAAGGGTCCTTTAGTGGTAAAGGGTTTAAGGGCTAATTAAGTACTTAAGTGGGTCAATCCATTTTGAAAGCCCAGTTTCATCTACACTGTTGGGGAATACTCAGATAATGGTTGGGGGTCTATTCAGGATCCCTTGGCCAACTCTAATATCACCAAAAAGTGATTTAGATAAGGAACATAGATTAGAATTGAAATTAAAATTAAGGAAATAACTAATGTCCAGCAGCTGGATAAACATATAGCTGGTTTGATTTGGGAAAAGCTGCACTCGCAGGAGGTTGGACCCAAATCCCTTAAGGTCCTTTCCAACTTTACCGTTTCATCATTCTATGGTTAAGATATTGTACCGTATGTTAAAACTGCCTGGATAAATTAGGAAGAACATTATACCACTTGAAGTGCAATTAAATATGAAAAATCAAAAGATCCTTTTGGTGTAATCCCTGACTGTATAAAAATATTAACCTTAGTTCTGTATATATGTAGATATCATGGAGCAAAATGTAAGTGATGAATCAAAGATCTAGAAGATCAATGAAAAAAGGAAGACTTAGCATAAAGCTTAATGCCATTATGGCATTTGATGGTTTTGCAATGCAAATACTATGAGCAAAGAAAGAATTAAGTTGAGATTATGTGAACACGTCTAGAAAACAGCTCAGTAGCTAAAAGATTGAAAAAGGTCAGTGAGTATCCCAAAAGAATGTGTAAAATATTAATTCTCTTATGTCACACACCAAAAAAAAGATCATTCAGCGCAAACTCAAGTCTTATACTGAAAAGGAATTGCAAGACATAGAAGCTGACCTTCAGTCTTTTACAAGAAATGTTCAAGAACAGCATAAAAAGATAAAACTTCAGTTAAATATGGAGAAAGAATGTTATGACAACAGGGAAGACAGCTAACTTTAGATTTGATGGAGAAGACACAGGAGTAGCGGACAGTTTTTGCCAACTTCTGTCAATTATTAACAACTTTTAGTAGTCAAGACACAGATTGGCACTTGGCAGTGCCAAGATGAAGGACATGAAATGCAATGCTGTTATTTATAAGTAAAAAAAAGAAGATGAGCAAACATTGTACAGGTTGTGACAATTTTATTTTATGTTGGTGGCTCTAGGTGATTATAATGTATGCACGATGAAACTGCAAAAGAAAAGCAAAACAATTGTTTGAATTCTAGTGTTGTGAAAAAAGGGTTTGCCCAGAACTATTTTATTCTTTAAAATGGGTGGGCTAAAGGCCAAAGTAATTTTCATTCTAAATCTCTATCTATTTAGAGCCATAACCTAAACTATTTTCTTATAAACTTGCATTAAAAATCTCATATTCTTTCCTAACTACAACATCTAACAGATATTCTTTTTTTCAGACTTCCTTTTTAATGATGCTTCAAATGAGAATCCCAATGTATGCTAAGATACACATTAAGGGACAGAGGCTGCAGTCTCTGCCACAGCCTCTGTCTTCGCCCTGAAACAAAGCATCATCAGTGACACTCATTTAAGGGGCTGGACTAATCCTTGCACAATGTGCACTGTATCATATACACGACAGCGCACTCTCTGTTGTCGGCTCAAATCAGCAGTAACGAGCCAGCAACAGAGCAAAGTCAGAATACCCAATGTGTAAAGACTAGTGATGTCACTTGCGGGGTCAACGTTGGTCTCTGGCAAGAATTATGGCAACTGAATTCTCCTCTCCTGGCTTGTTGTTATCTGAAGCAACAACAGAGCACACACTATCATTGTACACATTGCACAGTGCAGAGCGCTCAGGAACTAGCCCAAACCTTAAAACATGCCTTACTGATGATGCTTCATTTCAGTTAGGGGACAGAGACTGTGACAGTGACTGCAGCCTCTGCTCCCTAATGACACTTTGTTTGAGTATCTTAGCATGAACTGAGATTTTCAAACAAAGTGCAACAAAAAATATAGCAGGGGAAAAAATTGATTAGTAATGAGGTAGTGTAGTTAGGGAAGCATAGAACATTTTTAATGCAAGAATATTAGAAAATATTTGAGATATGGCACTAAATAGAAAGGGATTTAGAATAAAGGCTACTTTGCTTCTGGACCACACCTTTTAACTATCAGCCTAAGAATTAAAAGGCAGGTAGTTGCTAAGGATTTACATCTTCTACCCAGCAGAGGCTCAAAGCGGTCATAGATTGATTCTGTCAGTGATTCTGCTGTTTTGATTCAACCCAGCAGCTCTTTGTCTTCTGGGCAGCTCTGTTGATGGGGCGTGACTGCTGACATGATGCTGATTGATAGCTGGCTTCATGGAGTTAATCAGTAGCAAGCTGACTGTCGATCAGTATGACATCGTCAGTAATGCCCCATCAACACAGCACCGCAGAAGAGAAGCTGCTGGTCTGTTTACATGATTGGTGGACAGGAGAGGTCTGTAGAACAGGTAGGTAGTAATAATGAGTGAATATACTCAGCACTATTCATTACTCACACAAATATTACGGTAGTCACGATAACCGTTTCTCACCGAGTAATTTGCTCCTCACCTTGTGAGATTTGCATCTCCTCCCAGCATGTTTGGTGTCTGATTTTCAGCCACTAACCATAGGATTGCTTGCTAATCACAGTAATGACTTGCAGTCATTAAAAGCAAGAGAATTAACTTATTGAGTTTCTCTGTCACATGTCTTCCTGCTCTGCTGATTAACGCTTATGAATATGCACTGCTTCCCCCATCCACCCTCTGTGCTGGCATCTATGATTGGTTGAAGTCCTGCTTCCCCCATCCACCCTCTCTGCCGGTGTCTGTGGTTAGTGGAGTGTAAAAATAAATAAATAATTGAAAAAATGATATATGGTTCATTGTATATTGATACCCACCACTGATAAAGTAGACGACTACAGTTTGCAGCCCCAGCTGTCAGCGTTATCTTGGCTGTGTATCAAAATCCCAAGTGACTTTTTAAAAAAAATATTTAAATAAATAATTTAAAAAACAGTATGCATCCCCCCCCCCAATTTTGATACGCAGCCAAGATAAGTCCGATAGTTGGGGTCTGGTATTGTCAGGCTGGGGAGACTCATGGTAATTGAGTCCTCCCCCAGTCTAAAAATAGCAGCCCACAGCCACCAGATAATTGTTGCATCCATTATATACAACACTTCCGGTGGTTTAGAAGGCTCGTCCCGATTGCCCTGGAGTGGTGGAAATCAGTGTAATATAAGGGGTTGAGAGCTGCCATTTGTAAAGAAACTCACAGATGTCATCAAGTCCGAGATTAGTAATGGTGAGGGGTTTATGATACCCCCCATTACTAACCCTGTATGTAAAAAGAAATAAGCACAAGCACAAATCCTTTATTTTAAATTAAAAAAAACAACACAAACCCTCTTCAAAAATGTATTAACCTCCAAAACACCCCCACAGGTCCGACGCAATCCACACAAATCCAGAAACTGCACTGATGGAAAATGTGAACACTCACTACAGCTCCTGGGATACATTGAGGGCAGCGAGGGAACCTGACCGTGAGAAGTGGTGACATCAGTAAGGTCACCAGAGTTTACAGTAGGGTTCCCACGGTGCCATGTGTTACTACTAGTGAACCCACTGCCAGATTCCCAGATTGCAGAACATGGCGCCAAAGCAATCTGACAATCTGGCAGTCAGGGCACTGGAGGAAACACTTGGGGCTCCCCCGCTTCCCTCAGTGACAGTGGAACTCTCTGCTCTAAGTGAAAATGAAACCTGCTGCTGGATTGCCATGTAGGTGTGTCCTGCAATCCGACAGTATGGAAATCCAGCAGCGGATTCCACTTTCACTGACAGCAGGGGGTTCAACTTTCACTGAGGGTAGTGAGGAGCCCCCAGTGTGACCTTCGGTGATCTGACTGCCAGATTGACTGACTGCAGGACATGGCGCCACAGAAGTCCAACAATCCAGCAGTCTTGTCACTGTATTTCACACTCTCTCCCCGCTGCACTCTCTCCACTTTCACTAAAAGAAGCAGGAGGCCCAAGTGTGAACTCCGGTGACCTGATGACCAGATTGCCAGATTAGGCAATGTGCACACGTTGAATATTTGGCTGCAGACATTTCAGCACCAAATCTGCATCTTTTGGGAAAAAAAAAGAGCACAAAAACTGCATGCACTTTTGATGTGATTTGGTAATTTTTTTGACAAGAGATGTAGATTTGGTGCAGACATGTCTGCAAACAAATATTAAATATGTGCCTATCACCTAATCTGGCGATCCGACAATGTGTTCAATGACTTCACCTGAGGTGAGGTCACTGAGTTCAATGAGTTCACCTCATGTCAGGTCACCTGCGGCGACAGCTGTGACCTCAAGTGAAATCATTGAATTCAATGTTGGATTACCGGATTAGGCAGTATCTGCACATTGAGTATTTGAGACCCAATATTTCTGCTCAAAATCTGCATTTAATATCAAAAAGCACACTAAGATCGCATCATAACGCATGTGGTTATTCTGTGTTTTTCTGCCAGGAAATGCAGATTTGGTGCAGGAATTTGTTGCAGACATTTCTGCACCAAATCTGCACAAAAGCTGTGTATCCTGGCAAAAACATCACATCAAAACTGCATCATAAATACATGCAGTTTGGGCATGCTTTTCTGTCAGGAGATGCAGATTTGGTACAGAAATTTGTTGCAGACCAAATATGCGGTTTTGACGCAGTTTTCTACCAGAAGATGCAGATTTGATGTAGACCAAATCTGCTGTTTTGACGTATTTTCTGCCAGGAGATGCACATTTGTTTCAGAAATTTATTGCACAAATTTCTGCACCAAATCTGCATCTTCTGGCAGAATGCCGCATTAAAAACGCGTGAAAAACGCAGATTTGGTCTGCAACAAATTTCTCAAAATCTGCAAAACCTGGCAGAGAAACACACCGAAACTGCATGATAAACACATGCGATTTTGGTGCGTTTTTCTGCCAGGATATGCAGATTTGGTGCAGAAATTTATGGCAGACCAAATTTGCAGTTTTGAAGCTTTATTGACTCTGGTGCAAAAATATCTTTCAACAAATTTCTGAAACAAATGTGCATCTTGTGAATGTGCATCTTGTGAATACAGGAATTAATTATACTGAAAGCTCAAATAGTTTATTAAGTTCATTAGTTTAAAAGTAATTTATGATACATTACCATCTGTAAAAATCAAAAGTTGCTGTAAAAAAATGGTGTGCCATGCTGGTAAAAATCGTGACAATAATTTACTATGTACCAATCGGTTACAAGGATTATTTCCATGAAGAAAATGTAAGGCATGTGCGAATTTGGAGAAAAGAAGGGAATTTACAGATACAGAAGGAAAACGTACCTACAAGATAAAGAGATTCTTAACATGTGCCTCAAAGGGAGTGGTCTATCAACACAATGTCCATCCAAAAAAATATATATACCGGTAAGTATGACAACTTGAGAACTAAAGGCCCCGTCACACATAGAGATAAATCTTTGGAAGATCTATGGTTGCAATGAAATCATGGACATATTGTTCATTTGTACACAGCCACAAACCTGGCACTGATTGTTCACAATTTCACTGCAACCACAGATCTGCCACAGATTTATCTCCGTGTATGACAGGGCCTTAAGGGGTACTTTGCACACTACGACATCGCAAGCCGATGCTGTGAAGCCAAGCGCGATAGTCCCCGCCCCCGTCGCAGCTGCGATATCATTGTGATAGCTGCCGTAGCGAATATTATCGCTACGGCTGCTTCACATGCACTCATCTGTCGCGTGACATCGCTCTGGCCGGCGAACCGCCTCCTTATTAAGGGCGCGGGTCGTGCGGCGTCACTGTAACGTCACACGGCAGGCGGCCAATAGGAGCGGAGGGGCGGAGATGAGCGGGATGTAAACATCCCGCCCACCTCCTTCCTTCCGCATAGCCGACGGGAGCCGCGGTGACGCAGGTAGGAGATGTTCCTCGCTTCCTGCGACTTCACACACAGCGATGTGTGCTGCCGCAGGAGCGAGGAACAACACCGGACCGTCGCGTCAGCGTAATTATGGAATTCGCCGACGCTACACCGATGATACGATTACGACGTTTTTGCGCTCGTTAATTGTATCATCTAGCATTTACACACTACGATGTCGAGAGCGACGCAGGAAGTGCGTCACTTTCGACATGACCCCACCGACATCGCACCTGCGATGTCGTAGTGTGCAAAGTACCCCTAAGAGTACATGTTAGGGAGCACACAGGTGCATCTCAAATTAGAATATCATCAAAAAGGTAATTTATTTCAGTAATTCAATACAAAAAAGGAAACACATATATTATATAGAGTCATTACACACAGAGGGATCTATTTCAGGTTTTTATTTCTTTTAATGTTGTTGATTATGGTTTACAGTCATTGAAAACCCAAAAGTCATTATCTAAGAAAATTAGAATGTTATATAAGACCAACTGGTAAAAATGATTTTAGCTAACAAATGTTGGCCTACTGAAATGTCTGTACAGTAAATGCACTCAATACTTGGTAGGGGCTCCTTTTCCATGAATTACTGCATCAATGCGGCGTGGCATGGAGGCGATCAGCCTGTGGCACTGCTGAGGTGTTATAGAAGCCCAGGTTGCTTTGATAGCAGCCTTCAGCTCGTCTGCATTAATGGGTCTGGTGTCTCTCATCTTCCTCTTGATTCTTTATAGGGTTTAGGTCAGGCGAGTTTGCTGGCCAATCAAGCACAGTGATACTGTGGTTATTAAACCAGGTATTAGTACTTTTAGCAGTATGAGCAGGTGTCAAGTCCTACTGGAAAATTAAAATTACATCTCCAAAAAGCTTGTCGGCAGAGGGAAGCATGACGTCCTCTAAAATTTCCTGGTAGACGGCTGCGCTGACTTTAGTCTTGATAAAATACAGTGGACCTACACCAGCAGATCACGTGGTCCCCAAACTATCACTGATTGTGGAAGCTTCACACTAGACCTCAAGCAGCTTGGATTGTGGCCTCTCCACTCTTCCTCCAGACTCTGGGACCTTGATTTCCAAATGAAATGCAAAATTTACTTTCATTTGAAAACAACACCTGGGACCACTGAGCAACAGTCCAGTTGTTTTTCTCTTTGGCCTAGGTAAGACGCTTCTGGTATTGTCTATTGGTCATGAGTGGCTTGAAACAAGAAATGCAACAGTTGTAGCCTATGTCCCGGATACGTCTGTGTGTGATGGGTCTTGAAGCAATGATTTCAGCAGCAGTCCATTCCTTGTGAATCTCCCCCAAATATTTGAATTGCCTTTTCCCAACAATCCTATCAAGGCTGCGTTTATCCTGGTTGCTTTTGCACCTTTTTCTACCGCACTATTTCCTTCCACTCAACTTTTCACTAATATGCTTGGATACAACACTCTGTGAACCGCCAGATTCTTTAGCAATGACCTTTTGTGGCTTACCGTCCTTATGGAATGTGTCAATGACTGCCTTCTTTACATCTGCCAAGTCAGTAGTCTTCCCCATGATTGTACAGCCTACTGAACTAGACTAAGGGACCATTTTAAACACTTAGGAAGCCTTTGCACGTGTTTTGTGATAATTATTCTAAACTTCTGAGATATTAACTTTCATTGACCATAATCATCAACATGAACAGAAATAAACACTTGAAATAGATCACTCGGTTTGTAAGGACTCTATTTAATATATGCGTTTCCATTTTTGTATTGAATTACTGAAATAAATTAAAGCATTAGAGCTTTGGTGCCTTTTTCTGCCAGGAGATGCAGATTTGGTGCAGAAATGTCTGCCACCAAATACTCAACGTGCACACATTGCCTAATCTGGTAATCCAGCATTGAGTTCCATGGCTTCACCTGAGGTGAGGTCACTGAGTTCAATAAGTTCACCAGAATGGAGGTAACTGAGTTCATTGAGGTCACCTCAGGTCAGTTTACCTGAGGTCACAGATTGGGTACCCTGGGAAACCCAGCTATGACCTCAGGTGAAGTCATGTAAATCAATGCTGGACTACCGGATTAGGCAATGTGTGCAGACATTTCTGCACCACATCTTCATATCCTGTCAGAAAAACACACACCGAAACCACATCAAAACGCATGTGGTTTTGGTGCATTTTTTTGCCAGGATATGCAGATTTGGTGTAGAAATGTCTGCAACCAAATACTTAATGTGCACACATTGCCTAGTCTGGTAATCCAGCAAATAAATTAATATTAAATCTGCTGTGTTGTCAATTCAAAAAAGTTGACATATTCTGAACCTAATGCACACAAAGGGACCAAAAAATCCTCATTGAACGCCCACGGGTTCATCCAAAACATGGTCCACATGACCGTTATACAAAGTCAGTAGTGCACTGCCACATATGGGGTACTGCCACGTTCAGTAAAATTGGATAAAAAATTGTGCTATTATCTTCTATTACTCCTTGTGTAAATGATAAATTTGGTGCTAAAACAGTGTTTTAGTGGAATTTTTTTTTATTTTTTACATCTAAATGATATAAAGTTTATTGTATCACCTGTAAGTTAAAAATACTAAGCACACCACTAGATGAGGGGTCTAGCTTTCAAAATGGGGTCACTTATAGGGGTTTCTGCTGTTTTGGCATCTCAGGTGCTCTGCAAATGCGAAATGGCATTTACAATCTATTCCACAAATTTACTCTGAGAGTCAAATAGCGCTTTTCCTTTCCAAGCCCTGTCATGTACCCAAACAGCAATTTTTGAGCTAAAATGGAGTATCACTGCATTCGTGTGAAAAATGTGTAACAAATAGGGTTCCTTTTCTCTTAATATTCATTGTGAAAAGTATACACTGTGTGCAGAATTATTAGGCAAGTTGTATTTTAGAGGATTTTTTTTTTTTATTATTGATCAACAACTATGTTCTAAATCAACCCAAAAGACTCATAAATATAAAAGCTTAATATTTTCGGAAGTTGGAGTGTTTTTTTTTGGATTTGGCTATCTTAGGAGGATATCTGTTTGTTCAGGTAACTATTACTGTGCAGAATTATTAGGCAACTTAATAAAAACAAAATATGTTCCCATCTCACTTGTTTATTTTCACCAGGAAAACCAATATAACTGCACAAAATTTAGAAATAAACATTTCTGACATGCAAAAACAAAACCCAAAAAAATTAGTGACCAATATAGCCACCTTTCTTTATGATGACACTCAACAGCCTACCGTCCATAAATTCTGTCAGTTGCTTGATCTGTTTACGATCAACATTGCATGCAGCAGCCACCACAGCTTCCCAGACACTGTTCCAAGAGGTGTACTGTTTTCCCTCTCTGTAGATCTCACATTTTATGAGGGACCACAGGTTCTCTATGGGGTTCAGATCAGGTGAACAAGGGGGCCATGCCATTTTTTTTCATCTTTTAGACCTTTTCTGGCCAGCCACGCTGTGGAGTAGTTGGATGCATGTTTTTGAGCATTGTCCTGCATGAAAATCATGTTTTTCTTGAACGATACCGACTTCTTCCTGTACCACTGCTTGAAGAAGTTGTCTTCAAGAAACTGGCAGTAGGTCTGGGAGTTGAGCTTCACTCCATCCTAAACCCAAAAAGGTCCCACAAGTTCATATTTGATGATACCAGCCCATACCAGTACCCCACCTCCACCTTGCTGGCATCTGAGTCGGAGTGGAGCTCTCTGCCCTTTACTGATCCAGACTCTGGCCCATCCATATGGCCCATCAAGAGTCAAGGCTGCTTTACACCAGACAATCTATCGTGCGATAGATCGTCGGGGTCACGGATTTTGTGACGCACATCCGGCATCGCTGGCGATGCCGGCCTGTGTGACACCTCCTAGAGACGCAGTATCGCTCACAAATTGTGAGTCGGGTACTGCTCGCTAGGTTCCATAATATCGTTTAATTTAGTTGACCATCCTTTCCGTGGTAGCACACGCCGCTCCGTGTGACACCACGGGAACGATGAGCAGCTCACCTGCCTCCCGCGGCCGCCGCCGGCTCTATGTGGAAGGAAGGAGGTGGGCGGGATGTTTACGTCCCGCTCATCTCCGCCCCTCCGCTTCTATTGGCCGGTGGCCGTGTGACGTCGCTGTGACGCCGAACGTCCCTCCCACTCCAGGAACTGGACGTTCGCCGCCCACAGCAAGGTCGCACGAGAGGTAAGTATGTGTGACGGGGGTTACTAACTTTGTGCGACACAGGCAGCGATTTGCCCGTGACGCAAAAAGGACGGGGGCGGGTACGATCGATTGTGAAATCGCACAATCGGTCGTACCGTGTAAAGCAGGCTTCACTCTCATTTCATCAGTTATCTCTTGGCCCAGTCTTGATGTTTCATCTTATGTTTCTTGTTCAAAGGTGGTCATTTTTAAGCCTTCCTTACCTTGGCCATTTTCCTGAGTATGGCATACCTTGTGCTTTTTGATACTGCAGTAACGTTGCAGCTCTGAAATATGGCCAAACTGGTGTCAAATGGCATCTTGGCAGCTTCACGCTTGATTTTCCTCAATTCATGGGCAGTTATTTTGCACCTTTTTTGCCCAATACGCTTCTTGCAACCCTGTTGGCTAATTTCCATGAAACTCTTCATTGTTCGGTGATCACGCTTCAAAAGTTTGGCAATTTCAAGACTGCTGAATCCCTCTGCAAGACATCTCACAATTTTGGACTTTTCAGAGCCTGTCAAATCTCTCTTCTTTTGCCAAAGGAAAGGAAGCTGCCTAATAATGAAGCACACCTTATATACAGTGTTGATGTCATTACACCGCACCCCTCCTCATTACAGAGATGCACATCACCTGATTTACTTAATTGGTAGTTGGCTCTCAAGCCTATACAGCTTGGAGTAGGACAACATTTATAAAAATTATCATGTGATCAAAATACTCATTTGCCTAATAATTCTGCACACAGTGTAAATTTGGAGCTACAACAACATTTTAGCGGCAAGAAAAGTAATTTTCATTTTCACATTTACATCTTAAAAAGTTCTGTGAACAATCTACAGATTCAACATACTCAGTAGCACACCCCTAGATGAATTTCTTGATGGATATAGTTTCCATAATGGAAGAACTTGTGGGAGTCTCTGCTGGTTTGGTACCTCAGGGGACCTGAAAAACGTGTCTGCCATCTATTCCAGCGAAATTTACATTTCAAATACCAAATACTTATTCCCTTCCAAGCCCTGACATTGTCCAAAAAGTTTTTTTGCGCTATGCAAAGCTCAATACAGCGCAGTTTGAGGTTTGTGAGATATTCACACAGCAAGGCACGCTGTACACCCTCTGCTTTTTGGTAGGTTCGCAAATAGATTACACCGCCTGTATGTATCTGTTTTTGAGCTGTACACAAAGCTGAGTGATGCATCGCAGTACAAGTTAAGTGAAATATTCACACATAAAGGCATGCTGTACACCCTCTGCTTTTTGGTAGTTTAGGCAAATAGTGAGATTACTCTGTCTGTATGCATCTCTTGTTGACTACTGTGCAAAGCTGCGTGATGAAGCGCTATATCAGATTTTGGATGAATTGCACCTATCACTGTCCCTCACTCCAAGAGCGATCTATCCCTATCCTGTGTCAGATTTTGGATGAATTGCACCTATCACTCTCCCTATCACTCTCCCTAACTATATAGCGTGCAATCCCTAGGTTAGTCAAAGCAAAATGGCTGCGCAAACCCTAATCCAGCTTTAATGCAGGCTGAGTCAAGGGTTGCGTCTGCTAAGCACAGTCATGCCAATGCTTGGCATGACTGTGATGGCTTCAGATGTTCCCACAGCCTAAATGCTTTGTGATTGGCTGCGCTGCACCTTTCAACTAGCTTTATTCGGATGACAAAACAGTAAAAAGTCCATATTCATGATTCAGCACCGGACACAAGGTATTCACTACGAATACTGAACTTTACAGTTCGGGTTCGCTTATCCCTACTCCTCGTATCATACTTATCAGCAAATATTATACAGTATATAACATATAGTATTCTAAGTAAAAAAATGTTACATTTTCATTACAGGATTCCTATGTTAGACAGTTACTCAGACCTACTGTTTAGTTTCCTAGATAAAATGTACTGTGGGTTTAGTCACAATGTTAGAGAGCAATAAATCCTACTATAGAAGCTATTTGATTGCCTACAGTGTCTAGACAGTTTGTTATACATGAACAAGATTGCTATTCAGCTTTTCACTGAAGAAATGATGATTTCTCTTCTAACATCTCATACAATGTATTTATGAATCTGTCTGTCAAGTGAATTAAATTCACAGAATATAGAAAATGTTACATTCTTGGAGTATTTCACACAACACCTATTACTTGACCTGAAAATGTGCTTTGCTGTGTTGCCATGTCAGGTTGTTTTAAGCAATATTTTATCCCTACATAACTTGTCTTCATAGATTGCATTACCTTAAACAATTTTGCACAGCTCAGAATGATCGAATTTATAGAATTTTCAATAGTTTAGCTATATACTGTGTAGAAAAGGTTACAAATGGTCAATATTATCTGGATGAATGAAAGAAGGTAATTTAAGGAGAACCCATCATCAGAATTTAACCTGTTAAACTAAAGGTATGATCATAATGGTGCTTTTATACTGACTTAATGGCTACCTGTAGTGAAAGAATCCATAGCTAGGTTCTTGTCTAATTTACCTGAGGGCTCCGCCACACATCCGTGAAAACCACGTCCGTGTAAAATGGGCCGTTTTTCGGGTCCGTTTTCCGTTTTTTAGGTCCGTTTTTATGGTATGTGTGGCCTGCGTGTGTATCCCGTATGCTAGCCGTATGTGCGTGTGGAATGTCCGTGTGTGCGTGAGTGAAATAACTGACATGTGTGTGTGTTGCCCGTGTGAAATGTACGTGTGTGATGCAAAATGTCGTTACTACATGTCGGAAGACAGAGTAGCGGGATGAGAATGAACTCGGGTGAACTTCACCCGACTTCATTGTCATGCCGCGGCTCTGTCTGTGTGCCGTGTACTGATTAGCGGTCACCTGTGAAGGATTCACCGGTGACCGCTACTCCCCCGAGTGACTGAAGTGTCCCCCCCTCTCTCATACTCACCGTTCCCCGATCACCGGCGCTGCACGGTGTTCACACTGTTCCGGCGGCTTTTTCTAATTTGAAAAAGCCGGCCGCTCATTAAACAATCTCGTATTCCCTGCTTTCCCCGCCCACCGGCGCCTGTGATTGGTTGCAGTCACACACGCCCACCACGCTGAGTGACAGCTGTGTCACTGCACCCAATCACAGCATCCGGTGGGCGTGTCTATACTGTGCAGTGAAATAAATAAATAAATAATTAAAAAAAACGGCGTGCGGTCCCCCCATTTTAATACCAGCCAGATAAAGCCATACGGCTGAAGGCTGGTATTCTCAGGATGGGGAGCTCCACGTTATGGGGAGCCCCCCACCCTAACAATATCAGTCAGCAGCCGCCCAGAATTGCCGCATACATTATATGCGACAGTTCTGGGGCTGTACCCGGCTCTTCCCGATTTACCCTGGTGTGTTGGCAAATCGGGGTAATAAGGAGTTATTGGCAGCCCATAGCTGCCAATAAGTCCTAGATTAATCATGTCAGGCGTCTCCACGAGATTCCTTCCATGATTAATCTGTAAGTGACAGTAAAAAAACACACACACCCGAAAAATCCTTTATTAGAAATAAAAAACACTAACAAATTCCCTCATTACCAATTTATTAACCCCGACAAACCCTCCATGTCCGGCCTAATCCACGGACTCCAGCGTCGCTTCCAGCTCTGCTGCATGGAGGTGACAGGAGCAGCAGAAGACACCGCCGCTCCGGTCACCTCCACGCAGCTAATGAGATGAGTAGCGCGATCAGCTGCTGTCAGTCAGGTTACCCGCGGCCACCGCTAGATCCAGCGGTGGCCGCGGGTAACCTCAGTGACAGCAGCTGATCGCGCTACTCATCTCATTAGCTGCGTGGAGGTGACCGGAGCGGCGGTGTCTTCTGCTGCTCCTGTCACCTCCATGCAGCAGAGCTGGAAGCGACGCTGGAGTCCGTGGATTACGCCGGACATAGAGGGTTTGTCGGGGTTAATAAATTGGTAATGAGGGACTTTGTTAGTGTTTTTTATTTCTAATAAAGGATTTTTCGGGTGTGTGTGTTTTTTTACTGTCACTTACAGATTAATCATGGAAGGAATCTCGTGGAGACGCCTGACATGATTAATCTAGGACTTATTGGCAGCTATGGGCTGCCAATAACTCCTTATTACCCCGATTTGCCAACGCACCAGGGTAAATCGGGAAGAGCCGGGTACAGCCCCAGAACTGTCGCATATAATGTATGTGGCAATTCTGGGCGGCTGCTGACTGATATTGTTAGGGTGGGGGGCTCCCCATAACGTGGACCTCCCCAACCTGAGAATACCAGCCTTCAGCCGTATGGCTTTATCTGGCTGGTATTAAAATGGGGGGGGACCGCACGCCGTTTTTTTTAATTATTTATTTATTTATTTCACTGCACAGTATAGACACGCCCACCGGATGCTGTGATTGGGTGCAGTGACACAGCTGTCACTCAGCGTGGTGGGCGTGTGTGACTGCAACCAATCACAGGCGCCGGTGGGCGGGGAAAGCAGGGAATACGAGATTGATTAATGGGCGGCCGGCTTTTTCAAAATAGTAAAAGCCGCCGGAGTTATTATAACAGCCGTGCAGCGCCGCGCCGGAGATCGGGGAACGGTAAGTATGAGAGAGGGGGGGGAACTGACCGACAGACAGCTAGAGGGACAGATAAGACAGGGAGACCGACCGACAGACATAGAGACCGACCGACGGACTGAGGGAGAGAACGAAACAGAAAAAGAAAAAAGACCGACATCACATGAAAAAAGCACAAAACGTACAGGGAGCAAGCAGAGATGCGTCCGTGTCACTCGGACGTGCGCACAGACCCATTGACTTTCATTGGGTCCGTGCTGCGTGTTGCGTGCAGAAAACGGACATGCTGGCGTGAGAAACGGACCAAAAAACGCATCACGGAGACGGACTCACGGACATAACCAAAAACGCAATTGTAACCGCTGAGATATAGTAACATTGGTGCACGTTTGGCCGTGTCTCCAGTATACACGGAAACGGACCAAACACGCACGTGTTTCACGGATATGTGTTTCAGGCCTTAGAAGTCTTGGTGCAACAGCTTCTTTGTGCATTGAGGCAGGACTGTGTGTACAGTCTTTAGCTCCAGATTTGTAAGTGCCTCCTTTTTCAATTTTCGCGCTATAGCCAAACTTGCCCTTTCACGGCGCTTGTGCAAATTTATCTATTGGTGTTCTCCAGCAAAATGTCGCCATGGTGGTGCATGCAATGGTAGAGCTCTCGGCTCACTATTGAGCTGAAGAACACCTGAAGTTAATCTGAACATGCTCTGCTTCAGGCACCATTTTGCTTGAGAACGTCGGGAGATGAGTGTGCAGCAAAGGTGGTGTTAGCGCAGCAATTGTAAGAAAAATGAAAGAAGGCAAACTATCCAGCGATAGTCCACCAAATCCCGGTTTTCTTAAAATGTAAATTTTAGTAAGTCCATAAAATTGAGTCAACCATTGTATTGCAGTGAGCTTCCACTTTGTCTCTTTGTGTGTGGTCCTCCAGGAGAAGTGAAAGATATGAGCCAACAAATGGAACAAGTCTGAGGTAAGCTGGCACACATTTTTTTCTCTAATTGTAAGAAAATGCTCTTACAAATGTGGAGGGCCACGGCAGTGGTCACTAGAGGTAACAATTAAATCAGTATAACAAGCCATTATATCCATACGTCTACTTTAACAGGTTAAATCCTGATGACAGGTTCCCTGTAAAGGCTACTTTACACACTGCGATATCGGTCCCGATATCGCTAGTGTGGGTACCCGCCCCCATCTGTTGATCGACACGGGCAAATCGCTGCCCGTGCCGCACAACAGCTGTCACACATACTTACCTGTCCGGCGACGTCGCTGTGACGGGCGAACCGCCTCCTTTCTAAGGGGGCGGTCCGTGCGGCGTCACAGCGACGTCACTGAACCGCCGCCCAATAGCAGCGGAGGGGCGGAGATGAGCGGGGCGTAACATCCCGCCCACCTCCTTCCTTCCTCATAGCGGCCGGGAGGCAGGTAAGGGAAGCTTCCTCGTTCTTGCGGCGTCACACGCAGCGATGTGTGCTGCCGCAGGAACGAGGAACAACTTTGTTACTGCTGCAGTAACGATTTTTAAGAATGGACCCCCATGTCACCCATTAGCGATTTTTCACGTTTTTGCAACGATGCAAAATCGCTTATCGGTGTCACACGCAACGGCATGACTAATGCGGCCGGATGTGCGTCACAAAATCCGTGACCCCAACGACTCCGCATTAGCGATGTCGCAGCGTGTAAAGCCCGCTTAAGACTAGTGTACCCTTATCCTAAATAATTGCATTTGTGAAACATCTGTATGCTAAAGAACACAAAAAATACCTGAATAGAATAAAGCTGAGGGAATAAGATAGAGGTTATCATTGTCAAATTATCAGTTGTCGTTCAATTAGGTGTAATTCACAATGTTTACTAAAGAAATATGATTGTGTATATGAATAGTGATAGGCGAGCACTAAAATGCTTGAGTGCTCAGTACTTGAGTAAAACCATTTATAATGTTCGAATGCTCGTCTCCATTAGCAAGCATAATGGATGGCAATGGGAAAATCAAACATTTTTCCAGCAGGCCCTCCCAAGAGGTCTGAGGGAGCAGGAAAATTGCTTAAATGGATATAATCAGCACTCGTGGATTTTACAGGAAAAAATGTTAGAAAACATTCTTTCCTGTATAACGACTTGTATATAAGGCAAGTTTAACAAGTGAGAAAAACTTCCTCCTCCACACCTTAGGCTATGTACACACATAGTGTTTTTATTGCGTTTTTGCACTCTTAATGGTGAAAAAAAAATGCTGCAAAAATGCTTAAAGCATTGATATATTGCTTATTTCCAAAATGCAGCAATTTTCCATTTCCGTCAGGAAAAAAAAGGAATCACGAGCATGAGATTTCTCAAGGTTTTTTTTTACCATTTGTATGGAGTGGGACTCCTAGACTGGTGCATGGGCTATCAAAAATTGAAAGGAGCAATTACATAACACCCTGGAATACATGTAGAGGGTGAACTCAGAAACCATTTACATTTAGAAGGCGTGAGACTTCTTAGGCCAACAAGAAGTTCCGTAGACCACTATTTAACGTACAAGTGGCACTACAAGGACATTCAGACATCCGTCTATGATTTTGCTCCAGCTCAGGGGGGCAGCAGTTCCTCCTGTGCTGGCTCTGAGCATCAGTCAGCCCCAAAGCCTCTAATAGATTGAAACAGGGGTTTCCAAACTTTTTTTTTATCTCCTTGGAGACCTTTGCCAATGAAAATTCATGAACTATGTGGGAGTAAATTCTCTAACACATTCTGGAGGAAAGAACATAACAAGTCCTTTGTACATTTGTTCACACAAGAGGTACATTTGGGCCTTTCTCCCATTGCATAAATGCATCATTATATTTTAATTTTTACACCGAGTTGAGGCAAATATGAGGCTCACTGGCCGCAGTCACTGCTCCCTCGGTGCTAATGTTGATTCCATGTTTTTTTTGTGCCATCTGGGCATAATAACTAATAGGCGCATCAGCCTGTCAAATGAAAATGCCGACAAGCTGACTGTTCTCAAAATAAACAAGGCTTGGATTGGCTCCAACTTCTCAACCCCAGCCGATGACATTAGAAGAATATAAATCAATTCAAATGTTCTTTTTCTCGTGTATTCCCACGCACCCGTTTCTATCCCAAAAAAGTATATGGTTAATGGTTTATTATATTTCTTGTCCTCCTCCATATCAACAGAGTTTGCAGCCCTCGTTTAAAATTTTCCAAGGCCATCGGGGGGCATCCACTTATAATTTTACTTGTCATAGACTTCAGCCAAATCAGAGTCTCACAGGCCACATTCACAGATCCCTCCATGCTTAATTTGATTCTGTGGGTTTTTAGTGGCATCGGGGGCATAATAACTGATAGCATTTTCAGTTGACAAGCTGATGCGCCTAATAGATTAGCTTTACTCAAAATGAACAAGGCTTGGATTATCCCTGACTTCTCAAAACCAGCGGATGACATTAGCGGAAAATAATGCTAATTAAAATATTCTTTTTTGCCTGATGTATTTCCATGCACCCCTTTAAACCCCAAACAGAATATACAATGGGGAAAATAAGTATTTGATACACTGCCAATTTTTCAATTTTCCCACTTGCAAAGAATAGTGAGGTCTGTAATTTTTATTGTAAGTACACTTCAACTATGATAGACAGAATAAAAAAATCCAGATAATCACATTGTATGCTTTTCAACCCCTTTACAACCAAGGACGTACTGGTATGTACTTGGTCGCCTCTCTCCGGTTATCACAGGCTACAGCAGCGAGACTGCGGTAATCCCCCTACTTGTCTTCTGATCATGTCTGGGTGGCAGCTCTGAAGCTTGGCAAGATTGCACATGTACCAGACCTGGCGAACATCCTCCATTTACTGGTTCAGTGCTTTATGAATACCTACCCAGATTTTCCTGAGCTATTTGTAAAGATACGCCGTTGTGAACCTATTTATGTCCCTCGGCCTTTCCTGTGGCCTTCATGTTATACACATTTTGCTCAACACTGATTACTGGTTGTTCACCCTTCTCAACCTACGTTACAAGGAGAGCTTTTCATCTCTCCTTCCTGAGGGGGAGAGGGCTAGTAGAATGGTGCAATACCAGAAGTTCCTAGCTGAGTAACTGGTATAAAAATTTCCCATCTGACAATGCTGGCAGAAGAAGTCATAGTTCTTTGGGCAACCAAAGAGGAGAAATGAGGGAATCATACCAGGTTCAACAGAGGCAGGGGAACACAATCAAAGGTCTGGGATAGTTTATTAGACCACCCCAGCGCTCACTCCCTGATGTGTGGGGTAGTTTGACAAGCTGGGAAACGTTTATGAAGATGGTGAAGGAGCATATAGCTGACTGTTCCAGCATCCTTCCTGATTCCTCTGTGCCATACAACTATTGGGTCTCCAAGCTGGACCCATGGCATAAACTGTCCCACTATGCCCTGGAGGTGCTGGCCTACTTTGTCGCTAGTGTTTTGTCACAGTGGGTTTTTAGTGCCACTGGAGGTATAAGAACTGATCAACTGAAAATACAGACAGGCTGACTGTTCTCAAAATGAACAAGGCTTGGCTTTTCCCTGATTTCTCAATACCATCAGATGACAGCAGTGGAACATAATGTTATATTCCCATGCACCCCTTCCCACCAACAAAAGTGTATATGGTTAAAGGTTTTCTTTCTGATCCTCCTCCTTTTACACATTATCAACAAGGTTATCATGAGGCCCTCGTTCCTTTCAACCTGCCGTCACTCATAAATTCTGGAGGGCCATCAGGCAGCCATCTCTCATAATCTTTAGAGGGCCAACGATTGGCCCTCACAAATTTTTTGGAGTGCCAGCAGGCAGCCCTCCCAAAAAAAATATTTGTCAGGGCTACATATTTTATTTTCAAAAATAAAATGATATTGTTTGAAGCAGGAGAACAACAAACATGGTTATTCATGAGACCATGCTTCCTGTCCCACTTTGCAGGGGGGCATGGACAACACTCAAAACCAGAACAGTTCAAAAAGGTGGTTGGTTGGATGGCAGATAACACAGGTCTGCAAAAAAAATTTATTCGAGATCTGTTTTGGTTATTCCACGTAATCTTTATGTTTTTGAGTGTGCCGAATCTGAAAATTACCTCCGTTTTGTCATAGGACATCATGTTTTCTGACAATTTAAGTAACTATGTTAAATAAGACAATATCTCAAAATGAAACTAGACACATAAAATTCATTTTTTATTACAAATGTTTCATGAAAATCATTTTTTTAACTGCAATGAACTCCCTAACACACACTAAAATTGATTTTATTCCCTGTGAGGCTCCTCTTGGTACATTTACGCTTGTGAGTAGCATCTGTAATGTCTCTCTGAAGCGTACAACAGTAGTCTGCCATCATTGTAATGCTCCATCTTCCCTGGTATCTTCTTTCCATCTCTTTAATGTCCTGGTGGAATCGTTCACCTTGCTCTTCACTCACAGCTCCCAAATTTTCAGGAAAGTTGTCAAGGTGGGAATGGAGAAAATGTACTTTCATCAGGCAACCTAAAGCTTGAAATGCTTTCAGCATTTATCCGACGATTTGTTTGTAGTCAGGGTCTTTGTTATTGCCTAAAAATTTCTCTACGGCCTCTTTAAATGCAATCCACCCTTCTTTTTGAGGCTGCGTCATGGTATTGATAAACTCTTGATCAGCTATAAGCCTTCTAATGTCTGGTCCGACGAACACACCTTCCTTCAATTTTGCCTCCGAGAGGCCTGGAAACTTGGCGACCAAGTATTTGAAGCATTTTCCATCTTTTGGAAGTGATTTTACGAATTGCTTCATCAATCCCAATTTGATGTGGAGAGGTAGTAGAAGAACTTTATTGGGAGGAACCAAAGTTTCTCGGAGAACATTTTTTTCACCAACTGTGAGCACCCTCGGCTGCCAATTCTTCTTGGTACAATGATTTTGTCAGTCTCGACTGTCCCATAGACACAGAAAACAAGGGTATTTGGTATACCCAGCTTGTTGCCCGAGCAGCATGCACAAGACTTTCAAATACCCGCACACTTGCCAACCATGGTCTTCATATTTAAGTTTACAAAGAACCAATTCCAAGTTCTCGTAGGTTTCTTTGAGGTGTACGGAATTACCTACAGGGATGGAAGCATACAAAACGCTGTTGTGGAGTAAAACAGCTTTGAGACTTCTTTTTGAAGAATCTATAAAAAGATGCCATTGTGCTGAATCATATTGGATTTTGAATTGACCCATCAAACCTTCGACATCAATGCAATAAACCAAATTATCTTCCTGGGCAAAGTAAGGAATGAACTCGTCTTCACGATGTCTGAACCATGAAAAAGACAATCCTGGCGACAATAAATTCTTGCTTTTGAGCCTTGAGCCAAGTAACTAGCGGCATCTTTGGGAAGATTTAAGCCTCTTACCAAATCATTCATCTCCTCCTGAGAAAACAATTTTGGTCTTGTATCATCTTCTAAGTCAGAACTTGATTCATCTGGTTCAGGTATGACTCCACCTTCATCGGACATAGGTTATCTCTTCCAAGGTAGCAGGGGTCTTGGGTACTGGTATATCTGTACCATGGGGGATGGGATGAATTGCTGAGTGAATATTGGGGTATGAAATGGAATGCTTCCATTTTGAATTATAGCCTTTCACATTGCAGGAACAAAAGTAACAATCATCACCAGGGTTGTTTTTCTCTCGCCATACTATAGGAATCCCATAACGGAAAGCTTTTTTCTTACCCTTGAACCAATTTCTGAGGTCCTCAACACACCGTTTGCACACTTTATGAGGCGCCCAAGCTTTATCTTGATCTCCAAGCTTTAGTCCGAAATATGCGAAGTATACTTTTTTCACAAAGTCTGTAATATTCAGCTGTTGCTTCAACACTGTATATTCACCACAAATGTAACAGAAACTGTCAGGCGAATTAATACACTTCCGCTGAGCCATAATGCTAATTTTGGGAAACACGGTTGAATATGAAGAGCTAACACAAACTGAGATTAAAAAGTGTGAACAGGCGAGAACAAAGATAAAACAACTGAAACAAGCCCGGGCATGTAAGAGCCCGCTCATTCAGCTTGCAAAATGTTGATGCTAGTTTCATTAACTCACTCTGACAGTTCTTTTCTTTGAAAGTTATATTTTTTTGGCATTATATATCTTCAATTCATTGATGTGAATTAATTAATAGTAATTTTGACTTTTAAAACCCTAAAAAAAAAAAAAAAAAAGAAAAAAAAAAGAAAAATGTACTAAATTTGAAGAGAATTTTGCATTTTGTGGCAAACCCTGACGTCCAGGATTTTTTTCAATATTTTTTTCATTTTCAGCACATCAAAATACATGGAAATTAGATGAAAATTATCAAAAAGCTTTTTAGTCGCAGACCTGTGTAATGCTTTTAGTCTGTTTCCCTGCACCACCCGGTCTTCCACGCGGTTCAGTCTCACTGGAGTCTGGACCACATAATCCTCAACCTGATCCTTCTTCTTTCCACTAGGAGACAAGTGATCCCACACTTGGCACTCTGAGGAGCCAGTCTTTACATTTCCATTTATTAATTCTGGCCTTTCACCATGCACGTTTCAAGAGGAACATGAGGCGATCTTATGTAGTGATGTCCAAATATTTGAGCAGCCACTTTCAGAAAAAGATGATGTGTGCAACGGCAATTAGTGTTTCAAGTGGTTGATGATGATTAAACACAGTTCACAACAAATTATGTTGTTAAGTCAACAAGTCAGGGGGAGGACCAGAGTGTGCAAGTGTAAGATCAGTTGGTGGACGGTGAAGTCACTCACGCAAGCTGGCAAGGTGCCACGCAGAGCGATGACAGCAGTGCAGAAGTGTGGGGATCAGTAGGACCACATCTGGCAGGAAGAGGCAGTAGGATGGCCAGAGGGAGTGTATCTTCTTACAGCAACTCACAAAGAGGTAAAGGGAACACACTAAAAACTTAGATGACCCTACCAGTTCTTTTACAGAGTAGAGATCCCATCCCTGCAGTAGTTCCTGCTGGAGTTGGAATAGCCCTGACCACAGACTAAATGATGATAACTCGGGCTTATGCTACCTTATTGGCTATCAAGAACGTCACGTTCCTCCTAAGGAAGCAGAGGGCAAAGTGCAAATTACCTACAGAAGGGAAAGTGTGCTGAAGTAGAAAGTGATCACATATTGAGTAATAATACATGTGATCTTTGCAGCCAATCACTGGCAGTGTGGATCACCTAAGTTGTGTTCACACATCACTGCTATTACAAGTGCTTTGTCTACAAGGCATCACTGCAACAGGAAAGGCAAAGATCAGCGGGGGATTGCAGAAGCATAGGAACAGGATCAATAAAAAGTAGTAACTTGAGGATTACTTATTTTAAAGTATTTAAACTTGGTTTTTTTTGTTTAATTAAGGTGGCTAGACAACCCTTTTGCATTTGAGCCAAAATGTCATTTAGGCCTTCTTCACACATCTGTGTTTACGGTATGTGTGACATCCATCTTCACATGTACTAGAGACACGGACACATGTAGACCAATTATAATCAATGGGTTTGCACACACGGGTGTGCTTTTACATGGACCGTATGTCCATGTGGAGTATACGTGTGTCCGTGTGCACCACGCATAGACATCTGTTTTTCTCTGGTAGCACGGATGTCACACAGCCTGCACATTGATGTGCTCCGTATGACATCAGTGGGATACGTACTGGAGAAAACACGTATCTGTGAAATAAAATGCTTTTCTATACTCACCTGTCTCCACCGCTGATGTCTTCAGCACTGCTGTCACTTGCTTCTGCCCCTGCTCTTTATGCTCATTGCATATGTACTTCACCGAGGACCGGAAACAGCAGCAGCGCCGGACACAGAAGCACCATGGACAGGTAAGTACAAAAGTTGATTCTCGTGTGATATGCGGCTGTCACACGTATATAGCACACTGACAGCACACACTGAACACACACGGACACACACATATGCACCTACACCACACCGTGCAAAATGCACACATACATGTGAAAGAGGCCTAAAGAAGTACCCTTTGATCTTTGGAACAAAAATAGTTTTTAATATAAAAGATTCAATTGTAATTTATATAAATACATTATTTTTGGATAAGGACACAAAGAAGTGAAGAAACCTTTATTGTACATGCATTTACAAAAACAATAGCGGTACCTGCATCATATCATCATGTCTTACAACACGCAGCTGACCTCTTTTATCACACAAGGAAAGATAAATGTGAAGAAAACATGAGATGACTGGTCTTTACCATGTGTCAAAACCCTCTGATGTAATCCCATGCAACTTGTTACTGAGATAGATAATCAATAGTCTTTGCAGTTTCAGCTGCAATTTGACACTGATATACTTGATTTATGTGTCCCTGACTGCAAGCCTTAGCAAATAGTTATTGGACTGTTGAGCCATAACACAATGAGAATAAAGAACGTCTTATTTTGTATTTATGTTGCACTACATTGCAGTACTTTGCAATTGTAAAAGTCAATCATATTGCTTAGTTGAACTCATCAGAATTAGGGATGATCGAGTACCTCAAATATTTGTCTTCGCGAATATTTGTCAAATAGGTCGCCGCTATGCGAATATTCGCGAATATTCGATGTGCAATGTAAGTCTATGGGAAACAACTATTCGGAACTATTCGGGCTTCCTATAGACTTACATTGCACATTGAATATTCGCATAGCGGCGACCTATTCTTTGGATATTCACAAAGCCGAATATTTGAGGTATTCGATCATCCCTCATCACAATAACAAGACTGACAAGTGGTATTAATAATGGAGTGTGAGAAGAGCGATACCCTGCTGTTTGCATTGCCATAATAATGTGAAAGGGAATGGGTGCTCTGCTTTCCTTTACATGGATCTATAACTAAAATACATCATCTGTTTGAAAGGAAACCCTGGAGTATTTTAACAGCACTTACAGGGGCAGAAAATGTTCGATAAGTGACGATAGCTGTTGGAGAGAAGAGCTTATTGATTGCTATTCTGAAGACTTTTCACAAATCCTAAAATTGTCTGGGTGCTCGTCTGATATAGAAAGGCAAACACGTTTCATACCTGTCTGACTTTACAATTAAACCATCACAAAGATGCACTGCCTCGGTGACTTGCGAAAGGCAATCAAACAGATGATAAATAGTATTTTTTTACTTGCTGAAAGTTCACTTTCTATTTTTTATGGTTTCAGCTGTTGTTATATACAGTGTTCTGGGGAATCATCAAAAAGTTATGTGAAGACATTCTCAATTACATTCATCGGAAGCATGACAGCACCACCTAATGGCTACATTAAAAATATCGTAAGAAACACTCCTGTTTAACTCGCCTAAAGTACTCGAGATCTACGACAGATTCATTTCATATCTTTGCACCTGACAGTGGGAAAAAAAATATCAAGCGCTAAACATTTTGCTTAATTTGTGAAAATTGTTTTTCTAAACATCAATTTTGAAATTTGCTTTGATACAAATCTCCTTTTTCTCCTCGCTAACGCGCCTCGGTTTTGTGGCAATAAACTGCTATCCCATTCACAGACTGTTCCACTTAATTATAGTGACATCCAGCAGCACTCACTTTTTAATTGAGTGTTTTGAGGAAAGTGCTGTAATTTGGCTGCTTCTTCGTGTTCAATTATTTGTTTGGGAAATATGTACGAGAGCGGTATATGTGTAATTTTCAGTGAACTTCAGCTGCAAACGATTATATAGCTGTATTAAAAATCAAGAAATGATATTCAGTTTTATGTTTATAGGCAACTATTTTTATACTTTCTCCCTCATCATAGCTTCCCTGATAGTCTGCTTAGAGCTGTTTATTAATTGTGCTCTAAATTGAGGGTTATTAAATGGTGTGTATTATATGCAAGGATTAGTCAGTAAATGTAAGTGGAAATGGACCTTCTGTAAAGGAATATTAGATCCATTTCAGAGCTAAATTTGTTTAGAAATAAAATGCGTTGGCTAAATAGCACATTTCCTTCTTTTCATTTTCTCTCTCATGGCGGTAGATATTGCCTCAAGTGCAGCTTTCCTATTTGCTTTTTAAATTAGGGTTTTAATATTAGTTTCTAATGTATTGTTTTAGAGATATTAAATTCATTGTGTGCAAGCAAAAATAAGGAACATGTTTAACATACACTATATGGACTACAGTATATGGACACATTCCTTAATCATTGAATTCAGGTTTACTTTCAGTCCTGTTGCCCCAGAAAATCAAACTCCTAGCTAAGCAGTCTGCCTTTACAAATTGAGTATAGTACTGTGGTAGGATGCTAACACTGTGCCTAGAACAGACCTAGTTTGGAACGAGACAGCTAAAGGGCCAAAAATGGTGGTCCACAGATCACATATTGCCCTCCTCCGCCCACATCTGCATCATCTGGGGCTCATACTATATATAGAGAAACTGTGGGGGCTCAAAGTGTATATTGTGGCAATATGAGAGCTCATACTGTATGTACATGGCTGTGTGGGAGCTCATACTGTATATAGGTGGTTGTGTGTGGACTCATACTCATATAAGGGCTATGTGTTGGCTCACACTGTATTTAGTAGGATATGGGGGTTAATTCTGCTGAATATTAAGTGATACAATTAATCTAAAATAATAATTACAATGTAATGCTCGCGACCAGTGTAAGGGCAGCAAGTAGGATTAGTGGACTCACTGGATCACAGGGGGGACCTGGGCTTACCCCTTAAAAGAAGGGGTTTAACTAAGTGCTCACCGTGAGGTGGACGCCAGGTACCACTCCTAGGGTAGTGACCAGAACTGTGGCATCTGACCCCCTGGACAGGTAGCAGACTCAGGTATAGGCGGACTAACTGAGGCAGGCTGGACAGGTGGGTACGGTCAGGAATGGCAGGCATGGTAGGGGTACACAGGTGTGGGAAGGCAGGTGCTGGAGGCAGAAGTAGGGTTAATATGACAGGGTCGGGACTGGATACTGACTGACTAACTGAGGTGTTGCACAGGCACCTCCCCTAATGGGAGGCAGCCTTAAATAGACAGTGCCTCTCAGCCATAGGCTGAGAAATATTTCCTGGAAATGGCACACTGACCCTTTAAGATGGGGGCCGGTGTACATGCGCATGTGTTAGGTGCACTCCCAGGAACCCTGTGCTGCATGTACAGAACCCGGGAGGGGAAGGAGGCACTAGAGCACGTGGATGGCCGCACAGCAGTAAAGGAGGATGTGACCCGGCTGGGATGGTAAGTCGGCATCTCTGCAGAGATGTCAGCGCTACATATAATAAATATGTTAATATTAAGTAGAATTAATTTCAGCCTATTGGCTCGACCCCCCCACAACAATCATGATCTCTCATATGGCTGCTCGGGAAAATTAATTGCCCACTCCTGAGCTAAAAGCTTCATGGTTTGATTTCCAAGTCTGAGCAGCTGCATACAAGCCCTACATCACCAAGCACAGAGCCCAACGTGTGATGGTATGTTGCAAAGCACATCATCAACATACTCTGTAGCAGTGGAAACGTGGTCTGTGAAAATACAAATCATACTTTTCCATCTGGCAGATTGATACCCAAGTTTACGTTTGGCAAATTCCAGGACAACTTACCTGCCTGACTCCATTATGCCAACTCTAAAGCTTGGTGGTGAAGGGATAATGCTTTGGGGTGGTTTTCACTGATTAGTCTAAAGGCCGCATTACACGCTGCGATCTTGCTAGTGAGATTGCTAGCGTGCGTACCCGCCCCATCATTTCTGCGTCAAAGGCATATCACTGCCCGTGGCGCACAAAATCGCGTGGACCCGTCCCACATACTTACCTGCATAGCGACGTCACTGTGACCGGCGAACTGCCTCCTTTCTAAGGGGGCGGTTCGTTCAGCATCACAGCGAAGTTACTAAGCTGCCGCCCAATCAAAGTGGAGGGGCGGAGATGAGCTGGACGAACATACCGCCCACCTCCTTCCGTCCTCATTGCTGGCGGGACGCAGGTAAGGTGAGGTTCCTCGTTCCTGAGGTGTCACACATAGCAATGTGTGCTGCCGCAGGAACGACGAACAACATCGTAATTGCAGCAGCAACGATAATTGAGATTGGGGGGGATGTCACCGATTAGAGATTTTGAACGTTTTTGCAAGGATTCAAAATCGCTAATAGGTGTCACATGCAACGACATCGCTAACGCGGTCGGATGTGTCACAAAATCCGTGACCCCAACGACATTGCTTTAGCGATATCGTAGCGTGTAAAGCAGCCTTAAGCCTCTTAGATCCAGTGAACTGCAATCTTAAAAGGGAACCTCCTATCGGGAAATTATACCCTTAACTAATCTCATGTGTATAAAGGCCATTTAATGCTAATAAAATCCTGACCTTGCTTCTAGATCTTAGTTTGGAAGTTTTAAAGAAATCCTATGTGTAAGATTTAATTGCAAGTGCAGTGAGAGTTTACAGCTCTCCTGTGTCCTCTCCCTATTACCTGCCTGCAGTCGGCCTCCAGGTCACACTTGTCTCAGGGACCTGTCTCCCCTACAAGCCATTTTGTACAGTCACCACCATTTTCCAGGTCTAGCAAACTACTATGAAGATCAGGTATACAGATGGTGACTTTTGTGAGTAGCCCCGCACAGAAGAGGAGATCTGAGTGGGGGTGAGGTAGGAACCCCTGGATCTTGGTATACTGGCCTGGTGTGATTTCTGTGAAAAAGGTTTGGCTGTCATTTTACTGGTAATGGGGCCTATGGGTGTCACTACTGTGAGGGGGCGATAGCTAGATTTTGTTTGTCACCCTCTATCAGAGCTTAATGTGGCTCTCATGGTAAGAAAGGTTGGAGACCATTGATGTATATTAACACCAAACAGCAGCAGACATTGGAACAGCCACCAAGACTTAACGCTATACCCGGGCAGAGTCTTTAAAGCATAATTTAAACCCATTTAAAACAGTTGATTGGAACAAATGCAAGAAATAACAATGGCCATTTCACATAGCTTCATGTTTCCATACAACCAGAGCATCAGCATAATCAGCTTATCTGCATCTTACCAAAGTGTCTCTGAAGCCATACAAAATAATAACTGAATGACAGAAAGAGTACATGTGGAAAACACAATAAAAGATGACTTGATGAGAAGTAGGCTTTCTAAATATTTAAGGTCAGAAATTGGTTTTAAGAGGACTGTCACATGGTGTTTGGCTCTAAACTAACCAAGTGTCATTTCGGCATCTGATGCTGTTCACACTGCAGAATGACACTCTACACTTTGCTTTCTCTGGTACATCTGAGTTGCACAGACAGGCAGCATGCTCATTAGTGATCAGACTTGCAGGTGTTAATCTTTGCTGGCCTGCTGGTTAACTCTTGGATCACATGTTGCGGGAGACTTATCATAGCTAATTCCCATATTTTTAAGATGGTGGAGCCTGTCTTCCCATGCCAACTATAGCTTTTGCTAAACCGGTCCATGTGCTGTTGTGATCCAGTTGCTGCTGATGAACTGTTGTGCTGTGGAAATCCTCTTTTTGTCTGGTTAATTCCTCCCTGCTCTTTATTTCCTCCTTATCACTTATTGTCTTGTATCTCCATGTGTGCTAGCTGTGTGATAGAGTTTTTTGGTTTCCCCATTTGTCTATATCTATGGGTTCAACCACTCCTGTCCCAGTCCTCCCCTGGGGTGGGAGAGTGGGGGTACAATATCAGGTCTTGCCAGGAGCAGGCCAAGGAAGGCAGTCCAGACAGCTTCACCACAAGAGGTATCTCTGGGATTAGAGACAGCTAGGGCTCCCTAGCCTGAGGTTCAGCCTAGAAGCCATGGTCCACTGTTATCCCCTTACACCCCATGACATGGACATTTCAAATGTGGCCAATGGGCTTTATGAGAATATCATATTAAAGCTAAGAGGTTAGCTAATGGTGGCGTTTCCTATTCAGTAAAACAATATACTACAAGCCTGAATTTATTCTATATGTGTTTTTTTGTCCCCTTGGTCATTTTTATATGGGCCAAATTAAATGTTTCCTATATAAAAGATTTAAGAGGTAGTAAAAATCTATATCAGGAGGAGAAGTTTCTTCACGCTTGCAAAAACAACATCAAGATTGTACATATGGGGAATAAAATTCATTATTGCCAAAAGAGAAGCAAAGCATATAAACCAATGTCTTGACTGCTTTATAACGGAATTATATATAAAGCTACAAAAAGAAACTGTTGTGTTTTCTATTTCCTTTAAGTTACTAAATTGTTATTGTATTCAGCTATCATGGTGTCAAAATGAGGCACAAATAATTTAGGTGTGCCGAAGCCCGGGTTGGAAGAAAAGGTGTGAAGCTGCATCTCTCATTTCTTGCCCCAGCGCTAATCCTGCTCCATTATCGATGGCATAATTGTTAAAATTGAATGATTTTTACTATCAAGCACAAATCTCAAACTGGGTCTTTTTTCACAAGGAATACTTATGCAGACATTTGTTTGGTGATACCCATGATTAAAATGCTATTATATTTGGATATCATTATTATTGCGCACTTTGAGATTTAGAATAAGGCAAACTACTTCCATATATTTGTATTTTACAAGGCTCTGTCATTATTTCCAATTAAATTGATAAAACAAAGTTATAAAAAATATGCTCTAATGTACAGCAGCTAAAGATACAATTTTTATACACATTTATGGCATACCAGAAATTCCCTAAAGATCTGATAGGTCAGGATCTCAATGTTGTAACTGGGATGCTAATCCCCCTCTTTCTGGAAAAATGGCGAGTGACTACTAATTCCATAGTGTCACTGAAGGCAGAATAAAGGACCAGTTACCCTTATTTTACAATTATTTTACACTAGAAGGTGGCCCGATTCTACGCATCAGGTATTCTAGAATTTACGTATTGTGTAGTTCATGTATGATTTTTGTTATATATATATATATAGATGTTGTTGTGAGTAGTTACCAAGTGTTTGTGTAGGGCGCTGTACATGTTCTGGGTGTTGTCTGGGTGTGGCGGGGGGTGAGAGCGGTGTTGTTTGTGTGTTGCGTTGTGTGTGTTGCGTGTGTTGCGTTGTTTGTGGAGCGCTGTGTGTCTGTAGCATTGTGTGTGTGTTGCGTGGTTTGTGTGTGTTTTGGGGAGGTATGTTTTGTGCAGTGTGTGTGTTGCTCGGTATGTGCGTATATTTATGTATGCCGCGGTGTTTGTGTGTTGGGTGTTGTGTGTGTGCAGCGTTGTCTGTGTGTGTGGGTGTCTGTGTAGGGCGGTGTTTGTGTTTCCCAGTGTGTGTGTGTTGTGCAGTGCGCGTGTGTGTGTGTTGGGGGGAGGTGTGCACCTCCCATCGTGCTCCATCCCCCATGCTGCGCACCCCCCATCGTGCTCCATCCCCCATGCTGCGCACCCCCCATTGTGCTCAATCCCCCAAGCTGCGCACCCCCCATCGTGCTCCATCCCCTAAGCTGCGCACCCCCCATCGTGCTCCATCCCCCATGCTGCGCACCCCCCATCGTGCTCCATCTCCCATGCTGCGCACTCCCCATCGTGCTCCATCCGCCATGCTGCGCACTCCCAAATGTGCTCCATCTCCCATGCTGCGCACTCCCCATCGTGCTCCATCCGCCATGGTGCGCACTCCCAAACATGCTCCATCCGCCATGCTGCGCACTCCCAAACGTGCTCCATCCGCCATGCTGCGCACTCCCAAACGTGCTCCATCCGCCATGCTGCGCACTCCCAAACGTGCTCCATCCGCCATGCTGCGCACTCCCAAACGTGCTCCATCCGCCATGCTGCGCACTCCCAAACAAGCTCCATCCGCCATGCTGCGCACTCCCAAACGTGCTCCATCTGCCATGCTGCGCACTCCCAAACGTGGTCCATCCGCCATGCTGCGCACTCCCAAACGTGGTCCATCCGCCATGCTGCGCACTCCCAAACGTGGTCCATCCGCCATGCTGCGCACTCCCAAACGTGCTCCATCCGCCATGCTGCGTACTCCCAAACGTGCTCCATCCCCCATGCTGGCCGCAGCATCAGCCTCTGTGCCCGCAGCATCAGCCTCTGTGCCCGCAGCATCAGCCTCTCTGCCCGCAGCATCAACCTCTATGCCCGCAGCATCAGCCTCTATGCCCGCAGCATCAGCCTCTCTGCCCGCAGCATCAGCCTCTGTGCCCGCAGCATCAGCCTCTCTGCCCGCAGCATCAGCCTCTCTGCCCGCAGCATCAGCCTCTGTGCCCGCAGCATCAGCCTCTGTGCCCGCAGCATCAGCCTCTCTGCCCGCAGCATCAGCCTCTCTGCCCGCAGCACCAGCCTCTGTGCCCGCAGCATCAGCCTCTGTGCCCGCAGCATCAGCCTCTATGCCCGCAGCATCAGCCTCTCTGCCCGCAGCATCAACCTCTGTGCCCGCAGCATCAGCCTCTCTGCCCGCAGCATCAGCCTCTATGCCCGCAGCATCAGCCTTTTCTGTCCCCAGCATCAGCCTCTCTCCTCCCAGCCTACCCCAGCCTCAGCCTCCCCCAACATCAGCCTCTCTTCTCTCAGCCTCCACCCTCCCAGCCTTCCCCAGGATCAGCCTCTCTCCTCCCAGCCTCCTCCAGCACGCCGTGCTCCTCTGCCGACACTCACAGATCCGATCGTATACGCTCACACACACACACACCCACCCGATCGCATACACTCACACCCACCCGATCGCATACACTCACACCCACCCGATCGCATACACTCACGCACACACACATTGACGATATTACACATACGCGCTCATACTCACAACATCCGGAGATACCACATGCTTCTGGCCATGTGATCCTCCGGCAGGTCCTGAAAGCTCACAGCACAGTATTGCAGCCGAGAAGCAAGCCATATCCCAGGATGTTGTGAGTGTGTGGATGTGATGTGTGTGTGAGGTGTGTGTGAGAGTGAGTGTGATGTGTGTGTGTGTACTCACCTGGGGCTCCGTGTCAGTTGGGGGAATGCGTGTGGGGGGGCGGGGCCAGAGCGAGCGTGCATTGTGTGAGGGGGCGGGGCCTGCAGAGAGCCGGGGCGAGAGGCCAATCCGTGGGGGGGGGGGCCATGGCGAACCCAGCGACCAATCAGCTTTGTGTCACCGTAAGAACACAATTTTGGAGCATGACAGACAGACAGACAGAATAAGGCAATTATATATATAGATTTTAGGATGACTGAGTGTCTGAACAGATAACAGCAGGGTTATTTCTCTCTTTTGTAAATGCTGTAACCTATCTTTTTGTGATTCCTTCTTCCACCTGTAGGGTAACAGAAAGCCGTAGACGTGCATGACCTCCTGCACCGTAGTGCTCTAGCACTTTACATTTGATTTGTGTTCCTGATTGTGTGCAATCTAGTGTGGATTGTGCAGTACTCACTGCCAGGCCCCAGGCCTCAATTTACTCATATTCATACACTTCGGGAACCGCCGAACAAGAATCAGTTGACACCCAAATAATTTCATAGTTGAGAATTTTACTTAACAATCCGTATTCATCAAATTGCAACACATATTATTGGGCACCACATTTTCCATTACTTGTTTCTACAGCAAAGTACACTTGGTCCCAGGGATTCCCAGCCCAATGCCACAGTACATCCAAGGTCCATTTCTTTTCCTACCTGCGACTCCATCTACATCTTCCTCCAGCTGAAAGGGTTTACAGTGCTCTCCATTGCACCAAGACTGAGACTTCAGCTCCAGACCTTACAGAAGTCTTTTTGTCTGGGGAACTAGTCTCACCTTGTACTACCCACAACACCGTGTACTTTTCTTGCTACTTCATTCCTGTATCACCTTCTAAACAGGAAATTGTTCCTTTCCCTACAAGTTAACCCATCCCACCATGGGCTACTCTCGACATTATCTATTTCTGTCCCTGACAAAATTAACCTTCTACCTACTAACATTCCTTTGCATAAGGTTGCACATACATCACAGTTCACACAAAGATGCATGACATTATCCACACAGCAATAAACCAGTCCAGTTGGTGTCTTCAAGGGAGAATGTATCCATAGGTCCAGGGGCTTAACTAGAGTTTGATGGGCCCCGGTGCAAAGTTCAGACCTGGGCCCCCCCTCCCACGTACATCGACATTTAAGGTACAGGATAATGACACTGACACTCGGGGTACAGGATAATGATGCTGACACTTGGCTCTTACCCACAGCACCCAGATTTCCCATGATCTGAAATCCCTCTATCAGCACCCAGCTTTCCTATTTTCTGATATCCATCTTGTCCTCGGCACACTGCTTCTCCATGCTCTGCTATACATCTTTCCCTCAGCACCCAGGTTTCCCATATCAGAGCATGGGAAAGCTGGGTGCTGAGACATGATGTATAGCAGAGCATGGGAAAGCTGGGTGCTGAGAGAAGATGTATAGAAGAGCATGGGAAAGCTGGGTGCTGAGGGAAAAGAGCCTTTTTCCCTCAGCACAAAACGTTCCCATCCCCTGCTTGTATCTTTGTCCCCCCTTGTATATAGTTCTCCAAATACTATAATGGCCCCCACATAGCCTTCCAAATAGTATAAAGGGTCCCACATAACCCTTCATATATTAGAATACACTTCCATAGTCCTCCATGTATTATAATGCATTAGCCATAGTTCTCCATGCATTATAATTCACCCCATAGTACTCAATATATAATACTGCACCACATAGTCCTCCATATATTATAATGCACTCCCATAATCCTCCATGTATAAAGTAGCCCTTCAATTATTATCTTGAATTTCTCATAGTTCTCTATGTATTATATTTCACCCCATAGTTCTCCATGTATTATACTGCACCACATAGGCCTCCATATATTATAATGCAGCCCTATAGTCCTCCTTGTATAAAGTAGCCCTCCAATTATTATAATGAATTTCTCATAGTTCTCCATATACTATAATTCACCCCATAGTTCTCCATATATTACACTGCACCACATAGTCCCCAGTGTTTTATAATGCACCCCCATAGTCCATGTATAAGGTAGCCTCCATAGTCCTCCATATATTATAATGTAGCCCCCATAGTCCTATATGTATTATAACGCAACCCCATAAAACTTCATATTGCATTATGCAGCCCCATACTCCTCCATGCATAAGGCACCCCTATATTCCATGAATAAGGTGTCCTTCATTTTGTATTATGCAGCCCTCCCAGACCTCCATATATAATAATGCAGCCAGCCTCTCCAGGCCTCCATGTATAATAATGCAGCCAGCCTCCTCAGGCCTCCATGTATAATGTAGCAGCCAGCTTCTCCAGGCCTCCATGTATAGCAATGCACCCAGCCTCCTCAGGCCTCCATGTATAATATAGCACCCAGTCTCTCCAGACCACCTCCATGTATAACAATGCACCCAGCCTCCTCAGGCCTCCATGTATAATATAGCAGCCAGCCTCTCCAGGCCTCCATGTATAACAATTCACCCAGCCTCCTCAGGCCTCAATGTATAATGCAGTATCTCCAGGCCTCCATGTATAATGCAGTATCTCCAGGCCTCCATGTATAATAATGCAGCCACCCCAGACCTCCATATATAATGCAGCCTCCCCAGACCTCCATGTATAAAGCAGCCTCTACAGGCCTCCATGTATAAAGCAGCCTCTCCAGGCCTCCATATATAATGCAGCCTCCTCAGACCTCCATGTATAAAGCAGCCTCTCCAGGCCTCCATATATAATCCAGCCTCCTCAGACCTCCATGTATAAAGCAGCCTCTCCAGGCCTCCATGTATAATAATGCAGCTACCCCAGACCTCCACATATAATGCAGCTTCCTCAGACCTCCATGTATAAAGCAGCCTCTCCAGGCTTCCATGTACAATAATGCAGCTTCCCCAGAACTGCCTTCCCAAGCCTCTGGCCACCGTTTACTCACTTATATTAAAAAAAAAAACAAGTACTCACCTTCTCTCTTCCTTCCACTGCTGCTGTCCTCCCCGCTGCTCATTCTCCCGGTGCTGCGGTCGGCGTCCTCCTGTCCTGCACTCTGTGCACTCAGCACAGCAGTCGCTCGGGAGTGACGTCATCGCACAGGGGGAGAATGGTGATGCATAGCGCGGCACCGGCCGTGCTATGCTTCATCATTACTGTGCGCGGTGACGGGTGAGACGCCGCAGCCGCTGACACCAGGTAGGGGGCCCCGGTGCCGCCACTGACATCAGGCAGGGGGGCCCGGTGTCGGCGGCGGCAGCGGGTCAAATAGCGGCCGCGAGGTCTGTGACAGATCAGCGCAGCTCCTCTCACACTGACAGGAGCTGGCTGCTGATCTGCCTGGCGGCCGCTGGGCCCCTATCCTCCCGGGCCCGGTCGCAATCGCGACCGCTGCGACCGCGGTAGTTACGCCACTGCATAGGTCCACCATCCTACACAGCCTCTCGGAAAAATACTCAGGTCATCCACTGAATTTACCAGCAAGTCACAAACAGAAAGTGAAGCCCAATGAACATCCACCTAGCAGAGCAGTGCAGGTGTCTGACTGCTATCTACTTGTATTGGCCTGGCCCAGAGATCCATGTGAAACATAGCCCACATGAATTAGCATATAAGGCAGCTTTACACGCTACGACATTGCTCAAGCGATCTCATTGGGGTCATGGAATTTTTGACGCACATCCGGCAGTGTTAGCGATGCCGTTGTGTGTGACACCTATGAGCGATTTTGCATCATCGCAAAAACGTGCAAAATCGCTACTCGGTGAGATGCTCCCCTATTCCCAATTATCGTTGCTGCTGTGTGTACGATGTAGTTCGGCGTTCCTTCGGCAGCACACATCGCTATGTGTGACACCGCAGGAGCAAGGAACTTCACCTTACCTGCTGCCGCCGGCAATGTGGAAGGAAGGAGGTGGGTGGGATGTTACTTCCCGCTCATCTCCGCACCTCCGCTTCTATTGGGCGTCCGCTTAGTGCCGTCGCTGTGACGCCAAATGAACCGCTCCCTTAGAAAGGAGGCGGTTTGCCGGTCACAGCGATGTCGCTAGGCAGTAAGTAGTGTGACGTGTCTGAGCGATGTTGTGCGCCACGGGCAGCGATTTGCCCATGTCGCACAACTGATGGGTGCGGGTACGCACGCTAGCGATATCGGTAATGATATCGCAGTGTGTAAAGCAGCCTATAGGCTAACCTTGGGTGCATTTGTTATCCATTCGCCATTTGGACAGTACACAGATGAAAATCACCTGTCTGAAAATGCTCTAAAACCTAATATGGATGTGTAAGGCTTCTTTCATAAGTCAGTGAAAAACACATGTTTTTCACTGAAGTGTTAAAGGTGTGTATGTCCCTCTGTGTGCCATGATTTTTGCACATGTGTGATCTCCGTGTGCTGTCCGTGATAATACACAGAGGTCAGGCACTTATACACAACCATCCATGCCACTGCTGTCCATGGTGCTGAAGTCTCCCGCGATGCTGTGTCCGGCCACTGCTGTTTCCCCTCTGCAGCTGCTTCTGGGTAGGCTGTGCATTGCATATTCATGAGCTTAATTAGCCGGCCTGGAAGCAGAGACAGCAGCAGCTGAAGACAGCATCACTGGAGAAGGGTGAGTTTCAAAAGCTTTTTCTTTTAAATGTATGTGTTTTTCTGGTACGTGTTCATGGATCACACCATTGTGTGGTCTATGAGACATCAGTAATGCCAGAAAAAACAGACTTGTCTCTGTGCGGAGCACACGGACACGCGTGTATGCTGCATGGAAACACGTCAGTGAGAAATCACTGATGTGTGCACGGACCCATTGATTTTAGTGGGTCCGTGACTCTGGTATGTATAAAAACTGTAACATACGTACCAGAATCACTGACGTGTGAAGGGACCTAAGATACAGTTTCTGTGAGAGCCTGCAGTTTATATATATATATATATAACATGTTGTATGTCAATAAAGCCAACCTGTTATGACCATAAATGCCTTTACAGTGCCCAGGATTGAGTGGCAGAAAAGCAATGGGCACAGACAGCAGAACAATGTCTTCACTATACAAATCACAGTGACCATGAAGCAGGAGCTACATTTACCTTTTGGATCATATTTGTGCCATGCTTCCGTTAGATTATTTCAAACTAAATGACTTTCCCTAAATTCGCACACATATCTGCATTTTTTTTTCATTTTGCAGAACTAGAAAAAAGTGTGAATTGCTCTATTTGTCTGTAAAATGGCACATTTAATAGATGTGTAACTAGTGCATGATACAATAGCTGATGGGTTGTATCTGACTCGTTCATCTCTATCTTTCCAGGTCAGATGTAGAGAAGACAGTACATTGCATTAGTGAATGTCCCCTTTTTCATGACACCTCAATGCCTTTAATTAGTTGCTTCTGCTGTCTGTTTCTAATCCAACTTTCACAAGGTTCAATTATGGCCACAAATGAACACACTTCCCAAATAACCTCTTTCCAAATAAATCTCACACAGGAATTCTGTAAAGTAGTTAGGCCTGAGGGGAAATAGGTTGACAGCCTGTTGTCAAAGTCACATTGGCACTGGGGTTGGCTGCTGACTGGAGCGGAATAGAAAATTCCGTAGTGGGATTTCTGAAGGCTCTGGCATATGAATTGAATGAATTTTTAAAAACAAACCAAAGTATAATGTATTTAGGCCTAAATATCAAATTTAACACATTGAAAGGCCACATCATTATACTCCAGTTTAAAGACCTATTTTTTGGCTGTTGTTGGATTTTCAAATATCCAGTCTTCAAAGTGTTATTAATCACTGTGACAGGTCTAATACTATGCTATATTTATTGTTGTCCATTAATTTCATGGGTAATTATCTCCTAGACAAAAACAGAACAGGGGGATAATGCTTCATCATTTACTAAATATTTTCCGGTGTGTAATTTATTCATTAAATTGAGATGTTGCTTGTTTTTAAGGTGACAAAATCGCTACAGACTTATATCGGTATTAAATATTATCCGAAGAAAATATTGCAAACTCTTTAGAAGTAATAAAATGTATTCATGCAAGCTATATTCTGTAGTACAAAAAATCAAATAGGGTGACATTCAGGTAACTATTAAATATATTAATGTCATCATCTAGCAGGGGAACAGAAGGAAACAAGTCAGTTTAACGCCTTCAGAATCATACTAGCTTAGATATAATTACTAGCAATATTTTTTGTTTTCTCTTTAATAACTAAGCAGACATTAATTTCCTTTAACAGTGACAGTGCCAGCATGGAGGTGCAGGCTGCCCCGTACTCCCTGAACAGCATTGTCAGTGTTAAAGTGCGGGGATGTGTCCCACTCTTCGCCAGCCTTTCAACACTGACCAAGCCATCCGGTGAGTGCGGGGCAGCCCGCATCTCCATACCAGCACTGTCACTATTAAAGTGCTGGTGGGGAGTGGAACATGGCCTGCACTTTAACACTGACAATGCAGTACCAGGAGTGCGGGGCAGCCTGCACCTCCATGGTGGTACTGCCAATGTGTCCTGCTCTGCGCCTGCACTTTAATAATGGCAGTGAACTGAGTGATGTCACTGTTGCCAGCTGGGTCATACTTGTCAGTTTCCCAGAGCTTGGAGAGATTGAACATGTTTTCAGTCTCTCCAGGCTCAGATGTAGCAGAGCTAGGACAGTCTAGGGACCTGGTGTGGATTATGTTGGACCTGGGTGTTTTGAGGTTAATGAAGTGGTGAAAGAGGGTGGTTTTCTATTTTATTCCAAATAAAGGATTTGTCTCGGTGTATGTGTATTTCTGTTACATCACCACCGGAGTCCGCTCCAGTGACTACTACTTCTTCTTCTGCTGGTGATGGGAGAGGAGTCAATGCCAGCGGCACCGGTGGCCGCAGGCTCCACTCATCCACTGGGCTGGGTTATCTTGGGATCTGTAGTTCCACTGGCTGACTATAGGTGGCGTGTGTCTTCCAGCTGAAGTTACCATCATTCCGCTACAGCCAATGAGAAGACACCACACCCTTCTTATTTCACCTCCTGTCTGCTGACCACTGCCAGAGATAGTTCTGATATTCTGGCTCCTGTTCTGTTTTGTGATTCTGGTGTTCTGACTTTTGCTTGTGTTCTGACTACCTCTCCTGCCTGCTGTTTATGTACCTCACTGCCCTATCTGGATTTGACCTCTGCTATGTTTTCTGATTACGTCCTTGCCTACCGATTCTGTCCCTGTTCTGAAATTCCTGGTTTGACCCTGTCTGATGACTACTCTCTGGGACTGCTGTCTTCCACAAGTAGTGATCTCCAGGGCCCTGTGTAATTCCAAATCCCTGTATAGGAGTTAAAGGGTTTCAGGGTTCTGGGGGTCCTGCTTGGTGAGTGGCTTCCCTCTATCCTGTCCATTACAGCCATCTGAGTCTGTGGATCCAGGCAGGCATTACATTTTATTTTTGCTTGTAAGATTAGTGATAGGGGGGTCTCATAGAAGACCCCTTCCCATTCTGGGCTTGATGACAGCTGTGGGCTATTATTAACCCCTCCTTACCCCCCGATTGCCACTGAATCAGGGCAATTAAAATGAGCCAGGTAAAGTCCCGGGACTGTTGCATCTAATGGATACTGCAATTCCAGGCGGCTGCTAGCTGATACTTTTAGGCTGGTGGGCTCCCAATAAAATGGGACTCCCCAGCTTGAGAATACCAGTCCCCAGCTGTGAGGTTTTATCTTAGCTGGGTATCAGAATTAGGAGGGACAGCACTTTTTTTTAACAATTTATTTATTTATTTTACTGTGACCCGCCCACCATCGGTTGTGATTGGTTGCAGTCAGTCAGCTGTCACTCAGTGTGGGGGCGGGGCTAACTGCAACCAATCACAGACACCGTTGTTTGGGAGAAGCAGTGAATATGTATGAGCCTACTGAGCGGCTGCAGTGAATATATATAAGCCTAATGAGCTGGTGAAGAAGAAGAATGAGAGGCAGTAGGAGAAGTGTGACACCTGCGCCGCATCGGTGATCGGTGAGTATGAAGCACTTGGAGAGAGACAGACAGAGAGAGAATAAGTGGCATAATACTGTGACATCCTCATTCCCAGAAACCATATGTGAGTCATAAATACAAGCAGGCATATTCTCCAGGCCCTCCCCATTCAGTTTTATCACTTTTCCATCCATTTCAGCCTTTTCCTCAGGCCCACAGACCTCTTTGTTGTGTCCAGCAGAAAATTACTCGCATTTCCCATTGACTTGCATTGTACTCACTATTTGCAATGAATACACAAATATTACAAAGTATTCATTACGAGTATAGCAAATACGAATATTATGGTATTCGCTTATCTCTAGTTACGAGTCTTACAAAATTATGACACAACCGCAAAATAATTTTTTGCAAACTTCTGATTTTTTTGCATCACTAAAACAATAAAAAAGCAGGTTGGGTATCGCCGTAATCATACTCATGAGGAGAATCAAATTGCATGTCACTTTTATCATAAAATGTATACCATAGAAACAATCCCCCCCCCCAAAAAATAAGAATTATGGTGATTTTTATTACAATTTCTCCCCATTTGTAACGTTTTAACAGTTTCCAGTACACTATGTGGTACAACTAAGTATATCTTGTAGAGGAAAAAACAAGTGTTCTTATATCTATATGGGCAGAAAAATAAAAATGTTATGGCTATTGGAAGGAAAAAATTAAAATGCAGAACTGTAGATTGGCCCCATCATGAAGGGATTAATGTTATGGCTAATCATAGCTTTTACATACTGTATGTGAGTGTATTTCTATTTTATATTGTGATTTTTTTAGTCTTTTGTAACTTCTAAATGATGCTACATCATGAATTCTTAAAAAGCTGAACTCTGTAGATCAAGGTTAAGTGCAGATCAACACGAGGAGACATAATACACATCTGTGTGTTATTTTATGTCAGGAAAACAATTAGATTTAAATGTCACTAGGCTTTTCATATGCAAATCAGAAATTATGTTTGCTCTTTACCTGCTTAAATTTCTGTCTGGATTGTGCTGTGATGAGGGTAAATCCTTTTCCAGACCTTGAAATCATATTGTAAAATGTACAGTATTACTAGTTTTTATCCCAGTACTGAACAGATATAGTGAACAGTGCAAAATAGATCAATTTGTCTTAGTTCCTATGGAACATAGGCCAATACTTATCAACAGAGTCCAAAGGTGTCATTTTGTCCTCCATTGGGTTTTGTTTATTATGTTTGTTTATGGGAAGAGATTTAAGGCCCCGTCACACGCAACGACGTATCTAACGATATATCGCCAGGGTCACAGATTCCGTGACACACATTCGGCATCGTTAGCGACGTCGTTGTATGTGACACCAACGAGCAACCGTTAACAATGGAAAATACTCACCAAATCGTCCATCGTTGACACATCATTCCTTTTCAAAAGATCATTGATTGTTGAGGTCGCAGGTTGTTCGTTGTTCCCGAGGCAGCACACATCGCTACGTGTGACACCGCGGGAACGACGAACTACAGCTTACCTGCGACCACCGGCAATGAGGAAGGAAGAAGATGGGCGAGATGTTACGGTTGCTCATCTCAGCCCCTCCGCTTCTATTGGGCGGCCACTTAGAAAGGAGGCAGTTCGCCGGCCACAGCAACATCGCTGGGCAGGTAAGTACGTGTGACGGCTCCAAATGATATTGTGCGCCATAGGTAGCGATTTGCCCGTGACGCCGCACAAACTATGGGGGCCGGTATGCTGGCTAGCGATATCGCTGCATGTGATGGGGCCTTAAGACTGCATTTCATACCTCAAAAAGAATAATATGAGTTTGTAAATTTTATAAATTTTATAAAGTACTAGCCCATGTCCTGTCTATGCCCTGAAGTGGCATGTGTCGGAGGTCAGAGTCGAATCTAGGTTTTCCGGCACCCTGGACAAGAATTCTGCTCGGCGTCACCCACTCTTCTTCCTCACATGCAATTTGAGTAATCATTATGTGACTGCTCATCTATATACAGTTTGCACACTTACAGTCATATGTCAACTAGTGTTGAGCGAGTATGGTTGTCACTACTCGGTACTCACACGAGTATCACTGTACTCGGGCTACTCGGCGGGGACCGAGTAATCTCGTGATACTCATGCTGTACTCGTGGTCTTCATCCCTGCATGTTGGCGCTCTTTTGAGAGCCAGCCCTCATGCAGGGTTTGGCTGGCAGACCACTGCAATGCCACAGCCCTGTTAGTTGTGGAATTGCAGTGATTGGCCGGCCTGCACAGCGTGACCGAGCCTTTATACCGGCGGGCGCGCTGTGCTCTGCACACAGCCATCCAGACAGTCAGTGCAGGGAGAGTGTTGCTGCTTCAGGGAAAGGTTTGCGGCCCTTTATAGTTATTTCCGTAGCAGGGCTGCAAACAGTGTGACCAGAAGTCCTTCTCAGGACTATTGTAGTTGTATACAGGCAGGCAGGGTATAGCCAGGTCGGAGTACGGGAGAAGAGTCCTTCTCAGGACTATTGTTGCTGTATACAGGCAGGGCAGGAAGGGTATAGCCAGGTCGGAATATAGGCTAGTGACCAGAAGAGTCCTTCTCAGGACTATTGTAGCTGTATACAGGCAGGCAGGCAGGGTATATAGCCATTCCTAGTGGTGACCGTATACCAGCCTTCATCATATCTGGGGCTGGTGTACACAGTCTAAAACAGTCCTGATAGTGTCAGACTTCTCAGTAATTGTCGCTCCTAAAAAGCTGTTAGGTTCTTAGTGCGTCCATGCTTGCATTTAAAAACCGCACGTGTGTGGCAGTCGGTGGCAGCATACAAGTGCACTTGTGTGCGTTTTTCACAAACTAGTATATAACGCACAAGTCTAGTGAATAATACACGTCAGCAGTGTCTGATAGTGTCAAACTTCTCAGTAATTGTCGCTCCTAAAAACCTGTTAGGTTCTTATTGCGTCCGTGCTTGCATTTAAAAACTGCACGTGTGTGGCAGTCGATGGCAGGTACAGGTGAACTTGTGTGCATTTTTCACAAACTAGTATATAACGCACAAGTCTAGTGAATAATACACGTTAGCAGTGTCTGATAGTGTCAAACTTCTCAGTAATTGTCGCTCCTAAAAACCTGTTAGGTTCTTAGTGCGTCCGTGCTTGCATTTAAAAACCGCACGTGTGTGGCAGTCGGTGGCAGCGTCAGGCTCCACATTGTCCCTGGATAGAGACGTGCATGATGGCCTGTAAACCTGAAGTGCCCATTGTAAGGAAGTGGGTCTATTGTAGTATAGCCCTTTGGCAGGGCAGCCAAAAATTGGGAGGCTCCACATTGTCCCTGGATAGAGATGTGCATGAGGGCCTCAAAACATTGTTACCATTGCAAAGGAGCGGGTCTCCTGTCGTTGTAATGCCCATTCTGAAAGAATGGGCGAAAAAATTTACCACTGGGGGTATACCTAAGACAACGGCCTAACTATTGTAACGGTCATCATGGTGGCGCATGAGGAGAAGGAGGAGCAGTCCAGCGATTATCCAAAGTCCAGAAGTGTGTACCCATGGGTGAGTGGAGGTACATGGCAAATTCCCGTTACAACCTTTAAATTCCGCTGTCATTTGCTGGTGGTGTGGTGAAGTCTGGCCCAATCCAACCCTTGGTCATCTTGATCAGAGTCAGCCTTTCAGCATTTTCAGTTGACAGGCGGGTGCGTTTATCTGTAATGATTCCACCTGCGGCACTAAAAACACGCTCTGATAAAACGCTAGCGGCAAGGCAGGCCAGGACTTCCAAGGCGTAGAGAGCCAATTCATGCCACGTGTCCAGCTTGGATACCCAATAATTGTAAGGCACAGAGGAATGTCGGAGAACAGTTGTTCAATCTGCAAGGTACTCCTTGAGCATCTGGGCAAACTTAGGATTTCTTGTGGTACTACCCCGCACCTCCGGGGCTGTGGTACGTGAGGGGCTGAGAAAACTGTCCAACATCTTAAAGACTGTTCCCCTACCTCTGGCGGATTGGACTTGTGCCCCTCTCGGCTGTACGCCTTGGTTGTCCACTGATTCCTGACCTATGCCGCTAGCGTTTTGTGAGGGGAATGCTTTGCCTACTTCCGTGACTATGGCCTTCCGGAACTGCTGCATTTTGCCTGACCTCTCCGCCTCGGAAATAAGAGACATAAAGTTCTCCTTTTAGCGTGGGTCTAACAGTGTTACCAACCAGTAATGATTGTCGGCCAAGATGTTCTTAACGTGAGGGTCACGAGACAGGCAGCTTACCATAAAGTCAGCCATGTGCGCCAGACTCTTAACAGCCATCACTTCAGTATCCTGACCAACACGATGACTGAACATGCTGTCCTCCTCCCCCTCCTCCTCCTCATCATCTACCCTGTCCTCTGGCCAGCCACGCTGAACCAAGGATATGACTGCATGTCATATCCTCAATTTGGCCGGAGAGTTGCTCCATGTCTTCATCCTCCTCCTCGTCATAGTCCTCCACTGCACGTTGTGATGAGACGAGGCTGGGCTGTGTGTTATCACCAACACCCACTACTGTTTCTTGCTCCAACACATCGCGCTCCGCCTGCAATGCATCATGTTTGTTTTTGAGCAGAGACCATTTTAGAAGGCAGAGAAGCGGTATGGTGACGCTAATAATGTCGTCATCGCCGCTCACCATCTTGGTGGAGTCCTCAAAGTTTTGGTGGATGGTACATAGGTCGGACATCCATCTCCACTCCTCAGGTGTTATGTGTGGAGTTTGACCCATTTCCCGACGGCTTAGGTGATGCAGGTACTCAACAACTGCCCTCTTCTGCTCACATATCCTGACCAACATGTGCAGAGTTGAATTCCAACGCGTGGGGACATCACACACCAGTCTGTGAGCCGGAAGATGCAAACGGCGCTGAAAGCCGGCAAGGCCGGCTGAAGCAGTAGGTGACTTTCGAAAATGTGCAGACAGGTGGCGAACTATTACCAGCAGATCAGACAGCTCTGGGTATGACTTTAGAAACCGCTGAACCACGAGGTTGAGCACATGGGCCACGCATGGAACATGTGTCAGCTGGCCTCGCCTCAAAGCCGCCACCAGGTTCCGGCCATTGTCACACACGACCTTTCCTGCCTTTAGGTTCATAGGTGTGAGCCAGTGATCTGCCTGCTGTTTCAGAGCTGTCCACACCTCTTCTGCATTGTGGGTTTGTCACCTATGCAGATTAGCTTCAGCACAGCCTGTTGCCGCTTCGCCGAGGCAGTGCTGCAGTGCTTCCAGCTTGGGACTGGTGTGGAGGGTAAAGTGGATGAGGATGCGCAGGAGGAGGAGGAGGCTGAGGAGCATGACATTCCAGAGCTGTAGAGTGTGGGTGAAACCCTGACTGAGGTAGGGCCTGCAAACCTTGGTGTGGGAAGGACGTGTTCCATCCCTTGCTCAGACTGGGTCCCAGCTTCCACAATATTAACCCAGTGTGCCGTCAACGAGATGTAGCGGCCTTGCCCACAAGCACTTGTCCACGTGTCTGTGGTTAGGTGGACTTTGGCTGAAACAGCGTTGTTCAGGGCACGTGTGATGTTTTGTGACACAAGGTTATGCAATGCGGGGACGGCACACCGGGAGAAATAGTGGCGGCTGGGGACCGACTAATGTGGGACAGCTGCCGCCATCAGGTCGCGGAATGCTTCTGTCTCCACCAGCCTAAAAGGCAACATTTCCAGCGCAAGCAGTCGTGAAATGTTAGCATTTAGAAGTGTGGCATGTGGGGCATTGGCAGTGTATTTGCGCCTGCGTTCAAAGGTTTGCTGAATGGATAACTGAACGCTGCGCTGGGACAAGGACGTGCTTGATGATGTTGTTATTTCTGCGTGGGCAACTGCAGGTGCAGGGCCGGAGGAGGCTTGTTCGCGGGCAGCATGGACAGGGGATTGGCTCGCATGCACAACAAGCGAAGACGTAGCAGTGACATCAGCAAGCACTGCTCCTCGACTCTGTTGTTCATCCCACAAAGTCGGGTGCTTGGCTGACATGTGCCTGATCATGCTGGTGGTGGTCAGGCTGCTAGTTTTGGTACCCCTGCTGATGCTGGCATGGCCGGTGTTGCAAATAGCCTTTTTAGAATCATCTGGAGCCAACTTAAAAAACTGCCAGACTCGGGAAGACCTCACATTTGTACAGGCACCTTGTGTCGTGTTGTTGTTCCGGGGAACGGTTGCCTGACTTATGCCTGGGGCCACCACCCTGCTTCTTACTGCCTGTTGGGATGCTATGCCTCCCTCCCCCTGTGCACTGCTGTCCTCACTCTGCATATCCTCCTGCCAGGTTGGGTCAGTTACTGGATCATCCACCACGTCGTCTTCCTCTTCCGCACCCTGCTCCTCCTCCTGACTTCCTGACAATTGTGTCTCATCATCGTCCACCCCTTGTTGAGACACGTTGCCAACTTCATGAGAACGTGGCTGCTCAAATATTTGGGCATCTGTACATACAATCTCGTCATGACCCACTTCAACAGGAGCTGGCGAGAGGCCAGAATGTGTGAATGGAAATGTGAACCGCTCTTCCGAGTGTCCAAGTGTGGGATCAGTAATGTCCGTGGACGTGTACTCGGCCTGGTGGTAGGAAGGAGGATCAGGTTCTGAAATGTGCGGTGCAGTATCACGGCTACTGACACTTGACCGTGTGGAAGACAGAGTGTTTGTGGTGGTGCCAATCTGACTGGAAGCATTATCCACTATCCAACTAACAACCTGTTGACACTGGTCTTGGTTCAAGAGCGGTGTACTGCTGCGGTCCCCAAGAATTTGAGACAGGACGTGCGAGCGAGTAGATGTGGCCCTTTGTTGTGGCGAAATTAGAGCTTGCACACGACCTCGGTCTCTGCCTGCACCACCATCACGTCCACTTCCTTGTTCGTTGCCAATGCCCTTGCGCATTTTGCAATGCTGTGCTGATGTGTATTCACTAGACTTGTGCGTTATATCCAAGTTTGTGCAAAACGCACACAAGTGCACCTGAACGCTGCCACCAACAGGCACACACGTGCGGTTTTGAAATGCAAGCACGGACGCACTAAGAACCTAACAGGTCTCTATCCAGGGAAAATGTGGAGCCTCCCAATTTTTGGCTGCCCTGCCAAAGGGCTATACTACAATAGACCCACTTCCTTACAATGGGCACTTCTGGTTTACAGGCCATCATGCACGTCTCTATCCAGGGACAATGTGGAGCCTCCCAATTTTTGGCTGCCCTGCCAAAGGGCTATACTAAAATAGACCCACTTCCTTACAATGGGCACTTCTGGTTTACAGGCCATCATGCACGTCTCTATCCAGGGACAATGTGGAGCCTCCCAATTTTTGGCTGCCCTGCCTAAGGCCTCTGCCACACTCACGTGAAATTCACGCACGTGCCGAGAGACACGTATTTTCCCTGCGTGTTGCGTGCAGGTAAGTACGTGTCTCTGGTACGTGCGTGACACGTGTGTTCTACGTGTGCTATCCGCGATAGCACACGTAGAACCGGTAATTAACATACTCACCTGGTCCTTCCTGCTGTCCGCGCTGCTGTCCGTGGTGCTGATCCTCGGTCTCCAGCCCTCCCGTCTCCCCGCTGCTGCTGCTGCCAGACAGTGAAGTGAATATTCAATGAGAATAATGAGCGGCGGTCGGCAGCAAGAGGCAGCAGCGGCAGAGACAGGAGGGCTGGAGAAGGTGAGTTAATGTTTTGTTTTTTTTTCAATGACATGTGTGTTTTCTCCGGCGCGTGTCACACGGGACCGCATCCACACTACACCCGTGTGGTACGGGTGCGGGCCGTGTGACACCCGTGCTGCGGGAGAAATCACTGACATGTCAGCGCTTTGAAAAACGCACACATGTACAAACGCACACGGACACACGTTCCGTGTGGTTTTACGTGTGTGTGCCTGCTACAATAGGGTAGCATTGGTTAACGTGTCTCCGTGCCGCCGGTACGTGTAAAAAATGACAAACACGTGCCGGCAGCACGGATGTGTGTCGCAGGCCTCAGGACTATACTACAATAGACCCACTTCCTTACAATGGGCACTTCAGGTTTACAGGCCATCATGCACGTCTCTATCCAGAGACAATGTGGAGCCTCCCAATTTTTGGCTGCCCTGCCAAAGGGCTATACTACAATAGACCCACTTCCTTACAATGGGCACTTCAGGTTTACAGGCCATCATGCACATCTGTATGCAGGGGCATTGGTGAACCTCACAATTTTGGACTGCCCTGGCAAAGGAAAATACTACAAAGACTCACTTCCTCAAAATGGGCACATTAGACTCAAGAGGCCTTCATGTACGTCTCTTCTCAGGGACATCGAAGTGCCACACAATGTTTTCACGTAAAATCTTTCATGTAATCTTCAAAAGTAACATACACCAGCCCTATCTCACTATTGGGTATGTGCCCTTAACATTTCCGCCATGAAAATTCATTTTGGTGTAATTTTTGAAGGTTTTCTGGTAAGTCCGTAAAAATGGCGTAAAACGCGGACAAAATTGTTCACAGCTGTGACTTTTGAGTGATAAATGCTTCAAGGGGTCTTCCCCATGCTGTTGCCATGTCATTTGAGCACTCTTCTGAGACTTTTTTGACATTTTTAGGGTTTCTACATGCTGCCGGGGGGTCATTTCATAAAAATACTCGGGTCTCCCATAGGATAACATTGGGCTCGATGTTCGGGCCGAGTACACGAGTATCTTGGGATGCTCGGCCCGAGCCTCGAGCACCCGAGCTTTTTAGTACTCGTTCATCACTAATGTCAACAAGTTTCTAATCATAATTCTACTACCAAACTACAGCTCCTGCTTCATAGTTCTTCAAACAAGAAGAACAGTTAGGTATCACATGAGCGCAAGTATGAAAATCTCCAATGAGTGGAGTGGTCATGTAATGATTGCTAGAACCAGCAAGCAGAGCTGAATCCTCACAGTGAATATAATATACGCTAGTAAGAATTGGGCATGTTACAGTGCTTCATTTTATAATTAAAAGGCTTGCATAGGTTTGTGATGAAAGTCTGCAGTAACTCTAGACTAGTACAAACTTCTGAATTCTAACAGAGCATGCATTGCACACTTTTTGGATTCACTCATGCATGCAGCAAGAGTGGAAAGTCATGAGAGTGTAAAAAATGTGATTTGCATACTTCTGGCCACATTCCGACTAAATATGTACACCCTCAATCAATGTATTTGTATTGCTCAAGATCAGGCATGTCTAGTTGGCACAGAACCACATGTATGTAAATTGCTTACGTGTGATTTTGTGATCTCCCACTCTCACTGCTGGTACCAGAGAATCCTGAGAGCGTGAAGTGTGTTAAAATTCAGAAATGTATAGTCATATAGAGTGACTGCAGACTTTCATCACAAACAACCCCTTTAATGGTCCTAACATAAATAAAAATGAAGTAACCCTTAACTTGTCAGAAGACACCATACTTTATTAACATAGCCATGTATAATGTAATTTTACAAGTTATAGATAGTTATGATGTACAGAATCAGAACAAATAAGAGCACAAGAAGCACAGCATTACAACCTTCATCAAAACAAAAATAAATCACCAGAACCACCAGGAGTGCAGCAACACTGCCTCACCACCTTCTTCAGTACAGAAATATATCCCAATAACCACGAGCAGTACAGAAGATGGTACATCAACTGTAATGTCAGCTCAGACCCATATACATTTGTATCACATTAATCGGCAACTCCTAATATGTCCGTAACAATGTTAAGGAGATAATGAGAGTTGTTGTTATCAGTCATCATGAGAGTGCCGACCATACAGGAACTACAATACTGATGAGAATTGGTCAGTATCACAAATAAACATTTTCATCCAGGTAACTTATAGATGGCATTGTCTCTATTCAAAGTCATTTTTTTTTTCTTTTCTTCATCTTGTCCAGATACCATGATGATTTTTCGCATCCACAGCTTGTCTCTGAAAACTTTCATCTTCTCTGGTCTTCTGCAGTATTACCCGTCACAATGCCCTAAACACAGAATGATTATAATGTTCTTGACTAAAAAATATCTTCCCTATGCTATGCACATGAATAAATAATTGCCCTTCACTGTGTTCCCTGCACAAAATATGACCCACACATTGTCTCTCCACAGTGCCCTCTCCTTTTGATACTGAGCCCCCTCTTCACACTGTCCTCTACACTGTGTCCCTCTTGCTGCCCAGTCTTTATAGTGTGCCCCTTCATTACACTCCCCTTCCTTGCTTACTGTCCCCTCCTGGCTGTGCCCAAACACTGTCCACATGCTATTCTCTCTCTATACCACTGCTCTACACACTATCCAGTTTCTATTTTGTGCCTCCTCACACTCACCCCCATACTGTTTCCTCACACTATTCCTCTGAAAAGGCTCCACACACAATTCTCCCTACCTCATACCATCCCATCTCACATCCCTCTCAGCTTATCATACTGTCTCCTTACATATTTACCCTCTCACTCTCTTTACTGTCTAATCACACATACCCCCCACTCCTAAAGCCTCAAACTGTGCCCAGATCCATCCCATCCCCCTTGCTCCCCTTACTGTGTATGTATACATTGCCTCTCTCATACTGTTTCCTTAGACATGCCCTTCCTCATTCTCCATATTATATTTGCAACCATGTTGATATTGCAGTAAACTTTATACATTATATTATAATACATTGTATATTTATTGCATTGACAAATAACTGTGTTAACATTGCATCTAGTGAGATTATTTTTTGTTTGATATATTGTTTGTGTATCATGCACTGAGTATCATGTTTTTAAAGGATCTAATAAAATATATATGTTTTAGCTTTATGCGTAAAAACTCTTAAGTCCTTTTTTGAATAGTGTGTCTATGCTAGTTGGAGTTAGCATACATCATTGCTAATATGCAAATCTGGAACAATGTGTTAGTATTGTATTTGCAACCATTAGAGATCAGCAAACTTGTTTGGTTTGTGTTCACCAATTTCAAATTCAGTACAAGCATTTCCCTATCCGGTTGAAGGTCGTTTTTCAAAATGCTTCTCTAATAACATATGATGCTTTTGGATAGGATTGTGGTGTTGTATGAGGAATGGGGGGATGTGTTTAATGATGGGAGGGGGTGGGAAGAGGCCAGAGGAGCGGCACACTTTTTTTGTTTCCTTAACTGTACTTCTGGATATTCCTGCAGCCAATCATGGCACAGAAAACATGTACAAGGTTCAGACACAAGGGCTTATGTCATTGGCTGCCTACATGATGTCTTTCTGCATTTAAAATGTGCACATGCAGCATCAGCACCATTTTATTATTGTTAAAGCTTAGAGAAGATGCTGCTGCTAGACAGTTAGCTTAGCTATAGGATTAACCATAGGTAGTTTAAATTGATAGGAGAGTGATAATTTAGAATAGGGACATGCAGTGTAGGGAAAGGTGTGTGTCACAACTCAGCATTTCATAATATCAATAGGGATTGATACTTGTGAGTGCCTGATAAAAAATTGCCAGTGAACCATTTAACAAGGTATTGTTACTTTTGAGTTACAGCTAAAACGTGCCAGTGAACCATGTGACTAGGTATTGGTACTTTTTAGTGCATGCAAAAAAAATTGCAAGTGAACCATCTCAATAGGTATTGCTGCTTTTTAGTGGCTGCTAAAATTTGCCAGTGAACCATGTCAATAGGTATTGGTACTTTAGAGTGTCTACTAAGAATTTGCCTGTGAAGAAACTAACTAGGTATTGGTACTTCTGTGGGCCATCCCAATGTTTCCATCTCAGCTAAGAAATACAGAATTTTACTTTTGTGGCAAGTGTCTGACAGTTGTAAGCCTAGGGTTGCAAAATATTTGCTTCAAAGTGGAAGGGTGCATCAAACTTGAGTGGTAAATCATGAGGTTGTCATGGAAGGGGGAATAGGTGGCGTGTTCGAGGTGTACATGGGGGACGTTCTAATGTTAGTCAAAGCTCTACTGAGCAAACAACAGCTAGTCCTATCCCAAGAGAACTGAGAAAAACTTCTATTACTGGACAGGTTACTCCAATAGGGTTCACTGTCTATTGATGCTGCGTGTTTAACTACTTATCAATATCACAGAAGAAAAAAAATCCTAAAAACATAATCTTTATTGGTATAAATGCTTATTAAAAAAGAGGAAATATCCTCCTATTTGGAATATGTATTTACATCTATTATTAACAGAACAAACAAACACTAAAAAATCTACACACTTAGGAGGATATATTGTATTCTACACCAGAGGTTTAAGGGGTAATACCCCTGTCGGTGAAGCAATAGAACCTTGAGAGCTCCTCTCATTAAAGATATTTCACCTATTGATTTACAGATACAGGTTCTGTGGTTATATAATAGAACACAATCTGTCCAGATCATATAAATGGACTCCCCATGAAATCCTTTTTCACTTTCAGCAGCAGGGTTATATGATGCCAATTGTTTAATTACCTATTGATTCCAAAAAGAATAACCGATCACTAAGTAGTTCAATATTATTATGGTTCTTAGGTCGGAACTGTAATCTGACGTATCACATAACCCTGCTGCATGTATATCTGTGCAGAAAAATAAATGCAATATATTTGATACATTGATAACCCAGCGATACTTATTTTTCAAAAATTAACCCAAAGTGTTTCCCCTCTTTTTGAAAAAGCGAGGTTTCTCAGGGGCTAAAGACAATAGATACTGTTTGTTTTTCAAAAAAAATGAGTCCATACACAAAAAAACAGCAAACACCGATATTTGGCAACTGATACGCATACAGGAGTCTTTTAGTTTAGGCAGTTAAATTCATCAGGCCATTATTGAGGAGTTCCATGTCTTCTGTATACATGTCTAAAACAAATTCATTCCATTTCCTCTCTGAAATATATTCATTCAATTTCCTCTCTGAGGGGTGTATTGATGTTGTATTTATTCAGGGCAAATCACTAGTGGCCTTAATAACTGTCCAGAGTGGTTCCTGGGATAGATTCCACCTCAGTCTGATTCCTATAAATATTGACCCTTATTGATCTTCAATGTATACTTAATCTGACTTAGTAAAGAAAGATCCAGTCTAATAGTTATGGACCTCCAAAAGCCAACATGCTGTAGGCAACAATAAACCCAAAGGTTCTGAGGACTCAGCAGCCTCCTGCTCCAAACATTACTCCAATTGGGGGCAATTGATGCCACTATCCTGCTGTCTGATTGAAATGTTTCTAAATATAGAGACTCCAAGATGCGTCTCCACATTGTGTCTTCTCTGTACTGGCAGGGATGTGTGGGAGCACCAGCCCTACACCTGTCTCTCATCCACCTCTTGATTTTAAAAATGGAAATGACAGGATACATCTGTGTTGCATGGACCATACCTGACTGCTGTGCAGAGAAACCATAGCATAATGGGGGGTCAATTGATGCTACTGTTCTGCTGTCTGACTGAAATGGTTTTAAATATCAAGACTCCAAGATGGGTGTCCAAATTGTGTCTTGTCTGTACTTTCAGGGGTGTGGGAGCACCAGCCCTACACCTGTCTCTCATCTAGCTCAATATTTCTTATGTCAATAGTCTAGGAAGCTAATGGCTGTGTGAAAACAGTGGGGCTCCACTGTAAAACGTATTTTTTGCTTTTTTGAAAACTTTTCAACCCTCCTAAAGGTGTTTTCTCTGCCTTAGGTTTGGCCTCCCATTGAATACTATGGAGTTCAAAAATGTTCAGCGGAATGTTCAGCGATCATCGAGAAGTTTGCCAAAGATTGGCGAACCAAACTTTGAAAGGTTTGCTCATCTCCAGAAAACATCCCTCCCTCACTCCCTGACCTTGAATGCTTTGAGTCACCCTGGTGTGGTTTGAGTTGAAAGGAGAAACAAGAAATTCTCCAGCGATGAAAAGATATAAGTGTAAAACTTCACTTTTATTTCATCGTACTATGACTATGGTGTAATGCTAAAACACGTTGGTTTGTCCTAACCTCTGTGACATCTCAGTATAAATATTTTTTTAACTATTGAAATAAACATGAAGTCTTGTACTTACCCTGTCATTGCTGAGAAATCTCTTTTTCTGTATTGAATAACATTAGTGCAAGTGCAATACAATTCTTTATAGTATTGCACTGTTTTTGGGAATGTGAGTAACTCCTTAAATGGTATCTGTCAGCAGATTTTTGTTACCTCAATGGAAGGCAGCATAATGTAGGAAAACAGACCCTGATTCTAATGATGTATCACTTAGTTTACAGGGTGCAGCAGTTGGGAAACATAGTTCTTAGATGTAGCAAAGCTCAGAAATCTGACCTTGCCCACACCAGACTCTCTATGTACATTGTCTATGCGGGTGAGGTCGGATGACTGCTCAAAAGTCCATAGGCAAGGCAATAATAATGTCCTGGTGATAAACCGTTCATTACAACAAAACAGCAGCACACAGCCTGATCAGAGACACATGGATTAATTCAGTGTTATAACCCCTACCTCCTGCTATGCTCAGATTACAAAGCACAAACCTGCTGACAGATTCCCGTTAACTTTTATACAATGAATTTAACTCTTTTTTTAACCCCTTCATGACCTTTGACGGATATATCCCTCATGGAGCATGTGACGTTAAGCCCCGCCCCCTGCCGCATGCAGGATGCGGCGATCCACGCACATATCAGCTATTTTCAACAGCTGACATGTGTGCCTGCATGTTACGAGTGGAATCGCATTCCACCCATAACATTGACCCCTTACATCTCGCTGTCAAAGTCTGGCAACGAGATGTATATACGCGCGGCCATGATTTTCCCTTACCGCCGCCCCGACTGGAAGTCATGTGAGTGATCACGTGACTTTCGGTGGTTGCCATGGTAGCACAGGGTCATGTGATGACGCCTGTAGCTATGACGAGTCACTTTCGTTTTCACTCGGCCCGGAGCCGAATGAATCAGGAAGTGATCATATCTGCTGTTTACAGCTGTGTAGCTGTGATCAGCAGATAGGGAAGAGCGATCCGATTGCTGATCGCTATAGCCCCCTAGGGGGACTAGTAAAATAAAAAAAAAAGTAAAAAAAAGTTTAAAAAAAACCCCAAAAAAACGAAAAGTTCAAATCACCCCCCTTTCACCCCATTGAAAATTAAAGGGTTAAAAAAAAACTATACACATATTTGGTATTGCTACATTTACAAATGGCCGATCTATCAAAATATAAAATCAATTAATCTGATTGGTAAATGGCGTAGTGGCAAAAAAATTCCAAATGCCAAAATTACGTTTTTTGGTCGCCACAAGTTTTACGCAAAATGCAATAACAGGTGATCAAAACGTAGGATCTGCAAAAAAATGGTACCATTAAAAATGTCAGCTTGAGATGCAAAAAATAAGCCATCACTGAGCCATAGATCCCAAAAAATAAGAATGCTACGGGTTTTGGAAAATGGCGCAAAATGTACGCCAATTTAATTGGACAAGCTTGTGAATTTTTTTTAACCCCTTATATACAAGTAAACCTATACATTTTTGGTGTCTACAAACTCGAACCGACCTCAGGCATCATACCTACACATCAGTTTTACCATACAGTGAACACGGTGAATAAAACATCCCAAAAACTATTTTTGCAGTTTTTCCACACTTGGAATTTTTTTGCTGTTTTCCAGTACACCATATGGTAAAACTTATGGTTTCATTTAAAATTACAATTACAACTTGTCCCGCAAAAAACAAGCCCTCATATGGCAAGATTGACGGAAAAATAAAAAAGTTACGGCTCTCGGAAGAAGGGGAGCAAAAAAACAAAAAACGCAAAAAACGGAAAGTGCCGGGGCCTGAAGGGGTTAAATTAGTTTTCAACTATTTACTAACATTTATACTTGATGTCATGCTTTAAGAACCATTATTATTTATTTCTAATAGATAAAAACCTGTCCAGACCATATGATGGGCACACAATAACATGGTGTATTCAAAAAGCTACAATGCTCACACAGCAATGAGTCATGCACTTGTGTGTCCATCACGTGATGAGGACAGATTTTTATCCAGTTAGCATAATCCATGAAGAATTATATTAAATAATTACAAACGGAAATCTTTAAAACCCTGAGGAGTTTATGCAGATCTTACTGAACAAATATTTAACCTCTCCTATATAAAACCAGAATAAACCTTTTTTGCATAAGTTTCCCACTATATTACAAGTACAGGCCTTTAACATTAAATTCTACACTGTGTGCAGACTTATTTATTAGGCAAGTTGTATTTTAGAGGATTTTTTTTTATTATTGATCAACAACTATGTTCTCAAGCAACCGAAAAGACTCATAAGTATCAAAGCTTAATATTTTTGGAAGTTGGAGTGTTTTTTTTTTTTAGATTTGACTATTTAAGGAGGATATCTGTTTGTGCAGATTACTGTGCATCATTATTAGGCAACTTAATAAAAAACAAATATATTCTCATCACACTTGTTTATTTTCACCAGGTAAACCAATATAACTGCACAAAATTTAGAAATAAACATTTCTGACATGCAAAAATAAAACCCCAAAAAATTAGTGACCAGTTGTGACGGGGTTCTTCTCCCATATCACACAATCAACAGAGCGAGAAATGGCTGTACATTAAAAAGAGCATTTATTCCAAGCAAATCAAATGGTCCATAACATAATCCACAAAGCAGAGGGTAAAATTGTCCATTAGTGGCATAAATGTCCCCGTCTCTCTGAGAAGTCCCAGCGTCTCCCAGAGGATCAATCCTTCTTCCTTCAAGTTCTCAAACAGACTGACAAATCTCCCAGGTAAGCAGAGAGTCCACAGTAGGTGGACTCTAGGCCCACCTCCCCCACACCCAGTGACGGAAGCGCCTCAAGAGGCTATAACCTTGCACTATAGGGGGTGATTACTTACAAACAATACAATGTACACAGAAGCAGTACAAATAATAGACAGTGAACCAAGCTTAAAATAGGAATCTGTACAGCAAGATACACCTCCCCCATATCCCACCATCACACCAATATCGCCACCTTTCTTTATGATGACACTCAACAGCCTACCATCCATAGATTCTGTCAGTTTCTTGATCTGTTTACGATCAACATTGTGCGCAGCAGCCACCACAGCCTCCAAGACACTGTTCTGAGAGGTGTACTGTTTTCCTTCCCTGTAGGTGTCACATTTTATGAGGGACCACAGGTTCTCTATGGGGTACATATCTGGTGAACAAGGGGGCCATGTCATTATTTTTTCATCTTTTAGACCTTTACTGGCCAGCCACGTTGTGGAGTAGTTGGATTCATGTGATGGAGCATTGTCCTGCATGAAAATCATGTTTATCTTGAACGATACTGACTTCTTCCTGTACTTGCTACAGTACTACTTCCTGTACTGTACTGTGCTTGAAGAAGTTGTCTTCCAGAAACTGGCAGTAGGTCTGGGAGTTGAGCTTCACTCCATCCTCAACCCGAAAAGGTCCCACAAGTTCATCTTTGATGATACCAGCCCATACCAGTACCCCACCTCCACCTTGCTGGCGTCTGAGTCGGAGTGGAACTCTCTGCCCTTTACTGATCCAGCCTCTGGCCCATCCATCTGGCCCATCGAGAGCCTTTTTCATTTTATCAGTCCATAAAACCTTTGAACCTTTGAAAAATCAGTGTTAAGATATTTTTTGGCCCAGTCTTGATGTTTTATCTTATGTTTCTTGTTCAAAGGTGGTCTTTTTTCAGCCTTCCTTACCTTGGCCATGTCCCTGAGTATGGCACACCTTGTGCTTTTTGATACTCCAGTATCATTGCAGCTCTAAAATATGGCTAAACTGGTGGCAAATGGCATCTTGGCAGCTTCACGCTTGAATTTCCTCAATTGGGCAGTAATTTTGCGCCATTTTTGCTCAACACGCTTCTTGCGACCTTGTTGGCTATTTGCCATGAAACACTTGATTGTTCGGTGATCATGCATCAAAAGTTTGGCAATTTCAAGACTGCTGCATCCCTTTGCAAGACATCTCACAATTTAGGACTTTTCAGAGCCCGTCAAAACTCTCTTCTTACCCATTTTGCCAAAGAAAAGGAAGTTGCCTAGTAATTAAGCACACCTTATATAGGGTGTTGATGTCATTATACTACACCCCTCCTCATTACAGAGATGCACATCACCTTATTTACTTAATTGGTAGTTGGTTCTTAAGCCTATAAAGCTTGGAGTAGGACAACATGTATAAAAAGTATCATGTGATCAAAATACTCATTTGCCTAATAATTCTGCACACAGTGTATTGTATTGTGGGACAGAAAGCCACAGATTTTCATCAAATTAATAGTTAAAAAGACAGCCAGCCTATCAGACGCCGCCAGCTGATGTCAGCACACATATTGCTGACACATGACAGTGATGTCATATGCCAACTTGTGCGCGAATATCACCTGGCAGTCTACCGGCCTCTTCTTATGGAGCAAGAAAATATAAAAGGATGCTGCGGGTGAGCAGAAAGGTATTAATTTTTTTTCTGTGTGTATTATAGAGGTAATCAGGATGGCTGACATATATCCAAGATGGAGGACATATGGCAAGATGGGGGACATAAGGGCTAGGATAAAGAACATATGGCCAGGATGAAGGACATATGCTCAAGATGGGGGACATATGGCCAGGATGGGGAATATACGGGCCTAGGATGGGTGTCATATGGTCATGATGAGGGTCATAAGTCCCAAGACAAGGAACATAAGGTTGAGGGTGGGGTACATATGGCTATAATAGGGGACATACAGACCTAGGATGGGGGACATTTGGGCCTAAGATGGGTGAAATGATGGCCCAAGATGGGTGACATGATGGCCCAGGAGGAGGGACATGAGGGTCCTGGATGAGGAACATAAGGGCCCAGTATGAGGAATATAAGGGCCAGGATGGGGGTCATACTGTATGTCTCCTATTTTTCACCTTTATGTCTCCCACCCAGGCACTTATGTATCCCCCCATCTTAGCCCTTATGTCCCCCTCTTCCTGGGCCCACATGTCCTTCCTCCTGAATCCCTATGTCCCCCCATCCTGGGCTCTCATGTTACCTAACCTGGAACCTCATGTCACACATCTTGGGTGCTCGTGTCACCTATTCTGGAACCTCATGTCACCCATCCTGGGCCCATATGTCACATATGGGCCTAGGATGGGGGACATATGGCCCCTTGATGAGGGCCATAAGGGCCTAGGATAGAGAACATACGGCCACAGGGTGAGGTATATTATTACAGGAAGGGGCCAGGATGGAGGAAATTATTATAGCATGGGTGATTTTATAGCAGGAAGGGGCCAGGATGAGTGACATAAATACTGTTATGGGGGTCAGAATAAGAAACATAAATTACTGGTTTATTGTGGCGAGTGGGGGACCTAATTAATGTAGGGGATAATTGGGGGACATTATTACTGCTTTAATATATTGCATTTTACTTTTGAGGATATTGTTTTCTAATGGGGAAACAAAGGGAGGTTGTTACTGTGCAGGGTTACAGTAGGTTGCTTTATTTATTCATCTGGTGCAGTGTAGATGTCAGGGAAAAAATGGTAAATGTGTTTTAGAAGCTATAAATGAGTGGGTATTATTTTCTACAGGGATGGGTTCTGGCTGGAAGAAGTAATATCAGTCTGCACCAGATTAAGAGGAAATGTGAAAATGAATTACTTCAACTAGAGACATCACTGGTTAGTCAGTGTATTATCTGTACTCTTACACTATATAGAGAACTTCTGTGTATAATGTCCCTGGTGATCACTGTATTACCATGTACACTCACACTACATGCAGAGCTCATGTGTATAATGTCACTCGTGATCCCTGTATTACCTGTATACTATACATTGTATACAAGGCTCCTGTGTATAATGTCCTCAGTGATCACTGTATTACCTGTACAACCATAGTGTATGTACAGAGCTCCTGGAGGTACTCTCGCCAGTGATCACTGTATTATGTATCCACTATACACAGAGCTTTTGTGTATAATAACACTGATATTAATATTAGTGTTATTAGTATTTTGGTTTTTACTAATGATAAGTATTGTAGTATACGGCCACTATGTGGTCTGGTCATGGTGCGGCGGAATTTATCCTTTGGAAGTGGTATTCATTCATCATGTGATGGTAATATGTAGTCTGGTCATGGTGTGCCAGGACTTCTCACTTGTATGTTGTATAATTCAGTCACTATGTGGTGGTAATATCTTCTTTGGTCATGGTGTGGTGGTATTTAGCAACTATATGTTCGTAATATATTGTCTGGTCGTGGTGTGCAACATTTGTACTCTGTATGTGGAATTATTTGGTCACTTTTTGGTGGTAATATGTGGCTTGATTATGGTGTTATGGTATTTCTCCCTTGCATGTGGTACTACTCAGTCACTATCTGGTAATAATATGTGGTATGGTCATAGTATGATGGTATTTCACACAAATTTGGCTTGTGGCTTCTGAATCTAGAGATTAGGTGTCCCAGAGAGTTGAGGTGACATATTGAAAGGAGTTTGCAATTGCAATTTGCAAGGTTCCTTTAGTGCTAATTTTCAAAAGTAGTATGAGAAGGGCAAAGTGTTTTTCACTTTTTGCTATTGTTACTTGCATTTTGAGGTTGAGGAAAATGTGTAAAAATGGGTGTCGTTAACAAAATGTGTGTGGCTTTATAACGGGCAGGTTTTCTAAATGGATCTGGGTCCTAACACAAACAGGGAATTTATGTTACATCACTCGTCTCACTCATAACAAGTAGATGTAGCCTTTGACATTGACACCATCAGCTTAAGTCAGTGACTTGTTGAGTCCACTTCCTCTGCCACTGCGGCTACACCAGAATAACTTCTTCCAGTTAATTTCTTGAAAGAAAAGTTAGCCTTTGTCGTCAGAATACAAGTGGCCGGAGGATGTTTCTTTCGGAAATGGCCAAGAAAAATGTCAGCTCATTTCAATCATTCTTGTGGACCAAAGATCGCCCTCCTGGTTTTGCAAAAAACAGAACTGTCTGATAAGATTCAACTGATTGACCACATCACAAGCTCTGGAATTCAGTGTGCATATGTGGGATCGTCTGAACTGTATGAGCAGCGTAAAGCAGGGACGGACTAATTCATTCAGCAGCCTAACTGAAGCATGTGTATCTTTAACATATGCCATTGTCGGCTGATAAGGAACCCATGTTGCCTATTGAAGTCCATTGAAGCGATAGCTAAATTTGTCAGTAGAGACAAGCCGGAGATCCACCCACGCTTGTTAGCCCCTTAGATCGCGCTGTCAAACTCTAACAGCGCAATCTACCCTGCTCCGGCGAGGATCACGCTGTTCCCCACCCCAATCGGCAGCCCCAGGAAACAATCATTGGGCGCAAATTGGTTGTCATGACAGTGTGGTGACAGCTGATGACCCCTGTCACTGTCATGACTCCTTTCCTGTGAATGCCGACAGAGTGCCACCATTCATAGGAGATAGACATTTTTGCCCAGCATTTCTGATCAGCAGTAGCGATCGGACAGTGGAGACATAAAGTCCCCTGAGCCCATAAGGAGACTCATAAAATCAATTAAAAAAAAAAAAATATATAGTTAAAAAAATATGAACAAAAAAATAAAAAAAAATGGAAGTTTGAATCACCTCCCTTTTGCCCCATTGAAACTAAAATAATAATAATGATAATAATAATAATGATAATATACATATATTTGGTATCACCTCATTTAGAAATGCTCAATCTATCAAAATATAAAATCAATTAATCTGATCGGTAAAGGGCATAGTGAGAAAAAAATCAAAACGCCTGAATTAGTTTTTTTTGGTAGCTGCAACATTACATTAAAATGCAATAGGAGAGAATCAAAACATTGTATTGTCTCAAAAATTAAATGATTAAAGGAAACTTGTCAGGTGCAATGTGTACCCAGAACCACGAGCAGTTCTGGGTGCATATTGCTAATCCCTGCCTAACTGTTCCTGTATCTAGAAGAATAGAGAAAGAGATTTTTAGAAAAAGTATTTCTAAAGATCTTATATCGTATGCTAATGAGAGAGGGCACTAGTCCCCTGGGCATTAGTTCCCCTGCCAGTCGCCCCCATTAATATGTTAGTACACCCCTGTGGACATGCTAATGACATGCCCAGCCCCAGGGCAAGGGGTACTCGGAACCGGGCCGGACTAGTCCGGGGACGTCAGCGGTGGCGGTGCTCGGCTCCGTGACCCTGGCGGTGTCTTTTAATAAATGAAGGGGATGATGATGGGAGTTATATGATGCCACTTGCAGTGTGCGGCTATGAGAGCGTGTCACTGCTGCGTCGTGTCTCTCACTGCTGGGGCTGATGGTGTGACACAGCTAGGATGTTCCAGCTCTCCGCAAGCAGAGCTAGGCCCCAAGGGAGGATGATGGTGGTCGTAGTGATGGTGGAATTGAGGCACAGGGTGACAGCAAGTAAACAGACGACACAGGGACTGCGCTTCAAGATGTTTATTCACTGATTGTCTTTTATGCCCACTAGGTGCCGGTCTCCACCAAGATGGGCTCCAGGCGATCCAGAACTCTTCAGATCCTGGTGCCGGTATTATGACTGGTGGGCCCTTCCTCTATGCGCTTTGTTGTTAGCGGGTCCCCATTGCTTTAAGCTACTTGGGGTCCCCTTCTTGTGTATAAAAGTCCCGGTCCATTCACAGGCAGCGCAAACCTGTAGTGGGCTGGATCTAAGACTCAATTGCCTGGCTCTATGTGCTGCTATGCCCCAGACACTGTGGTGGGTGAAGAAACGCCAAATCTTTCTCCCAGTAGATTTATTAGGCGAGCTTGAAGAGTCCCCTAACCTAGGGCTCTACACCCTGACTGCGCCGGTCCTGGGGGTACTGACACCGTATCCCACCAGTGATTGTAACTCCTACATCCCACCGACGTCACTAGGTGAGCTCTTCTCTGGACCAAAATCCCTCGCTGACTGACTACTCCAACTGTCACTAACGGTTCTTTTACTCCTCCCACTTCCCAGTGACTCCTCCTCCCTGACCCTGAGTCCCAGATCCAGTGGATCGGGAGTCCCTAAGTGCGGTAGCATCCTATAGACCCAACTGCTGTGGTGTAACCCCCTTTGTGACCTGACCCGGGTCCCAGTCCCCATTGGGGAGGCTGAAGGGTCCCTGGAAGCATGTCACCGGTTGCATCAGGGACTGGGGTGTCGGCCTCCTCTGCCACAGACCCTTCCTGTGACTTTTCTGCTGCCAGAAACGGTGTGATGTATGTGTTGTTGTGTGGAACCGGCACTGGTCACCTAGGAATCCAGGATTAGCACAGCACCAAGAATCAGGTACTGTACTGTTGTGAATATCAGTTATGCTTTGGCTGCTGGGAGGCTTCCTCTTGTGGCCAGGAATGGTTTGGACATAGACAAGGTGTGTTGAGCAATGGGCGTTTCCATTGCTAATTCTCTGCTTATTTAAATCCTGGTCTGATAGCAGGCTATGCCGGATGTCAGTTGTTCTTTGTTCACCAGCCTGCTTCATTCTGCTCCACTCCACATCTACCCCAGATAAGTGCTTTGCTCTTTATATGTTGTTTGGTTCTTTTACTCTTATCTGAGTTTGTCATTTGCTGTGGTTATTTTCAGTTTATTTGCATGCAGGGATTTTCCCTCTCAGTTGCTTAGCTGGGAAATTCCCTGCAGTTTTATTTGGAGTATAGCTCCTATAAGTCCATGTGTTTGTGGCTTTTTTGAATTTGTAATGATTCTTGTTTTCTGTTCATTGGTATGACAAGAGCGCCTGGTATAGGACGGAGTGCAGATCGTGCGATCTGAGGGACTTTTTGTACTATCAGGAATTTGGAATTTTGCAGGGTTTTTCTCTGGCCACCATCAGCCCCTTTCCTGTCCTTTCCTATTTTAGTCAGTGGGGGCCTCACCTTTTGCTAATCCTATCATCTATCTGCGTATTGTTTTTTCCTATATCACCGCAGTCTTTGAATGTGGGGGGCTTGCTATTCTTTGTCTATTTTCTGAGGCAGAGAGTTATTCATCTTTCCTTCCTTTAGGATAGCTAGTTCTCTGGCTGGGTTCGCGGTGCACAGGATGTTAGTTCACCCCTCGGCTACTTTTAGTGTTGATGGTTAGTAAGGGGATGGCGGCCAGATTAGTTGCCAATGGTCTTGTCACCTTTTACCAATGAGTTATGGTGGTTTTCCATGGTTCCGAATCATAACACTGTACACTGTGGCGCCTGAAGCTTCAGGGGCGCCACATTCCCCCTTGATAAATTCCAGCACGTCCAGGACGCGTACACCCGGCTTCATAGTGCGCATGACCCAAACTCAAGGGTCATTCGCACTGAGCCAAAATCCCCCATGGTGGCAGAGAGGTGAGTGAGATCATTGTGTGACGCTGCACATTTAATAGCATGATAGCATGCCCACAGGGGTGTACTAACATGCTAATGGGGGCGACTGGCCGGGGAACTAACGCCCAGGGGACTAGGCCCCTCGCTCATTAGCATATGGTGAAAGAGCTATAGAAATACTTTTTCTAAAGATCCCTTTATCTATGCTAGTGTATACAGGAATTGTTAGGCAGGGATTAGCAATATACACCCAGAACTGCTCGTGGTTCTGGGTGCATATTGCACCAGACAGGTTCCCTTTAAAAATGAGAATGCTTTGAGCCTCGGAAAATAGTGACAAAAGCGCAATTCTTTTTTTTTTTTTTTTTTTTTACAAACTTTTGAATTTTTTTTCACCATTTTGATAAAAGTAACACTATTCATGTTTGGTATCTGTGTGCTCGTACTGACCTGGGCAATTTTACCATGTAGTGAACATGATAAATAAAAAATACAAAAGACAATTGTACATTGCAATGTTTTTGCAATTCCATTGCACTTGGATTTTTTTTTCTGTTCTCCAGTATAATTTAGTGCAGAATGAATGGTGCCATTCAAAAGTACGACTCATCCTACAAAAAGATAAGGCCTTATATTCCTATATTGGTGGTAAAACTAAAAAATGTATGGTTCTTGGAATAAGGGGAGGAAATAGCCGGGTTGTGAAGAGGTTAAAGGGTCATTCATTCACTCTTTTTCTATTAACATAACTAAATAAGAACTTGTTTTTTGGGAGCTAAGTTGTAGTAGTTTTGAATGTCATCATTCCTTTTACCATAAATGTACTGGAAAGTGGGAAACAAATATCCAAGTATTGGAAATCCTCAACTCAGTGAGATATTTCACCAGCGTCTTCATTGCCTGGAGTGGTGTATATGCAGTAAGGCATCATGATTGCATTGTGATAGCTGGACTATCAATCTGTACATGCACTGCCTTATGTAATGACAGCACAGAGATATATATAGCTAAGGAAAGCAGGCCACCATGAGAAGAGTGCCCTATTAGTCACTGACATGTGGCAGTGAATAAGCAAAGATGAAAGACATCTGCAAGTGCAATGTCCAACCCCACTGTACTTGTGTGATGCCCCTGGACTAGTCAGGTCGTCACAGGGCACTGTACGCTCTTTATCTCCCAGTGCAGGACTCAACCCCCCATGGTTAGGGGTTCCCAACTTGCAGTGCTGCCTCAATCAGCATCTAAAAATCACACCTCGCACCACACCCTGTAAGGCACAGCAGTGGGTTGCTAAGCTAGAATAGGGCCACCCACCTAGGGGTCAGGCAGGGAGTTGGGAGGTGACAAGTCAGAACAGTGGTAGCCCTCAAGCAGTGAGGAGCTAGGAGGAAGCTGGGAGTTGGAGCTCCCAGGGGAGAAGTAGATTGGGTTGCAGACGGTGGTCTGGACTCGGAGGAGTCGGAGACCCCATCGTAGGATATTGGAACTGGGTGCCTGGCTTAGTCTAGGAGGACAGTCGGCAGCTGCAGTCCAATAGCCAGTCTGGAGCCGAAAGCATGATGGGGTACTGGACCCTACGTCAGGGAGAGGCTTCAAGCAACCCGGCAATTAACCTGCGGAGGATAGGGCCTTTATGGACTGTCCCCACGAAGCTCAGAGATCGGGGGCACTAGCGCAAAAAGGGGAATAGGGCTTTCCAACAAAGCAGCCCACTGAAATCCCAAGCGTGAGCTCCTGAGAACAAGCTCCTCTACTATTCATAGAGGGAGCGAGGCCCAGACAGCTTCAAGCTTACAGGCCACTTGGACACTACTAAAAGTTTGTGCACGGAGACAGGCTCCGGACCATCAGGCAGTACTGCAGGTGACAGAACCCGTACGAGCTCCCCCAAGAGGGCAGCGGCACCCAGAGACTTGGTTTACCACGTTGTCAGCGTCTGCTTTCCTTCTGAGTGAGTACCTGATTAGCCCCTGCTGCCAGCGAGCCTACGCTCCCCCTGTGGTCCACTCCACCATCCAGAGTCCCGGGGCCTTCCCTTACCCGTGGAGGGTAAAGTTATCTGGCTGCCCCACTCCACCACCCCGGGTACTCCCAACGGCAGCGGATGTACTCCCTATTACCCCACACCATGGGTGGAATCACAAACTATCTAATTCCCCTGTAAATAACCCCCATCACGTTTTAGAGTGACCCTGAGCCTCCGGGCCCGGAGACCCTCGAGCCACGAGTAGCGACACCCGGATCCGAGCAGTTCGACCGCTACTGGGGCGGTACACTTGCTATTCATTTGCATAATGCATAATGACAATAGATTTATTCTAAAATGAAAACAAGGATTTTAAAAGGAAGATATAGATTTGTTCAGCATTGAAGCGACATTACTTACATGACATTAGTTTTTGCTATAAAACTTGATAACATGTTCCATTTAAAAAAATTCCAAGAGTCTAGATTTTCCAGATCAGTATGATTAAATTGATGCCAAAAATTATATGTATTTTCTTTTGATTTCTGTGGCGAAAAAAAATTAGAGATTTGTAAAATAAAAATGTAGTTTGTGTTCGCCCAATAACTTATTACATACTTTTCTGTTCATGGAGCTGTATGAAGGCCTTTTTCTTCTGCAGCATGAGCAATAGTTTTCATTGGTTCCATTTGAAGTACATATAATGATCCAATTTCCAATGTTGCATTTTTTGGAGGGATACATTGTCCAAATAAAAGCAGTAATCGTTTTTTTCTTTTTTTTTTTCTTTATGGCAATTATGATATGGGCTAAATAATTACCGTATTTTTTGGTTTATAACATGCACCGGATTATAAGACGCACCCAAATTTAGAGAAAAAAAGATAAAAAAAAATGGGGTCCGTCTTACACAATCCGATGGAGTCTTACCAGGGAGGGGAGACGGCAGCGGTGGTGCGGTGGTGGAGCAGGGGCAAAGGAAGCAGGGGCAGTGGTGGACCAAGGAGACGCAGCAGGCAGTATGGCGGGTGTCCCATATGCTTGCTAATTGCTGCGGGCGCTGTGAGGCAGGCTATTTCCAGGCTGAGGCTGCAAGCACTGAGGCTGCAGGTGCTGAGGCTGGCTCTGTGCTCTGTAAAGATGTCGGCGGTGCAGGCTTCAAAAAAGTGGTGCCTGGCATGCGAAGATTTAGCTATTGGCTCAATAACAAGCTGAGATACCATCTGTGCATGCGCCTCCTTCAGGCACCATTTTCCTTAAGTCTGCTACTAGGAAATTAATGGGCAGGAGGCGGCACATGCACAGATGCGATCTTGAGCCTAGAGCTCCATATGTGCATGCACACGCCGTCTTCGGGTGCCATTATTTGAAGCCCGCACTGCTGACATCTTCACAGACCCGGCCTCAGCACCCACAGCCTAAGCGCCCACAGCCCCAGCGCCCGCAGCCCCAGTACAGCACCCGCAGCATTGCCCCGCCTTCTGCTACCCCTTTCCACCACCTCCCAGTAAACTTCATTTGGATTATAAGACGCACCCCTCATTTTCCGCTCAAATTTTTGGGAGGAAAAGTGCGTCTTATAATCCGAAAAATATGGTAGATAGTTTGATATATCAGACATTTGTATCCTCAAAGACAGATACCATTTTTTTTTTTAATTTCTTTATATTTATAGAGGGAGAAACAGGGTGATATTTTTCTATTTTTTAACTTATTTTATTTACTTTTTACTTTACTTTTTAATCCTCACAGGTGAATTAAACCTGCAATCATTTGTTCAACAATATTACAGCACATAGAAAAAATTGTTAGTCTCCTACTGAATACCAAGTACTAGGTAGAAGCTGAAGGTCCGTGAGTAAGAAACCTAGCAGCCAATGCAACCTATTGGTACTAATCATAAGGGGTCAATAGGCACTCAAACAATGCCCAGGCAGGATGAAATGCCTAAAAGGGTAGTTTGAAGGCTGAAGAAATTTCATTATAATTCCCTATATATTTATTGCCCCAATCTAAACTAATTTTGAATATAGCTATAATAAAAATTTTGCTCCCCTCCCTAACTAAACTATATACCATTGATTTTTTCCTACTTCCTGTTTGATGATGCTTTGTTTGAAAACTCCAGTGCATGCTGGGATAGTCAAACAAAGCATCATCAGAGCGGGATGTAGAAAATGCTGTCACTGTGACAGCCTCTTCCTCCTCTGTGAAATGGAGCATCGTCAGTTATGTTCTTTTCAGGGGCTACTCTGCCCCTGCGCTGTCTGTCCCTGCTCCCTGTGTTAGGCTGCTTTCACACATCCGGTTTTTCCTGTGCGGCACAATCCGGCGCTTTGCAGAAAAAACGCAACCGTTTTTTTTGCCACCGGTTGTGGGTTTTTTTGCATAGAGTTACATTAGTGCCGTATTGTGCCGCATGGGCTTGTCAAACAAAAAAAAACGCATCGCGCCGCATCCTGCCGATGCGGCGCGATTTGCAATGCATGCCTATGGTTGCTACATGCATTTTTTTCCACTGTGCATGCTCAGTAGCCTGCCGCAAGCGGCAAAAACCGGATGGGCCGCATGTAAAAAAATTATGCAAAAGATGCGGTTTTGGCGCCGCATCCGTTGCATAGGTTTTAGAGACAGATTGGCCAGCTCTGCTAAAACCGGAGGCGTGAAAGCAGCCATAGAGATGAGAACACAAAGCAGTGTGCACTGTCAGTGCGCTCAGAGAACACATCAATTAGTTTTGGATGCAAAAGTTATGTTAACTATTAGATAGTATAGCATAAGGTTAACAAAATGAGAGTAGGTAGACTTTATAACATCCCTTTAAATAGTAATTTAACAAAGCCCTAGTTTTAATCATGTTTGGAGTATCTTATATTTCAGATAGATAAATACATTTTCTGAAAATTCTAAGTAAAAATATATACAGCTATACACCATTGTCAAGAAGTCCTAATTTTTAGAACACAAACATTCTATGTGAGATAATTGTAATTTAATTCTCAGTATGAATATTCTTTGCATTGCTAAATATTAGTATATTTTACCATAGACATTACTATGCATAATGTGATGATGGAGTTCTTACACACTCATTTTGTATCCTGCATGAGATAAAGAGTTATTCAGTTTATAAACCCCTTTACATATTAGTAAATGTTCTTACTGTCTGATTTACTGATAAGTAAAGACTGCTTAATTTATTAGGGTCAAATTCAGAGCCATTTAAGCCGTAGGGAGCCTGAGAAGGATTCATAAGTTACTGTAAAAGTCACAGGTGCCGGGGGCAGATGAATTTTAGTAGATGGATGGTTCTTAGAGAGAGAATGCATTCAACATTTGAAATGTAATAAAAGGCAAAATGGGCAGATACGTCTTATTTAATCAGATTACAGTATTTCACAGTGCCAGTATTTGGAAAGATTTGTAATCAGACAGTAGCCCAGAGGAACAAAAAAGACACAATATTGCCAGGCAAGTCAGTATTAATGACCAAGCAAGTACTTTCTCCAATTTAGGGAGGCAATGTAAAATGGAGACAACTAAGAAAAATGTCTGGAAATGTTCTTGTGAGTTACTATTTTGTCTCATGAATATGTTGTTAAATAGCTTTCAGTTGCATCTAATTTTCATTGCATGATAACAATGTAAAAAACTTCACAAAATGGAACCGAAAAGTTTATTATTCAAGGCTGCACTTCTATGTTTGTTACCAGGCAAAAGTATATTTTTAAGAAAAATGAAAATGTTACATAGTTATTGGAAAGCATCATATATTATTTGAAAGCAACATGTTGTGCACACTAGGTCTTTTTTCCATTTTTTATAGGCATATAGAAGTAAACAACATACCAAATGCAAATGGCTTTTGTTTCCAATTTATGGAAAGTATTGTAGAAATATTTACAAAAGCCATTGTCACAAATGTATTTTTCAATATTACAAATGATATGTTTCTGTAGTACAATAACATGATACAACACGCTGGGGCTCCTGCCAGGTTCCATTCTTTATATCTAACGTGTGGAGTCATGAGGAACCTTATAAAAGATCCCTCAAGACCTGCAATCAATGCTTGGAACCAAAAACATATAATGAAATTCATTGTCACTTCTTATTCTTTTTTTTTATCACAAATTAAAAAATGTAATAATCAATTTTAATTGTTGTCATTATCAAATGTCATCATCCCTTGTAATTGTTGTCATAGTCAAATTTTGGCTTTATTACAGCAATTAGCGCAAATGATTACATTTTGATAATGAAAACAATTAAAATTGATTATTATGTTGCATAATGAATTGGGAGGAAAATTAATATGAATCATTTTCATTTCATTTTTCATTCATGACATAAAACTGCAGCATTTTTATATTATTTAGTGTATTTCATAAAGTCATGAACTTCAACAACATGGTAAAATAAAAACCCTATTCTTAAAATGTATTTTTTTCTATATTAATGAAGAATTATGGTGTCTGCTCTTGTTACCATTTAGCTTTTGATGCAGAAAGAATACATTTATTTAAGAAAAAAAAAAGTCGAAGAACATTATAATGATGTGAATCTGCTGTGTCATGCTGGTTGGGACTAGTTCAACTTGTTTGATGTATGACTATAACACAACTATTCAGTTGCACTGTTCCTATATGTTGAAAATTTATAAAAATGTTTTATTTCTATGCAAACAGGTGTATTCTATTTTCTAGATAAATATATTTCAAAGAGAACCTCTCACCATGTCAAAAAACACCAGTTTTTGCTCTTATTTTATTTATACTGCTCCCCTGCGTAATCCGGTTTTCAGTTTTTTAAAATTCATTCTATGGTTCCAGAGATATGGATCTTTTTTATTAGAACTAATTTTTATGTTCTTTACTGATGGACCATTGGACACATTTTAACAATGTAGAACAAATGAAATACACTCCCGATATGCTGTGAACCACGCCCCCTTGCTAAAGACCATAACATTTAGCAGCCAAAATAGGGCCATATTTCTGTATCTGTATGGTGGATTTAAAAAAAAAAAAAAAAAAGAAGAAACCTGATTGCTTACAACAGTGGAAATTAAATAAGATAAAAACTGGCCTTTTTTTAACTGGTTACAGGTCCCCTTTAAAAGAACAGTTTGATAAGACAGTGTTGCTAAAACCTATATAGAGTAAACCAGCAGATGCTAAAAGTGTCCACTGGAATTTTGAGTTACTGAGTTATAACATTATTTCTTTACTAAGCCCTGGTTTTCATGCCATCTTTCAATTCACAGCTGACATCAACCCCAAAAAGTATTACCCCCATTGCCACCACACCAGGGCAATCAGGAAGATCCGGGCAAAGCCCTAGAAATGACTCATTTAATGGGGCAATGCAGGCTGCTATTTTTAGACTGGAAAGGACCAAATAACCATAGGCCTTCCCAGCCTGATAATACCAGCCCCCCAGCTTTCAGCTTTACCTTGGCTGGTTATCAAAAATAGGGCAGAGCCCACACCATTTTTTTTAATTATTTATTTAAAAAAATTTAGTAAATGGCATGGGATCTCCTCTATTTTTGATAATTAACCAAAGTAAAACTAACAGCTGAAGGTTGCAGCCCGCAGTTTTCTGCTTTTTTGTGCTGGTTATCAAAAATAGGCGGGACCTCACATATTTTTTTTATTATTTCTTCCCTATCCAGATTTATTTGCAGCTCCTAGCCATTACAAGAATCATGTTAGGCCTCCCCAGCCTAAAAATAGCAGCCTGCAGCCACCCAGGATTGTGACGTCCATTAGATATGACAGTCCTAGCACTTTACCAGGCTCTTCCCGATTGTCCTTATGTGGTGACATTCAGGGTAATAAGGGGTTAATTGCAGCTCACATGTGGCACTAAGCCCTAGATTAGTAATGGAGAGGGTCTACGAGACCCCCCGTTACTAATCTGTAAGAGAAAGTAAATAAAAACAAAGACCAAAAAAATCCTTTATTTGAAATAAAATACAAAAAAAATCACCATTTTTCACCACTTTATTAATCCCCAAAAGACCAAAGTCTGACGTAATCCACATGAAGTCCCACAACGATTCCAGCTCTGCTACATCTGAACTGACAGCAAGCGGCCATAGAGCATAACTGCCCGCTGTGGACTTCAGGCAGAGACTGAGCCCCAGCAGTCAGCCATGACGTTACTCAGGTTAGTTGTGACCACAGCTAGAGGTTCCCACGATACCCCACCTATGTCCACAGGTGACCTGACCTCAGGGGATCTTAATGAAGTTCACTGAGTTTACAGACCTGAATCTCCTGGCAGAAAACTGCATTTTTTGCCAAGCGGTGCAGATTTGGTGCTGAAATTTCTATATCCTATTCCTGCACCCAATCTACACCTCCTGGCAAAAAAACCCGCATCAAAACACCATACAGTTTCAATGCGATTTTGATGTGTTTTTTTGCTAGGAGCTGTAGATTTGATGCAGGAATATGGTGTAAAAATTTCAGCACCAAATCTGCATCTCTTGGCATAAAAATGCACAAAAATGGTTTTCATGCCGTTTCGGTGCAGTTTTCTTCCAGGAGGTGCAAATTTGGTGCTGAAATCTGGTGTAGATATTTCAGCACCAAATTTGTACCTCCTGGAAGAAAACTGCACCGAAACGGTGTCAAAACCATTTTTGTGCACTTTTTGCCAAAAAAATACATAAAAAACATTTTTCACTATGTTTCAGTGCAGTTTTTTGCCAGGAAGTGCAAATTTGGTTTTGAATGTGGTGCAGGCAAACCACATGCATTATGATGCAGTTGTGATGCCTTTTTTGCCAGGAGGTGTGGATTGGGTGCAGGAATATGGTGTAAAAATGTCAGCACCAAATATGCATCTCTTGGCAAAAAAAATGCAGTTTTCTGCCAGGAGATGCAGGTCTGTAAACTGAGTTCATTGAGGTCCCATGAGGTCAGGTTACCTGCGGTCGCAGGTGGATGACTATGGAATTAGTAACAAAACAGTTCTCAAAATTACAAATTTTATTAATTTACAATAGATACATAGAAAAAAACACACACAATAAAGAGTGTAAAAACATACGCCACACTGGCAATCAGATAAATGAATGCAATCCACCAGAGCTGGAATGGAAATCCGGCCCACTCCAATAAGTTTTTCCAACCAGTGGGTGACCACCCAATTGGTAGTAATGCCCCAATATACACTGGTGGAACCTCCCTTCACTCACACCCTGAATATATACACAAGGTGTAGGTAAAGAAGAAGGATAAGGGAAACCATGGAGGGGGTAAGGATCTGCACATAGCAAAACAGCAGCATGTACATAAGAAAATTCAAGGTGCACAACAAAGTTTAGGAGATCCTCCAGCATATAATACTTAACTTCAAGTGAGCGGAGGGTCCTTCACATTGACATATATTCACAAAGGCAATCAGCCACAATACAATAATCAGCATGACAAGAGAACTTTTAGTCACTGGGTACACAAATTGGTGTGCATAAAAGTTCTTTTAGTACAGCAGCCAAAAATGAGTGAAATCACATGCCTCGATGTGTTTCTCCATAAAAACGGTTCATCAGGAGGCCTAAAATAGATGGTGATTAAGATGGAGAGTCCAGACACATAATCCCCTAGTGCTTGTTTCCAGGAATAGAGATAACAGTCGGTGCAGACAATACTGTGATTACATCGCCCAAACAATGCAAGGAGATGAAACTTCCAGATGTGATCGCAAATAATCTGAGTGACTTCCCCACTCATCGTTATGGCTCAGTCTCTGCCAGAAGTTACAGCGAGCAGTCATGTTTTATGGCCGCTCGCTGTCAGTTCACATGTAGCAGAGCTGCAATCATCGTGGGACCTTCTGTGGATTACGTTGGACATGGTTCTTTTCAGGGTTAACAAAGTGGTTTTTTAGAATTTTATTTCAAATAATGGATGTTTTCAATGTTTATGTGTATTTACTTTCACTTACATATTTGTAATGGGGGGGGGTCTCATAGATACCTGCCATTACTAATCTAGAGCTCAGTGGCAGCTGTGAGCTGCGATTAACCCATTATTACCCTGACTGCCACCGCATCAGTGCAATCAGGATGAGTCGGGTAATGCGCTGGGATTGTCACATTTAATGGATGTGGCAATCTTGGGTGGCTACAGGCTGCTATTTTTAGGCTGGGGGGCCAATAAGCATGGGTCTCACCAACATGGCTATCAAAATTGTGGGGACTACACACCATTTCTTTAATTATTTATTTAATTAAAAAAAAAAAGCTGCAAGCAGTTCCTCCTATTTTGATACACAGCTAAGATAAGGGCATGGCTGGTGGCTGCACCCTGTATCTGTGGGCTGTTTCTGTGCTTTTATCAATAGATGGTGGGACCCTACACCAATTTTATTTATTTTTTATCACGACAGACTCGCAGACAGGGTCTGTGAAACTATCCAATCATAGACGCTGGGGGGGTCTGACTGCAGCCAATCAAAGATGCCTATCAGTTTGGAAAGCAGTGAATATGTATGAGCAATAATCAGCAACCCTAGTACTGCAGCCGCGTGAGCAGTTACAGTGGTGCTTTAAACCTTTTGTTTCCTTTTTATTTTACAGTGATTTCCCTGGTCAATCACAGCCATTCCAATACTTGACATGGCTGTGATGGAGTGTTTTTTTTTACAAACAAACACTTACTGAATATTGAAAACTTTTGGGCAAAGAACGAACCCGCCAAGGCTCTTACCAAATCTGAAACTGGCAAATGCAAACTGAACAGGTTTGTTCATTTCTATCTGTAAGAGGTTGGTCAGGTTAACTCCAGCCCGCGCTGTACACTGCATTGACAGATATAAAAGAAGTATAATCATACTACAGCACAACTTCACAAATGGACAGTATGGTCGAATTTTTACACCTAATATTCAGTCACAAACAATGTTTAAAAAGATTCTTTCATTAAAACATGTGACATGCTGTATTAAGATTAACCTTTGGTTTTGTCTATTTTTTGCATGCCCTGTAATAAGCAAACAAAAATAAAAAATAGGTGAATCTAAGAATAGCTAATTCCAGCATGCAAAATGAAATGTCTTTTAAAACACTATTGTAATGTCTTTGGGATAAAAACTTCCCTAACTACTTAATATTAGAGATGCGTTAATATTAGAGTTGAGCGCGGTTCGTGGTTCGTGGTTCTCCAGTTCTAGGCTCGAGTGATTTTTGGGCTGTTCGAGATCGAACTAGAACTCGAGCTTTTTGCTAAAAGCTCGATAGTTCTAGATACGTTCGAGAACGGTTCTAGCAGCAAAAAGCAGGGCTTTTTACAGCTACAGTGTGCAGGAGCCATCGCTGGCAGCCTGCCACAAGCTGGTAACCAAGATAAACATCGGGTATCCAAGCAAAGCGCTTTGGTTAGTAACCCGATGTTTATCTTAGTTACGTGCAGGAAGCCCACACTTCCCGCTCAGCTCACTCCGCCCCCTCCTGCCCGCGGCATGTACACATACATACACATACACAAACACACACACACACATCCACCCCCCCCCCCCCGCCCGCCCGCCCGCTCGCCCGCCCGCTCGCTCGCTCGCTCGGCTTACCTGCGGTGATGAAGTCCCGCCATCCCGACCTCAGCGCTGTCACTGTCCTCCATGGCCGCCGCTTGTCACATCACCTATCGCTTCCGACCCGAGACTGACACTGGCGGTGACGTCACGGACCTCTCGCGATACTTGATGTGAAGGCGCCGGTCATTGACCTCAGTGACAGGGGCTGTCAGTGTGCTGGAGATCAGCGCAGGTAATGTACCTCGCTCCTGACAGCAGCACTTGTCACCCCCCTGCAGTGACCTGGGCTGACCCATTGATGTTAGCTCAGGTCACTGCACTGCTCTCCCAGCCAATGGGGAACATCCTGCTCTTCATTGACTGGGACAGTGTGCATCGTCATGGCAACCCCTTGGATTACACCAGACCTGGATTTGTTTTTCAATCTAATAAATTGGTTAAAGAGGGAATGTTTTGGGGAGTGTTTTTTCAAATAAAAATGTGTTTGTCGTGTATTTTTTTTTTTATTACTGACTGGGTTGGTGATGTCGGGTATCTGATAGACGCCTGACCTCACCAACCCCAGGGCTTGATGCCAGGTGACATTACACATCTGGTATTAACCCCAAATATTACCCCGTTTGCCACCGCACCAGGGCGCGGGATGAGCTGGGGCGAAGCACCAGGATTGGCGCATCTAATGGATGTGCCACTTCTGGGGCGGCTGCGGCCTGCTATTTTTAGGCTGGGGAGATTCCAATAACCATGGACCTCCCTAGTCTGAGAATATCAGGCCCCAGCTGTCTGCTTTACCCTGGCTGGTGATCCAATTTTGGGGGACCCCTACGTGTTTTTTTTTTTAATTATTTACTTAATTTAAAATAACAGCGTGGGGTGCCCTCAGTTTTGGATTACCAGCCAAGGTGAGGTTGCCAGCTGTGGTCTGCAGGCTGCAGCCGTCTGCTTTACCCTAGCTGGCTACAAAACTAGGGGGAACCCTATGTCATTTTTTTTTCATTTTTTTGGCTAAATACAAAGCTAAGCACCCCTTAGTGCCACATGAAAGGTACCAAAGGGTGTTCCACTTTTTCTCCATTTTTTTCTCCACTTTCTCTCCACTTTTTCTCCACTTTTTCTCCATTTTTTTCTCCACTTATTCTCCACGTTTTCTCCACTTATTCTCCACTTATTCTCCACTTATTCTCCACTTATTCTCCACTTATTCTCCACTTTTTCTCCACTTTTTCTCCTCTTATTCTCCACTTTTTCTCCACTTTTTCTCCACTTTTTCTCCACTTTTTCTCCACTTTTTCTCCACTTTTTCTCCTCTTATTCTCCACTTTTTCTCCTCTTATTCTCCTCTTATTCTCCTCTTATTCTCCACGTTTTCTCCACGTTTTCTCCACGTTTTCTCCACGTTTTCTCCACGTTTTCTCCACTTTTTTTCTCCACTTTTTCTCCTCTTATGCTCCACTTTTTCTCCACTTTTTCTCCACTTTTTTCTCCACTTTCTCCACTTTCTCTCCACTTTTTCTCCACTTTTTCTCCTCTTATGCTCCACTTTTTCTCCTCTTAATCTCCACTTTTTCTCCACTTTTTCTCCACTTTTTCTCCACTTTTTCTCCACTTTTTCTCCACTTTTTTCTCCACTTTTTCTCCTCTTATGCTCCACTTTTTCTCCACTTTTTCTCCTCTTTTTCTCCACTTTTTCTCCACTTTTTCTCCACTTTTTCTCCACTTTTTCTCCTCTTATGCTCCACTTTTTCTCCTCTTAATCTCCACTTTTTCTCCACTTACTCCACTTTTTTCTCCACTTTTTCTCCTCTTATGCTCCACTTTTTCTCCTCTTATGCTCCACTTTTTCTCCACTTTTTCTCCACTTTTTCTCCACTTTTTTCTCCACTTTTTCTCCACTTTTTCTCCACTTTTTCTCCACTTTTTCTCCTCTTATGCTCCACTTTTTCTCCACTTTTTCTCCACTTTTTCTCCACTTTTTCTCCTCTTATGCTCCACTTTTTCTCCACTTTTTCTCCTCTTAATCTCCACTTTTTCTCCACTTTTTCTCCACTTTTTCTCCACTTTTTCTCCACTTTTTCTCCACTTTTTCTCCTCTTATGCTCCACTTTTTCTCCACTTTTTCTCCACTTTTTCTCCACTTTTTCTCCACTTTTTCTCCACTTTTTCTCCACTTTTTTCTCCACTTTTTTCTCCACTTTTTCTCCTCTTATGCTCCACTTTTTCTCCACTTTTTCTCCATTTTTTTCTCCACTTTCTCCACTTTTTCTCCACTTTTTTCTCCACTTTTTTCTCCACTTTTTTCTCCACTTTTTTCTCCACTTTTTCTCCTCTTATGCTCCACTTTTTCTCCACTTTTTCTCCATTTTTTTCTCCACTTTCTCCACTTTTTCTCCACTTTTTTCTCCACTTTTTCTCCTCTTATGCTCCACTTTTTCTCCTCTTAATCTCCACTTTTTCTCCACTTTTGCTCCACTTTTTCTCCACTTTTTCTCCTCTTATGCTCCACTTTTTCTCCACTTTTTCTCCTCTTAATCTCCACTTTTTCTCCTCTTATGCTCCACTTTTTCTCCACTTTTTCTCCACTTTTTCTCCTCTTATGCTCCACTTTTTCTCCACTTTTTCTCCTCTTATTCTCCACTTTTTCTCCACTTTTTCTCCACTTTTTCTCCACTTTTTCTCCACTTTTTCTCCACTTTTTCTCCACTTTTTTTCTCCACTTTTTCTCCTCTTATGTTCCACTTATTCTCCACTTTTTCTCCACTTTTTCTCTACTTTTTCTATGGTCGGTCTACCCATTAGCTCTGCCATGCATAGTGTAGCTCTACACCTACTGCACATGTTACTTTATGATTGACATCTCTTTCGTACCAGTACCACTTTTTCTCCTCTTATGCTCCACTTTTTCTCCTCTTAATCTCCACTTTTTCTCCTATTATGCTCCACTTTTTCTCCACTTTTTCTCCACTTTTTCTCCACTTATGCTCCACTTTTTCTCCACTTTTTCTCCTCTTATGCTCCACTTTTTCTCCACTTTTTCTCCACTTTTTTCTCCACTTTTTCTCCTCTTATGCTCCACTTTTTCTCCTCTTATTCTCCTCTTATTCTCCACTTTTTCTCCACTTTTTTCTCCACTTTTTCTCCTCTTATGCTCCACTTTTTCTCCACTTTTTCTCCACTTTTTCTCCTCTTATGTTCCACTTATTCTCCACTTTTTCTCCACTTTTTCTCTACTTTTTCTATGGTCGGTCTACCCATTAGCTCTGCCATGCATAGTGTAGCTCTACACCTACTGCACATGTTACTTTATGATTGACATCTCTTTCGTACCAGAGCTGTCTAAGTCTACTCTGACCCCATATTTGTCATTACTATATTGTCCTTGTACTGTATTATGACATTTGTATCATGTGTTTCATTTCTTGCTGTGTTGCAATTTTTTTGCTGCATCCCAATTGTACCTCTACATTGTTCGAGTTTATGTTATTGTTCTCTCACTCTTATGTGATACTGATTATTGTCATTTTTCATGATTACATGCAGATAAGTCCAATCTGACGAAGGCTCAGGCCGAAACGTCATTTGTAACTTGTTTTGGACAAAAACATATATGCTTATGAAAAAAAAATTTTCTTAATACGGACCAATAAAGAGTGATTTTGCATTACTATCCGTTGTGACTTACTGACTTAGTCTGGGAGATATAGAGTGCCGAGGTTACTCACTAATTTTATCTATTATTACCTCTGAGCACCTATATACCAGTGAGCAGAGCTTCCTCTACAGTAGTTCTCCTGATTAGGCATGCCCTTACCTCATGAGCAGGGCATTGCAGCTTTGGTAGCAACCATTACGACATGGACTCTGCTGCTGTGGACCCGGGGAGAGTGAGTGCAGATTCATTGCACCCACACTCCTCACATGAAGGGTCCGCACTCCTAGAAAATGGGGGATACGTTCCCTGAGTGTCTCCCCCCCATATTCTAGACGGTCCAGAGTCGTCGTGGGACCCCTTTATTTTTTTTCTTACAATAAATTGGTGAAAGAGGAAATGTTTTGGGGACTGTTTTTTCAAATAAATTTCTTTTGTCGATTTTTTTTTTTGTTAGTACTGACAGTTTATGATGTTGGGTATCTAATAGACGCCATGACATCACAAACTGCTGGGCTTGATCTCAGGTGACTTTACAGCTAGTATCAACCCGATTTATTACCCCGTTTGCCACTGCACCAGGGCACGGGATGAGCTGGGGTGAAGTGCCAGGGTTGGCGCATCTAGTGGATGCGCCACGTCTGGGGTGCCTGCGGCCTGCTATTTTTAGGCTGTGAAGGCCCAATAACTATGGACCTTCCCACCCTGAGAATACCAGACCACAGCTGTCCGCTTTACCTTGGCTGGTGATCCAATTTGGGGGGTCCCCTACTTTTATTGTGTAATTATTAATATTTATAAAATAATTATAAAAAAGAGCCTGAGGGGACCTCCACATTGGATCCCCAACCACGGTAAAGCTGCCAGCTGTGGTTTTCAGGCTACAGCCGTCTGCTTTACCCTAGCTGGCTATCAAAAATGGGGGGACCCAACGTAATTTTTTTTTTTTTAACTATTTTTTAAATAGAAAAAATTAATGGGCTTCCCTGTATTTTGATTGCCAACCAAGGTAACGGCAGGCAGATGGGGGTGGCAACCCATAGCTGTCTGCTTTATCTGCGCTGAGAATCAAAAATACCGCGGAGCGCTACGTCATTTTTTTAAAGATTTATTTTTACAGCACTGTGATGTCCAGCAATCAAAATACAGGGAAGCCCATTTTATTTTTAGTTATTTAAATAAATAATTAAAAAAAATATATGTTAGCTCCCACTGCATTTTTTGTATTGCTAGCTAAGGGTAATCCAAGCAGCTACTGGCTGCTAACCCCCACTGCTTGGTGTTACCTTCACTGGCAATGGAAAATCCAGGGAAGCATTTTTTTTTTTTTTTGCCAAAAAGCTACAAAAAAAGGACGTGAGCTTCGCCATATTTTTGTATGCTAGCCAGGTATAGCAGGCAGGTGCTGGAAGTGTTGGATACAGCGCCAGAAGATGGCGCTTCTATGAAAATGCCATTTTCTGAGGTGGCTGCAGACTGCAATTCGCAGCAGTGGGGCCCAGAAAGCTCAGGCCAACCGGTGGTGCGGATTCCAATCCCAGCTGCCTAGTTGTACCTGGCTGGACACAAAAATGGGGCAAAGCCTACGTCATTTGTTTTCTAATTATTTCATGAAATTCATGAAATAATAAAAAAAGGGCTTCCCTTTATTTTTGGTTCCCAGCCGGGTACAAATAGGCAACTGGGGGTTGGGGGCAGCCGTACCTGCCTGCTGTACCTGGCTAGCATACAAAAATATGGCGAAGCCACATAATTTTTTCAGGGGGCAAAAAACTTCTGCATACAGTCCTGGATGGAGTATGCTGAGCCTGTAGTTCTGCAGCTGCTGTCTGTCTGTATGGAGAAGAGCAGACAGCAGCTGCAGAACTACAAGGCTCAGCATACTCCATCCAGGACTGTATGCAGAAGTTTTTTGCCCACCAAAAAAATGACGTGGGCTTCGCCATATTTTTGTATGCTAGCCAGGTACAGCTGGCAGCCACGGGCTGCCTCCAACCCCCAGTTGCCTATTTGTACCCGGCTGGGAACCAAAAATATAGGGAAGCCCGTTTTTTTTAATTATTTCACTTATTTCATGAAATAATTAAAAAACAAATGACGTGGGCTTCGCCCTATTTTTGTGTCCAGCCGGGTACAACTAGGCAGCTGGGGATTGGAATCCGCAGCACAGGTTAGCCCGAGGTTTGTGGGCGCCTCTGCTGCGGATTTCAGTCCGCAGCCGTCCCAGAAAATGGCGCTCTCATAGAAGCGCCATCATCTGGCGCTGTATCCAACTCTTCCAACAGCCCTGGAGCCGGGTGGCTTGTTGGGTAATCATGAGTTAATACTGGCTTTGTTTTACCAGCCAGTATTAAGCCAGAGATTCTTAATGTCAGGCACGTTTGACCCGGCCATTAAGAATCTCCAATAAAGGGTTAAAAAAAGACACCACACAGAGAAAAAATACTTTAATAGAAATAAATACACAGACACATTAGAGACTCCATCTTTATTACCCCCTGTCAGCCCTCCACGATCCTGCTCTTCTGTCTTCTTTCTTTCTAGTGTAGTAGTAGTGACGATTGTAGTGAGGGGCATCACTTGGGGCTGGGGAACCTCCATCCTAACTACAATGCTCACTACAATCGGGAAGCAGCGTGTAGCCTTCACTCCGTGAGTGATCAGTGCTGGCTGCTAGCGGTAACGCTGACAGACGCGTTACCATAGCAACGGTGCTCCCGGAGCCGCGGTTAGCGGTGACGTCACCGCTAACTGCGTTGCTATGGCAACGGTGATCTCCGTTAATGACCGGCTGTGTCAGCCGGTCCCTAACGGAACGGGGAGTCGACCGTGTGCTAGAGCATGTCGCCGGTACACGGCGATACACATATGTGCACCGTGTACCGGAGAGATGCACTCGCAGGTCCTACATGACGTGTCATAGTCATGTGACCAGTCTGTAGCCAATGAGATAATAGCCACGTGACTGGTCACATGGCTATTTTGACGTCACGATAGGTCCTGCTTCTCTGCTGGCAGTGCAGGTCACCGGGAGGATTCAGCGATCATCGGATGGAATAGCGGCAGGAGACAGAGTGCAGAAGGGATCGCGAGGACCGGTAAGTGTTATGGCAATGTTTATTAACTGTTTGTGTACATTTATAATGCATTTTTATGTGTTTGTGATTGCCTCCCATTATAGCCTATACGTTCGAGTTCGGTTCGTCGAACGTTCGACGAACCGAACTCGAACGGGACCCCCGTTCGGCGAACCGGCCTCGAGCCGAACCGGGACCGGTTCGCTCATCTCTAGTTAATATGTCTTTTATACTTTCCAGGATCATGGATACAAGTTTGGAGTTAAGTGTTAAAGGGGTTATCCTGGTATGGCATGAATGTCTGCAGTCACACTATGCAACTCTAGATTTTTGAATCCTGAGTGTGCGAACGAGGAAACATGTATATAATAAGCATACTCCTCTCCACATTTTGATTGGATGTCAGTGGTGTCACTCAATACAAGTGAATTGAGTGGAGCCCCGCATGTCTAATCAGAATGTGGCCGTAACTTTGTATATTTTATACACTTGTGATCACATGACTTTCTGGCCTGGCCATCAGTAATGCAGGATTTAGACAGTGTGCACTGTGCTGTGAAGATTCACAAGTATAGTGATGGCAGACTTTTGCGGCATACCTGGACAACTCATAAAAAGATTTTGTGTGAGCCCCAGAATCATGATTTATACTGGATATAGAAAGGTTAATGTTGTTTTCCTCTTTTACATTGTGTTTAGTATTAATCAAAATTATAGTGTTATTTTTAAAGTTTCATACTTGGTCTAATATTTTCTTATCTCATATTCAATGTTCTGAGGTTTTGAGAAAACTGTATTAAGGGTTGTATACAGCAAAAGAAATGATAAATAAAAGGTATAACTAAAGATGAGCGAACCTTTCAAGATTCGGTTTGGTTTGCTGGCTTTCCTAGTGTTCGCCGAACAGTTTGACAAACAGTTCGATAAACACATTCGAATCCCACTGAATTCAATGGGAGGCAAAACCAAAGGCATAGACAACACCGTCAAGGGGGCCCAAAAGCTGCCAAAATAGCTCAAAGCACAGCCAGTAGATTTCAAGACTATTAACATGAGAAATATTTAGGTGGATGAGTGATAGGTGCAGGCCTGGTGGGCTAGGAGCTCTCAAACCTCATGCAACAGCTCAAATTGTTTTCTGCTCAGCCACACTCAGATTGCACCAATATTAGCTTAATAATTATAATAATTTTATTCATTTATATAGCGCTATTAATTCCACAGCGCATTTACATACATTGGCAACACTGTCCCCATTTGGGCTCACAATCTAGAGTCCCTATCTGTATGTCTTTGGACTGTGGGAGGAAACCGGAGTACCCGGAGGAAACCCACGCAAACACGGGGAGAACATACAAACTCCTTGCAGATAGTGTCCTTGGTGGGATTTGAACCCAGGACCCCAGCGCTGCAAGACTGCAGTGCTAACCACTGAGCCACCATGCCGCCCCATAGCTTCATAAACTGTTATTGCTAGACGCATTTAAGCATAGTAAGAGAGTTAGATCCGTGAAGTGTAGTTGCATAACTGCAAGTCTGAGATCCTTATTGCTACAGGCAACACACAACAAGGAGACCCAACTAAGAGTTCACACATTCTATTCCATAGGTCTCAGAATTCTGCTCCAAAGATTCACAGTCTCAAGAGGAGGAAAGCATCTGCATCGATGCCCAAAATATTTGTCAGTTGGATTTGGGGCCGGATGAGGTAGGGTCCTAGCAGGATCCAGACTCTCGTCACCAGACGTTAACCCCGGGGCTGTAGGTAATCATGATGAGACTCAGATAACTGAGGCGCATGCGTATTGTACTGAGCTCTATGGGTAAGAAGAAAAAAAGGGTGACTCTCAGGTGGGACAACAGGGAGGATGATGGTGAGGTTCTAGATTCCACTCGTTGTAAACCCAGAGGCATGCAGCTGAGTAGCTCAGCAGAGTAGGAGGAAGATTATTAAGTTACGTTGTGGCTTCCCACACAGACACGGAGTGATGCAAGTATGACAAGCACTTCATCCTCAGCCCCATCTGTGACTGTGGCCATCAGCAGTCATGGGTCTGCAGTTCATATGGGCATGGGCAGCAAGGGTTTCCTAGACTGGGCCTTTTTTGAGACCGCAAAAGATGACCCAACTTACATTATCTGCCAACTTTGTAAACAACGACTCAGTAGAGGCAGAAATTCCACTAATTTGACTATTACATGCATGAACCAGCACATGCGCATGAAACATGTGTTAGTCTGGGAATTTTACTGCACTAAAACTTGTCCTAGCAGACCTCGCCAACCACCGTCTGCCCAATCAACTGCATCTGCTGTTTCTTTCTTCTACATCACCATGGCATATGTTCTCAAACAGTTCTCCAACCTGAGTGATGTCACCGCTCATAGTGCAGCTCAGTCTCTGACTGAAACTCACAACATGCATTCATTGTCTATGGCCACGTGCTGTCACTTGAAATGTAGCAGAGCTGGACTCATCATGGGACCGAACGTGGATTACATCAGATCTGGGTGTTTTTGGAGTTAATAAATTGGTGAAAGAGGGTTTTTTTGTATTTTATTTCAAATAAAGGATTTTTTCGGTGTTTCTTTTTATTTACTTTCACTTACAGAATATTAATGGGGTGGTCTCATAGACACCTCCCATTACTAATCTAGGGCTTAGTGGAAGCTGTGAGCTGTGATTAACCCCTTATTACCCTGATTGCCACTGCATCAGGGCAATCGGGAAGAGCTGGGTAAAGTTCCGGAACTGTCGCATCTAATGGATACGACAATCCTGGGCGGCTGCAGGCTACTATATTTAGGTTGGGGGGCCCCATTTAGCACAGGTCTCCCCAGTCTAAGAATTCCAGCCCCTTGCTATCGGGCTTTATTATGGCAGGGTATCAAAATTTAAAAAAGCCACATACAGTTCCTTGTATATTGATACACAGCCAAGATAAGCACACGGCTGGGGGCTGCAGACTGTAGCCATAGGCTTTATCTGTGCTAGGTATCATAATATGTGGGAACCCTACACCAAACATTTTATTTATTTATTTATTTTTACTGTATGATAGAGCCGCATACAGCACCTGTGATTGGATTGGCTGCAGTTAGATGCTGTCACACAGACTGTGGGTGCATCTGACTGCAAGCAATCACAGATGATGGTGGGCAGGGAAACCAGTGCATATGCAGCGAAGGATAATGAGCAGCCCTGGAAATGAATGAGCGGCAGCGGGAGCAGGTACAGCTGCACCATAGACTCTGTAAGTATGAAGCGTTTGCTTCATTTTAATTTTCTTAATTTTTCCTTTACTTTTTTTTTTTATTCCCCGAGTTGCCAGTTCCGGATCAATACCCGGAATCCCGCGCCCAGGTCTGCACTTCGGCACATTTGAAAACGCAGTGCGGGTTCGCCCATCATTAATCATTAAGTTGCAGGGGGCTCTTAACAATATCTGCATTTGATACATCTACACTGGGGTACACATGCAGTGATTGAGTAGAACTGGCAGGTTGCAAAAAAGTATATTGCCAACTCACTAAATTAAGGAGTCTAGTCTTGTGCAGTTTTAAATGCAGACTTTCCAATAAATATTTGCACAGAAAAAGTAAAAAATAGAAAAAGACAGAACCATTCAAGTCACCTAAAAGTGTGGTGTTCTCTGAGACTGTAATGCAAGTTAAATTGACAGCAAGACACTGTTTTCCAGTAAACGTATTGAAGAAATGCATTATGAAACATATATTTATGAGAATATGTTCTCCTCATCAACACTGCTCAGGAAAGAAAAGGCTTGTCATCCATGGAATATTGTCACAACAAAAGTACTGGAGTCTCTTGTTGTGAAATGCTAACTTTGACCAGTTATCACATTTTTTTCTTGCAAAAACTGTAAAGTCTTTTTTTTTAATAAAAGGAATGATTCTGACATATTCTGCCTTTCTAGACTAAGATTTCACATATAACGTAGGCATTTTAAGTGAGATCAAATATAAATACCTTAGCGGGAATGCTGTCACTTGTCCATTTCATAGTACTGCTGACAACTGGTGTGGAAGCCTTTTGAAGGTAATTAAAGAGGTTGTTGAGGCATTCAGCATAGTTTTGAATTTCAATGCAGCAGGGATGTTATCCAGCTACAGTATGTCTGTGGTTCTGATGTGTGGGCTGTTATTTAATAGTCAGAGTTGATATCTAAATATAATTTGACTTTAAAGGGGATGGCCACTACTTGTTCTGTTTAGGGCCGTATTTCTGTTAAGCCGCTTCACCAATACCTTCACTTTGTGATACTCATTACACTGACTATCCATCTGCTACAGAATACAAAACAAACTTATGTTTCATCCACAAAGCTCTTCACTTTTCTATGCCACCCTATAACTCATTTCTCATTTCTGTCTAAAACCTACCTGTATCTTCTGTTCTAATGATCACAAACATCCTCCGTAATCCAAACCTTGCACCTCCAAGACTTCTCTCATGCTGTGCCAGTGTTCTGGACTGCACTACCCCAAACAATCTGACGAATATCTAACCCCTATGTTTGTAAGTGTGCTTAAAAACACATCCTTTAGACAGGCCTATCACCTCAACTCACTAACCTAATTTGACACTGTTGCCTTCTTCCAAATTTCACAACTCTGCATATACCTGTATGTCCTATTTGGCGGGGTCTTCCCGTGCATGGACATAACGATACATCCTGGTGATTGTGCGGCCCTAAAACTGTGCCTATAGTACACATACTTGATATCACCACATCCAGAACAACCCGATCTATAAAACTATTACATTAGTTAACCACTTCAGTGAACACCATAAAAAAAATAAAAAACTTAACAAAAACTGTCTTTTCATCATACACCTGACAAAAAAAGTGGAATAAACACGACAAGAGAGGCATATGCAAATAAAATTGATATTGGTGAAAATGACATCTTGTCCTGCCAAAAAAAGCTGCCATACAGCTCTGTTAACGAAAAAAATAAAGCCGCTATAACTCAGAATACAGCAATGCAAAATCTAGTTTTTATTCTATAAAATAGTATTTATGGTATAAAAACTGCAAGACACAAAAATTATAAAACATGTGGCATCACTGTAATCCTACTGACCTAAAGAATAAAGCTGTCTTATCACTTTTATGACATTGTGAGCACCATAAGCCCCTCCCCCTCCAAAAAAAAGAACAATTTCTAGATTGCTGTTTCTTCTTGATTCAGCTTCACAAAAAGCTGAATAAAAAAAATAAAATCAAAAGAAACAAAAAATATTATGTGGCCTAAAATGGTACCAATAAAAATGGCAACTTATCCTTCAAAAAACAAGCCCTCACATAACTCTTGGCAGAAAAATAAAAAACTATAGAGTTCAAAATACAGTGATGCAAACAACCTTTATTTTGTGAAAAAGGCATTTTTTAGTGTGATAGTAGCCAAACCTAAAAGAAATACTATTTAAATCTGGTATCACTGTAATTGTACTCATCGGATGAATAATCCTAATAATCCTTTCACTTATAACACAAGGTGAACGGAGTAAAAAATAGTAATAAAGCCAATTCTTCAATTGCTGTTGATTTGTTCATTTTGTTTCCCAGAGAAATGTAATTTAAAAGATTTGTTCCCTTGAGGGGGTTTCTGCTGTTCTGGCACTCAGGAGCTCTGCAAATGGAGCTCACAAATTATTGTAAAAAAATCTGTGCTCCAAAAGTCAAATTGCGCTCCTTCCCTACTGAGCTCTGTGGTGCAGCCAAACAGTACTGTACAGTCACATATGGGGTATTGCCACGTTCAGGAGAAATTGTGTAACTCATTATGGGGCTTTTTTACCTATTTCCCTTGTGAAAAATGTAGTGTATATATGCTCACTACATCCCTAGATGAATTAATTGAGGGGTGTACTTTGTAAGATCACATTAGAGAGTAATGTCTGCTCACTCAAAAAATTGGGTGATCGAAAAAGAGACGTAAAAAAAAAAGGTAGATTATTTTCGGCACACCATGGGTGAAATAATAGTTGTCCAAAGAATAATATTTGCAATATAAGTTCACTTTTTATTTTTCAAGCAGAAAAAAATGTGAACAAGAATAATACAGATGTCCAGAGACCAACGTTTAGGCCTTTTTAGGCCTTTATCAAGGTGCTTATCTGGAGAGTCTGTGTGCACAGTGTCTTATAAAATCAGAGAAATGGCACTCAGGTGGATTCCATAGTTAGAAGCTTGTGGAAGATGTAGAGGGCTCTGCATAGAGGAATATGATGCAAAAGTATGGTCAGGACACATGTAATATTTACGGTCTCCTGCGTTCAGGAACTGACAAGTGTTTCCTGCATGTATGTTGTAACGAACACCATCATATACATGTATTGGTCACCAGTTCCCCCTCCCTGGTTAAGTGGCCCCTAATATGGTGATTAAGGTGGTCTCCTAAAAAGAGCCACTCCTTGGCTAGGTCCTTCCCGGAGGAATATCTGGCTATTCTCTGTGTCGAGACTCCTAACAGAGGCTTCACAAACCTATTTTGATTTACATACTTCCCAGGGGGCAATTCACCTAGGATTTTACTGTGTTGAGCGCCTTTGCTGGCTGCAGGCAGTGTTTTCTCTGGCTGGTCTCCCCGAGATTAGTGATTGTTTGTCTTGCTGGTCTACTAGGCATTGCTCCCACCTAGCCAGAATCCTACTCCACACTGATGAGGGGCAATACCCGAAACAGCTGTCTATGGATGGATACCTGGCCTTGATATTTCCCTTGTCATATCTTTAAACTTGTCAAAGAGTTGGATATTGACTAAAAGGGCCAGTTAATATGGTGGTTATGGGGGTGTCCTAAAAAGAGCCACTCCTTGGCTAGGTCCTTCCCGGAGGGATATCTGGCTATTCTCTGTGTCGAGACTCCTAACAGAGGCTCCACAGACTTTTTTTGATTTGCATACTTCCCAGGGAGCAATGCACCTAGGATTTCACTGTGCTGAGCGCCTTTGCTGGCTTCTGGCAGTGCTTTTTCTGGCTGGTCTCCCCGAGATCAGTGATTGTTTTGCCTTGCAAAACAATATCCAAAACGTTTATTAACCCATTAGTTGCTTCACAGGAACTACAGAAATGTGGAAGGAAAAAAATAAAATTTTACTTCTTGCAACATAAATGTTACTTTAGCCTAAACCCCCACAAGTGATACCATTTTGAAAACTAGATCTTTCAAGGAATTTATCTAGATGTGTGGTTATCACCTTGAAACTCCAGATGTTCACAGAAGTTTAAAATTTTTATTGAGGCCTGAAAATAAAAAAAAAAAATCTTATCTTTCCTACAAAAATGATTCAGCCGCATATTTTGCATTTTCAAAAGGGTAAAAGGAAAATAAAATACCTTAGAATTTGGTGTGCAGATATTTTGCACAATTTGTTTTGACATTTTCCCAGAGTATGCTGATATCCCACATGTGGTGGAAAATTACTGTTTGGGGCGCCCAGCTAGGCTCGCAATGGGAGGAGCACTATTTGACTTCTGGAATGCAAATTGGCTGCAATAATTGTTTGATGCCATTTCGTGTTTGGAGAGCCCCTGGTGCCTAAACAGTGGACACACCTCACCAGTGACTCAATTTTGTAAACAATACCCCTCAAGGAATGCATTTAAATTTGAGTGGAGCACCTTCAATCCCCAGGTACATCACACAGTTGAGCAGTGAAATTAAAAGATTTCATTTTTCACACAAATATGTTGTTTTGGCTCCAATAATTTTATTTTTAAAAGGGTAAGTGTGGCGCCCTGGACAAGCCAGGGGCCACAGAGCACAACACCCACAACACCCCACACTCCCAGCAGGCACACCGAAGTCAGACACAAAACCCTTGTTGCCTTCCTCCAGGGGCTGATGGTCACACCAGGGGGTGGGCCAGGCGGTTGGTCCCGCCCACCGAGGAGTTCACAGTCCTGGAGGCGGGAAAACCAGGCAGATTAGTTGTGGAGGTTGAAGTAGAAGGAGGAAAGTGGTAAAAGAGCAGCCTGAAGTTGGTCCGGGTGTGTGGCCCGGACAGATCAGCAAGGTTGGCAGATGGTGGTGACCGTCTGCAGGAGTGGCCTATCCGAGTTACCGTAAGTACCGTGGACGGGCGGTGGCCCGGCGGTACCGGACCGGTACACAAAGAGAAGTCAGCACCATCTGGCAGGGGCTTTTCGGACCCCGGCAAGGCTAGGAGTCACCGAGAATTTGCTGAATCCGTTAGTGAAGGGGACCTCCTGGGTTTCCAAACAGTCAAGTCCCGACAGAAGGCAACAGTCCAACCAACAGAGGGAGACACCGCCACCGCCAAGGCAACCGTTTCTCAGGGCCAGCACCTGCGGGCAAAGAGGGGATCCTCCAGCCCATATCCAAGCTGGGGAGCGGGTTACCGGTGGGAACCCATCGGAACCATCAACCGTACTGCCGGCCGGGAGAAACAACACCGCAGCCATCTGTGGGACCCGTCCATCCAGCCGAGTGTTTTACCGAGAACTGTGTCTTCATCATTGGGCTGAGTGAGTACCACCGTGCCGTGCGGCACAGCGCTGCCCCCGCAACCCTGCACCTCGCCAGGCCTCGTAACCCGCCTGCCATCCATCCCTACCCCATCACCGGGCCCCGGGACATCCAACCCCCTACCCACGGAGGGGAGAACTAACAACAAAGCTGCTCCCTGTCACCGCTCCCGGGATCCCCATCCAGAGCAGCGGTGGTGTCACCATTATCACCACAGCCGTGGGTGGCGTCACGAACAATAAATCCCCACAATCAATCCAAACCCCCTTTTCACTCACAGGCGAGGAGCGCCACTCGAGTCCCCGGGATCCGACCCACCACTCGAGCCACCACCAAGCAGCAGCACCAGCGGCCGGACCCGAGCAGTGGGAGAGCGCAGCGTCCCCTCCTCCGCCCGCGACATAAGAGGATAAAATGCACTGCACAATTTTTTCTGCAATTTTTCCTGATTATGCTGATACCCCATATGTGGTGGGAAAGTACTGCTTCGGCGCATGGCAGGGCTGGGAAGGGGAAAGAGCACCATGTAACTTTTCGAATGCAAAGTTGCCTGGATTCGTTAATGCCATCTCGCATTTGGAGAACCCCCATATGCCCAATCAGTGGAAACCTCCACATGTGACCCTGTTTTAGCAACAACTCCCCTTAAGGAATTTATCTAGATGTGTGAAAAGCACCTTGAATCCTAAATGGTTCACAAAATTTTACATTGTTGAACCGTGAAAATTACAAAAATATTTTTTTTTCCCACAAAATTATTACTTGAGGCCTAAATTATTTCATTTCCACAAGGGTAGCAAGAAAAATGTTCTAGCTCCACACTGACTTACAATATATTTGGGTACTTGAGTTGCGCTCATCTGATTTTCCAACTGCTTGTTATGAAAGCTAACGATCCGAGCATGGTAATGCTTGCTCATCACTAATCTGCAGCAATAACAATCAGAGCGATGTAACCACGGGAAGCGCATACATTAGCATCGCAAATAAAAATGCCACAAAAATTGAGCATGGATGCTCAGCGCAAAATGAAATTGAGGTGTACGTTCATAAAACAAATATCCAAAAGTTGCATAAAAGTGCGCCAAAAGTGCAACTGGGGAGTGGGGCATTTTTGGATGAGTGGCCTGTAATAAGGATTTAGGAATTGCTGCTGTTGCTGTGATCAGATAAGTCACACATACAAACACACAATGCAGCAGACACATAGCACAGAGATCACAGGAAACAGGAAAACAAGCATGATTGCACTGGCCACCAATGAATTTTCTAACCCAGCAGCACAAGGGGGTCTACATAACCACTCTGCACAACAACTCCGAGGTAAGGATCGTATGCAGAGGGGCGATCATCATCTTAAATGAACCCTCTTGGCGCCAATTGGTCAGGAATAGGGTTAAGTGAACCCATGGAAGTTGAGGTTTGCAGGTTCAGTCAGACTTTAATTAAAAGTTCGGTTCGGTACCCAAACTTAACCACAGTCTCCAAATCCCATATAAGTCCCATATAAGTCTATGGAGACCTGAACTTCTGTGCTGTAAAATGGCTGTACAAGGTTCATAATAAGGGCTAGGGTGCTGCAAAAGAAAGCAAAATGGGGGCAATTTTCCTGCAAAGAAATGTGGATAGGGAATAAAAATAACAAATATAATTTTGGGGTCCCGCCTATTTTTGATAACCAGTGCAGGTAAAGCAGACAACTATGAACTGCAGTCCTCAGCTGTCTGCTTTACTTTGGCTGGTTATCAAAAATTAATCCCAAGCTGTTTTTTTAATTATTCTATTTTGCGGATTATAGTATGCAGTGGATTATAAGATGCACCCCAAAGTTTAAGAAAGAAAATAGGAAAAAAATAATTTTTAATACTAAAAAAGGGGGTTCTTATTAAAAACTGAGTCTGTTTTATAATCTGGATATAACTTACTGGTGGGGTGTGGTGGAGCAGGGTCACAGCTGAAAGAAATCGGTGGTGTCAAAACGGCATTCTGTGTGCCAAGGGTGAGAGGAGGGGGTGTTGCAGCAGCATGATAGGGGCTCCGTGGATTTCATGTCAGTGGACCAGAGGGACTTGAGGATAATGGCTGCGTATGCAGCGCATGTGCAGATTGAGATCTCGGCGACCAATATCTCAACTTGCGCTTGAGCTGCTTTTGCAGCCATTATCCTTAAGCCTATTGCATAGGAAGCGACGTACACACAGTTTGAGTTCTCGGCTCTTCAAGATCTCAATCTGCGTGTGTGCTGCATTCATAGCCATTATCCTGTAACCCATCTCGCCCACTGACCAGAGATCAATGAAGCCTGTATCACACCCCCGCAACACACCCTCCACCCAGACTCAGGTCTGCAGCATGCCATGCTGTCGATGATGACTTCTTTCAGCTGCAACCCCACTCCACCATAACCCCAGTAAGCTATCCAAATTATAAGACACAAGACACACCCCCACTTCCACCCATTTATTGGGGGGAGGAAAGTGCATCTTATAATCTGAAAAACATGGTATTTAAATAAACAATTTAAAAAATGGCGTGGGATTCACTTTATTTTTGATAAGCAGGCAAGGTAAAGCAAAACATTTGGGGGCTGGTATTATCACTTTGGGAAGGCTCATGCTAGTGAGAAATTTTTGGTCTGCCAATTACCTATGGAGCCTTGCTCTGAGAACATTCTCAGAATGAAGCTCCATAGAAATCGATGGACATACTACATACCATTGGATTTATACCATTGGATTATGTCAGAACTTCCAGGATTTATTTTTAATCAATAAATTGTTAAACGACAAACTGTGGAAAGTCTTTACTTCCCAATTGAATTACGTCCAAACTATGAGTATTTTTTTTATTCAAAAATTGGTGAATAAGGAAGTGTGGGGGAGTGTTTATTCAAGTAAACTATTTTTTCCAGTTTGCATTTTATTTTAACTGTACACTTGCCAAGTAATTAATGTGGTTGTCTGATAGATGCCTGTCCATTACCAACCCCTAGGTTTGATGTCAGCTGTCAATTCACAGCTGTTATCAACCCCAAAAGTATTACCCCAATTGCCAATGCACCAGGGCAATTGGGAAGAGCCATGCAAAGAACTAGAATTGGCCCATATAATTGATGCACAACTTCTGGGGCAGCTGCAAGCTTTAGACTAGGAAAGTTCAAATAACTTTTGGCCTTGCCAACCTGATAACACCAGTCCTCAGCTGTCTGCTTTATCTTGGCTAATTATGAAAAATATGAGGGAACCACACAGTTTTTTAAGATTGATTATTTAAGTAATTTAAAAAAACAATATCCTAGGACCCCCACTATTTAAAAAAAAAAAAAAATTGCCTCAAAATTAGTTGAGGGGTGCAGTCCCCAGCTATCTGCTCTACCTGCACTGGATATCAAAAATAGGCAGAAGACTATGTCATTTTGTTTTCTTTATTGTTCATAGCAGTATAGAGACATCTTTTGTATGCAATAAAGCAAACTTTTTTAGCATTCAAACAGACCCTAAACCCTGAAATTGGAAAAAATTATTTTAACAAAGTCCGTGTTTGAGTTGAAACCCGGCACCCGGTGTCAGGTATGAACCCTGAACTTTATAGTTCGGGTTCGCTCATCAATAGTCAGTAAATATTGATTAGCCAATTGGTAACAAAAGAGTTAATAAATACAGGTGACGCCGCCATCACCCCATCCATTTTGACTGTTGTGATTGATGCTGTCTCAAACAATCAATGTGACAATCACAGCATGTCACATCGATTGTTTGATTTTTTTACAAGCTTTATTATAAAACGCTGTGTTTAGCTGGACAGAATTGAACAGCCAATCACAGACATCACTGTTGCAAGGGGGTAGTACAGATCCCTGACGAGATTTGAGGGAATGGTCTGCTGTCAGAGACATTAGCCATCTTAGATTATTATTATTATTTTTATTATTATTATTTATTTATAGAGCACCATTAGTTCCATGGTGCTGTACATGAGAAGGGGGTTACGCAGCTCCGCACGGTGGTGGGGCGGCAGCTCCGCACGGTGGTGGGGCGGCAGCTCCGCACGGTGGTGGGGCGGTAGCTCCGCACGGTGGTGGGGCGGCAGCTCCGCACGGTGGTGAAGCAGTGAGGTCATTGAAGGTTATAGGCATTTCTGAACAGATGAGTCTTTAGGTTCCGTTTGAAGTTTGCAAGTGTAGTAGATAGTCTGACGTGTTGAGGCAGAGAGTTCCAGAAGACTGGGGATGTTCGGGAGAAGTCTTGGAGGCGATTGCATGAGGAGCGAATGAGAGAGGAGGAGAGAAGGAGATCTTGGGAGGACCGGAGATTACGTTTTGGAGTGTAGCGAGATATTAGTTCAGAGATATATGGAGGAGACAATTTGTGGATGGCTTTGTAAGTCAGTATTAGTAGTTTGAATTGGATACAATGGAAGATTGGGAGCCAGTGACGGGACATGCAGAGAGGAGAAGCGGGGTGGTAGTGAGGCGAGAGGTGGATCAGTCGGGCAGCAGAATTAAGGATGGACTGAAGAGGGGCGAGCGTGTTAGCAGGGAGACCACATAGGAGGATGTTGCAGTAGTCGAGGCGGGAGATTATGAGAGCATGCACTAGCATTTTTGTAGATTGAGAATTGATGAAGGGACGGATTCTGGAAATATTTTTGAATTGAAGACGACAGGAGGTGGTGAGGGATTGAATGTGTGGTATGAAGGACAAGGCAGAGTCAAAGGTCACTCCGAGGCACCGAACTTTGGGTGCTGGGGAGAGCGTGATGTTATTTATTGTAATAGATAGATCAGGTAGAGAGTGTAGGTGAGATGGAGGAAAGATGATCAGCTCAGTTTTGGCCACATTGAGCTTTAGGAAGCGAGAGGAGAAGAAGGAAGATATAGCAGATAGGCACTCTGGGATTCTGGACAGCAGAGATATGACATCTGGACCAGAGAGGTAGATCTGAGTGTCATCGGCATATAAGTGGTACTGGAAGCCATGGGACTTTATGAGTTGTCCCAGGCCAAATGTATAGATAGAAAAAAGTAATGGTCCCAGGACAGAGCCTTGAGGGACACCAACAGAGAGAGGACGGGATGAAGAGGTTGTGTGGGAGTGGGAGACACTAAAAGTGCGGTTGGAGAGGTATGAAGAGATTCAAGAGAGGGCGAGGTCTCTGACACCAAGGGAAGAGAGGATCTGTAGTAGGAGGGAGTGGTCAACAGTGTCAAAAGCTGAGGATAGGTCTAGAAGTAGGAGTATAGAGAAGTGGTTGTTAGCTTTGGCAGTAAGTAAGTCATTTGTGATTTTTGTCAGGGCAGTTTCAGTGGAATGATGTGGACGGAAACCGGACTGTAGGTTGTCAAAGTGAGAGTTAGAGGAGAGGTGGGAGGAGAGTTCAGCATGGACGTGCTGTTCCAGGAGTTTTGAGGCGAATGGGAGTAGCGATATGGGGCGATAGCTGGCAGCAGAGGTTGGGTCAAAGGAAGGTTTCTTTAGGATGGGTGTGACTGTTGCATGTTTAAAGGCAGAAGGGAAGGTACCAGTCGTTAAAGATAGGTTGAAGAGATGGGTTAAGGCTGGAATTAGGATAGTGGTGAGGTTGGGGAGGAGGTGGGTTGGGATGGGATCACGTGCGCAGGTGGTGAGGTGCGCTTTTGAGAGAAGATGTGCAAGCTCTTCTTCGGTGATAGTAGAGAGGACGTTTATGGGGGAGGAGCAGTGGTCTGTTATATGAAGGGGTTGTGGTGGTTGAGCAGAAAAGACTTGTCTGGTTTGGTCGATCTTTTCTTTGAAATATGTGGCAAATTCTTCTACGGAAATTAGGGAGGTTGGAGGGGGCAGTGGTGGGCGAAGGAGGGAGTTGAAAGTATTGAATAACTGTTTGGGGTTGTGTGTTAAACAGGATATGAGGTTTCTGAAGTATTCCTGTTTAGCCGAGGTAAGGGCCAAGCGAAATGTGTGAATTGCATTTTTGAATGTGGTGAAGTCTTCCTGGGAGTGCGTTTTCTTCCAGCGCCGCTCTGCGGCCCTAGACACTTGCCGAAGCTTTTTAGTGAGGCTGTTGTGCCAGGGTTGTCTATTGATTTGTCTCACTCTGCCATGCACAAGAGGAGCAACTGAATCAATAGCTGATGTGAGAGTGGCGTTGTAGAAAGTGGTGGCACTGTTTGTGTCGTGCACTGAAGATATGGAGGACAGTGGTAGGATAGAGTCAGAAAGGGTGTGTATGTTGACGTGTGTGAGGTTTCTGCGAGGGTGTGATACGTGCTGGGCAGGAGGGGCAGGTGAGGAGGACAGAGCAGAGAAGGTCAATAGATGGTGGTCAGATAAAGGGAGAGGGGAGGTAGTGAGGTTAGATAGAGAGCAGAGACGGGTGAAGATAAGGTCTAATGTGTGTCCATCTTTATGGGTGGCAGAGGTGGACCACTGAGATAGACCAAAGGATGAAGCAAGGGAGAGTAGTTTGGAGGCTGCTGACTGGCGGGTGTCAGTGGGGATGTTGAAGTCACCCATGATGATAGTGGGAATGTCAGCAGAGAGAAAGTGTAGAAGCCAGGCAGAGAACTGGTCGATAAAGGAAGTGGTAGGGCCTGGGGGTCTGTATATGATGGCCACTTGGAGGTTGGAAGGAGAATAGATGCGGACAGAGTGCACTTCAAAGGAAGGCAGGACAAGGGAGGGTAGAAGTGGAATTGGATTAAAGCTGCAGTTGTTAGAAAGAAGGAGGCCCACTCCTCCACCTTGTCTATTGCCAGGGCGAGGAGTGTGGGTGAAGTGAAGGCCACCGTAGCATAGCGCAGCAGGGGAGGCAGTGTTGGATGGTGTCAGCCATGTTTCAGTGATGCCCAGAAAGGATAGGTTGCTAGAGGTAAAGAGGTCGTGAATGAAGTGTAGTTTGTTACAGACTGAACGGGCATTCCACAGAGCTCCAGAGAGAGTGGGCGGCGGAGTGGGTGAGAGGGGGATGGGTTTTATATTGGAGAGGTTGCGGTAGTTACTAGTAAGGGTGGAGCGATAGGGGGGTGGTAGAGAGCAGTGTCCCATCTGGGGGGGTCCAGGATTGGGAGATATGTCACCAGCAGTGAGGAGAAGTAGAGAAAGGGAGAGCAGGTGGGAGAAGGAGAATGGACGGCTAGATCTATCATAGCTCGGTGGTTGGATCTTGCAGTACATGCAGTACATGTACAGCGATTTGAATATCAACAACATGTCTGAATATGTAATTCACTTCACAAGAATTCAATGTTCAACAACACTTGTTAAGGTGAGATGTACCTTGACAAATAACGAAATGAATAATAATATAGTTAAAAATATATCTTTGTTAGAATCTTTAAAATAGAAAATAAAATACAAATACATTATATAGCTGTGATTGAACTAAGGAGGGACAAATATTGCAGACTTGTGTGTAAGAACTCAGGTAACAAAACACAACGTAAAGTGAGCAATCCTGTTCTATATCAGTGTTCTAATAAACACCCCTAGTTACAAAGTATATATGGTCTCCACTAGACCTATAAAGTGCTACTGCAGAGTATGTGTACTATAGTATTAAAAATCCAATAAATATAGTGTATTTCAATATTAGGGTGCTCTAGTGCATTTGTTAAGGAGTAACAATAGTGTGGTTCTGTTATCCCTCCACCCTGACACGTGTTTCAATAGACTTCCTCAGGGGGTGTGTCAGGGTGGAGGAAATGGACCTTTAAATACCTCCTTTAGCCAATAGAAAAGGCGGGGTGTGTGGTCCCCTTTTATTATTATCAATTTTTATTCCTCTCATCACAACATATTATAATTCACATTCCTCTTTTAATATATCATACACACCATTCACATATAGGCATAAGTTCACTTCCATTCTAATAACCATCAATCAGATCATTATACCTCATATCTTATTTCCTCTATATCATATACATCTCCTGAATCACCATCTAATTTCATTGCAGCCAATGTGCTGTGCGCGTGCGCTCCCGAGGTGCTCCATCATCTTCTGACCTCCAGCACATGTGACCATGGTGCGTTCCACCTGCATCCCATGCCGCGTGCTGGTAGTACATTCTGACCTCATCACCATCTGGATCCATGCGCCGATCAGGACAAGCATCTCACATGACTACACACACCCTCTTTTCTATAGGCTAAAGGGGTATTTAAAGGCCCATATCCTCCACCTTGACATGCCAATGAGGAAGCCTATTGACACGCGCATCGAGGTGGAGGGACAACAGAACCACAGTATTGTTACTCCTAAGGTAAATACATGCACTAGAACACCTTAATATTGAAATGCACTATCTTTATTGGATTTTTAATACTTTTAGTACACCCACCCAGCAGTTGCACTTTAATGGTCTATTGGAGACCATATATACTTTGTGACTAGGGGTGTTTATTAGAACACTGATATAAAACAGGATTGCTCACTTTACATTCTGCTTTGTTACCTGAGTACTTATACACAAGTCTGCAATATATGTCCCTCCTTAGTTGAAGCACCGCTATATATTGTATTTATATTTTTATTTTAAATATTCTAAGAAAGATATACGGTATTTTTTAACTATACTATTACTTTTCTATTTGTCAAGGTACATCTCCCCTTAGAAGATGTACAGCGATTTGCAGGAACGCACACTCCGCAGCGCCATACATACATGGAGGTTGTCGTGAAGAGGTTACCATTTTGACTCCTGGAAAAAATTGTGTGTGTTGAAAATGGATTAGCTCAGAATCCGATATGTGGAACTAGAGTAGTGTTGTGTCTGGGGTTTATGTACTAGATGTATGTAAACATGCCATTGTGAGCTGATTATGCTATACAAATCATTAACACTAAGAATGAATTAGAGTTCAAAGTCTTGGATTTTTTAAAGACATATATAACCTAGATGCCTGATACACAAGTGCTACACTATATCGCTTATTTGAATCATAACACAGGGCAAACTTAAAAGATTTCCAATGATTGAAAAATGGATTGGTCCCTATGTACAGTGGGAGAGATTTGCATATATGCTTTTCATTTAATCAACAATAACACTATCTATGACAAACATCAAGACACTTAGTCAGTCAATTTATTTACTCAGCATTTTTTATTGTTACAAGATAGTTAAGCTTTTCTTACCTTAAAGTCTAGCTTATAGCAATTGTGTTAGGAAGATTCAATGTTGTGGTTATAGCGATACAAAACAGCTCTTGCATTCCAGATGGCCATATGTGATTTCACTGTATGCTTATTGAATCCTCTTATTGTCAAGAGAACCATTGAATCCTTTGTTGTAGTTAGGCAAGATGCAGAGAAGAATATTTAGGAACAAAATATAGCAATTACTTTGTCTTTTCTCTCTACAACTAAAGATTTATCCTTCACATTTATTGTAAACTGAATAATAAACTAAGTTAAAGTGTACATCATGGTGACTATAAATGCAGTACTAATCTGATTGTTGGAATAATTCTTCTCAAGCGGAATGTAATGTGCTGACTGAGAGATAAAAAGTAAGTAGGCGCACAAGTGAGACTGAGAACATTGCAGCCTGTGCCTGTGATACGAGCTCAGTAAGTAGGATGCTCGGCACCGCAGTCAGCCAAAATAGAAGGACGTATCTTCTGCATTTTTAAAATCCATTAAAATCAGGCCTTTTCCTTGTCAATAGAAGCTGTGCTTGATTCTTTTCACTTTATACACATACAATAATTGGATGTATAAAAATGCAAATGCAAATGAATCTATAGCTTGAGAATACTGCATTCACAGGGTTGGAAGTGGCCAAGCACAAGGCTATTGTTGAAGTGTTTACATTTTTCTCCAGCAGCATGGACTTTACAAGTTACATCTTTTTGAAAAAGGCTGAATGACTCAATGCATCTACAGGGAATACGACAACATTGTTACTGGCTACTAGAATACTGGCTACTGCCTCTGAGTTTTAGATAATGGAGGGGTTTGAGTTACGCACTCTACTGAGGAAGGCATCAAAGGACATTTAAAATGTCACGTCCATCTAGACAACCTTTTTTATATAGCAACAATATATTAAAGGATTGGGGTTGCATTATGATTTCTAACAAGTTCCCTACCTTTCATGAAGGTTGTCAGCCTTGTAGGAAGAGAATTGATTCTGCTCTTATAGCAATTGTTGAGGAAGGTTAATAAGTGCTATAGATGATTTCACCATGTGAGACTACAGCTACTATTTGGGCCTAACAATGGTGAGAGCATACTGTCACTTGTTTTAAAAACTAGAAGGCAACAGATCATGCAAGTGAACATAGTACTGGTGTAACATAAAATTCTATGCTTCAAGCTATGTTTCCTCTATGCTAAATGTGCCACTCACACATCTTTAGTAGTGATGAGCGGATCCACTTACGAATGATCGAATTTGAATCAAAATTCCTATAATTCGCTGTTGCACACAAATATAAACAAACTGCGATTTGACTCATGAGGATCAGCAAAAATAAAAATTCCCGGTGCTATTTCACATATGCTGCACACTCAGTGAGCGGGCTAATGGCATCTGACGCGATAGTGTGGGCTTCCCCATAGTGCCCTGAAACAATTCGATGACATGGTGTAGTACAAACTATCACTGGCAATATAACACGTGTTAGTCAGTCAAGGAACACAATTTTATGTCTGAATTGTTTAGGGATAGGAGCTGAGAGCACACAGGATAGGGAAAGAAAAAGACAATGCAATTGTGATGTACTACTTCAGTGCTGATGAACCAAATTGGAAATGGGAGTGTAAATTTTAGTCTGCGACTAGAATTCCAAGCTACAAGTAATATCCAGTGAACTGTTGCAGCTGTCTTATTATCCCCACTCAGTGTGTGACTGAATTAATATATATGTGATTTACAGTAGCAACAGTATCTTAAGGCTGGGTATGACACTAACGTATAGCATCCAATCCGAGAGCATCAGATGCAATATGCTATTGACAAGGCTCAAACTCTGCTTTGACCATAAGATGAGTGTCAGGCAACTGTGATCCGATGCTCTCATATGCGAGAATTGGAGAACAGGCGAGGAGAAGAACGAGAGATTAATCTCTACATCTTCTCTATTGTCTGTTTCTGCGTATATCAGGCTGCACTTGGATAAGTTTAACATAATAAATCCTGTTGAAAAGCAATAAAAAATGTTATACTTGAACACTAGTGCTATTGGAGGTAGCAATCCTAATGTTCAATAGCAACCATTTAACTAGCCTTGCTATATTACATGCCAGCCCTGTCAATCCCCACAAGGAAAAATATTACCTCTTAGATTCCAGTATGACCCTCAAATACAGCCAAATCAGAACTCATGCTTTGCACTGATGAGGGGCAACATCCCAAAACACTGTGTTTGCAAACTGAGATTCTGGTTTGGCTTTTATTCTAAGTCAATGGCAAGGCTGGTTAAATAGTCGATATTGACATTTTGGATTCCTACTTTCCATAGGATTTCAAATCCTCTTTCTCTCTGAAGAGGCAATTTACATATTTAATTTCCCAGAGGAGCATTGCATCGCCGCCGCGGTCGGGTGTATCTGATCCCATACCTGGGCTGATGATCCGTATCACTTTCCTCTGCACTCAGTGTGTGGTGTGTTGGACTTCCCGGTGTGAAACATGGGAGTCCGCTCCCAGTCCTCTTTGTTGGGAGCCTTGCCCGCTGACGCTGACCCTTTGGACCTACCGGGCCCTGGCGGATGCCCTATCCCTCTCGGTGGGTGGTTGTCTGCTTTTGGGACTTTGGTTGGGACAGGACCTATAATCCTGCCCTCAATTGGTTAATTAGCTAGGCCGTTGGTTCCGGTTCTGGCTTCAGGGTCCAAGTAACCCCTCTGTGCACGGTTTCCGGGTCGGTTCTCCGGTGTCGGTACCAGCCGGCTCCAACCCTGTCCCGGTCCACCTCGAATCTCCGGCAGCCGTCTTCCCGTCTCCTGTTAGATATGGACCACCGTCTGCCACCTAGCCAGTACGTCGGGGCTCCAACCCCGACGCCTTTCCTCTCTCCACTTGAGCTTCACCTCCTCACTCCTCCAAACTTGAACTACCACTTTTCCCGCCCCGGGTTCTCCAGACCCCTAGGTGGGCATTTCACATCCGCCTGGTCCGGCCCAATGGTGTGTCTGTCCTACCCTAAGGGGGGGGGCTGGCTAGGGTTTCAGGTCAGCTGTATGTAACCCTGTGTGGGAAGGTGTTGTGCGGGGGCCTCTCTGTGTGACTACCTGGTTTTGCCAGGACATCACATTCCCCCTTGGTTTAATACAGACCGTCCGCGGGCTGTCCGACCACCAACGTTTATTAAACAGGAACTGTAGGAAAATGGGAAAAAAGGAATAACATGTATATTAACATTTTTCAACAATTCTTCCCATTATGGGAGGCACATATCTTGAACAGTTACAAACATCGGAACGGGACAGAACAGACCACCTTCTCAATGCACCCACCCAAAACAACCTGTTCCCTGGTGCCACCACAAAGCACTGGTGCACACCCCTTTGCCCAAGTCCAGGAACGGGTTCGGGTGATGCCCACACGGGCCGGGTAAAAAGTTCCTTACCCGACAGTCCTTGTCACGGGCCTCAAGTCCGGGGACCCCTGGCCTGGAGGGTAGCCACCGGTTGCAGTGGTGACTGGGCCTTGGCCTACTCTACCGCAGGCCCATCCTCCAATCAGCCTCTCCAGAGACTGCAGCGAGCAAACAAGAAGGTGGATAAGGGTATATTTACAGGGCCCCAAAAGTCTTTGGGTTGGCTTTTCCAGTCCAAAAGCCGTGGTTTATTTAACTGAAAAGCTGTTAATGGGGTAAACTGGGGTACCCGGGAATCGCTACCTTACTCATCATCTTGGCTTGGAGATGGCGGAGAGGGGTGAAGGTACAACTGATCACAAACTTTCACCCACTTCTTTACATCGAGGGTGAACCACCCCCTCTCTCCGCAGTGCCGGGTGTATGAGACCAACTCTCCGGGCTCCAGGTCTCGATCCGGGTGGCCAGTAGGTAGGTGTGAGGCCACATCCCTCCAGGAGACTAATATCTCGGCATCCATGCCCGGCTCGTAGATGAAGCCCCATGCTTTTTGGGAATTGAAATGCCGGACCTGTCCTTGATAGGTCGGGCCCCGCACCTTGAAGGTTGCCTGTCGGAGATTGTCCTTCTCCCGGTATGCACGGTTCTACACTTCGGCCTTCCGCTTCTCTCGGGTCGCGATCTCGGTCTTCAGCTGCTGCCACTCCCAATACGGGGCACTGGTTCTGTGCGCCACCTCCTCCTGCTCAGGAACTTGGATCATCCGGATGCCCTCACTGCCGGCTACGACTGGCCTCATGTGAAGTGGAGGGCTCCGCTGATCCGCAGCCTGCTCTGCTGTCCTGCAGGTGCATCCCGGCTGCGCCTCAGCCGGGGAGAGGTTACTGGGGAGCAGTCGACGTCTTTGCTGGTGCCGACTTCCGGTCGGGCGTCACCTCTGTTGCGGTCGGGCGGATTGCCAGGGCCGACGTCATCAAGCGCGCCGCCATCTTCGGGAATGGGGGTGATGTCATCTTTGGCGTGCCCGGGCTCGGGGCCGGAGAGGATGTCTTCCGGGCTTTGGTCTGGCGCGGGGCTGGTACAGGTGCCGGAGCGGTGGTGTGCTCATGGCCCGAGGACTTCGTTGCCGGGCCCGAGGACTCCGTTGCCGGGCCCGAGGACTCCGTTGCCGGGTCCTCGTGGGAAGATGGAACAGGTTTCACTGCCGTGGATTGGGGCAGCGGACTGATTGGGTCACTAACTGCAGGTATGGGCAGCGAGGTAGGCGACGTGGCGGACGGGGGCAGACCGAGCTCCTCAGCCTGGTGGGCCGGTTCCGGTGGAACATAGGGGCGTGGGTCTCTTACCCGCTCCGCCGAGGCCATCTCCTCTTCACGCGCCCGGACAGCTGCAGACAGATCCCTTATCTCGGTCATCCATCTTGCCAGCATATAGTTGGCCTCAGTCTGGATCCTATGGCATATCTTCGCAGTCTGGGCTTCCACCTATTCAGCAGTCCCGGGAGCTGGTTCCTCCATGATCGGGTCACCAGACCGGGCAGACATCCTCTCGAGATGGTGTCCAGGAACAGAAGATGGCAGAGTAGTGGTGTCCCTGCCTCTTATCTCCTCGGATCACATGCCGCAATTCTCGCCCGCCCCCCTGGTTTTTCGGGAGCAGTCTCTAGACGCGGCTCGCTAGTTTTGTTTTCGGCCTCAGGGTCTTACGTCCTTCCGGCCGTGTTCCCAGGAGGCGGGGCTTCAACTTTGCGCCCTTTCCCGGGGAATAAGACGCTGGGTCGTTGTTTGAGGCGCCCAAAACTGGTGGCAAAATGGCGGCTTTCCAAAATTTTTCAGCGGAACACCGCTGACAGTCCAGAACAAAGTGCACTTCCACCAGATAAGTGGATGGGTAAGAATCCTGTTCATGATGCCAAGTTTTGAGGTGTGCCGCTCCGTGCCAGCAGCCGAGTTGCTTGGATCCGGATTAGCAGTGTGGCTCGAGGGATTCTACCGGACCCGGGGGTCGCGCATACACTTCAAATAAAAGGGGACGTATTTGTACGGGATTTGCAGTAAACTGTTTGTGACGCCACCCACGGTGTGTGGTGAAGTGTAGCACCACCGCTGCTGTTGTGGGACTCCCGGGGGCGATGGAAAGGCAGCTGGATGTTAACCCCTCCGTGGGTAGGGATGGATGCCCCGGGACCCAGTGTCTTTATGCCGGGGATGGTGATTGCAGGGGCCGGCCCGCCCGGTCGGAACGGGGGATGTTAGGTTACTCACGGTTGAATAAATCACACAAGTCCAGTGGTAAACCAAGGTGCTGGTGGCCGGCCGCCGCGGTCAGGTGTATCTGATCCCACACCCGGGCTGATGATCCGTATAACTTTCCTCTGTGCTGAGTGTGTGGTGTGTTGGACTTCCCAGTGTGAAACATGGGAGTCTGCTCCCGGTCCTTTTTGTTGGGAGCCTTGCCCACTGACGCTGACCCTTGGGATCTACCGGGCCCTGGCGGATGCCCTATCCCTCTCGGTGGGTGGTTGTCTGCTTTTGGGACTTTGGTTGGGACAGGACCTATAATCCTGCCCTCAACTGGTTAATTAGTTAGGCCGTTGGTTCCGGTCCTGGCTTCAGGGTCCAAGTACCCCCTCTGTGCACGGTTTCCAGGTCGGTTCTCCGGTGTCGGTACCGGCGGGCTCCAACCCTGTCCCGGTCCACCTCGAATCTCCGGCAGCCGTCTTCCCGTCTCCTGTTAAATACGGACCACCATCTGCCACCTAGCCAGTACGATGGGGCTCCAACCCCGATACCTTTCCTCTCTCCACTTGAGCTTCACCTGCTCACTCCTCCAAACTTGAACTACCACTTTTCCCGCCCCGGGTTCTCCAGACTCCTAGGTGGGCGTTTCTCATCTGCGTAGTCCGGCCCACTGGTGTGTCTGTCCTACCCTAAGGGGGGGTGGCTAGGGTTTCAGGTCGGCTGTCTATAACCCTGTGTGGCAAGGTGTTGTGCGGGGGCCTCTCTGTGTGACTACCTGGTTTTGCCAGGGTGTCACAGTTACCCCAAGTGATAAGCAAGCACAATCATGCTCTTGTGCTTAGTACTCATTAGGAGAAGTTGGATGGTTGGATGGGGCAATTTGAACAACCCAGGATAGTGGAAGTAAAAGGGGGTGTTACGGGGGAACCGGCAGATTAGGACCAGGGGGTATATATCCCAATCGCGAGTCAGGGCCCACCGTGCTCTAGATGGTAATGGAGCTGCTGGCACCCTGTGGATTAGGCGGAGATTATAGAGCTGGATGGCTCTGAGATAACCCAGGGGACCGGTCACGTGTGTAGTGACACGTCAGACCGGACGACAACCCAGTTAGCGTTTCGGTGGAATTGGCGCAACCCCAACCACGTGTGCAGGGAACACGTTAGGCCGGATGGCGACCAGGTAGCATTGACCGGGAAGCCAAGGAGGATAATAGGTTCACACACCGAATCCTGGAACACCCTGTTAACTCCACAGGGGTCCTGATGTATGCTGTCTGTGTGCGTAGGAGGCACAACTGAACAGGTGGCACAACAGGTGTGTTGTTCGTATGCGTAGAGGGCACTCTCGGACAGGTGACGCAGCAGGTATGCTGTCCGTGTGCGTAGGAGGCAACACTGGACAGATGACGCAGCAGCCGCAGCCCAGTTGACGCCACTGGACTGCTATAGCACAACAGGAACAGTATCAAGGAAGCACGGCGCCTGACCCTCATGTACTGAGCCACGAATCTTGGCGTGACAGGCACCGTTCGCCTAGCCCTACCTACCGCTTCCAACAAGGCTTATGCCACCATGAATTCTAAGTGAATATGAGTGAAGACTGCGCATCTCCATGTTGTCGCCAGCCCCTTTTATAACTTAGATCCGCCCCAAGCCCAGGGTGGAACCACTAAGGTCCAATAGCAGAGTGCCATATCATCAGCGACGTCACCAGCGGCCTATCCGGAACCGCCACGTCAATGATGACCTCATGGCAGCCACGCCCCAAACACTTCAGCAGTCATCGTCTGACGACCAATGGTGAGGTGCCAGATCATAGGTGCGGGCCTCTGCGAGCCAGTCCAGAGCGGCCACGTCATCAGGACACCTGACACCCTCTGCTCTATCAGGGCCTGCCACCTCACGGACATACTCTGTGAGGTCCTTACCGGACCTAAGCTCTGATGCACTAAGTGCCTGAGCATGCTCAGTAGCCTGAACAACAGACTCAGAAATCGGACTATCTGCCTGAGCATGCTCAGTAGGCACATCCCAGAACTTAGACACAGCACAAAGTCCAAGTACCTGTGCAAAGAGGCTGTTAGGATTAATTGTGGGAGCATGCTCAGTAGCCTGAACTGAGGACTTAGTCTTAGAAATGACACAATCAGGCTGAGCATTCTCAGTAGGAACAACACCGGGCTTAGACTCTGGCTGGGGTAAATCGGCACACGCATGCGCACTAACCGCCTCTCTACACTTAGACGTGGTGGAAGGAACAGCCAACTGGACAACCCGAGGCACGGCCAAGAACGGCAGCCGGCGCCTGGGCACAACAGGAACCGCAGCAGGCTGCTTACGGCTATGGTGGCGCCGCTTCGTAACAGGGGGACTCAAGCATTTTTCCGAAAGAATTCCCAAGAAAAATGTTGAAGTCCCGCACTGACTTCTGTCATACTCAGGTGCTCAAGTCTCACCCATCCGAGCATCCAACTGCTCTTAACGAGCACTGAGCACCCGAGCATGGTAGTGCTCACTCGTCACTAGTTACCCACTAGATCCAAAAAATGTTATGTACCACAAAATGGTACCAAAATAAAAACCTTCAACTCATCTTGCAAAAAATACATATAGCTGTGTGCCAGAAACTAAAAATGTTACAGCTCTCAGAATATGTCATCCAACAAAGTTTTTCATAAAAATAGAATTTTTAGTGTGTGATAGAAAAAAGTCACAGCATACTGCGAGTGGATGCCAAAACCATGCAAAATTTGCCAATATAAGTCAATGGGTGCGAGAAAAAAACAGATGCAACACAGTCCATCCTAGTGACTTCTGTTTTTTATGGACACATTACTATTCTGTAGCATAGAACACTGTAAATGGTCCTGTAAATGATTGTAAATGAATAATTGACGCTGCAAAAAAAAAAACGGATTGCACACTGACAGCACATGGATGGCACACAGATGACAAGTGAGAAAAAAATCTTCCTACTTTTCTTTATGAAAATTGAACCTATTTTTTAATACGCTCATGTGACTCCAGTCTAACCCAAAGTAAGTGACCACATGTTTGTAATTACTGTAGCTGAGAGAGCCCAATTAACAATTTTTGGTTGGTGTGTCTCCAGAAGGAAAAGCTGGGCACAATGTATAGGCACTAAACTGGCATGTCTGAAATTCTCCAGAAAAAAAACATGGCGTGAATGTTACAAAGAGGGCTGTGCGGATCCGGACTGTAAAAGTCCGGATCCAAGCGGTTTCAGCGCTATATCTGTGCGGGATTCCAGGTGCATGATGCAATTAATAAAAATAAACAAAACCAGAAATAAATGAGAGTTTCATACTTACTGATACTCGGTGTCATGGCGGGACACTGCTTCCAGGTCGCGCATTCACTTCCTGTACTATCCATCGCATACACACAGCTTTTCATGTTTTCCTTGCCCACCGGCCATCCTCTCATCTGTGATTGGTTCCAGGCTGATATATATGTTCTTTGTTTTGCCTTTACACATAAAAAATAATAATAATAAAATATTCTTTTCCACTTCCTTCACTACTAGAATGTGCAGAGTCCTCTTCTGTAGCCGGCTCAGAGACCGTCAGATGATATTGATAAGCCTGAAAATTAGGGGAGACCGCACGTCGTTTCTTTTTAATTATTTATTTATTTAAAAAAAAAAACCTCATGCGGTTTTTCTTAGACTGCAGTCACACTTGTGAGGGATTCCCACGAGTCTGACATCGCAGCACAGCCGCACATTTCTGATAGGAGCGTGCACTTCCTGTCAGACGATTTCAGCACCAAATATGCACCTCCTGGCAAAAATTGCGGAAAAAAAATGCTTGAAAACATCGTATTTTTTGCCAGGAAGTGTAGATTGGATGCAGGTATATGGTGTAAACATTTCAGCACCAAATTTGCATACCTTGGCCCAAAAATGAAGAAAAAAATTTCTGCTAGCAGGTGTAAATTTGGTGCTAAAATCTGGTGCAGACGATTTCAGCACCTAATGTGAACCTGCTGGCAGAAAAAAGCGGAAAAAAATGTGACAAAAAGCGCGGCAAAAAACATGGTAAATAAATGTGTCAAAACACCGTGTTTTTTGCCAGGAGGTGTAGATTGGATGCAGGAATATGGTGTAAAAAATTCAGCAGAAAATCTGTATCTCTTGGCCAAAAAACCTGCGTTTTTCTGCTAAGAGATGCAGATTTGTGAACTCAGTGACCTCCACCTGAGGTCAGGTTACTTGAAATCACAGGTGAAGGACCGTAGGAATCTCCAGCTGTGACCGCAAATGACCTGAGTGACGTCACTGCTCATTGCGCAGCTCATTAATTCTCTGGAACTTACAGAGAGCGGTCATGCTCTATAGCTTCTCTCTGTGATATTCAGATGTAGCAGAGCTGAAGCGGCGTGGGACCTCGTGTGGATTACGCCGGAGCTGCAGGGTGTTGGGGGTTAATAAAGTGGTGAAGGAGGGGGCGTTTGTATTTTATTCCAAATAAATGATTTTTATCTGTGTGTTTATTTACTGTTATTTACAGGTTTGTGATGCAGGTATCTGATAGACGCCTGTGCCAAACCTAGGGCTTAGTAGCAGCTGTGTGCTGCTATTAACCTCTCATTATCCCGATTGGCACCGAATCACGCCACCGGGAAGAGCCGGTATCGCACCGGGATTGTTTTATCTAATAGATGCGGCAATACCGGGTGGCTGCGGGCTGGAATACCAGCCCCCAGCCAGCATTATCATGGCTGGGGATGCAAATTAGGGGGAACCGCTTGTCGTTTTTTATTTAATTACTTATTTAACTTAAAAAAAAGCTGCATGCGGTTTCTCTTAGACTAGAATCACACATGCGAAGGACTCGCACGAATCTGCCATGGCATCACCCAGCAAAGCCTCGCACGTGTGACTGGATACACAGGACAGATACAGCCTGACAGCTGGGGCTGCAGCCGCAAGCTATATTTGTGCTGCCAATTGTTTGTTTTTTATCACGATACTGACCTGCAGACACTTGCATTGCTTTCCCTGCCCACAGGCCATCCTGGCGCCTGTGATTGGTTGCAGTCAGCTGACATGCTGACACTCAGGGAGGGGGTTTGTCTAGCTGCAACCAATTACACGCACCGGTGGGAGGGGAAAACAATGAATATTGAATTGTCGGCTCCGGAAGGGAATAGCGTCACCCAGAAGGAGTGTGCCGCCATGACAGCGCCTCGGTGAGTATGCCACGCTCGCTTCTACCCCCCTACCCCCTCCACAAACGTTTTTAATCTCCAGATTCCGGTCCCCATTGACTTATATGGCCACCGGATTCCGGAGCGGATCAGACTCTTTTTAAATCTGGTAGTGATCTGGCGGTCGCGGATTTTTGGGCGTTCGATCAGCTCTAGTTACAAAGTAAAAAGACACCTGTAGTACCAAAATAGTCACTGTATCCATAGATAAATTGAGAGGTCCAATTTCTAAATTGGGGGGGTCACTTTTAGAGTTTTTCTCCTGTTCTCTGCAAAAAAAGGAGCAAACTATTCCAGCAAAATCTGTGCTCTAAAAGCCAAATAGCGCTCCTTCCTAGTAAGCCCTACCGTGTGGCCAAACAGTAGTTTGCGAGTACAGATGGAGCATCACTACCATTGGGAGAAATTACACAACAAATTGTGGAGTCAAGTCAACCATTCTGTAACTTTGCAGCTAATAAAAATTACATAGTTACATAGGTTGAAAATAGACCTGGGTCCATCTAGTTCAACCTTCCTCCACCAATTATACATTTTGTCATTAAGTTATTTATAACTGACAATGTTGTGAGGAAATCATCCAGCCCTTTTTGATAAGCTGTTATAGTATCTGCCATTACTACCTCTTGTGGTAGGGCATTCCACAGTCTGACTGCTCTTACTGTAAAGAACCTTTTCCTATTTATTTGCCAGAATCGCTTTTCTTCCACTCGCAGTGAGCGCCCCCTTGTCCTTAATATTGTCTTTGGAAGAAATAAGTCATGTGCCAGTCCTTTATATTGACCACACATGTATTTATACATATAAATGAGATCTCCTCCGAGACTTCTTTTTTTCTTGTTTTCTTTTTTTGTTTATCTAAATGTTATATTTAAACACTAAAATGTTATATTTCCTCAATGTTTCAATGTTAAAAAATTCCGTGAGACACTTGTGCATTTATTATGCTCGCTATGCCCTAAAGATAAATTCCTCAAGCAGTGATATTTCCAATATGGGGGTCACTCGTGGCAGTTACTGCTTTTTTGGCACTTCAGGAACTCTGGAACAGTGTCCAAATCACAAAGGGAAAAAGTATTAGACACACTTCAAATCCTAAAGGTTCCGTGTTCCTTCCATAAATTTGCTATTGAAATCAGGACAGGTGATTGGCTGGGTCATTCTAGCAGCTTTTTTTTCTTTCTCTCAAACTATTTGTGAGTTTCCTTGGCTCTGTGTTTGGTATCATTGTCTTCCTGAAGAAATGCCGATTCTCATCTTTAGAAATATATTTACTTAGAAAATTAATGACGTGTTCAATACTCATTTAATCCGCTTTATAGCTCCCATCCTTGGATTCTTCTGTTTATATGTCCTCCATCCTGATATATATGTTCCTTCTTTTGACTTAACACATAAAAAATGATAGTAATAAAATATTCTTTTCACTTCCTTCACTACTAGAATGTGCAGAGTCCTCTTCTGTAGTCGGCTCAGAGGCCGTGAGATGATATTGATAAGCCTGCTATGGTGATACATCATGTCACTACCATGCAACACCAATGCTTGGCATGTGTCTTCAGTTGCCAGCCTGTGATTGGCCGGCAGTGTGTGTTGCAGTGCAGTGCATCAACAGGTCTCTGCCTATCATTACACTTCAGTTGAATGTGTATCCACAGATGCACATCCAGCTGAAGTAGGCGCTGTGGTTGATGCCCCCCACTCCCCCCGCAGCATGGTCCGATCGTTACACCCTGTGCATCAGTTTCTTGTCTGTGCAAAATGCCATTTGACTCCTGACTCTGCACCTAAACCAGTTGCACATGTGGTATGTCCACCCCTTCTTTATACTCATCCACTTCAAAATGTCACAACTGTGTTAAAGCTTTGCGCAACCTCTAGGTTGTGATGCCTATGCAGATCTGTGTCTATATTCTTCCGATTTTATTGAGAACCATACAAGGTAGTCATGAACTATACAGAAGCATAGTACAGAGCTGTAGAGACTCTCAGTGCATTCCTCTGTGCTTGAAAGACACAGTTTTTGGCATAATCAAGTTCTGGTAAGAACCCTAAAATTATTATGCTTCTCCATTTATTTACGAGGGGCTGCTAATAAGTCCTTGGCTTTGTGATCTTTTATTGTTTCTATGGTAACGAATGTTACATCACATGAAAACCTTATGTGTCTATTATATGTTTTCAAAATTTTGCTTGTTGCTTATGGCAACAGTGTTCTACGCACGCGGGAAAACAAAATGGCGGAGTCTAATGCAAAAGTCACAGCAACTGAGAGCAGAGGAGTGATAAAATTCTTGTTTCTGCAAAGAAAGTCCGCAAAGGATACTCATGGTGATATGTTGCAGATATTGGAGGATCAATGCCCTTCATATTCCACAGTTAAGAACTGGGTTGCCAAATTTAAAACAGGCCACTTCAGCACCAATGATGAGAAATGTCCTGGACGACCGAGAGTGGTTGTTGTTCCGGAGATCGTCAATGCTGTGCACAACCTCATACTGGAGAATCGACGAATTTCAGCTAAAGCAATAGCAGACATCATGGAGATTTCCCGTGAACGTGTTTGTGTGACTATCCATGGACATATGGACATGAAGAAGCTATCTGCAAAGTGGGTCCCCAAATGTTTGACAACAGATGAGAAAATCATGCGAGTTAAAACTTCCCGGTCCACTTGCCAGCATTTCCAGACTGATAAGACCTTCCTGGATCGACTGGTCACTATGGTTGAGGCGTTGATTTATTTGTATGACCCTGAAAACAAGGAGCAGTCAAAAGAGTGAAGTTACAGTGGTTCTCCTTGTCCAAAGAAGATCAGAGTGCGAAAATCAGCCACTAAGGTTATGACACCTGTGTTCTGGGATAAGGAGGGCGTGCTGCTGGTGGACTACCTTCAAAAGGGTTCCACCATCAATGCAAGGTATTACATTGAACTTTTGAACCAATTGGAAGCAGCTCTGAAGGCCATAAGGTGCAGCAAGCTGTACAAACGAATCTTGTTTCTGCAAGACAACGCCTCCGCTCACGCTGCCCAGCAACCACGGCAAAACTGGCAGAGCTGGGCTTCCAGCTGATTGACTACCCACCTTATTCACCAGCTCTATTTCCCTCCAACTATCATCTATTTCCAAACCTGAAGAAACACCTGAAGAGTACCAAATTTGACACCATTTCTGATGCCATAGCTGCTACATATGCCTGGCTTGAGGCACAACCAAAATCTTTCTTTTTGCTAGGCTTACAGAACTTAAATACCAATGTAAGGAGTGTTTTGACATCAGTTGAGAGTATATGGAATAAATGTAATGTTTCATCATCCTATCTCGGTTCTTTCTGGGTAAAGCCAAAGACTTATCAGCAGCCCCTCGTATTAATGTAACTAAGTTCATATATATCAAAATATTTACATTTAGGTTTTTTCTAAATGTTTTAACAGTTATCCAACAAGTGTTCCGCAGGTGTAAATGTTTGAAAAAGCTCTAAACCTGTGAAGAACTAACAACAATGGAATAGCATTATTCATCATGGTGCTACCTGATGAGCACTGGGAAAAAAATATGGGCTGTTAGAGCCGTGCTCTTATTCTCTCTCAGGTAGACGTGGTGGATCGGCCGATTCTGAGTGTGATGCTTCAACACACCAAGACAAGACAAGTCCGTAGTGTATTAAAATAACACTGTTTAATAGCAGAAATGGGAAGGTTTTATACCTTTCAAGCTGATTACAAGACATGTGATATGGTTGCACAATCTTAGGTGGATTCCAAATATAGTCATTAGACCAAGGCCAATCTTTGTTATACTAACGAAGGACAGTATTTCCTTGGGCTCCAAGGAAATACTTGAACACATAACCACATAAGGGAGTACAGTGTCTCAAGGCTATAATGGATAGCAAAAGCTGGAAGGATACAAAGGTTTTAAGGGATGTGATAAGTATGATGCCAAGTTTCATTAAACAATAAGACATATTTTGGGATTAGAGACACAATTAATCAGACTTTGGAATACAAACAGTATATTCCAAGAAAGGTACATACTTATAAGGGGATAACAATAAGGGGACAACAATTCTAGGAAACCAAGTTATCACCATAGCAAATAGTAGATGTGGAATAGAACATCAATTACTCATATACTTGGTTATACAAAACTTATATAAGCAAAATGGCTTCTCTAACAGGGGTGAAAAAAAAAAAACAAGTGTAGAAATACTCACCACATATAAAGGGTTTTCATACCGTGTTTCCCTGAAAATAAGACAGTGTCTTCTATTTTTTTTTTGTCCTAAAAAGCATTAGGGCTTATTTTCGGGGTATGGCTTACTCTCGGAGAAACATGTTTGGAGGAAAGTTTACCCCCCCAAAAAAATGCAGGTCCCCATTCCCAGGATAGTCTTACTTACCAGACCCTGGGCGTCTGCGTGGCACCTAGGTCCTCCTGCGATCTCCGGCGGATGCTCCCAGCAGATGAACTGCACACTGTTCTCCCCTCCTTTTGACCGACACTCACACATCAGATCACACACAATTACAAACTCATGAGATCACACATACAAACATACAATTGTGCGCGCACACACTCAACACATCCGGTGATACCACTTGCTTCCAGACAGCAGGAGACTCTCTGCTCTCTTGTCTCTATGATGCATTCCACCACTGGATCCTACATGTATTCCACCCGAAGGTCCTCAAGCTTCACTGCACAGTGACACAGGTCCTTATGCCACCCAGAAGCAATCGATATCACTGGATGTGGTGAGTGTGTGTGTGCAATCTGATGTGTGATTGTGTGTGTGTGTGCAATCTCAGGTGTGTGTGATCTGATATGTGTGGGTGTGCATTCCACCGCAGGTCCTTGATGCGTTCCACTGCTCCCCGTTGGCATCTAGTGAGTATGAACGCGGCGTCTTCTGTTGTCTTTCTTCTTTCTTTTGGGGGTGTCTGTTTTCTTTAATGAAGTGTCCTGCAGTATTCTTTAACTTTTTTGACTGCATGGACACTTGATTATTGAATTGCGACTAGGGCTTATTTTAGGGGTAGGTCGTATATTTAAACCTTGCTGAAAACTCCCGATGGGCCTTATTTTCGGGTTAGGTTAGTTCAGGGAAACACTGTAGATAGGCTATGAAACTCTGTGGTTAGTCTAAATCTTATATTCTCTGTATGCTTCAGAATCTTTGTAAGTTATTTACTATATCCCACATATAACAAAAAATCTTAAGTATGTTTCAGTATTTGCAGAACAGTACCAATTTACCTGCAATGGCAACCCTGCAAGGCTGAATTGGAGAGCTCAGTTTTAGCTCCAAATTTATCCCATGGAAATGCTATATGCATTTTACATGGAGAGAAAATAAACAGAATTTCAATTTAACTCACTTTAAGACTGTATAACCATCCAAATCTTCTCAGAGGTATATATTTACCTCCATACAGTAAGTGTCATAAGGCAATTTCTTAAACTAAGTCAACTCTGTCTGCCGATAGAAATTTATGATGGTTGCAACATAAAAGGAAATGACCTACATGATAGTTAATGGAATTCTGAATAAGCATGTCCCAGGAACAAATTATTTACGATAGATTCTCAATATACCTTACATAGCTTTTAGCAGTCTTCATGTCCATTGTAGAAAAATAGGATTTCTGAATGAAGTTGAATTATCTTTTCTATTTTTATGAACATGTGAGACATGAGAAATAGAAAGTGGATGACTTCTGAAAAGCATAGTGCACTGCCTGCTTGTCCTGATGAGGTAAGAATTTCTAAGATGGACATTATATTTTTGCACACTTTTCTGTTATTTAATAATAAGCAGTATTATTATTATTATTATTATTATTATTATTATTATTATTATTATTATTCTTTTTGCAAATGTCAGACCAAAGCAAAAAGATTTGCAAGATGCTGATCCAGTGGTCATGTTGGTAGTCATGCCGAGCCTACTAAACAGAAGAGGTGGAGTGGATGACAGCAGGTAGGAGGGGTTCACAGGGCTCTTCTCCAGTGGCCATAGACTACCGACGCTGCCACTAGATGAGGGTCCTGAGATTGTTTTTCAAACAACAATAGAAATCAATCAATGATTGACAGCAAAATGTTGTGATATTTAGTGGAGCATTCCAGGTGCCTTGTTTTAATTAATCAAATAACTATTCCTTCACATATGAAATATATATATATATATATACAGTATATATATATATATATATATATATATATATATATATATATAGTATATATATATACAGAATATAAAATGTATATTAATATATATATATATCTATATATATAATTGACTTATTCTGTCTGTCTGTCTGTCTGTCTTGCTCAAAAATTACGTCGTTACGGTGACAACCGTCGCATTGGCCACTCGGCTTGGTCAGGCCACGCCCCCTGGAAACATTGGCCGCTTGGCTTGGCCGGGCCACGCCCCCCGGACACATTAGCCGCTTGGCTGGGCCACGCCCTCCGCATGCATTCGCCGCTCGGCTCGGCCCGGCCACGCCCCTCACACGCATTGGCCGGCCCGGCTCAACCCTGCCATGCCCCGGCACGCACATTGTGCCGGCTCGGCCACGCCCCCCCGTACACTGTGCCCGCTCGGCCACGCCCCAACATACTGTGCCCGCTCGGCCACGCCCCCACACACTGTGCCCGCTCGGCCACGCCCACTCGCGCACTGTGCCCGCACGGTCACGCCCCACACACACTGTGCCCAATTGGCCACACACCCCGCACACTGTGCCCGCTCGGCCACGCCCCACACACACTGTGCCCAATCGGCCATACACCCCGCACACTGTGCCCGATCAACCACGCCCCCACGCACACTGTGCCCGCTCGGCCATGCCCGCCGCACACTGTACCCACTCGGCAACGCACCCGCACACTTTGACCGCTCAGCAACGACCCCCCGCACACTTTGCCCGCTCGGCCACGCCCCCCACACACATTGGGCACCTATACACCTCCTCCCAGGACTACTCCACCTATTAGACTCCCCCCAGGACTACTCCTACTATTAGACTCCTCCCCCCAGAACTATTCCTAGTATTAGACTCCTCCCCCAGGACTACTCCTCCTATTAGACTCCTATTCCCCCAGGACTACTCCTCCTATTATATTCCTCTCTCCCCAATACTACTCCTACTATTAGACTCCTCTCCCCCCAGGAATACTCCTCCTATTATACTCCTCTTCCCCCAGGACTACTCCTACTACTAGACTCCTCGCCACAGGACTACTCCTACTATTAGACTCCTCCCCACAGGACTACTCCTCCTATTATCCTCCTCTCCCCCAGGAGTACTCCGCCTATTATAATCCTCACTTCCAGAACTACTCCTCCTATTATCCTCCTCTCCCACCAGGACTACTACTATTATCCTCCTCTCTCCCCAGGACTACTCCTCCTACTATACTCCCCTCCCCCCAGGACTACTCCACCTATTATCCTCCTCTCTCTCCAGAACTACTCCTCCTATTATAATCCTCACCTCCAGGACTACTCCTCCTATTATCCTCCTCTCCCACCAGGACCACTACTCCTATTATCCTCCTCTCACCCCAGGAATACTCCTCCTATTATCCTCCTCTCCCCCCAGGACTACATCTTCTATTATACGCCTCTCCCCACAGGACTTCTCCTCCTATTATCCTCCTCTCACCCCAGGACTACTCCTCCTATTATACTTCTCTCCCCCCAGGACTTCTCCTCCTGTTAAACTCCTCACCCCCCAGGACTACCCCTCCTATTATACTTCTCTCCCCCAGGACTACTCCTCCTATTATACTCTTCTCTCCCCAGGACTACTCCTCCTATTATCCTCCTCTCCCCCCGGGACTACTCCTTCTATTATACTCCTCTCCCCCCAGGACTACTCCTCCTATTATACTCCTCTCCCCCCAGGACTACTCTTCCTATTATAATCCTCACTTCCAGGACTACTCCTCCTATTATCCTCCTCTCCCACCAGGACTACTACTCCTATTATCCTCCTCTCTCCCCAGGACTACTCCTCCTACTATACTCCCCTCCCCCCAGGACTACTCCTCCTATTATCTTCCTCTCTCCCCAGGACTACTCCTCCTATTGTACTCCTCTCCCCCAGGACTACTTCTCCTATTATAATCCTCACCTCCAGGACTACTCCTCCTATTATCCTCCTCTGCCCCCAGGAATACTCCTCCTATTATAATCCTCTCTACACAGGACTACTCCTCCTTTTATACTCCTCTCCCCCAGGACTATTCCTCCTATTATACTCCTCTCTCCCCAGGACTACTCCTCCTTTTATCCTCCTCTCCCCCAGAACTACTCATCCTATTATCCTCCTCTCCCCCAGGACTACTCCTGCTATTATACTCCTTTCCCCCCAGGACTACTTCTCCTATTATCCTCTACCCTCCTCTCCCCCCAGGACTACTCATCCTATTATCCTCCTCTCTCCCCAGGACTACTCCTCCTATTATACTCCTCTCTCCCCAGGACTACTCCTCCTATTATCCTCCTCTCCCACCAGGACTACTCTTTCTATTATACTCCTCTCCCCCAGGTCTACTCCTATTATACTCCTCTCCCCCTTGAACTACTCCTCCTATTATACTCCTCTCCTGCCAGGACACCTCCTCCTATTATCCTTCTCTCACCCAAGGACTATTTCTCCTAATAGACTCCTCTCTCCCCAGGACTACTCCTCCTTTTATCCTCCTTTCCCCCCAGGACTACTTTTCCTATTATCCTCCTTTCCCCCAAGGACTACTCCTGCTATTATACTCCTTTCCCCCAAGGACTACTTCTCCTATTATCCTCTACCCTCCTCTCCCCCCAGGACTACTCATCCTATTATCCTCCTCTCTCCCCAGGACTACTCCTCCTATTATCCTCCTCTCCCACCAGGACTACTTCTTCTATTATACTCCTCTCCCCCAGGTCTACTCCTATTATACTCCTCTCCCCCTTGGACTACTCCTCCTATTATACTCCTCTCCCCCCAGGACACCTCCTCCTAATATCCTTCTCTTACCCAAGGACTACTTTTCCTAATAGACTCCTCTCTCCCCAGGACTACTCCTCCTTTTATCCTCCTTTCCCCCCAGGACTACTTATCCTATTATCCTCCTTTCCCCCAAGGACTACTTCTCCTATTATCCTCCTCTCTCCCCAGTGCTACTCCTCCTATTTTACTCTTCTATCCCCAGGGTTACTTCTCCTATTATTCTCCTCTCCCCCAGGACTACTCCTATTATCCTCCTCTCTCCCCAGGACTACTCCTCCTGTTATACTCGTCTCCCCCCATGACTACTCCTCCTATTATACTCCTCCCACCCCAGGACTACTCCTCCTATTATACTCCTCTTCCCCAGGACTACTCCTCTTATTATACTCCTCTCCCCACAGGACTACTTGACCTATTATCCTCCTTTCTCCCCAGGACTACTCCTCCTATTATACTCCTCTCTCCCTCAGGACTACTCCTATTATCCTCCTCTCTCCCCAGGACTACTCCTCCTATTATAATCCTCACCTCCAGGACTACTCCTCCTATTATCCTTCTCTCCCCCCAGGACTACTTCTCCTATTATCCTCCTCTCTCCCCAGGACTACTCCTCCTATTATCCTCCTCTCCCCCCAAGACTACTCATCCTATTATTCTCCTCACCTCTAGGACTACTCCTCCTATTATCCTCCTCTCCCCCAGGACTACTCCTCCTATTATACTCCTCACCTCCAGGACTACTCCTCCTATTATCCTCCTCTCCCCCCAGGATTACTCCTCCGATTATTCTCCTCTTTCCCCAGGACTACTCCTCCTATTATCCCCCTCTTGTGGCGCCCTGGACTAGCCAGGTAGCCACAGACAAAACACACACACACACCCCCACCCCCGGACAGTTACATTAGTCAGAAACAAAACCCTTGTTGCCTCCCTCCAGGGTCTGATGTCCACACCAGGTGGGGCGGAGCCAGGCAGTGTGCCCCGCCCACCGAGGAGTTCACAGGCCTGGAGGCGGGAAAAGCAGTGAGTTGCAGTTAGAGTTTGGATTAGATCAGTTCAGGAGGTGAAAGTGAGATTTCACGTACTGTGAGTGTCTGGGTTGGAACCCAGGCACTGAGAGCAAGGTTGGCAGACGGTGGTGGCCATCTGCAGGAGTTGGTGGAACTCCGCAGAGCCATAAGGACCGGGGCTGGGCGGTGGCCCATCGGTACCGGACCGGGGAACGGAGTGAAGCTAAGCACACACAGGCAGGGCCATCGGACCCCGACCAGGCTTGGAGCCGCCGTCAATAGTCAAATCCGAATGTGACAGGAACCCCTGGGGTTCCCTAACAACCAAGTCCCAATTGAAGGCAACCGCTCACACCGTGAGGACATACAGCCACCGACACTGGCTAGAAGTCTAAGGGCCAGCGTCTGCGGGCAAAACAGGCTCCTCCAGTATCTATACACCGGGGAGCGGACTACCGTTGGGAAGCCATTGGCGTCAACACAGTAAACAAAGGTGCAGGGAGAGACAGCCACCATCACCTGTCCGGGGAGAGAGAGACACTGCAGCCGGCTGCGGGATCCGTCAATCCAGCCGTTTGGTTTACCGGAGACTTTGTGCATCTATTGCTGAGTGAGTACACCCATGCCATCCGTCACCGCGCGGTGCTATCCCTGCAACCCTGCACCTAACCAACCCTGCCTCCCCGTCACACAGCCGGGCCCCGGGACCACCAACCTTTACCCACGGAGGGGGAAAACAACATCCCAGCTGCTCCCTACCATCACTCCCGGGATCCCCGTCACCAGCAGCGGTGGTGCCCATCTTCACCACAACCCGTGGGTGGCGTCACGGACTAAATCCACAAACAAACTACCCCCTTTTCACTCACGGGCGAGGAGCGCCGCTCGAGTTCCCGGATCCGGCCCACCGCTCGAGCCACCAAGCAGCCGCCGCAGAGCCGGACCCGAGTGTTAGCGAGCGCAGCGCCCCGCCGCCCGCGACACTCTCCCCCCAGGAATACTCCTCCTATTATACTCCTTTCTCCTGAGGATAACTCCTCCTATTATCCTCCTCTCCCCCCAGGACTACTCCTTCTATTATACGCCTCTCCCCCCAGGACTACTCTTCCTATTATACTCTTCTCCCCCCAGGACTACTCCTCCTATTATACTCTTCTCCCCCCAGGACTACTCCTCCTATTATACTCCTCTCTCCCCAGGACTACTCCTCCTATTATACTCCTCTCTCCCCAGGACTACTTCACTTATTATACTCCTCTCCCCCAGGACTACTCTTCCTATTATACTCCTCTCCCCCCAAGACTACTCCTCCTATTATACTCCTCTCCCCCCAGGACTTCTCCTCCTATTATACTCCTCTCCCCCCAGGACTACTCCTCCTTTTATACTCCTCTTCCCCCAGGGCTACTTCTCCTATTATACTCCTCTCCCCCCAGGACTATTCCTCCTATTATACTCCTCTCTCCCCAGGACTACTCCTCCTTTTATCCTCCTCTCCCCCAGGACTACTCATCCTATTATCCTCCTCTCCCCCAGGACTACTCCTGCTATTATACTCCTTTCCCCCCAGGACTACTTCTCCTATTATCCTCTACCCTCCTCTCCCCCCAGGACTACTCATCCTATTATCCTCCTCTCTCCCCAGGACTACTCCTCCTATTATACTCCTCTCCCCCCAGGACTACTCCTCCTATTATACTCCTCTCCCCCCAGGACTACTCCTCTTATTATACTCCTCTCTCCCCAGGACTACTCCTCCTACTATCCTCCTCTCCCCCCAGGACTACTCCTTCTATTATATGCCTCTCCTCCCAGGACTACTCCTCCTATTATACTCCTCTCCCCCAGGACTACTCCTCCTATTATACTCCTCTCCCCCAAGGACTACTCTTTCTATTATACTCCTCTCCCTCCAGGACTATTCCTCCTATTATACTCCTCTCCCCCCAGGACTACTCCTCCTATTATACTCCTCTCCCCCCAGGACTACTCCTCCTATTATCCTCTATCCTCCTCTCCCCCAAGGACTAGTTGTCGCGAGCGGGTAAGGATGCCGCTGCGCATGCTAACGCTCTGGTCCGGCGCTGCCGCGGTGGCTGCTCGGTGGCTCAAGCGGTGGGCCGGATCCGGGGACTCGAGCGGCGCTCCTTGCCCGTGAGTGAAAGGGGGGTAGTTTGGTTTGGGGATTTGGTCCGTGATGCCACCCATGGGTTTTGGTGAGGTTGGGCACCACCGCTGCTGGTGACGGGGATCCCGGGAGTTATGGCAGGGAGCAGCCGGGATGTTGTTTTCCCCCTCCGTGGGTAGGGGTTGGTGGTCCCGGGGCCCAGTGAGATGATAGGGAGGCAGGGTTGGATGGGTGCAGGGTCGCCTGGACTGGGCAGCGCGGTGCCAGATGGCACGGTAGTACTCACTCAGCCACAAAGCTACGCAAAGTCTCTGGTAAACCAAATGGCTGGATGGACGGGTCCCGCAGCCGGCTGCTGTTGCTTCTCCCGGACGGTTTGTGGTGGCTGCCTTTCTCTGCACCTTTGTGGATGTTCGGTCCGGATGGATTCCCACCGGTAACCCGCTCCCCGGAGTGTGTATGCGCCGGAAGAGCCCTTTTGCCCGCAGTATCTGGCCCTTGGAACTCTAGCTGTGGCGGTAGCTGTATTTCCTTTTGCTGGTCGGGACGGTTGCCTTCAATCGGGTCTCGGCTGCTAGGAAACCCCTGGGGTTCCGGTCACTGACGGATTTGCCTCTAATGGCGACTCCAAGCCTGGTCGGGGTCCGTAGGCCCTGCCTGTGTGTGCTGGCTTCACTTCGCTCCCCGGTTCGGTACCGGCGGGCCACCACCCGTCCCCGGTCCTACGGTTCCGCGTTGATCTGCCTCTCCTGCAGACGGCCATCACCGTCTGACAACCTTGCTCTTAGTGCCCGGGCCACACACCCGGACACGATCAGTTTGCTCCTCTCCTAACACTTCCCTAACTGTTCTCTATTTCTCACTCACTGATCTGACTTCCTTTTCCACCTCCAGGACTGTGAACTCCTCAGTGGGTGGGGCCAACCGCCTGGCTCCACCCCACCTGGTGTGGACATCAGCCCCTGGAGGGAGGCAACAAGCATTTTGTGTCTGGCTGATGTGCCTGTCTCAGGGTGGGCGTGTGTGTTGTAGTACCTGTGACGGCGTGGCTAGTCCAGGGCGCCACATTCTCCTCCGATTATCCTCCTCTTCCCCCAGGACTTCTCCTCCTATTAAACTCCTCTCCCCCCAGGACTACTAATCCTCTATCCTCCTCTCCCCCCAGGACTACTCCTCCTATTATCCTCCTCTCCCTCCAGGACTACTCCTCCCATTATCCTTCTCTCTCCCCAGGACTACTCCTCCTATTATACTCCTCTCTCCCCAGGACTACTCCTACTATTATCCTCCTCTCCCCCCAGGACTACTCCTTCTATTATACTCCTCTCACCCCAGGACTACTCCTCCTATTATACTTCTCTCCCCCCAGGACTCCTCCTCCTATTATACTCCTCTTTCCCCAGGACTACTCCTCCTATTATTGTCTATCCTCCTCTCCCCCCAGGACTACTCCTCCTATTATCCTCCTCTTTCCCCAGGACTTCTCCTCCTTTTAGACTCTTCTCCCCCCAGGACTACTCTTCCTATTAGACTCTTTTTCCCCCAGGACTACTCCTCCTATTATCCTCTATCCTCCTCTCCCCCCAGGACTACTCCTCCTATTATCCTCCTCTCCCCCCAGGACTACTCCTCTTATTATCCTCCTCTCTCCCCAGGACTACTTCTCCTATTACCCTCCTCTCCCCCCGGACTACTCCCCCTATTAGACTCCTCTCTCCCCATGGCTACTCCTCCTATTACCCTCCTCTCCCCCCAGGACTACTCCTTCTATTATATTCCTTTCCTCCCATGACTACTCCTCCTATTATACTCCTCTCCCCCCAGGACTACTTCTCTTATTATACTTTTCTCCCCCCAGGACTACTCCTCCTATTATCCTCCTCTTTCCCCAGGACTTCTCCTCCTTTTAGACTCTTCTCCCCCCAGGACTACTCCTCCTATTAGACTCTTTTTCCCCCAGGACTACTCCTCCTATTATCCTCTATCCTCCTCTCCCCCCAGGACTACTCCTCCTATTATCCTCCTCTCTCCCCAGGACTACTTCTCCTATTATACTCCTCTCTCCCCAGGGCTACTGTCGCGGGCGGGGAGGAGGGTGTCAGCACACCGCGCTCACCCCTTCTGCTCGGGTCCGGCAGCTGCTCAGTGGTGGCTCGAGCGGTGGGACGGATCCCGGGGTTTCTCGAGCGACACTCCTCGCCCGTGAGTGAAAGGGGGTGTTTGTTGGGTGAAGGGATTGTTATAGTTCGTGACGCCACCCACGGTTGTGGTGATTGCACCACCGCTGCTCAGTGTGGGGGTCCCGGGGATGGTGATGCGGAGCAGCCAGGTGTTGTGTTGCCCCTCCGTGGGTAGGGGTTGGTGATCCCGGGGCCCGGTGATGAGATGTAAAGTGTAGGGCCTGGAGGGCGCAGGAACGCGGGGGCAGCGCTGTGCCTTGCGGCACTATGGTACTCACTCAGCCTGACACACGGACACAGTTTGTACGGTAAACCAACGGCTGGTAGGACGGTCCCACAGACGGCTGCACCTGCACTCCCGGTAGGTGACGGTGATGTCCCTCTTCCTTGCACCTGTGTTGACTGATGGTAGCGGTGGATTCCCTCCGGTTACCCGCTCCCCGGCTGCAATCTGGGCCGGAGGAGCTCTACACTTTGCCCGCAGGCGCTGGCCCTGAGAAACTGGTGCCGTGGCGGTGTCTCTCCAATACGGGTTGGGCTGTTGCCTTCAATCGGGACTTGGTTGTTGGGGGATCTGCGTCCCCGTCACTGACGGATTTGGCAAATCTGGCGACTCCTAGCCTTGCCGGGGTCCGAGAGGCCCCTGCCCTGGTGCTGACTGTCCTTCGGAACACTGCTCCAGACCGCCGGGCACTCAGCCAACGGGGTCCTTCCAGGAACTTCCAAACTGTCCCCCTCCAGACAGTCACCGCCGTTGCTGACCTTGCTGTTCTGGCCCTCACAAAGCTGGACCCTTCAGGCTGTCTTTCTCTTCTGTTACTTTACTTGCTTTCCTCCTTTACTACTTTCCTTCCTTCACTTTCACTTAGTTGTTTACTTTAGCCCTGTCTAGACTACTCCTTAACTCCTCACACTTGCCCTCCCTGGGCTAATCTGCCTGGTTACTTCCTGCCTCCAGAGCTGTGAGCTCCTTGGTGGGCGGAGCCAACCGCCTGGCCCACCCCCTGGTGTGCATCATCAACCTCTGGAGGAAGGCAACAAGGATTTGTGGTTAGCTGTGATGTGCCTACCTGGAGTGTGGGGTGTGGTGGTGTTGTGACCTGTGTCCCCTGGCTTTCCCAGGGCGACACATTCCCCCTTAGCAAAATGCAGACCGTCCGCGGGCTGCCGTCCTACACCGGTTTTATTTTTCTGTAAAAAGGGGATAACTGGGTTAAGCAAAACATAAATAACATTTTTAATAACTCTTCCCAAGACGGGAGGCACATTTACTTTTAACGTTACAACGGTGTACGGTCACGGTTTCCGCTCTCTCCCACCCAAGCAACCTGGCCCTGATGCTGCCCCTAAAACCCAGGCAGCACCCCTTGACCCACAGTCCAGCACAAGTCACCCGAGCGGGATCTGTCCTTCCCCTCCAGAGGGTGGCCACCGGTTCCTTTGGTGGCTGGGCCCTGGCCTGCTCTGCTCAGGGCCCTCCCTCCAACCTGCCTCTCCGGAGGCGGCATTGCGGAAACGGTAACGGTACCCAACATATTTACAAGCCACTTAACGTTTGTGGTGCCCTGCTAGTTCACGGGCTTGTCCATGGATAGTTCCCATGCCAATAAAACTTTAAACGGTCCCCACGGGGACAACGGTGCCGGCTCCTGCCGGTTGCTAATCACTGCAGACAATCAGGTGAACTTCGGATCATTTTCACTTATCATTTGCAGAACTTTTTCAAACAACAACTTCAATGATGGTCCCAACGGGGACGGTGCAGCGGGCATCCGCTGCCCTGGAGGCGGCTACCACCGCATGGTGTCGGCCCACTCCGCGACCGAGCGGTACAAGGGATTTTCCTCCCACTGGCAGTTCAACCCCGCACCGCTGACAGCCGTTAGGAATGGCGGCGGAGGCGGCATACTTGGGACCTCTTCCTCCATCAACGACATTCCCTTCGGACCTCCAGCCGCGGTGCTGATGTCTGTCTCCCACTCAATCAGGGCCGGTTCTGGGGTTTGGGTGGACTGATCGCGACGCGGCACGGCCGCAGCGGCCCCTTGCTCACGGGCCCCCACTACGGCAACCATCCTTCGCATCTCTGCCTTCCAATCCATCAGCTGCTGCAGGCTCTGCGCCCTCACCTTCACGCAGAATCGGCCCAACTCCCGCTCCAGCCACGCAGCGGTCCCGGCGGGGAGCTCACCCGGGCCGCAGTCCTCAAACGCTACTCCGCCTCGTTTCCCCCAGAGCTTGGGTACTCCGGTGGCGGGTATTCCCGCACTCCAATTCGAGGACGCTGCCATTTTTCCATTCGTGTCCCCATCTTTCTTTAGCTGCGTTGTTACATGCAGCCAGCCGCCATCGCGTCCCCCTTAGCTCTTTCTGGCCCCTCCTCTCTCGGGGCAGAGTTTTGGCCTTCGCGCTTCTACTGCTCGAGAAGACGCTCGAGCGGGAACTTTTCGCGCCAAAGATGGCGGCTTCTGAAATTTTCCTGCCGGATACCTCCGGCGGTAACAAGGCGCACCTCTACCTGACGGCAGAGCGGTAAGATCCTGTTCGTGACGCCAAGTTGTCGCGGGCGGGGAGGAGGGTGTCAGCACACCGCGCTCACCCCTTCTGCTCGGGTCCGGCAGCTGCTCAGTGGTGGCTCGAGCGGTGGGCCGGATCCCGGGGTTTCTCGAGCGACACTCCTCGCCCGTGAGTGAAAGGGGGTGTTTGTTGGGTGAAGGGATTGTTATAGTTCGTGACGCCACCCACGGTTGTGGTGATTGCACCACCGCTGCTCAGTGTGGGGGTCCCGGGGATGGTGATGCGGAGCAGCCAGGTGTTGTGTTGCCCCTCCGTGGGTAGGGGTTGGTGATCCCGGGGCCCGGTGATGAGATGTAAAGTGTAGGGCCTGGAGGGCGCAGGGACGCGGGGGCAGCGCTGTGCCTTGCGGCACTATGGTACTCACTCAGCCTGACACACGGACACAGTTTGTACGGTAAACCAACGGCTGGTAGGACGGTCCCACAGACGGCTGCACCTGCACTCCCGGTAGGTGACGGTGATGTCCCTCTTCCTTGCACCTGTGTTGACTGATGGTAGCGGTGGATTCCCTCCGGTTACCCGCTCCCCGGCTGCAATCTGGGCCGGAGGAGCTCTACACTTTGCCTGCAGGCGCTGGCCCTGAGAAACTGGTGCCGTGGCGGTGGCGGTGTCTCTCCAATACGGGTTGGGCTGTTGCCTTCAATCGGGACTTGGTTGTTGGGGGATCTGCGTCCCCGTCACTGACGGATTTGGCAAATCTGGCGACTCCTAGCCTTGCCGGGGTCCGAGAGGCCCCTGCCCTGGTGCTGACTGTCCTTCGGAACACTGCTCCAGACCGCCGGGCACACAGCCAACGGGGTCCTTCCAGGAACTTCCAAACTGTCCCCCTCCAGACAGTCACCGCCGTTGCTGACCTTGCTGTTCTGGCCCTCACAAAGCTGGACCCTTCAGGCTGTCTTTCTCTTTTGTTACTTTACTTGCTTTCCTCCTTTACTACTTTCCTTCCTTCACTTTCACTTAGTTGTTTACTTTAGCCCTGTCTAGACTACTCCTTAACTCCTCACACTTGCCCTCCCTGGGCTAATCTGCCTGGTTACTTCCTGCCTCCAGAGCTGTGAGCTCCTTGGTGGGCGGAGCCAACCGCCTGGCCCACCCCCTGGTGTGCATCATCAACCTCTGGAGGAAGGCAACAAGGATTTGTGGTTAGCTGTGATGTGCCTACCTGGAGTGTGGGGTGTGGTGGTGTTGTGACCTGTGTCCCCTGGCTTGCCCAGGGCGACACACTACTCCTCCTATTACCCTCCTCTCCCCCCAGGACTACTCCTTCTATTATATTCCTTTCCTCCCATGACTACTCCTCCTATTATACTCCTCTCCCCCCAGGACTACTCCTCTTATTATACTTTTCTCCCCCCAGGACTACTCCTTCTATTATACTCCTCTCCCCCCAGGTCTAATCCTCCTATTATATCCTCTCCTCCCAGAACTACTCCTGCTATTATACTCCTCTCCCCCCAGGTCTACTCCTCCTATTATACTCCTCTCTCCCCAGGAGTACTCCTCCTATTATACTCCTCTCCCCCAGGATTACTTCTCCTATTATACTACTCTTCCCCCAGGACTACTCCTCCTAATATTCTCTATCCTCCTCTCCCCCCAGGACTACTCCTCCTATTATCCTCCTCTCCTCCCAGGACTTCTCCTCCTTTTAGACTCTTCTCCCCCTAGGACTACTCCTATTAGACTCTTTTTCCCCCCAGGACTACTCCTCCTATTATCCTCTATCCTCCTCTCCACCCAGGACTACTCCTCCTATTATCCTCCTCTGCCTCCAGGACTATTCCTCTTATTATCCTCCTCTCTCCCCAGGACTATTCCTCCTATTATACTAATCTCTCCCCAGGGCTACTCCTCCTATTTTCCTTCTCTCCCCCCAGGACTACTTCTTCTATTATATTCCTTTCCTCCCATGACTACTCCTCCTATTATACTCCTCTCCCCCCAGGACTACTCCTCCTATTATACTCTTCTCCCCCCAGGACTACTCCTCCTATTATACTCCTCTCTCCCCAGGACTACTCCACTTATTATACTCCTCCACCCCAGGACTACTCCTCCTATTATACTCCTCTCCCCCCAGGACTACTCCTCCTATTATATTCCTCTCCCCCCAGGACTACTCCTCCTATTATACTCCTCTCCCCCCAGGACTACTCCTCTTATTATACTCCTCTCTCCCCAGGACTACTCCTCCTACTATCCTCCTCTCCCCCCAGGACTACTCCTATTATATGCCTCTACCCCCAGGACTACTCCTCCTATTATACTCCTTTCCCCCCAGGACTACTCCTCCTATTATACTCCTCTCTCCCAAGGACTACTCCTTCTATTATACTCCTCTCCCTCCAGGACTACTCCTCCTATTATTCTCCTCTCCCCCCAGGACTACTCCTCCTATTATACTCCTCTCCCCCCAGGACTACTCCTCCTATTATCCTCTATCCTCCTTTCCCCCCAGGACTAGTTGTCGCGGGCGGGGAAGGATGCTGCTGTGCTGCGCATGCTAACGCTCGGGTTCGGCGCTGCTGTGGTGGCTGCTCAGTGGCTCAAGCGGTGGGCCGGATCCGGGGACTCGAGCGGCGCTTCTTGCCCGTGAGTGAAAGGGGGGTAGTTTGGTTTGGGGATTTGGTCCGTGAAGCCACCCACGGGTTTTAGTGAGGTTGGGCACCCCCGCTGCTGGTGACGGGGATCCCGGGAGCGATGGCAGGGAGCAGCTGTGATGTTGTTTTCCCCCTCCGTGGGTAGGGGTTGGTGGTCCCGGGGCCCGGTGACATGACGGGGAGGCAGGGTTGGATGGGTGCAGGGTCGCTTGGACTGGACAGCGCGGTGCCAGACGGCACGGTATTACTCACTCAGCCACAAAGATACGCAAAGTCTCTGGTAAACCAAATGGCTGGATGGACGGGTCCCGCAGCCGGCTGCTGTGGCTTCTCCCGGACGGTTGGTGGTGGCTGCCTTTCTCTGCACCTTTGTGGATGTTCGGTCCCGATGGACTCCCACCGGTAACCCGCTCGCCGGAGTGTGTATGTGCCGGAGGAGCCCTTTTGCCCGCAGGCTCTGGCCCTTGGAACTCTAGCTGTGGCGGTAGCTGTATTTCCTTTTGCTGGTCAGACGGTTGCCTTTAATCGGGTCTTGGCTGTTAGGAAACCCCTGGGGTTCCGGTCACTGATGGATTTGACCTCTAATGGCGACTCCAAGCCTGGTCGGGGTCCGTAGGCCCTGCCTGTGTGTGCTGGCTTCACTTCGCTCCCCGGTTCGGTACCGGAGGGCCACCGCCCGTCCCAGGTCCTACGGTTCTGCATTGATCTGCCTCTCCTGCAGACGGCCACCACCGTCTGCCAACCTTGCTCTTAGTGCCCGGGCCATATACCCGGACACGATCAGTTTGCTCCTCTCCTACCACTTCCCTAACTGTTCTCTATTTCTCACTCACTGATCTGACTTCCTTTTCCACCTCCAGGACTGTGAACTCCTCAGTGGGTGGGGCCAACCGCCTGGCTCCACCCCATCTAGTGTGGACATCAGCCCCTGGAGGGAGGCAACAAGGATTTTGTGTCTGGCTGATGTGGCTGTCTCAGGGTGGACGTGTGTGTTGTGGTACCTGTGACGACGTGGCTAGGCTAGTCCAGGGCGCCACATTCTTCTCCTATTATCCTCCTCTCCCCCCAGGACTTCTCCTCCTATTATACTCCTCTCCCCCCAGGACTACTCATCCTCTATCCTCCTCTCCCCCCAGGACTACTCCTCCTATTATCCTTCTCTCCCTCCAGGACTACTCCTCCTATTATCCTTCTCTCTCCCCAGGACTACTCCTCCTATTATACTTCTCTCCCCACAGGACTCCTTCTACTATTATACTCCTCTCCCCCAGGACTACTCCTCCTATTATAGTCTATCCTCCTCTCCCCCAGGACTACTCCTCCTATTATCCTCTATCCTCCTCTCCCCCCAGGACTACTCCTCCTATTATCCTCCTCTCCCTCCAGGACTACTCCTCTTATTATCCTCCTCTCTCCCCAGGACTAGTCATCCTATTATACTAATCTCTCCCCAGGGCTACTCCTCCTATTATCCTTCTCTCCCCCCAGGACTACTTCTTCTATTATATTCCTTTCCTCCCATGACTACTCCTCCTATTATACTCCTCTCCCCCCAGGACTACTCCTCCTATTATACTCTTCTCCCCCCAGGACTACTCCTCCTATTATACTCCTCTCTCCCCAGGACTACTCCACATATTATACTCCTCTCCCCCCAGGACTACTCCTCCTATTATACTCCTCTTCCCCCAGGACTACGCCTCCTATAATACTCCTCTCCCCCCAGGACTACTCCTCCTATTATACTCCTCTCCCCCCAGGACTACTCCTCTTATTATACTCCTCTCTCCCCAGGACTACTCCTACTACTATCCTCCTCTCTCCCCAGGACTACTCCTACTACTATCCTCCTCTCCCCCCAGGACTACTCCTATTATATGCCTCTCCCCCCATGACTACTCCTCCTATTATACTCCTCTCCCCCAAGGACTACTCCTTCTATTATACTCCTCTCCCTCCAGGACTACTCCTCTTATTATCCTCCTCTCTCCCCAGGACTACTCATCCTATTATACTAATCTCTCCCCAGGGCTACTCCTCCTATTATCCTTCTCTCCCCCCAGGACTACTTCTTCTATTATATTCCTTTCCTCCCATTACTACTCCTCCTATTATACTCCTCTCCCCCCAGGACTACTCCTCCTATTATACTCTTCTCCCCCCAGGACTACTCCTCCTATTATACTCCTCTCTCCCCAGGACTACTCCACATATTATACTCCTCTCCCCCCAGGACTACTCCTCCTATTATACTCCTCTTCCCCCAGGACTACTCCTCCTATAATACTCCTCTCCCCCCAGGACTACTCCTCCTATTATACTCCTCTCCCCCAGGACTACTCCTCTTATTATACTCCTCTCTCCCCAGGACTACTCCTACTACTATCCTCCTCTCCCCCCAGGACTACTCCTATTATATGCATCTCCCCCCAGGACTACTCTTCCTATTATACTTCTCTCCCCCCAGGACTACTCCTCCTATTATACTCCTCTCCCCCCAGGACTACTCCTCCTATTATACTTCTCTCCCCCCAGGACTACTCCTCCTATTATACTCTTCTCCCCCAGGACTACTCCTCTTATTATACTCCTCTCTCCCCAGGACTACTCCTACTACTATCCTCCTCTCCCCCCAGGACTACTCCTATTATATGCCTCTCCCCCCAGGACTACTCTTCCTATTATACTTCTCTCCCCCCAGGACTACTCCTTCTATTATACTCCTCTCCCTCCAGGACTACTCCTCTTATTATACTCCTCTGCCACCAGGACTACTCCTCCTATTATATCCTCTCCCCCCAGGACTACTCCTCCTATTATTGTCTATCCTCCTCTCCCCCCAGGACTACTCCTCCTATTATCCTCCTCGCCCCCCAGGACTACTCCTCTTATTATCCTCCTCTCTCCCCAGGACTACTCCTCCTATTATACTCCTCTCTCCCCAGGGCTACTCCTCCTATTATACTCCTCTGCCTCCAGGACTACTCCTTCTATTATACTCCTCTCCCCCCAGGTCTAATCCTCCTATTATGCTCCTCTCCCCAAAGGACTACTCCTCCTATTATATCCTCTCCCCCCAGGTCTACTCCTCCTATTATACTCCTCTCTCCCCAGGAGTACTCCTCCTATTATACTCCTCTCCCCCAGGATTACTTCTCCTATTATACTACTCTTCCCCCAGGACTACTACTCCTATTATTCTCTATCTTCCTCTCCCCCCAGGACTACTCCTCCTATTATCCTCCTCTCCTCCCAGGACTTTTCCTCCTTTTAGACTCTTCTTCCCCTAGGACTACTCCTCTTATTAGACTCTTTTTCCCCCCAGGACTACTCCTCCTATTATCCTCTATCCTCCTCTCTCCCCAGGAATACTCCTCCTATTATCCTCCTCTCCCTCCAGGAGTACTCCTCTTATTATCCTCCTCTCTCCCCAGGACTACTCCTCCTATTATACTAATCTCTCCCCAGGGCTACTCCTCCTATTATCCTTCACTCCCCCCAGGACTCCTTCTCCTATTATACTCCTCTCCCCCAGGACTACTCCTCCTATTATAGTCTATCCTCCTCTCCCCCCAGGACTACTCCTCCTATTATCCTCCTCTCCCTCCAGGACTACTCCTCTTATTATCCTCCTCTCTCCCCAGGACTACTCATCTTATTATACTAATCTCTCCCCAGGGCTACTCCTCCTATTATCCTCCTCTCCCCCCAGGACTTCTCCTCCTATTATACTCCTCTCCCCCCAGGACTACTCATCCTCTATCCTCCTCTCCCCCCAGGACTACTCCTCCTATTATCCTCCTCTCCCTCCAGGACTACTCCTCCTATTATCCTTCTCTCTCCCCAGGACTACTCCTCCTATTATACTTCTCTCCCCCCAGGACTCCTTCTCCTATTATACTCCTCTCCCCCAGGACTACTCCTCCTATTATAGTCTATCCTCCTCTCAACCCAGGACTACTCCTCCTATTATCCTTCATCCTCCTCTCCCCCCAGGACTCCTCCTCCTATTATCCTCCTATCCCTCCAGGACTACTCCTCTTATTATCCTCCTCTCTCCCCAGGACTACTCATCCTATTATACTAATTTCTCCCCAGGGCTACTTCTTCTATTATATTCCTTTCCTCCCATGACTACTCCTCCTATTATACTCCTCTCCCCCCAGGACTACTCCTCCTATTATACTCTTCTCCCCCCAGGACTACTCCTCCTATTATACTCCTCTCTCCCCAGGACTACTCCACTTATTATACTCCTCTCCCCCCAGGACTACTCCTCCTATTATATTCCTCTCCCCCCAGGACTACTCCTCCTATAATACTCCTCTCCCCCCCGGACTACTCCTCCTATTATACTCCTCTCCCCCCAGGACTACTCCTCTTATTATACTCCTCTCTCCCCAGGACTACTCCTACTACTATCCTCCTCTCCCCCCAGGACTACTCCTATTATATGCCTCTCCCCCCAGGACTACTCTTCCTATTATACTTCTCTCCCCCAAGGACTACTCCTTCTATTATACTCCTCTCCCTCCAGGACTACTCCTCTTATTATATTCCTCTACCACCAGGACTACTCCTCCTATTATATCCTCTCCCCCCAGGACTACTCCTCCTATTATTGTCTATCCTCCTCTCCCCCCAGGACTACTCCTCCTATTATCCTCCTCTCCCCCCAGGACTACTCCTCGTATTATCCTCCTCTCTCCCCAGGACTACTTCTCCTATTATACTCCTCTCTCCCCAGGGCTACTCCTCCTATTACCCTCCTCTACCCCCAGGACTACTCCTTTTATTATACTTTTCTCCCCCCAGGACTACTCCTTCTATTATACTCCTCTCCCCCCAGGTCTACTCCTCCTATTATACTCCTCTCTCCCCAGGTGTACTCCTCCTATTATACTCCTCTCCCCCAGGATTACTTCTCCTATTATACTACTCTTCCCCCAGGACTACTACTCCTATTATTCTCTATCCTCCTCTCCCCCCAGGACTACTCCTCCTATTATCCTCCTCTCCTCCCAGGACTTTTCCTCCTTTTAGACTCTTCTTCCCCTAGGACTACTCCTCTTATTAGACTCTTTTTCCCCCCAGGACTACTCCTCCTATTATCCTCTATCCTCCTCTCTCCCCAGGAATACTCCTCCTATTATCCTCCTCTCCCTCCAGGAGTACTCCTCTTATTATCCTCCTCTCTCCCCAGGACCACTCCTCCTATTATACTAATCTCTCCCCAGGGCTACTCCTCCTATTATCCTTCTCTCCCCCCAGGACTCCTTCTACTATTATACTCCTCTCCCCCCAGGACTACTCATCCTCTATCCTACTCTCCCCCCAGGACTACTCCTCCTATTATCCTTCTCTCTCCCCAGGACTACTCCTCCTATTATACTTCTCTCCCCCCAGGACTCCTTCTCCTATTATACTCCTCTCCCCCAGGACTACTCCTCCTATTATACTCCTCTTCCCCCAGGACTACTCCTCCTATTATCCTCCTCTCTCCCCAGGACTACTCCTATTATCCTCTATCCTCCTCTCCCCCCAGGACTCCTCCTCCTATTATCCTCCTCTCCCTCCAGGACTACTCCTCTTATTATCCTCCTCTCTCCCCAGGACTACTCATCCTATTATACTAATCTCTCCCCAGGGCTACTCCTCCTATTATCCTTCTCTCCCCCCAGGACTACTTCTTCTATTATATTCCTTTCCTCCCATGACTACTCCTCCTATTATACTCCTCTCCCCCCAGGACTACTCCTCCTATTATACTCTTCTCCCCCCAGGACTACTCCTCCTATTATACTCCTCTCCCCCCAGGACTACTCCTCCTATAATACTCCTCTCCCCCCAGGACTACTCCTCCTATTATACTCCTCTCCCCCCAGGACTACTCCTCTTATTATACTCCTCTCTCCCCAGGACTACTCCTACTACTATCCTCCTCTCTCCCCAGGACTACTTCTCCTATTATACTCCTCTCTCCCCAGGGCTGCTCCTCCTATTACCCTCCTCTACCCCCAGGACTACTCCTTCTATTATATTCCTTTCCTCCCATGACTACTCCTCCTATTATACTCCTCTCCCCCCAGGACTGCTCCTCTTATTATACTTTTCTCCCCCCAGGACTACTCCTTCTATTATACTCCTCTCCCCCCAGGTCTAATCCTCCTATTATGCTCCTCTCCCCAAAGGACTACTCCTCCTATTATATCCTCTCCCTCCAGGACTACTCCTGCTATTATACTCCTCTCCCCCCAGGTCTACTCCTCCTATTATACTCCTCTCCCCCAGGATTACTTCTCCTATTATACTACTCTTCCCCCAGGACTACTACTCCTATTGATCTCTATCCTCCTCTCCCCCCAGGACTACTCCTCCTATTATCCTCCTCTCCTCCCAGGACTTTTCCTCCTTTTAGACTCTTCTCCCCTTAGGACTACTCCTCTTATTAGACTCTTTTTCCCCCCAGGACTACTCCTCCTATTATCCTCTATCCTCCTCTCCCCCCAGGAATACTCCTCCTATTATCCTCCTCTCCCTCCAGGACTACTCCTCTTATTATCCTCCTCTCTCCCCAGGACTACTCCTCCTATTATACTAATCTCTCCCCAGGGCTACTCCTCCTATTATCCTTCTCCCCCCCCCAGGACTCCTTCTCCTATTATACTCCTCTCCCCCAGGACTACTCCTCCTATTATAGTCTATCCTCCTCTCCCCCCAGGACTACTCCTCCTATTATCCTCTATCCTCCTCTCCCCCCAGGACTACTCCTCCTATTATCCTCCTCTCCCTCCAGGACTACTCCTCTTATTATCCTCCTCTCTCCCCAGGACTACTCATCCTATTATACTAATCTCTCCCCAGGGCTACTCCTCCTATTATCCTCCTCTCCCCCCAGGACTTCTCCTCCTATTATACTCCTCTCCCCCCAGGACTACTCATCCTCTATCCTCCTCTCCCCCCAGGACTACTCCTCCTATTATCCTCCTCTCCCTCCAGGACTACTCCTCCTATTATCCTTCCCTCTCCCCAGGACTATTCCTCCTATTATCCTCTTCTCCCCCCAGGACTACTCCTCCAATTATACTTCTCTCCCCCAGGACTCCTTCTCCTATTATACTCCTCTCCCCCAGGACTACTCCTCCTATTATAGTCTATCCTCCTCTCCCCCCAGGACTACTCCTCCTATTATCCTCCTCTCCCTGCAGGACTACTCCTCCTATTATCCTCCTCTCCCCCCAGGACTACTCCTCCTATTATCCTCCTCTCCCCCCAGGACTACTCCTCCTATTATACTCCTCTCTCCCCAGGACTACTCCTCTTATTATCCTCCTCTCTCCCCAGAACTACTCATCCTATTATACTAATCTCTCCCCAGGGCTACTCCTCCTATTATCCTCCTCTCCCCCCAGGACTTCTCCTCCTATTATACTCCTCTCCCCCCAGGACTACTCATCCTCTATCCTCCTCTCCCCCAAGGACTACTCCTCCTATTATCCTCCTCTCCCTCCAGGACTACTCCTCCTATTATCCTTCTCTCTCCCCAGGACTACTCCTCCAATTATACTTCTCTCCCCCAGGACTCCTTCTCCTATTATACTCCTCTCCCCCAGGACTACTCCTCCTATTATAGTCTATCCTCCTCTCCCCCAGGACTACTCCTCCTATTATCCTCTATCCTCCTCTCCCCCCAGGACTACTCCTCCTATTATCCTCCTCTCCCTCCAGGACTACTCCTCTTATTATCCTCCTCTCTCCCCAAGACTACTCATCCTATTATACTAATCTCTCCCCAGGGCTACTCCTCCTATTATCCTTCTCTCCCCCCAGGACTACTTCTTCTCTTATATTCCTTTCCTCCCATGACTACTCCTCCTATTATACTCCTCTCCCCCCAGGACTACTCCTCCTATTATACTCTTCTCCCCCCAGGACTACTCCTCCTATTATACTCCTCTCTCCCCAGGACTACTCCACTTATTATACTCCTCTCCCCCCAGGACTACTCCTCCTATTATACTCCTCTCCCCCCAGGACTACTCCTCCTATAATACTCCTCTCCCCCCAGGACTACTCCTCCTATTATACTCCTCTCCCCCCAGGACTACTCCTCTTATTATACTCCTCTCTCCCCAGGACTACTCCTACTACTATCCTCCTCTCTCCCCAGGACTACTCCTCCTATTATACTAATCTCTCCCCAGGGCTACTCCTCCTATTATCCTTCTCTCCCCCCAGGACTACTTCGTCTGTTATATTCCTTTCCTCCCATGACTACTCCTCCTCTTATACTCCTCTCCCCCCAGGACTACTCCTCCTATTATACTCCTCTCCCCCCAGGACTACTCCTCCTATTATACTCCTCTCCCCCCAGGACTACTCCTCCTATTATACTCTTCTCCCCCCAGGACTACTCCTCCTATTATACTCTCTCCCAAGGACTACTCCACTTATTATACCCCTCTCCCCCCAGGACTACTCCTCCTATTATACTCCTTTCCCCCCAGGACTACTCTCCCTATTATACTCCTCTCCCCCCAGGACTACTCCTCCTATTATACTCCTCTCCCCCCAGGACTACTCCTCTTATTATACTCCTCTCTCCCCAGGACTACTCCTCCTACTATCCTCCTCTCCCCCCAGGACTACTCCTATTATATGCCTCTCCCCCCAGGACTATTCCTTTTCCACCTCCAGGACTGTGAACTCCTCAGTGGGTGGGGCCAACCGCCTGGCTCCACCCCACCTGGTGTGGACATCAGCCCCTGGAGGGAGGCAACAAGGATTTTGTGTCTGGCTGATGTGGCTGTCTCAGGGTGGGCGTGTGTGTTGTAGTACCTGTGACGACGTGGCTAGTCCAGGGCGCCACATTCTCCTCCTATTATCCTCCTCTCCCCCCAGGACTTCTCCTCCTATTATACTCCACTCTCCCCAGGACTACTCATCCTCTATCCTCCTCTCCCCCCAGGACTACTCCTCCTATTATCCTCCTCTCCCTCCAGGACTACTCCTCCTATTATCCTTCTCTCTCCCCAGGACTACTCCTCCTATTATACTTCTCTCACCCCAGGACTCCTCCTCCTATTATACTCCTCTCCCCCCAGGACTACTCCTCCTATTATTGTCTATCCTCCTCTCCCCCCAGGACTACTCCTACTATTATCCTCCTCTCCCCCCAGGACTTCTCCTCCTTTTAGACTCTTCTCCCCCCAGGACTACTCCTCCTATTAGACTCTTTTCCCCCCCAGGACTACTCCTCCTATTATAGTCTATCCTCCTCTCTCCCTAGGACTACTCCTCCTATTATCCTCTATCCTCCTCTCCCCCCAGGACTACTACTCCTATTATCCTCCTCTCCCTCCAGGACTACTCCTCTTATTATCCTCCTCTCTCCCCAGGACTATTCCTCCTATTATACTAATCTCTCCCCAGGGCTACTCCTCCTATTATCCTTCTCTCTCCCCAGGACTACTTCTTCTATTATATTCCTTTCCTCCCATGACTACTCCTCCTATTATACTCCTCTCCCCCCAGGACTACTCCTCCTATTATACTCTTCTCCCCCCAGGACTACTCCTCCTATTATACTCCTCTCTCCCCAGGACTACTCCACTTATTATACTCCTCTCCCCCCAGGACTACTCCTCCTATTATACTCCTCTCCCCCCTGGACTACTCCTCCTATTATACTCCTCTCCCCCCAGGACTACTCCTCCTATTATACTCCTCTCCCCCCAGGACTTCTCTTCCTATTATACTTCTCTCCCCCAAGGACTACTCCTCCTATTATACTCCTCTCCCACCAGGACTACTCCTCCTATTATATCCTCTCCCCCCAGGACTACTCCTCCTATTATCCTCTATCCTCCTCTCCCCCCCAGGACTAGTTGTCGCGGGCGGGGAAGGATGCCGCTGCACTGCGCATGCTAACGCTCGGGTTCGGTGCTGCTGCGGTGGCTGCTCGGTGGCTCAAGCGGTGGGCCGGATCCGGGGACTCGAGCGGCGCTTCTTGCCCGTGAGTGAAAGGGGGGTAGTTTGGTTTGGGGATTTGGTCCGTGAAGCCACCCACGGGTTTTGGTGAGGTTGGGCAGCCCCGCTGCTGGTGACGGGGATCCCGGGAGCGATGGCAGGGAGCAGCTGGGATGTTGTTTTCCCCCTCCGTGGGTAGGGGTTGGTGGTCCCGGGGCCCGGTGACATGACAGGGAGGCAGGGTTGGATGGGTGCAGGGTCACTTGGACTGGGCAGCGCGATGCCAGACGGCATGGTAGTACTCACTCAGCCACAAAGGTACGCAAAGTCTCTGGTAAACCAAATGGCTGGATGGACGGGTCCCGCAGCCGGCTGCTGTGGCTTCTCCCGGACGGTTGGTGGTGGCTGCCTTTCTCTGCACCTTTGTGGATGTTCGGTCCCGATGGATTCCCACCGGTAACCCGCTCCCCGGAGTGTGTATGTGCCGGAGGAGTCCTTTTGCCCGCAGGCTCTGGCACTTGGAACTCTAGCTGTGGCGGTAGCTGTATTTCCTTTTGCTGGTCGGACGGTTGCCTTCAATCGGGTCTCGGCTGTTAGGAAACCCCTGGGGTTCCGGTCACTGACGGATTTGACCTCTAATGGCGACTCCAAGCCTGGTCAGGGTCCGTAGGCCCTGCCTGTGTGTGCTTGCTTCACTTCGCTCCCCGGTTCAGTACCGGCGGGCCACCGCCCGTCCCCGGTCCTACGGTTCTGCGTTGATCTGCCTCTCCTGCAGACGGCCACCACCGTCTGCCAACCTTGCTCTTAGTGCCCGGGCCATACACCCGGACACGGTCAGTTTGCTCCTCTCCTACCACTTCCCTAACTGTTCTCTATTTCTCACTCACTGATCTGACTTCCTTTTCCACCTCCAGGACTGTGAACTCCTCACTGGGTGGGGCCAACCGCCTGGCTCCACCCCACCTGGTGTGGACATCAGCCCCTGGAGGGAGGCAACAAGGATTTTGCGTCTGGCTGATGTGGCTGTCTCAGGGTGGGCGTGTGTGTTGTAGTACCTATGACGACGTGGCTAGTCCAGGGCGCCACATTCTCCTCCTATTATCCTCCTCTCCCCCCAGGACTTCTCCTCCTATTATACTCCTCCCCCCCCAGGACTACTCATCCTCTATCCTCCTCTCCCCCAGGACTACTCCTCCTATTATCCTCCTCTCCCTCCAGGACTACTCCTCTTTTTATCCTTCTATCTCCCCTGGACTACTCCTCCTATTATACTTCTCTCCCCCCAGGACTTCTCCTCCTATTATACTCCTCTCCCCCCAGGACTACTCCTCCTATTATTGTCTATCCTCCTCTCCCCCCAGGACTACTCCTCCTATTATCCTCCTCTCCCCCCAGGACTTCTCCTCCTTTTAGACTCTTCTCCCCCCAGGACTACTCCTCCTATTAGACTCTTTTCCCCCCAGGACTACTCCTCCTATTTTAGTCTATCCTCCTCTCCCCCCAGGACTACTCTTCCTATTATCCTCCTCTCCCCCCAGGACTACTCCTCCTATTATCCTCCTCTCTCCCCAGGACTACTCCTCCTATTATACTCCTCTCTCCCCAGGACTACTCCTACTATTATCCTCCTCTACCCCCAGGACTACTCCTTCTATTATACTCCTCTCACCCCAGGACTACTCCTCCTATTATACTCCTCTCACCCCAGGACTACTCCTCCTATTATTGTCTATCCTCCTCTCCCCCCAAGTCTACTCCTTCTATTAAAAGTTCTCTCCCCCCAGGACTCCTCCTCCTATTATACTCCTCTCCCCCCAGGACTACTCCTCCTATTATTGTCTATCCTCCTCTCCCCCCAGGACTACTACTCCTATTATCCTCCTCTCCCCCCAGGACTTCTCCTCCTTTTAGACTCTTCTCCCCCCAGGACTACTCCTCCTATTAGACTCTTTTCCTCCCAGGACTACTCCTCCTATTATCCCCTATCCTCCTCTCCCCCCAGGACTACTCCTCCTATTATCCTCCTCTCCCCCCAGGACTACTCCTCTTATTATCCTCCTCTCTCCCCAGGCCTACTCCTCCTATTACCCTCCTCTCCCCCCGGAATACTCCTCCTATTATACTCCTCTCTCCCCAGGACTACTCCTCCTATTATACTCCTCTCCCCCAGGCTTACTTCTCCTATTATACTACTCTTCCCCCAGGACTACTCCTCCTATTATTCTCTATCCTCCTCCTTTTAGACTCTTCTCCCCCCTATGACTACTCCTCCTATTAGACTCTTTTTCCCCCCAGGACTACTCCTCCTATTATTGTCTATCCTCCTCTCCCCCCAAGTCTACTCCTTCTATTAAAAGTTCTCTCCCCCCAGGACTCCTCCTCCTATTATACTCCTCTCCCCCCAGGACTACTCCTCCTATTATTGTCTATCCTCCTCTCCCCCCAGGACTACTACTCCTATTATCCTCCTCTCCCCCCAGGACTTCTCCTCCTTTTAGACTCTTCTCCCCCCAGGACTACTCCTCCTATTAGACTCTTTTCCTCCCAGGACTACTCCTCCTATTATCCCCTATCCTCCTCTCCCCCCAGGACTACTCCTCCTATTATCCTCCTCTCCCCCCAGGACTACTCCTCTTATTATCCTCCTCTCTCCCCAGGCCTACTCCTCCTATTACCCTCCTCTCCCCCCGGACTACTCCTCCTATTATACTCCTCTCTCCCCAGGACTACTCCTCCTATTATACTCCTCTCCCCCAGGATTACTTCTCCTATTATACTACTCTTCCCCCAGGACTACTCCTCCTATTATTCTCTATCCTCCTCCTTTTAGACTCTTCTCCCCCCTAGGACTACTCCTCCTATTAGACTCTTTTTCCCCCCAGGACTACTCCTCCTATTATTCTCTATCCTCCTCTCCCCCCAGGACTACTCCTCCTATTATCCTCCTCTCCCTCCAGGACTACTCCTCTTATTATCCTCCTCTCTCCCCAGGACTACTCCTCCTATTATACTCATCTCTCCCCAGGGCTACTCCTCCTATTATCCTTCTCTCCCCCAAGGACTACTCCTCTTATTATACTCTCCCCCCCCCCAGGTCTAATCCTCCTTTTATACTCCTATCCCCCCAGGACTACTCCCCCTATTATACTCCTCTCCCCTCAGGACTACTCATCCTATTAGACTCCTCTCTCTCCAGGACTACTCTTCCTATTATACTCCTCTCTCCCCAGTACTACTCCTTCTATTAGACTCCTCTCTCCCCAGGACTACTCCTCCTATTATCCTTCTCTCCTCCCAGGACTACTTCTTCTATTATATTCCTTTCCTCCCATGACTACTCTTCTTATTATACTCTTCTCCCCCCAGGACTACTCCTTCTATTATCCTCCTCTCCCCTCAGGACTCCTCCTCCTATTCACTCCTCTCTCTCCAGGACTACTCCTCCTATTATACTCCTCTCTCCCCAGTACTACTCCTTCTATTAGACTCCTCTCTCCCCAGGACTACTGCTCCAACTCTCACACACTGCACAAAACATATCTCCCCCCAAAACACAAACACACACACACACCCCACACCCACACCTACACAAACCGCGCAACACGCACAGCACCACACACACATACACCGCTGCAGACACACAGCGCTCTACACACAACGCAACACACACAATGCAACACACAAATAACACCACTCTCACACACCCCCACCCAGACATCACCCAGAAAATTTACAGTGCCCGACACAAAAACTCCACACAACAACATCTATATATATATATATAGCAGGAATCATACATTAACTACAAAATAAATTCTATATTACTCGATGCGTTAGAATTGGGCCACCTTCTATTATATATATATTTATATACATATATATATATATATATATATATATATATATATGTTGTAAGTTGGCGGAGGGGGTGTTCCATGAAAATGGTGTAAGCCTGGATATCTGCACTAGCACTTGTAGTGCCACAAAGCTTGTTAGGGCATTTCTGGGACAGGTCTTACGGATTGCCGAAGAGATGGGAGGGTCTGCTATCCACATACTTCCGCCCATGGGAGTGTTTGACATGTGACTGACTGTACACATGGTTTAAAATGGTGTGAGTCTGTTTGGCACATGGTCTGGGAGTAGAGGTGAAAACACGTTTGTTCATTAGCTCAGCTAGAGGCTGACTGGGCGTGTCTGTTTGTGGAGGTTGGATACGCTTACCGGGGGTCCGTGTGCAGAGGTGAGGAAGCTTCCTGTGAGAAGTCTCTATACTGGGACTTATTAGACAGTCACTGAAGTGCTGTTTGTTTTCCACTTGTTTTCTGTACTGGCGGGGTGCTTTATGCAGTCTAAATAAAGCAGCATGAAGTTTCATACAAAGTGCATTCTGTGCCTACCACGATAGTATCATAGTATCATAGTATCATAGTTTTTAAGGTTGAAGGGAGACTCTAAGTCCATCTAGTTCAACCTGTAGCCTAACATGTTGATCCAGAGGAAGGCAAAAAAAACCCCAATGTGGCAAACAAGTTCCAATGGGGAAAAAATTTCCTTCCTGACTCCACATCCGGCAATCAGACTAGTTCCCTGGATCAATACCCTGTCATAAAATCTAATATACATAACTGGTAATATTACATTTTTCAAGAAAGGCGTCCAGGCTCTGCTTAAATGTTAGTAGTGAATCACTCATTACAACATCATGTGGCAGAGAGTTCCATAGTCTCACTGCTCGTACAGTAAAGAATCCTCGTCTGTGATTATGATTAAACCTTCTTTCCTCAAGACGTAGTGGATGCCCCCGTGTTCCAGTCGCAGGCCTTGGTGTAAAAAGATCTTTGGAAAGGTCTCTGTACTGTCCCCTCATATATTTATACATTGTGATTAGATCCCCCCTAAGCCTTCGTTTTTCCAAACTAAATAACCCCAAGTTTAATAACCTGTCTTGGTATTGCAGCCCACCCATTCCTCTAATAATCTTGGTGGCTCTTCTCTGCACCCTCTCCAGTTCAGCTATGTCCTTCTTATATATCGGTGACCAGAATTGTACACAGTATTCTAAGTGTGGTCGCACTAGTGACTTGTACAGAGGTAGAACTATATTTTTTTCATGAACACTTATACCTCTTTTAATACATCCCATTATTTTATTAGCCCTGGCAGAAGCTGCCTGACACTGTCCACTAAAATGAAGTTTACCATCCACCAATACACCCAAGTCTTTTTCTGTGTCTGTTTTACCCAGTGTTCTACGATTAAGTACATAATCATAAATGTTATTTCCTCTACCCAAGTGCATGACCTTACATTTATCTACATTAAACTTCAATTGCCACTTCTCAGCCCAATCCTCCAATTTACATAAATCTCCCTGTAATATAAAATTATCCTCCTCTGTATTGATTACCCTGCAGAGTTTAGTATCATCTGCAAATATTGAAATTCTACTCCGCATGCCCCCAACAAGGTCATTTATAAATATGTTGAAAAGAAGTGGGCCCAATACTGACCCCTGTGGTACCCCACTATGAACTGAGACCCAGTCCGAGTACGTACCATTAATAACCACCCTTTGTTTCCTATCACTTAGCCAGTTTTTAACCCAGTTACACATATTTTCCCCTATCCCCATTATTCTCATTTTATGTACCAACCTTTTGTGTGGCACTGTATCAAAAGCTTTTGAAAAGTCCATATACACAACATCCACTGCATTTCCCTGGTCCAGACTTGAACTTACCTCTTCATAGAAGCTGATCAAATTAGTTTGACAGGATCGATCCCTCATAAACCCATGTTGATACTCTGTCATAAGGTTATTTTTCTTGAGATACTCCAATATAGCATCTCTCAAGAAACCCTCAAGGATTTTACCAACCGTAGAGGTTAAACTTACCGGCCTATAATTTCCCGGCTCAGTTTTTGTCCCCTTTTTGAATATTGGCACCACATTTGCTATGCGCCAGTCCTGCGGTACCGACCCTGTTATTAAGGAATCTGAGAAGATTAAAAATAATGGTCTATCTATCACAGAACTCAATTCCTGTAGTACTCTGGGGTGTATGCCATCCGGGCCCGGAGATTTGTCAACCTTAGTGATTTCGAGGCGGCGGCGTACTTCCTGCTGGGTTAAGCAGGTAATATTCAAGTGTGAATTTATGGTATCACTGGTCATGTCATCTGCCATGGCATTTTCTTGTATAAAAACCGTAGAAAAAAAGTCATTCAGCAGGTTGGCTTTACCCTCATCCCCTTCCACCATTTCACCAAGACTATTTTTAAGGGGGCCAACACTATCGCTTTTCAGTTTTTTACTGTTTATGTAGTTAAAGAATATTTTAGGATTATTTTTACTTTCTCTCGCAATGAGTCTCTCTGTCTCAAACTTAGCTAACTTAATTTGCTTTTTACATATTTTATTTAATTTTCTATAATTATATAATGCCTCATCACTACCTACCCTCTTTAATTCTTTTAAGGCTTTCTGTTTTTCTTTTATTGCTTCCCTTACAGCTCTATTTAGCCATAGGGGTTTCCTCCTATTTCTAGCATGTTTGTTCCCATAGGGTATATTTTCTGCACAAGCCCTATTCAGGATGCTCATAAAAGTCTCCCATTTGCTTTGTGTACTTTTATTACTTAGTACATCATCCCAGTTTATTGCACTAAGATCATCTCTCAACCGTTTAAAATTTGCTTTCCTGAAGTTTAGTGTCCTTGTAGCCCCTCTACTAGACATCTTACTAAAGAATACATGAAAACTTATTATTTTGTGATCACTATTCCCCAAGTAACCCCCAACTTGTATATTTGATATGCGGTCTGGCCTATTGGTTAGTACAAGGTCTAGTAGTGCTCCCCCTCTTGTGGGGTCCTGTACCATTTGTGAAAGGTAATTATCTTTCATTGTTATCAAAAATCTATTTCCTTTGCTGGAACTGCAAGTTTCTGTTCCCCAATTTATATCAGGATAGTTAAAGTCCCCCATAATAATTACCTCTCCGAGACTCGCTGCTTTATCAATTTGCTTTATGAGGAGATTCTCTACCTCTTCCATAATATTCGGCGTCTTATAACACACCCCTATCAGTATTTTATTATTCATTCTCCCCCCCCTTATCTCCACCCATAGGGACTCTACATTCTCAGTACCCTCACATATGTTGTCACGCAGGATGGGTTTTAAGGATGATTTTACATATAGACACACACCTCCCCCTCGCTTATTTGTACGGTCATTCCTGAATAGGCTATAACCCTGTAAATTAACAGCCCAGTCATAGCTCTCATCCAGCCATGTCTCTGATATCCCCACTATATCATAATTTTCTTCCAACAATATTAATTCTAATTCCTCCACCTTATTTGTGAGGCTTCGGGCATTAGTGTACATGCACGTTACGTATGACTCTGTACCTGTATTCCTGCTTACTGTATTAACTGTCCTAACCCTTCCCCCCGTACCACCCCCAATTTCATTACTTGTGCCCTGGTCACTATCTGCACTACATTCCCCTTCTATAAAGTGAATACCCTCGCCCCCCATTCCTAGTTTAAACACTCCTCCAACCTTCTAGCCATTTTCTGCCCCAGCAGAGCTGCACCTTCCCCATTAAGATGCAGCCCATCCCTAGCATAGAATCTGTAGCCAACTGAAAAGTCGGCCCAATTCTCCAGGAACCCGATGAGATGCAAGCTGAGTGAGTACCCTCGTCACAATACCTTGTGACAGTGCCATCATTGCCATGGGCAGCGCATGAGCAAATTCAATTCATGACTGGCCTTCAATTAAATGCTGCCATTATTGTCGTACAAAGCAAATACAGAAATTGAGTTTTTGTCTCAATGGTGTCTTTTAGAGATTACTGCTCTTGTGTATACCCACGGCAATGATGGCGCCCTTTTATTGAAATCCAGCCAAGAACTGAATCTGTTTAGGTACCACCCATGGCAATTACACTTCCAGCATGAGATTTCAAGAAGCTCAGTTCAGAACCTGGACTTGACCCGAACATGGCCCCGGACCCCAAATCCAAAATAAATCAGTAGAGACCCGAACTTGCGTCCTGCAAGATGGTTGTATGGATGAGGGGAAAAAGTAGAGGATTAAAAGAGGTGCTCCAGATCAATTGAGACAATGAAAAACCTTTTATTCTAAAATTATTGGAATTGTGAAGACAGGGACTGTGGAAGGAGAAGCGCAATAGGGTCTTGCCACAATAAAAGTTATGGAGAGAAATTAGATTTATACTAACCTGAGAAGGTTGTGAGAGTCACAAACCCCTGTTATAGCCACTGGATGTATAGGTGAATAGCTGCAGACCCGAGTGGAGTAGATATATCGTGTTTAATGGAAACTGGGAGTTAAGCCGCGCTGTCATCACATCAGAATGTGTTAATAAATTATGTCTTTATTCTTTCATGCACAGGTCAACGCGTTTCAGGAGTCACAGTTCCCTTCATCAGGACAACAAGCAGGAAAAACATAAATGAAATCTATCGAATAGATAATAATATGATAGATACAGTAGACTTATTATTCTTGAGCAAATTGCAGATGACATTAATTATATATACCGTAAACTCATCAAGAGGGAGTATTTTTGGATTTTAAACTGGGCACCTTAATTCCTGAGGGTCTCAATGTCTGTGTTGAAATGTTGAAAATGTGAGATAATATTTGATTACCCTGCTTGGTCTTTTGTCCTAGTATATCACAATGTTTCAGTTGTATATACACACTGGCTCTATTTGGTTATTTATTCTTGAGGAAGGGGACATTTTTACTGTGGGTCCCAGAAACGCGTTGTGTTTTATTCCAATAATTTTAGAATAAAAGGTTTTCCATTGTCTCAACTGATCTTTAGCGCCTCTATTAAGCCTTTTACTTTTTCCCCTCATCCATTGATCTATCCCTGCGGTCGCAGGTGAGAGGCTTTGAGAGCAGCAACAGTGTCAATTGCACTTTCTCACCGAATCATGCATCACATGCTAGCACGGCAAGCATTCACTCCGGATTGCACCTGACTGCTATTGCCGGTGTCAGCACTGACTCCCAAGCCTTATGAGGAACCTGCCTCCATGGGGTGCGATTGCTGTTGAGGACCCCCTCTGGGTCTCCTTGTATGCTGGATTGTGACGTCCCAGTGGTAACACCGTGGCTGCTGGACCGATCTGCCCTCACTACCTTCACGCTAACCGGAGTTGTGCAAGGGTGCACAACCACCATTGGTGAGCTGCTTTCAAATTGTCTCTCACTAATTCCTTAGCGGATTCACACAGGAGCGCTTTTCTTTGTAATTTGTATATTCTTTGCAAACAAATGTGGTTAGGGAATATTTAAAAAAGAAAAAGTGTTGTTCCACCTGTTATTGATAACCAGCCAAATTAAAGAAGACAGCTGCAGGCTGTAACCCTCAGCTGTCAGCTTTACCATGGGTAGTTATCACAAATAGAGGGGATCACACACCATTTTTTAAATTATGTATTTAAAAATTGGCATGGGGTCCCTCCTGTTTTTGATAACCAACCATAGTAAAGCACACAGCTGAGGCTGGTATTATCAGGCTGGTAGCGTCCATGGTTATTTGGCCCTTTCCAGCCTAATATTAGCAGCCCACAAACTGCCCATTACTGGTACATATATTAGATTAGCAAATTCTGGTGCTTTGCCTGGGTCTTCCTGATTACCCTGGTGCAGTGGCAATCAGGGTAATACTTTTATGGTTCATGTCACCTGTGTAGTGCCAGGTAGCAAGAATCCCATGGATTAGTAATGTATAGGCATTTATCAAATACCCCTATTACTAACCCGGTAAGTGTAAAGTGGAAAAAAGCACACATACACACACGCACATATGAAACATACAAGAAAAAAATAGTTTAATTGAATAAAGACTCCCCTATACTATCCCTCATTAACCAATTTATTAGCAAAAATGGTTCCACTAAGCTTTGACATAATCCAGCTTACTAGAAAGCAGGTCTGGTGACTCTGATTACAACTCTCATTGGAGCCACCAGCTTAACAATCAGTGAGATATGGCATATCTGATGAGCTTTCTCTCACTACCTGGCACCTACGAATAGCTGTACTTTACTGCTATTAACAGTTGTTGGAGCTGCATTCGTGGATTGTGGATTACGTCGAACCTTCATGGGAACATTTTTGCTAATAAATTTATCAACAATGGCGTGGGTGAGTCTTTCTTCAAATTAATTATTTTTTCCTGTGTCTGTGTTTTTTTTAGCACTATGCTTGCCAGGTTAGTAATGTGGGTGTCTGATCAACACCTATCCATTATTAACACCAGGGCTTCAATTCACAGCGGATATCAACCCCAAAAGTATTTCCCCGATTGCCATCGTTCCAGGACAATCGGGTAGAGCTGGTAAGAAACGCCAGAGTTGGCGCATCTAATGTGATCTGAACTGGCATATTTAGCTTGAAAAGGGTTAAATAACCATGAGCCTTCTCAGCCTGATAAAATCAGCCTCCAGCTGTCTGCTTTAGGCTATGACCGCACTTTACGTCATCCTACTTGCAGTTCTAAACGCACGTTTTTGCCTTAATTGATTTGGCCAAAGTTGCCTTTTCCAGAAATTTAGCGCTAAAAACGCAAGCGTATTTACCGCATTTTAGATGCGTTTTTAGCGCTTTTTTCATGCTTTTTCACCTGCGTTTTGACAGATGCGTTTTGACCATCAAGACACTGCTAAATAAAGTTCACACAGTCAAACAGAATGAAAAAATAGAAAAAAAACAAACATATATATTTTGTGAATTAATAAAGAAAATAGTTATATTTTGAAAACGCAAACGCAAAGTGCGGTCATACCCTTACCTTGATTGTTGATCAAAAAAGTGGAACACACTATATGTTTTTTTATTATGTATTTATTATTTATGTTTAACCAGGCTAAGCATTCTTTAGTGCCACATAAAAGACACTAAAGCCTGCTTTACACGTTGCAATTTCGCATACGATATCATATGCGATTTGCAACTCCCCCATCATATGTGTGGCACGTTCAATTTGTTGAACGTGCCGCACAAACGATTAACCCCATCACACGTACTTACCCGTCCATACGACCTCGATGTGGGCGGTGAACATCCACTTCCTGGAGTGGGAGGGACGTTCGGCGTCACATCAAGGTCACACGGAAGGCAGCCAATAGATGCGAAGGGGCAGAGCTGAGCGGGACGTAAACATCACGCCCACCTCCTTCCTTCCGCATTGTGGGCTGGGAGCAGCAGGACGCAGGTAAGATCTGTACATCGTTCCCGGGGTGTCACACACTGCAATGTGTGGTACCCCAGGTACGATGAACAATCTGACGTGCAATTCTAGAGAAAGGTACGATGTGTATGCGATGAACGTTTTACCGTTCAATCACAATTGCACGTACCTGTCACACACTGCAATGTACCTTACGATGCCGGATGTGCGTCACTTACAACGTGACCCCGCCGACACATTGTAAGATACATTGCAGCGTGTAAAGCAGGCTTAGAGGGATCAAGATTATAATATGTAGGGGTGGACATTACATAGCTGTAGGATCTCTATGTATCTATGCTATTTATGTTCTCTATCTATTCTATCTACTTAAGGCCCCCTTCACACGTACGTGAAAAAAACGATCCGTTATTTCACATACGTGTTAAAGGGGTGGTTTTCTCCCCATGTGCCGTGTTTGTGGCACATTCCTGTTCACCATGTGTTATACGTAATAACACACGGAGAACGGAAAGCCCCGCCTTACCTGATTCTTCCGGAACTGTCTGTGGTGCTGACTGACAACGTCCGGCACAGGCCACGCCCCACTGACGCTGCTTCCGGCCCCCAGTGAAGAAGATGTGGTGTTCAAATTCACTGGGGGACGGATGCAGGTGACAGCCGCGGCAGAGACTGCAGGACTTGTGGAGGTGAGTTTGTGCTTTTTTATTTTTTACAATGCCACATGTGTTTCTCCGGCGCGTGTCCCGTGCACCCGCATCCACACTGTGACGACATGGACTCTCATGGGTTAAAGTTTCTTAAAATCCAGCCAGACAGCATGATAGATTGTCTATAGACGGGGGAGAAGTCCCTCATTGTTTTTACAAGACTCTTGTTGACTCAATGTAATTGTGTTGGCCACTGAAAGCCAAACGTATTGTTTCTCCAGACATTTCCAGTTACCATTGTATTGTAGTTGTGTATTGATAATGTAATTACCTTAGTAGCCATTGTGTAGTCGGTGACTCCCAGTTTACATGTACACCCTCAGTCTTTCTATGCACATCATTTAAATGAACATTATCCATGCAGCTTGAAATTCCCCCAATGGGAGAAGCAATCTTGTCCAACCAATCGATGAGGACGCAGTGTATCCAAGTGGAAGGTTGTGGCTATAAAAAGGACTTCTTTAAGCCACCAGGGGTTGTTGATGGATGCTGATGGATCCAGTCTAAGCTCTTTGGAGCTGACTAGAGGATCAGGACATCTTATGGCTTCAATCTAGGGACTCCGGACCCGGTTGGAGACCATATCCACAGCCTAGGGATTTCGACTCCGGCTGCCAGGATTTTATCATCAAACCAGGACTACCTAAGGAGGACACGCAGGTTGGGACAGTGCAGTCACCTGTTACAGACTTTGCAGACCTCAGACAGCTTGGAACCTGTGAGGCATGGACATTCTAAATCCCTGGTGAGCCAGCGGAAGGGTGAGACTCTTTTGCCTGTTACATTTGTGTGTTTTGCTGGTTATGTGTTATGTGCCGTTAATTGTTTGGGGATCCAATAAAGTCTAATTATTGTGGTTCCCTCACCCTGTGTTGTCTGAGTAGTGTTACGCCCACGGTTAAGGAGGCCGGCGTTCAGTTGGGATGAGCCCTGAGCCACGCTGTCTTTCTAAAGGCGGCGGGTTTTGGTGGACGAGAGCACCCACTGAGCCCCGTGTCTCCACAATTGGTGGCAGCAGTGGGATACTACTCAGCCTGGTTTACCCAGGGGAGCTGCAGTGGACTGGTGTTTTCGGACACCGTCCAGGGCTCAACAACCAGGGAGGCACATAAGCATACCCAGCAGGTAATAGGGGAGGCATTCAGGTTTCGGACGCTGCCATGTCCAACCCCACCAGCTCAGCCATTTGACAAGGACCAGAGAGGAGTTACGACCGCAGCAGGATCTGTGCCAGATGCAAAAGATTGACTACAGGAACACTTACACTCGGTCAGACTTGATCCGGAAATTAGTCTGTTGGGATGCCCAGAATGATGCAGAGGATGATGAGGACACTGCCGTTGTGGTATCAGAGGAGGTAAACCCTGTATCTCATCCTAGATCCAGTGACAGTCTGGAAACAAACCAAACCCAAGCAGACCGAGTCAAGGAATTGTTTACTGCATTGGGGCCTGAAGCTTCAAGGGAAGAGAGGGCTGGTGTTCTGCAATTTGTGTTTGGATTTCCAATTTCCTCACCATCAGCACCTACCTCCAGGATAGACCACCACCAAGGAAGTCATCTTCGCTACAGGGATGTGCCAGTGTTTAATGATTCCAGCACTGAGATAGATGAACACTTGCAAAACTTTGAGATGCTAATGCGTATGCACCAGGTGCCCACAGATGAGTGGTCCAAATACCTGTGGACAAGCTTGCCGGTCCGGGCCCAGGAGGCTGTCCGATCACTTGGGCCTCAGGACTGCTTGGACTACGGAATTATTAAGGACACTTTGTTGGCCCTTTTTACCATAACACCCGAGAGACATCGCACTAAGTTCCGGACTATGTCTCGCCAGGGTGTCTCGTACGTCGAATTTGGCAGTCAACTCCGACGACACTGTAATCGCTGGCTCGATGGTCGGGCTGCCCACTCCACTGCTGCCCTCCGGGATGTGATAGTGCTTGAACAGCTGCTGGACCAGATGGACCCGGAAATCCGAGAATGGGTAGCTGACAGGAAGCCCGACACCCCAGAGCAAGCAGCGCGATTGGCTGACGAATTTACAGCCAACCGACCCAGCTGGAGGCCAAATAGGTCCCTCAACCATGGATCCAAGCGACCCCCAGACTCACGTGCTGGACTAACTCGTTACCCCACAGAAGCCCCAACAAGACAAAGGTTTACCAACAGGGTGGGTGACTTGTCTAACCCACGGCGCTGCTATACGTGTGGGCGCCTTGGACACATGGCCAAAGAGTGTCTACAAAACCGGGGCCCCATGCCTGGAGCCCGTCTACCAGTCAACATGTGCCGAGATGAACCAACGAGACCTGAGGAATGCTACTCCCGAGAAACACCAATAGCTGAGGAAGTGGTTTATCCAGTCCACACCCTACGGCAGGCCGGACACCGTACACCAGCTAACCTCCATCCCCACATCCAGACGGTCAAGGTCGGTGATATACAGGCTCAGGGACTTCGAGACTCGGGATCTTCCATCACCCTGGTCAGCCCAGATATTGTTCCCACAGAACATCATTTACCTGGCCGCCAAGTGACCATCACCCTTGCTGGGGGCCAGTGCTCGAACATCCCTCTGGCACGAGTGCAGTTGGACTGGGGAACTGACCAAGGAGAGGTTGAAGTGGGGCTCATGGACGGCCTCCCCACCCCTGTAATTTTGGGAAATGACCTAGGACAAGGACTATCCAGCCAGTTTGTCACTGCCATCACCCGCAGCCAAGCCAAACACCATCCTGGTGCAGGTCTTTCTTCCAGCCCATCAGAGGAGAACCCAACTCCTCAATCTTCAGCCTCCTCATCAGAGCCAACAAATGTGAGTACATCAGACCCAACTGTTGCCATTGATTGGGGGGAGATTGATCGTAAAGAGTTCAGGGAAGCTCAACTGTCAGACCCCACCTTAGAGCTTATCCGTAGTGCGGCCACCCAACCTGGGGGAGGAAATCAGGGGGAGGTATATAGATGGGAAAAAGGCCTCTTATATCGGGAGAAGCCCGCATCCTGCCCAGAAAAACCCTGGACCCGTGTACATCAGCTTGTGGTACCCCAGCCATACCGACCCCAACTGTTGCGTTTAGCTCATGATGTTCCTGCGGCTGGGCACATGGGGACCAAAAAGACTCGGGCCCGCCTGCTGCGTAGTTTTTTCTGGCCAAGGGTCACTCAAGAAGTGCAAAAATACAGAGCCTCTTGCCCAGTGTGTCAGCGTATGGGGGGAGCCCCATGCCGTGCCCCCACTTCAACCCATGCCCTTGATAGGAGAACCGTTCCAGAGAGTTGCCATTGATATAGTAGGCCCCTTAGCCATCCCCAGCCGCAGTGGAAAAAGATTCATCCTCACCCTGGTAGACTTTGCCACCCGTTACCCAGAAGCCGTTGCCTTAACCTCCATAGATGCAGAGCACGTGGCTCAAGCTCTACTGGACATCTTTAGCCGGGTAGGGTTTCCACAGGAAGTATTGACTGACCAGGGGGCACAGTTCCAAAGTGAACTGATTCACACCCTGTGGGAAAAACATGGAGTCCGCCCCATGCGCACAACCCCCTACCATCCTGAAACAAATGGATTGTGTGAGCGCTTCAACAAAACACTCAAACAGCTCATTAGCCGATATGTGGAGTCTGAGGGGGGGGACTGGGAGAAAAACTTGCAGCAGCTCCTTTTTGCTTACCGGGAGGTGCCGCAGGACTCCACTGGGTTCTCTCCCTTTGAATTGCTGTATGGCCGAAAAGTACGAGGGCCCTAGAGCTGGTACGAGAGAGTTGGGAGGGCACCTTCCCCACAGAAGAGGTTCCCATACTGGACTATGTTCAAAAGTTTAGGGAAAGGATGAGGCACCTCATGGCGTTAGCCCATGGGAATTTAGAAGTGGCTCAGGAAAGGCAAAAATGATGTTACGACCGCACTGCCCGGCCCCGAGAATTTGCCTGTGGACAGAAGGTCCTAGTACTAGTACCGGTGCGGAAAAACAAGCTGCAAGCCATGTGGGCCATGGAAGCCAAGAAATGTGGCAATACTGACTACACCGTGGCCCTGGATCGAGCAGGTGTTCGTGAGCGTACCTACCACATCAATAGGCTAAAAGCTTATGAGGAACGAGAAGTCACCAATTTAGCAGTTTGCTGTCCAGAGTTAGATGATCCAGAGTTGGACCAGATCCCAGACCTATTAGTGGACTCCAAAAGGGAAATGGGGGTAAAAGATGTATCACTAGTGGAGCAGCTTTGTCCATCACAGAAGCGACAGATATCAGACATACTCGGAACATATGAAACTCTGTTCACAAGTCAGCCTGTTAGAACCCCCCTGGTCCAGCATCCTGTCAATACAGGGGAAGCCACCCCACTAAGACAACCCGCCTACCGGGTGACCCCTCCTGTGTTGGCAATGATGAAGGCCGAGGTGGATGACATGTTAAATATGGGAGTCATAGTCCCCTCCCATAGCCCATGGGCTGCCAGTGTGGTATTAGTGCCAAAAAAGGACAAGAGTACTCGTTTCTGTGTGGACTATAGACGGCTCAATGAGGTCACGATTACAGATGCTTACCCCATGCCCCGGGTGGATGAACTACTAGATAGGTTAGGGGGGTCTCGGTTTATATCTACCCTCGATTTGACCAAGGGATACTGGCAGATCCCACTCACAAAAGACGCTCAAGAGAAATCGGCCTTCATAACCCCTTTTGGCCTCTTTGAGTTTACCAGCATGCCTTTTGGGATGAAAAACGCCCCAGCCACCTTCCAGAGGATGGTAGACCATTTACTAGAGGGATGTCAGGGGTATGCCCAGGCCTATTTGGATGACATCGCTATCTTCAGCGACACTTGGGAAGAGCATCTTCAGCATGTGTCCCAGGTGCTGCAGAGGGTAGCCGAAGCCCAGCTCACCATCCGACCTGACAAATGCCAAATGGGGATGGCCGAAGTGCTATACCTGGGACATCGGGTGGGAAGTGGGTGCATTCGTCCCGAACCTGCAAAAGTAGAAGCCATTATCCAGTGGCCACGTCCGGTCAATCAAAAACAGGTCCATGCGTTTCTAGGAACCGCAAACTACTATCGAAAGTTTATCCCCAATTACAGTACCATAGCAAAACCGCTCACTGACCTCACAACCAAAAGATATGCCCGTAACCTTATCTTGACCCCAGAATGTGAAACTGCGTTCCTCCAATTGAAAGACCGGCTAGCCCAAAGCCCAGTCTTGACTGCTCCTGACTTCCGTCGCAGATTCATTGTCCAAACAGACGCATCGGACACAGGACTAGGAGCTGTACTTAGCCAAGTAGGGGACAACGGTGAGGAACATCCGATAGCTTACCTCTCCCAGAAACTATTGGACCGAGAGAGGGCTTATGCCACCATAGAAAAAGAATGCCTGGCCATAGTCTGGGCCCTAAAAAAATTGCAGCCCTACCTCTATGGCAATGAGTTCACAGTCCTCACTGACCACAATCCATTGAGTTGGCTAAATTGCACTGCCGGGGACAACGGACGCTTGCTCAGGTGGAGTCTGGCATTACAATCTTACAATTTTTCCATCTCCCATAAACAAGGCAAGAACCATGGAAATGCGGATGGGCTTTCCCGACAAGAGGAGAAGGATGATCGGAAGCCTATCATGTCTGGCTAATATTAAGAAGGGGGAGGAATGTGACGACATGGACTCTCATAGGTTAAAGTTTCTTAAAATCCAGCCAGACAGCATGATAGATTGTCTATAGACGGGGGAGAAGTCCCTCATTGTTTTTACAAGACTCTTGTTGACTCAATGTAATTGTGTTGGCCACTGAAAGCCAAACGTATTGTTTCTCCAGACATTTCCAGTTACCATTGTATTGTAGTTGTGTATTGATAATGTAATTACCTTAGTAGCCATTGTCTAGTCGGTGACTCCCAGTTTACATGTACACCCTCAGTCTTTCTATGCACATCATTTAAATGAACATTATCCATGCAGCTTGAAATTCCCCCAATGGGAGAAGCAATCTTGTCCAACCAATCGATGAGGACGCAGTGTATCCAAGTGGAAGGTTGTGGCTATAAAAAGGACTTCTTTAAGCCACCAGGGGTTGTTGATGGATGCTGATGGATCCAGTCTAAGCTCTTTGGAGCTGACTAGAGGATCAGGACATCTTATGGCTTCAATCTAGGGACTCCGGACCCGGTTGGAGACCATATCCACAGCCTAGGGATTTCGACTCCGGCTGCCAGGATTTTATCATCAAACCAGGACTACCTAAGGAGGACACGCAGGTTGGGACAGTTCAGTCACCTGTTACAGACTTTGCAGACCTCAGACAGCTTGGAACCTGTGAGGCATGGACATTCTAAATCCCTGGTGAGCCAGCGGAAGGGTGAGACTTTGTTGCCTTTTACATTTGTGTGTTTTGCTGGTTATGTGTTATGTGCCGTTAATTGTTTGGGGATCCAATAAAGTCTAATTATTGTGGTTCCCTCACCCTGTGTTGTCTGAGTAGTGTTACGCCCACGGTTAAGGAGGCCGGCGTTCAGTTGGGATGAGCCCTGAGCCACGCTGTCTTTCTAAAGGCGGCGGGTTTTGGTGGACGAGAGCACCCACTGAGCCCCGTGTCTCCACACACACTATATCCGTGTGGTACGTGTGCGGGCCCGTGCTGCCGGAGAAACACGGACATGCATCAGTGTGGAGCACACGGCACACATCTGCTCCACACGGAGGAACGGGCCACTGGCAGAGCACGTGCGTGCACATATACCCATTGATTTTAATGGGTATACATGTGCCCGTGTCTCCGGTACATACGGGCACGGACCTAGCACGTACTGGAGACACGGATGTGTGAAGGGGGCCTAAGGCTGTGTGCGCACATGGGGCGTTTTTGCCTCATTTTTTAATTCGTTTTGGATTGATAATTGTCACAAAACCTGAATTGACATGAAGGAATTTACATACTGTAGATTTTTTTCTGCACCAAATCTGCAAGCCAGAAATAAGCAATTTGTGCATGACACTTCAGTATTCTTATTGACTTTGCTGGCATTAGGATTTCCTCCAGGTTTTGTGACAAATGAGCAACTGACCGCTATAACGTAAAATTGCGTCCTAGCAGTCATAATGTTAATCTCCCCCAGGCTGCTGCCGGCAGCCAGGGCAGATCGGCAAACATCTCAGCTGATTTATACAGCTGACATGTGTGCCTGCTAGGCACGAGCAGAATCACTATCTACCCATGCATTTTAACCCCTTAAATGGCGCTGTCAATATGTGACAGCACCATTATAATAGCGATTGCGCTATAATGTTACTCACAGGCCAATACCAGAAGTCATGTGATGTGATCACGTGGATCCGGTGTTTGTCATGGTAGCATAGGGTTATGTGATGACTCCTGTGCTCACATGACTCAGATCCTGTAAGAAACAGCTGAGTGCTGCTTGTTACAGGAGATGATTATTTCTCCCAGTCTGAGCGATGCTGTTCTGATCTGGAGAAATAAATGAGCGATCAGATTGCTGATCATTATAGCCCCTTAGGGGGACTAGTAAAATTTAAAAAAAAGTTTAAAAAAAGTTTTGAAAAATTAAAAAAAAAATAAAACAATCTAAAAGTTTAATTCACCCCCCCCCCATTCGACCCATTGAAAATTAAAGGGTTAAAAAATTAAAAAAATATACACACATTTGGTATTGCCACGTTCAAAAATGGCCAATATATTAAAATATAAAATCAATTACTCTCATCAGTACACGGCATAGAGGCAAAAAAAATCCAAACGCCAAAATTACGCTTTTTGGTCGCCACAAATTTCACGCAAAATGCAAAAACAGGCGATCAAAACATAGCATCTGCGCAAAAATGGTACCGTTAAAAACATCAGCTCAAGATGCAAAACATAAGCTGTCATTGAGCCATAGATCCCAAAAAATAAGAACGCTACAGTTCGTGGAAAATGGCGCAAAATGTACGCCACTTTTTTCGGACAAACTTCTGATTTTTTTTTAACCCCTTAGATAAAAGTAAACTTCTTCTTTATGTTCTGGTGTCTACGAACTTGCACCAACCTGAAGCATCACAATACATCATTTTTACCATATAGCGAATACCGTGAATAAAATATCTCAAAAACTGTAGTACACTTTTTTGCAATTTTTCCGCATTTAGATTTTGTTTTTTTACATTTTGCAGTACACTGTATGGTAAAACTCATCATTTCATTTAAAAGTACAGCTTGTTCCGCAAAAGACGAGCCCTCACATGACCCTATTGACTGAAAAATAAAAAAGTTACGACTCTTGGAAAAACAATGGCAAAAAAAATGGAAAGAGCAAAATTGACCGGCCGTAAAGTAGTCAAAAACACTGAAAGAATTGACGCTACAGATTTTTTTTCTGCACCAAATCTGTGAGTCAAAAATAAGCTACGAATACACGACACTCAGGCTTCTCATTGGCTTTGCTGGCTTCAAGATTTCCTTCAGGTTTTGAGACAAATAAGCAATTAAAAATGCATCTAAAAAAAGGCAAACAAATGTGTGCACACAGCCTTAGGCCTCCTTCATACATCCATGTCTCTGGTACGTGTGTCATGTCCATTTTCACACTTAGCAGTGACATGGACTCATGTAGACCCATTAAAATCAATGGATTTAGTCACACATACGTGTTTTCACATGGACTGTGTATCTATGTGAAGCAAATGCATGTCCATGTGCTCCACATGGCAACACGTCCGTTTTCTGCTGACAGCACAGGTGTCACACGGACTGCACACTGATGTGATCCATGGGACATCAGTGTGACCACGTACACATGTCACATAAAAAAGAATTTTTATACTTACTTGTCTCCGGCACTGCTGTCTCTTCCTCTGCTGTTGCTTCCAGGCCCACTCATTAACCTAATGTATATTCCCTGCACAGTCCGCAGACCCGGAAGTAACAGCAGCGCTGGAGACGGGTATGTATACCAGTTCATGCTGTTTATGTGGTATCCGGATGTCACATGGATAGCACAGTGACAGCACATAGAACACACACACACAAACGCACCTTCACCATGCACGGTGCAAAACCTTTGTGTTTTGCATGAATGTATCAAGGAGGCCTTAAGTAAATAAAATACAAAGATAGAATAGATAGAATAGCTATAGAGATCCTACAGCTATATAATGGTGATTTTATCCCTCCCAGCTTAAAAATAGCAGCTGACCTAGAATTGGCTCATCCAGTAGATGCGCCAATTCTTGTGCTTTGCCTGGATCTTCCTGATTGCCCTGGTGCAGTGGCAATCGGAGTAATACTTTTAGTGCTGATGTCAGCTGTGAATTAATAGTTGGCATCAAGTCCAGAGGATACTGCATACGTACTGCATAAAAAGCATAAACAGAAAAAACGCTTTTTTTATTTTCAAAAGCACTCCAAGGTAATCCATTGAATCTGACGTAGTCCGAAAATGGAAGCCTGAAAGACATATAAGAGAGAGTCAAAGAAGTAAAATCAAGAGACAATCATTATTTTTATTAGCTCCCCCTTAAAATACCCACAGATCCGATCTAATCTATGGAAATCCAAGGACTTCTGCCTACTTTGTCGTACAACCTATGGAGCATGCTAACATGCTAGTCAATGAAGCATACCCACGGTGACGCACGTACTGTGTCCACTGTCACCGCTGATCAGAAGTCCCGACACTTCCGGTCATGTGCAGTAGGAAGCCGGGCGTACACGTCCCAGCTTCATACTGCGCATGACCGGAAGTGTCGGGACTTCTGATCAGCGGTAACAGCGGACACAGGTATGTGTGTTACCGCTGATGATTGTAAATTGAACAACACGTTAGCATGCTCCTGTGGGTGTGCTACCATGCTAAGAGGGGGGAATGAGCTCAGGAACTAACGCCCTTGCGACTAGTCCCTGCACTCATTCACATATAAAAAAAGATCTTTAGAAATACTTTTTCCAAAGCTCTCTTTATGTATAGTATTAGATACAGGGATAGTTAGGCAGGGATTAGCAATATGCACCCAGAACTGCTTGTGGTTCTGGGTGCATATTGCACCTGACAGTTTCACTTTAAATTCCCACAATGTGAATATGGTCTTATACATTTAACAACTTATGCTCCAGCACATTTCTTTGGTTTAATTATTTATCTAGCCTACCAGCACAGCACAACTAGAGATGAGCGATCTCCTTCAGAAAAGATTGGAAAATTACAAAATAGTTTGGCGGTATCGGGTCGGGATCGGAAAACCAAACATTTGATCGAAAAATTGGAATGTTTGCTTTGGATCTGTACATGCTCGGTTTGCAGAAACCATCCTCTCCTGTCCCCATCACAACCATGTCAAGTACTGGTGTAGCTGTGATTGGCCAAGGGAATCACTAAAAAAAGGAAGCAAAAGGGTTTAAGCAGGACAAACTTACCAATTCTCCCTGCAGCTGCAGTACTACACCCGGGGCCTATAATTATCTCTCATACATATTCTCTGCTTTCCAGTCCACCAGCATCTCTTATTGGCTGCACTCAGACAGCATCCCCTCCCTCTCTGACAGTGTTATAATGGTGTAAAATAAATGTAAAAAATGCCATGCGGTCCCCGTATGTATTGATATCCAGCACAGATAAAACCCATGGCTACAGGCTGCAGCCCCAGCTGTGTGCTTATCTTGGCTGTGTATCAAAATAGGAGGAACCGCATGCAGATTTTTTAAAAAAAATTATTTAAATAAATAATTTTTTAAAAACGGCGTGCAATCCCCCCAATTTTGATATCCAGCCAAGATAAAGCTGGACAGCTCGGGGCTGATATCCTAAGGTTGGGGAGAAACATGGTTATTGGACCCCCAGCCTAAAAATAGCAGCCTGCAGCTGCCCAGGATTGTTGCATCCATTAGATGTTATAATTCCATAACTTGACCCCACGCTTCCCAATTGCCCTGGTGTGGTGGTAAGCAAGGTAATAATGGGTAATGGCAGCTCACAGTCGCCACTAAGCTCTAGATTAGTAATGGGAGGCGTTAATGAAACCCCCACATTATTAATCTGTAAGTTCAAAGAAATAAACATAAACACTGAAAATATTTTTTTTAAATAAAATACAAAAAACCCACCCTTCTTCACCACTTTATTAACCCCCAATAGACTCAGGTCCGACATAATCCACACAAGTTCCCACAATGATTCAATCTCTGATACATCTGAACTGACAGCATGCGACCATAGAACATGACCAACCTCTGTGAGCTTCTTGCAGAGACTGAGGTGCAGCGATCAGCGGTGACATCACTCAGGTTAATTGCAGTCACAGCTGGAGGTGCCCACGGTCATACACCTGTGACCGCAGGTAATCTGACCTCAGGTGGCCTTCTGAGGTGAAGTCACTGAGTTTACTGAGGTCCCCTGAGGTCAGGTTATCTGCAATCACAGGTGAAGGACCATGGAAACCGTCAGCTTTGACCTCTCCTAACCTGAGTGATGTCACCGCACACCACTGCTACTCATTCTCTGCCTGAAGCCTGAAGCAGTTGGAAATTTTCTATGGCTGCGCGGTGTGCATTCAGATATAGCAGAGCTGGAATCGTTGTGGGACCTCATGTGGATTATGTCGGACCTGGGTGCTTTTGGGGTTAATAAATTGGTGAAAGAGGGTGCTTTTTTATATTTTATTTCAAATAAAGGATTTTTTTGTTTTTGTGTTTGTTTCTTTTCACTTACAGATTAGTAGTGGAGGGTCTCATAGACCCTCCCCATTACTATGCTAAGGCTTAGTGGCAACCGTAGGCTGCCATTATTCCCTTATTACCACGATTGCCACTGCACCAGGGCAATTAGGCAGAGCAGGGTAAAGTTCTAGGATTGTCGCATCTACTGGATGCAACAATCCTGGGTGGCTGCAGGCTGCTATTTTTAGGTTGGGGAGGCCCAATAAGCATGGGTCTCTCCAGCCTGAATACCAGTATCAAGGTCAGCTCCCTGTTTTTGGAGACTAGTGACAGCAGGATTGCAGCCTCTTATCTCCATCTGGTTATCCACATTTAAACGTGGTTTTGTTTCCTTTGGTGCCTAAACCGCTAATGTCAATTTTACTACTGGCAGCTTCTCCAGCAGTCTCTAGCTGAGTGCTATAACTGGAGTAGCTTTGTAGTCACGCCCTTCAGGTATAAATAGAGGTGTTACCCAGCAATCCCTGCTGAAGATACAAACTCATTTGTATACTGTCCCCCTTGGTGGAAGGAGCTGTGTTGGAGCATTTAAAGAAGCCAACCTTTATCCTTTTGTGTTGCAGTATTTCATCTGTTTGTTTTCCTTCCCTTGTGTTTCCGTATTGCATTGGTGAGCCTAGTGAACTCGTCAGCCTACTCACTAGGCAGGGTGAGTTTAGGGCCCGCTGAGGGCCCAAGATATCCTGCTCTCCGACAGGTTGAAAGAACCTGTATAGGGACGCTAGGGAGCTCAGGAGTTAGTTTTAGGTGAGTTCAGGAGGTGCCCTCTCACCCCTCTCCCTAGCAGCAGGGACCTCCATTCTATTGTGTCCCCAGTGTTACTCCCAATTTGTGGTGTTGTTTTAGTTGTTTATTCGTTGTGCGTCAGACTTCAGTGAGCCTGAACGCCCTCGCAATGCCCATAGTGTGACAACCAGCACCCAGCTGTCGGGCTTTATATTGGCTGGGTATGAAAATTTTAGGTGGACAGCAAGCCGATTTTTAAATTATTTATTTAACTAAAAAAGCCATGTATGGTTCATCTTATTTTGATACACAGCCAAAATAAATGCACAGCTGGGGGCTGTATCTGTGCTGGTATCAATATATGGGAGGACTGCACATCATTTTTATTTATTTTTCACCTGTTTAATAGAGGATGTGGGTGCGGTCTTACTGCAGCCAATCTGAGATGCCAGTGGGCGGGGTTAACCAGTGAATAAATATGAGGGATAATTATAATTATCAACCCCGGGAATAGCGCCGCAGCCGCAGGGAGACTCAGTAAGTATGACCAGCTTTATTCCTTCCTTATGATTTTCTTTTTTTTGCAGACCCCTATACCATTTTATAACACATACATTTTGCCTCCTATTAAATTCAATGGATTCGGCTAGGATCGGCAATCGAATCACAAACCCAATCCAATACTTGGCAGGATTGCTCATGTGTACACACAACCCAATAAGACAAATTTGTCTGCTACTGGGCAAAACCATATGTCCTATACTAAATTGAGTGTGCATTTTCCAAATCCAAAGTCAGAATTATTGTTTGCCCAAATGAATTCAGCACTTGGAAAGCATTTAATAATTTTGTACAGAATGAATTTTCCTCCAACAGTTATCTGATCTTTATCAAAGCTTTCATAGTAAACAGTGTATGAAAATGCAATTTAATAACAGAAATCCAAAAAGTCTCATAACTTGCTTGAGCAAGACCCGGTCCTTTTAAAAATTCTTCAGGCATCTGCTTTTGCACTTGGGAGCTGTCATATTTGCCAGTTACAAAAAACAGCAGTAGTTGCCCATCATGTTGGGATTCCAGCGGCCTTTATATCTATTCTTCATTGTAGAAATATCTTTATGGAACCTCTCGACATGTTTGTCACTTATGTGTCCCAAATTTGGTAGAAAAAAGTGAAAATGGGAATGTAAGAAATTCATTTTCAATGGCATTCAGCAGCCAAGTTGTTTATATACTTTACGCATGTTATTTATTAGATTAGCATGGTTTTCATCTCCTCTAGTCCCGAGGAAGTTCTGCACTACTATCACAAATTCATCCCAAACTGCAAGTACCAGAGGGTTGATTTTTGTTCTGAATGTGTCAACACATCATTCGTTGTAGCTTCAGTTTTCAGTGCCGTAAACTTCTTCAAATACTAGCGATCCTTTCCATAACAATCAATTGCAACTACAACATTTTTTATTAAACCAAGTTTATTGTGAAGTGGGTGAGAAAATCTTGAAGTGAATCGACCAGTGATTTTTTTTTTTTTTTTTTTTACTTTGTACCAACCAACTGTATGCTCGACACTGTCTCACTTTGTAAGGCCTCCGTCACACTCATGTGCCTCCGGTACGTGTGTGCCTTTTTTCTCACGTACTGGAAACACGGGCCCATGTGGTCCTATGTATTGTTATTGTTTTGGACACACATAAGTATTTAGGAACGGAACGTGTGTCCGTTCCGTACTTACGTGTGTCCGTTTTTGAAAAACGCTAACATGTCCGTGTTGCTCCGGCAGCACGGGTGTCACACGGCCCGCACCCGTACCACACGGATGTAGTGTGGATGCGGGCCCATGTGACACGCGCCAGAGAAAGACATGTGTCAGTGTAAAAATAATAAAAACACATACTCACCTCCACTATACCTGCAGTCTCTGCCGCGGCTGTCCCCTGCATCCGTCCCCCAGTGAATTTGAACAACGCTTCTCCTTCACTGGGGGCCGGACGCAGCATCAGCGGGGCGTGGCTTTGGCTGGAAGCTGTCATTCGGCACCACAGACAGCGCCGGATGATGCAGGTAAGGCGGGGCTTTCCGTTCTCCGTGTGTTATTACGTATAACACACAGAGAACACGTACGTGCCACAAAAACGGCACAAGGGGACCAAACCACCCCTTTAACACGTACGTGACAAAAACATTACGTTTTGTCACGTAAGTGTGGTAGAGGCCTAAGACAGTGTCTAGATGCTAGCAGTTCTGACTTTTCATTAGATAATGACAGATCTCTTACCAGATCATCTAAATCTGATTGGCTCAGCAAGTGCGGCTGATCCTCCAGTTGTTCTGGATCAGGAAATGCATAATGACAATAAACATCTTCATCAGGAGAAAAACTGTCAGTTACAGGTTTTTCCGCTGTGGAAAAAGTTCATTGGGTTTCACGACAGTCTTCAGGAAATCCTGAAAATAGTTAGCCCTTTCCACTATATGGAAGGGTACTGTCTGGAAGACGTGGGAGGGACATTAGGAGTCTTGGGTCATCATGTGGAGTCATTAGCGGATATCATAACAGAAACATAATTGTGGAAGGGTTTACATTTACACTCACTTTTTTAATCTTTGTTTGTGATACTGACTTTTGTCTTCTTGCAAGGTTTACAGTTGCAATGATGAACAAATCAATCTCAAGTATTCTGTTGTCTATTATTTGACCATGCAATTGCTTTATTTTTGTTCTGTTAAAAAATTTGAATAAAAAGATGTTGAAAAAAAAAACAAACAAAAAACCTGTCAGTTACAATTGCCATTCCTGCTGTGGGAGGGGCAGGCACTATTTTTAAGCGGGCTTTACACACTTCGATCTCGCTAGCGAGATCACAAGCGATCGTACCCATCCCCCCGTTGGTTGTCCGACACGGGCAAATCGCTGCCCGTGGCGCACAACCTCGCTTAACCCCGTCACACGGCCTTACCTGCCCTGCGATGTTGCTCTGGCCGGCGATCTGCCTCTTTTCTAAGGGGGCGGTTCGTGCGGCATCACAGCGACATCACACAGCAGGCGTCCAATAGAAGCGGAGGGGCGGAGATGAGCGGGACGTAACATCCACCCCACCTTCTTCCTTCCTCATTGCCGGTGGAGGCAGGTAAGGAGATGTTTTTCGCTCCTGCAGTGTCACATACAGCGACGTGTGATGCCGCAGGAACAAGGAACAACATCGCTAATAATCAGAAAATGATTTTTTGTTTCAGGACAACCTCTCCGCGGCAAACGATTTTGACCGCTTTTGCGATCATTTAAAGTTGCTCATAAGTGTCACACATTGCGATATCTTTAATGACGCCGGATGTGCGTCACTAACACCGTGACCCCGACGATAATTCATTAACGATATCGTAGCGTGTAAAGCCCGCTTAAGACTCAAACATAGGATGCAGAATTTGCAAATTTTTTCTCTTTGAATATCCATTGAATTTAGTCTTGCAAAAATAATAGTCTGAATGGTGATTTTTTTTTTTTTGCTCACACCAAATCATCGGCATTACGAAAGTCATTCCTTTTAGTATTCAAGTATACCTTTCCTTAAACAGGCAGTTCTACATGTGTGCATAGGAAGAAGATGTCAGTCAAAGGGATTGGGATGGAAAGAAGGTCCCAAAAACCTTGCTCAGGCTACTTTGTTGAGACACATAGGGCCTAATTTATCAAGATCGGCGTTGATGAGGGAGCGTGCTGGAGTCAGACACTTCTCATTCATGAAGAGGCGCATGCCTTCGCAACTTTGCAAAGCTTTTACAGTAAGATTCTAATTGAGGATATATGTTGTTCAGGCAACATGAACCTGAACCTTCTACTTGGTTTCGTTTAAGCAGATATTTTTTAATTGAAATATAAAAAAAATCAGATTGTATAATATATCATATCAAGTTGTATAATGAATAATCTTAAGACAACACTTCATCAAAGATTTGTAAGTTTTGTCCCTTTGTTAGGTATCGTGTGTTCATACAATTAAGCTGGTAAGACACTCATTGTTCACCATTTTCTACCGGGTTCAAAAGCGCTCTGGTCCATTGCGGCACCTCACGACTACTTCTGTAACGTTCTGGACCATTTTTTGGGAGAAGCGGTTACTCTCCTAATGTAAGTATATAAAACTCCGTACAAGGCTCCATAGCACTGAGTAAATTTAAAATGTGTCCACTGGTGTCCACAGAAACCACTGTGTTACTCAGCATTCACATACGCAGTCACATGGTGCTTCATCGGACTGGAGAGACACTGAAACTGGGAAAAGACAACGACTTGCGACTATAACTTTGCCTTCATGATACACGATACCTAACAAAGGTAAAAATTAAAACAAAATCACTAGTGATGATTTAAGTGATATTAAATTACAAAAAATAATAATTGTATCATTCCTTCAATTCATGCACCAGTCCTGTCACCCCTCAGAAAACTGCACTCATTCTGCCACTTACTCATTATCACTGGATATACCTTGATTACAATGCACCTGTATTTATCCTCTAACACCATGAATTGTTTTATGGTTTCATGTATGTAATTCTTTTTAGAAATGTTCCATCACCTAATGTTTTACAATGTAATCTACCACTCATTTAATAATTCCAAGAGAAAGAGCTAAACTAATAATTTTAATAGTAATTACAATTGGTGCTTCAGCATACTGTATGAATTTGTTACTGACTCGAGGCTGGTAGCTAATGAATTTATGGGATTATTTAAAGCTCTGATGACAAGAGGTAGCTGCCATCACATCCACAGCTTGATTAAAAGCTATTAGTAAATTTATGACCTCACTTCTTACTAAAGATAAAATTAATCAGAATGACTTTGATATACATTTGTAATCCTATGCTACACTCAACAGTCATTACATAAAGGCATTATGGACTGAAAATATCCCTTGCTAAATATCTAATCCAATTATAATGCATGAGTTTTCATATTTTGTTACACTTTATTAAGGTATAACTAATTTAATTATTAAAGGGAATCTGATAGAATTTTACCATCAAACTATATGTGCATTTAGCCCTTTCAAAGACAAGTAATGCAATACCTTTACATGGCCAGTCCATTTGTCAAGTTATTGACAAATCAGTGTTTTAATTGATATACAAATGAAACTGAAAAACTATTGTAGATCTGAAGCCCCTGTCACTCCATCAGTATAATCCACCCAGCGTTGCCACCTCTTGTGCCGTGTGATTTCAAGAAAAATAAGCACCAGTCAAGCAGGAGGAGTCATTGCTGGGTGAGGCATAGAGCTGGAGTGACCGAGGCTTCAGAGTCTCATTTGCATATCAATTAAAATGCTAATTTCTCAGTAACAGACAATCGGACAGGCATGTAAAGATATAACTGGATTTGTCTTTGAAGGAGCTATATGCAAATATATATATATATATATATATATATATATATGTATATGTATATATATATATATATATATATATATATATATATATATATATAGTTTGAGGGAGTGAAATCATGCTGACAATTCTCTTTAATTCCTTCACCCTGGAGCCTGGTTTTCATCTTCATGACCAAGCAACTTTTTGCAATTCTGACTAGTGTCACCTTACAATGTAATAGCTCTGGAATGCTTAAACGGATGCCAGTGATTTTCACATTATTTTTTTATGACATATTGTAGTTCATGATAGTGGTAAATTTAAGATTAGATATTTTGTGTTTATTTGTGAAAATATTGGATATTTGTTGAAAATTTCACAATTTTCAAACTTTGAATTTTTATGCCCTTAACCCCTTCACCCCCAGAAGATGTTCCATTTTTCGGTTTTGTTTTTTTCCTCCCCTTATTCCGAGAGCAGTAACTATTTTATTTTTCCATCAGTCTTGCCAAATAAAGGCTTCTTTTTTGAGAGATGAGTTATACTTTTAAATGAAACCATGAGTTTTACCATATAGTGTACTGGTAAACGTGAAACAAAATTCCAAGTGTGGGAAAATTAAAAAAAAAAAAAAAGTGTGATTGCACAATTAGTTTGGGAGTATTTTATTCACCATGTTCACTATATGGTAAAAGGGATGTGTCAGTGTAATGCCTGAGGTCAGTGCGAGTTTGTAGATGTCAAACTTTAATAGGTTTACTTTTATCTAAGGGGTTAAAAAAAATTCAGAATTTTGTCCAAAATAAGTGACGCACTTTTTTGCACCATTTTCCACGACCCATAGCATTCTCATTTATTGGGTATGGGGCTAAGTGATGGTTTATTTTTTTCATCTCGAGCTGAAGTTTTTGCACATTTGATCGCCTGTTATTGAATTTTGTGCACAATTTGCGCTGACCAAAAAACTTAATTTTGGCATTTGGAATTTTTTGGCCACTACGCCGTTTACCAATCAGGTTATTTCTTTTATTTAGTCAGGTGAGGTTTTATTTATTTTTTAATCTTTTAAACTTTAACTTTTTTTTACTTTTTTTTATTTTACTAGTCCCCCTAGGGGACTATAAGGATCAGCAGTGTGATCGCTGTTTTTTTTCCTCTTGATCAGCGCTATACAGCACTGATCAGCAAAAATGTTGCGTTCCTGTTACAGCCGCTGCTCTGTCAGCTGTAGCAGGATCTACGTCATGATAGCTACAGGAGTCATCACATGGCCCATTGCTACCATGGCATTCATCGACTCCCTGTGAGCGTGATATGCCCGCCCCAGGGTCAGGGGACTCAAAACTGGGCCGCACTAGTCCGGGGACGTCAGCCGTGGCAGGGTCCGGTTCTGTGACCCTGGCAGTGTCTTTTGGAGTAAACATAAAGGGGGTTTTAATTAAAAGAAAATAAAATAAAAAGAGGTTTTGTGGATGGAAAACTGTTTTAGAGTTTTTGTCGACTTCACCACTTGTGGTGTGCGGCCAGGTTATTTGGGGCCGCCGCTGCAGGTTTCTACTGGGGCTGATGCAGTGAGCAGGTTTCTGCTGGGGCTGATGGAGTGATGCAGCCTGGATGGTTAGAGCCGTCCGCAAGCAGGGACAGGCCCCAGCAGTGTATGATGGGGGTTGTAGTGGAGAACAGTCTATGTGAGTGCACGCCGTCAAAGAAACAGTCCACACCAGTATTGTAGTTTAACTTGACTTGTTTACTTTTCTGTGGTGGTACCTGAACCTGCGGGTGCCAGTCCCAGGTGTATCAGCTCCCCTTGTTCTCCATGCCAGCTGTAACCTGGGATCGCTGTTCTCTATGCACACTTGTTGTTGATGAGCTCCCGTGGCCTAGAGCTACTTGGGAACCCCTCTGTTTCTCTTGGTCCTATTTCAGGTCTGGACTATTTAAGGGGTTCAGTCCCTGATCCCCTCTTTGCTGCTGATGCTTCAGAGTCTTTTGGTGGTGAAGAACCCTGGAGATTCCTTCACCTGACAGAATTGACAATGTCCTTAAAGGGTCTCACTGTCCTAGAGATCTGCACCCTGCTTTGTGCTGAGGTCTGTGAGCTCGATTCTGTCCTTCCACAGACACGCTGAAGTTCCTGGAGTTTCGTACTTCCACAGGGGGCCCACAGGTCCTGGAGTTCCTGGTTCCTCACCTCACAGTCCTCTCTCCTTTTCACAGCACTTCGCTCTCGCTGCAGGTTTCTTTCTTTCTTTTCACTTTCTACTCCTTCCGACTATCACTCCTCTCTTCTTCTCCTCAGACTTTCTAACAGACTCTCTTGACAGAGACTGCTTCCTTCTTCACCTCATTCTGACTTTCTACAGACTGCACACCACTTCCTCCCGCCTTTTCCAACTGACCACTGGCCCTTCCCCCTTGCTGGGTCTCTCCCTACAGGCTGGGTGGTACTATCCAATCAGTTCCTTCCCCTTTCACCTATTACTAGGCAGTCTCCCAGGTTGGTGTTGGGGTTGTGTGTGTGGCCTGAAGGTGCTGGTGTGTTTACTCTGGCACTGATATTCCAGGGTTTGGATTTCCACAAGTTACATTTGTGGCACCTGGTACCTCAGGGGTGCTACATTCCCCCTTGGTTAACCTCAGCACGTCAGCGGGCTGCAATAATAAATAACAAGGTACATTTTTTTCTTTTAAATTTTGTAAACAATACACTACATATAAATTAACATTCCTCCCATACAGGGGAGGCATTACTTGAACCGTTGCAAACTTTTTTGAGCATTCCCCCCAGCACCCACCACCCAAAGATCCTGAGCCCAGAACCCTTCTAAGGAGGCAGGTCACTGGTTCCATTAATGACCAGGTCTCGGCCTACTCTACAGCAGACCTTTCCTCCAAAGGCGGTGTCCATTAGGGTCCTTTGGTGAGGTAGTACTCTGGTTTTGGCTCAATTGTGCAACTATTTACAAACAAAGTTTTTGGCTGCTGCCAGTCCTGCAGCCATGGTCCATTTTTATTAAAACCTGTAAACTTTTAATTTCAACATTTTCAAAAACAGGGGACTTGCTTTAGAGATTATTATGCAACATTATAAAACCAACATTTTTAATGGCAGAAAATTCAACATTTCAACAGCAAAACAACCGGGTAACCTAGGTCAGTTGCCTCAAAATTTTAACATCTGGAGGAGGCGGGGGCTGGCACCACAACAGCGCTGCCTGTTGGATGCACCTTCACATCCAGGGCTTACAAGCCATGCTCCCCATGATGCCGGGTATATGGGACTATGTCACCTGGGTGCAGCTCCCATTCAGGGTGTCCCTTTGGAAGGTGGTCCATCACGTCTCGCTGGGTCACAAATACTCCATTCTGCAACCCCAGCTCAGTGATGAAGCCCCACCCCTTCTTGTGGTGGAACTCATCGACTACACCCTGGTACCAGACCCCACGGTCCTTCCAGTTGGCCCACCGCTGACTCTCCTTTTCACGGAGGTCGCGATCACGCACTTGCACCTCCCGTGCCTTACGCTCCTCCTGCTCCTGCACCAGCTGCTGGATTGTGGCTTGGCATGCCACCTGGTGCTCCTCCGATACCACAGTGTCATGCTTGGAGGTCTTGACCGCCGTGGGCATTAGTTGTAATTGTCTCACTCCCAGTCAGACTGATATGCTTCCGAGCACACCGTTGCCGGGTCAGGAAGCTGCATGGCTGGCTCCGCAGCCAGGAAAGGCGCTAGTGAAGCTGCCGTGGCCGGGATGGTTTGGGCCTTCTCCTACTGAGAAGGGCATGCGGTCGGGTCAGATCTGGCCGAGGAAGGGCCTGGTGATGCCTTCTGGTCGGCAACCGGGATCAGCTCAGGTTCCGTTGCTAGGAATGGAGGTGATGCGGTCAGGACGTTGACTGGGAATGGTGGCGGTGGAAGGGGCCTGCCGGCGATTCGACATGGAGATGGTACCGTGGCTCGGTCAGCGGCCTGGGAAGGCATGGGTTCCGTGACCAGGGGGGCCAATTGGGGCCAAGGAAGTTTTTTCTCCTACCTGCTCCTGGCGCCGCTCCTCATGCTAGGCCCGCTTTTCTTAGGCCTGCACTGCCGCTACCATCCTCCGCATCTCCTTTTTCCACTCGGCTCTCTGGCACAGGAACTGGGCCTGCATCCAGATGCACAGCAAGTCCAATTCCTTCTCCAACAAGTCAGCAGTGCCCACTTCAGGACGATCAGGCACTCTGTCCTCTGGGGCAGCCATGTTGCAGTTCTGCCTTTCGGAAACTTTCTGCAGCAGGGTTCCGGTGTCCCTGCATTAGTTTCACTCTCACATCCTGGATACCCCCAAGGGGGTGGGGTCTTTAGTTTTGCGCCCTTTGCAGCTTGTGGCGCAGTTATTTTTACAGTACAAGATGGCAGTAATTAAAAAATTTCAAACAGTTCAATCTGTAAGGCGCGCTTGTCACCCAGTTTTATGTCAGTATCGTGCCGACTATGCCAAAGTTGACACGCCCGCCCCAGGGCCAGGTGTCTCAGAACCGGGCCGGACTAGTGCGGGGACGTCAGCCGTGGCGGGGTCCGGTTCCGTGACCCTGGCGGTGTCGTTTGGAGAAACAATAAAGAGGGTTTTAAATAAAATAAAATAAAATAAAACCGTTTTAGAGTTTTTGTCGACTTCGCCACTTGTAGTGTGCGGCCAGGTTATTTGGGGCCGCCGCTGCAGGTTTCTACTGGGGCTGATGGAGTGATGCAACCTGGATGGTTAGAGCCCTCCGCAGATGTTTTGTGAGCATCTTTAACCTCCAGATGCTGCAGCAATTGTTATAATGTTGAGCCATGAAAATGAAAAAAAAAAATTGCAGTACAAAAATGTTGGTTTAACCAAAAAACATTCATTTTCACAAGGGTAAAAGGAGAAAAGGACCATACTACTTGTAGTGCAATTTCTCTTGAGTACGTCAATCCTCATATGTGGTGAAAAACTGCTTCTTCGTCATAGAGCAGGGCTCGGACAGGAAGGTGCACCATTTTACTTTTTGAACCCAAATTTGGCTGGAATCATTAGCAGATGGCATGTTGCATTTGGAGAGCCCTTGATGTGCCTAAACAGTGGAACCCTCATACAAGTGACCACAATTTGGAAATTAGACCCCTCAAGGGATTTACCGAGATGTTTGGTGATCCCCTTGCACCCCCAGGTGCTTCAAAGAATTTTATAAGATTGAGCTGTGAAAATGAAAAAATAACTTTTTACCACAAAAATGTTGCTTTAACCCCCAAATTTTCATTTTCACTAGGGTAACAGGAGATAATTCAATACACAGTTTGTTGTGCAATTTCTCCTGAGATTGCCAATGCCCCATATGTGGTAAAAACTATTTCTATGGCCCAGTATGAAGTGAAGACAGGAAGGAGCACCATATTTAATTTCTGATTTAGTTGGAATGGTTTGGGGGTGCCATGTCACATTGACAGAGCTCCTGAGATGGCAGAATAGCAGAAATCGTCCACAAGTGTCCCAATTTTACAAACTGCACCCTTAAATGAATTCATATAGGGATGCCAATCCTAGATAATCGGCGGTCATCTCCGGTGCCCATGAAAGTCTTTTAGTGAAGTGTCCCTCATTTGCTGTCCGGAACCCAGGCTGAGCCTCCTGCTCCAAGCCATGGACCCACGAAGAGAAAGAAACACTAACTCCAGTTGTCAGTTCTAGGTGTTATCCCAAGCTGTGCCCAGGAAGGTTCTGCTCTAAGTGTGATGGTTGCGCCTATTCTACTCCATGTGGTGCCTGCCCCCTGTTGGTTGTTCTAGCGACTGGGGGAAGTCCCATGCTTCATGATGGCTGGCTAACCTATTTGCCCTAGTCCAACGCCCTGTGAGTAAGCACCTTGCTGTTTGTGTGTGTTTTGTGAAGGCACCAGCAAGTTAACCCCCTCCTGACCCGGGATAGGTATTACCCTTGAAAATTGGTGTAATACCCTGTGGCGCCTGAAGCCCAAGGACGCCACACTTGCATCAGGGTTTCCATCTACATCTCAAAAGTATGTTATTTAGGTGACACCCCCGACAGATCCATTCACTATAATGAGGCATCAAAGTTACTCTGGACTCCATTTTGCCCCTATGCAGCATTGTCCATCCTTCTGAAGGTGAACAAAACTGTTGTTGACCCCACTTTTGTGCATGCCTAAGAAGACGAGTAAAAAGATAGACAACCAAGCACCACAGGCCAGATGGGGGGTCAAAGTATCTCCCTCTGTCTCATTACAATGAATTTTCCATTGAGAATTTTGTCTGAATCACGGTTTTCAGAGATTTACACGTATTCCCATGTGTAAGCACTCAGCGTAGGGCGCAGGATAAATGTGAGCTGCGCCATACTGTGATCTTTAGCAGGCAGAATGACCAAATCAACAGCAGTTGAGAACTGGCTTTATTTTTTATGTCGTACACTATGCAATGTAAATGATTAATCGGCTTTATTACGCTTGTCGGTTTGATTACAGTGTTACCAGATTTCTATAGGTTTTTTTTAGGTTTGGCTACTATTACACTAAAAAACTCTTTTTAACAAAATAAGGGTTATTTGCATAACCGAAATTTGAAGGTTAAAAGTTGTTTTATTTTACTGCTGACAGAGTCATATGATGGCTTGTTTTTCTTTTAGATGAGTTGGAGTTTTTATTGGTATCTTATTGGGCCACACAATATTTTTTTAGCTTTCTGTTAAACTTTTTGTGAGGCAGAATCAAGAGATACAGTACTTAAGGAATTATTTTTTTACGCGATTCACAGTGTTATAAAAGCAGTAAGACAGCTTTATTCTTCAAGTCAATATGAATACAGCGATACCACATTTACATAGTTTTTTTTTTTTATGTTTTGGCACTTTTATACCATAAAAACAATTTTATAGAAAAAATTGTTTTTGAATTGCTGTATTTTGAGGGCTATAGCTTTTTTTATATTTTCAATGATGGAACTGTATGATGACTTGCTTTCTGCAGGACAAAATGACGTTTTCAGTGGTACCATTTTTAATTATATATGACTTTTTGATTGTGTTTTATTCCACTTTTTGCAGCTGTATGATGAAGACATAATTTTTTGCTACTTTTTTATACGGTGTAAACTGAAAGGGTTAACTGGTGTGGCTATGGTGATACCAAATATTTGTACTTTTTTGTTTATTTTTACATAAATATAGATATTTATTGGTATAATTTTGTTTTCATTTTTTTGTTCTTTATTTTCTGATTTTTTAATACGATTTTTACAATTTATTTTTAAATTTTTTACTTAGGATTACCTTTTACTGCCCTAAATGCAGCTATAATGTATGGCAGTGTAACTGCATTGCAATACGCTATGGCTGTCAGTACAGCAGTGACAGAAGCATCTAGAATCATGCTCCTGGAATGATCCTAGAGGCTTTCCATACCTTGCTGACCTGGAAGTTATCATGACAACCTTAGGTCACCATGGCAACAATCGGACCCTCGCAAGCACATCACAGACGTGCCAATCGGAGATGGTAAGCAATGCAATCCCTCTTCCAGACCCTTCACTGCTGCGATCATTGTCAAAACCTGTGGGACCATCCCAGGCTGGTGCAACCGGGTCTCTACTGTCAGGAGAGACAAAGTCTCGGTGATGATCATATCGGGCACAGCTCCTGTGCCCTCACGAATGCCAAGACGTACCTCGTATGTGCTAGGTCTTTTTCAAAAAGAAACAAACACTGCCAATAATATGAAGTAGCATTTAAAGTAGAAATAAGAAATATATTCATAAGGAATTAAATTCACTACATATACAACATTTTGAACTGGTAAATAATTCATACTAATTTCTCACAATGACAGCCTGTCACTGCCATTTTAACAGATCATTTAGAGCTGATGCACACCAACACATGACTGCATGAGGGAAATGTATGGTGCTGAAGAGAATGCACTAGAAGATTAGCTTAGAGGAACTGAAGAAGCGAAGAGTAGCTTGAAGGGGGAATTAGGGAAGGGGGCTTAAGGCAAGTGAAAGCCTTGTATCATCTCCTGGTCTGTTGGTAAGGTGACCGTACCATACTTCATGGATTATTTAAATAATAAAGTAATCACAAATTCACTCACAATGGGCAGCAAAAATCTATTTCTGTTTTAGATTTAATTTTGACCTGAAATTTTGAGTCCTACAGAGTAGAAACACACACCAAGTGATAAAGTATTGTGGGGAATACTACTTTTAACTCTAGATTGAAAAATGGATGATATCTGGAATGGACATTAACCCACATGAAAAATATAATAAAAAATGAAATAGGAAAGATTTATTAAATCATAATGAACAATTTTCCTTATTTATTAATAAATTTATTTTTACCACTACTTTTAGTAAAGAGTTTTCACAAATCAAACATCTTATTAGTAGTTATCTTCCAATCCTTTCACCAGATGATAAATTACATCCAAATTTTCGTGATTTTTCCATTAGAAAACCATTACATTACATGATCTATTATAAAAATCACAACTCTACATGGCTTAAACAAACTGTTTTTTTTTATAAATGTGGTGAAATAAAGAGCTCTTGCGGTAAATATGTAATACAAATATTGGAAAGACATAATCAAAATTGACAATGTTTATAAATATAGGCAATTTATTAATTATATCTCTACTTATGTAGTATATCGTGTTCATATATTAGGGTGACAGTCAAAAATTTGTTGTGCCCATTTTTAAGTCTCACCCCTGGGAATAATTCTCTTTGGTGTTATTGTAACAGACACAAAATTTCATACAAAAAGTCTGCCAGTCACTCAGCAGTTTCATTGTGGGTCTGGCTTGCTCATCCCAGTATACAGTCAGTGGACAACTGCTATTGAAGAATTCTTTGATAGCATTTGCTGCAATCTCTCGATGCTGGCAATGGCCCTGTTTATAGATTCCCTGTGTAACATGAGTTTCATGGCATCAGCATAAGCAACACACACAAATCATCAAGTTTAACGGATTGATTTTCCTTGAACTTTTATGTTTTGGTTCGATGCTTAGCATTCTCCATGTGACTCTTTTAATTGACCAAACAGACTCTTTACCTTACTGATCATGTGATATTATTGCCTTGTTGGAATTCTCGCTTTTTCTCAGAACCGATGTACTTCGTTGGCTGCAACAGTAGCATTGGTACATGGTGGCGATTCTGTACAGTGCAGGAAAGAAAACCTGGCCAACACCTGCCAATTCAATTGCAGCTTACAACCGGTAATACTGCCTGCTGTTCCTCCAATTAACCACATTCCTCTAACACTGCACCAATTCTGGGGCTGCTGCGGGCTGCTATTTTTAGGCTAGGAAGAGCCCAATAACCATGGACCTTTCTGGACTGATAATATCAGCCCACAGCTGTCTTCTTTACCTAGGCTGGTTGTTAAAAAATGGGGGGCCTTTTAAAAATGGGGTCCTTGACAACTTGATGGATGAATGCTCTATAGGAAAATCAATCTTGTGCAAGCCTAGATCGGTCAACTGGGGTCTTATTTTCCGTTATCTTAATTGTATCTAGTCAAAAGGTTACTTTTCTTCTTCACCTTGTCACTTCTATTCTTCTTACTAGAGATGCATGAACCCATGGAAGTTTGGTTTGGCGGGTTTGACCAGACTTTAGATAAAGTTCAATTTGGGACCTGGAATTGATTTGAACCACAATGGAAGTCATTGAGTGGGCTGTTCATGTGACTACTATAAATAGCTTCCGGGGGAGGATGGGCATGGTTTTTCCATGTTTTGGTTTGTGCACACTACATCAGATTATGCTGTTGTTAACACCAGCTCGAGCCTTTCAAACATTGCAAGTGGCTTGCACTGGGCTGAGCTCCGAGCGTACCCAAACACAGCAATGCTCACTAGAGTGGTTTGCATGAATTCCGCACCCAAACTCAGAACCCGAACTATGTTTTTTTGTTTTTTTTTATAAAGTCTGTGTTTGGTATGAACACCAAAAACCAAACCTCGGGTTTACTCATGTCAACTTCTGACAATTATGTCCTTCTACAGTAATTGCTCTTTTCGTATGATGTGTCTAAAGTAGACAAGTCATAGCTTGGTGATCCTTGCTTCGAGTGACATATCTAGCTTGATTTGTTCCAAAGGTGACCTGTTTGTTTTTCTTGCCATCCATTTTATTGATTACATCTAGTGATGAGCGAGTACTAAAAAGCTCGGGTGCTCGAAGCTCGGGCCGAGCCTCCCAAGATACTCGTGTACTCGGCCCGAGCAACGAGCCCAATGTTATCCTATGGGAGACCCGAGTATTTTTGTGAAATGACCCCCCGGCAGCATGGAGAAACCCTAAAAATGTCACAAAAGTCTCAGAAGAGTGCTCAAATGACATGGCAACAGCATGGGGAAGACCCCTTGAAGCATTTATCACTGAAAAGTCACAGCTGTGAACAATTTTGTCCGCGTTTTACGCCATTTTTACGGACTCACCAGAAAAGCTTCCAAAATGACCCCAAAATGATTTTTCATGGCGGAAATGTTAAGGGCACATACCCAATAGTGAGATAGAGCTGGTGTATGTTACTTTTTGAGATTAATACATGAAAGATTTTACGTGAAAACATTGTGTGGCACTCCGATGTCCCTGAGAAGAGACGTACATGAAGGCCTCTTGAGTCTAATGTGCCCATTTTGAGGAAGTGAGTCTTTGTAGTATTTTCCTTTGCCAGGGCAGTCCAAAATTGTGAGGTTCACCAATGCCCCTGCATACAGACGTGCATGATGGCCTGTAAACCTGAAGTGCCCATTGTAAGGAAGTGGGTCTATTGTAGTATAGCCCTTAGACAGGGCAGCCAAAAATTGGGAGGCTCCACGTTGTCCCTGGGTAGAGACGTGCATGAGGGCCTCAAAACATTAAGTGTCCATTGTCAGGAAGTGGGTGTGTTATAGTATAGCCCTTAGGCAGGGCAGCCAAAAATTGGGAGGCTCCACATTGTCCCTGGATAGAGACGTGCATGAGGGCCTGTAAACCTGAAGTGCCCATTGGAAGGAAGTGGGTCTATTGTAGTATAGCCCTTAGGCAGGGCAGCCAAAAATTGGGAGGCTCCACGTTGTCCCTGGGTAGAGACATGCATGAGGGCCTGTAAACCTGAAGTGCCCATTGGAAGGAAGTGGGTCTATTGTAGTATAGCCCTTAGGCAGGGCAGCCAAAAATTGGGAGGCTCCACGTTGTCCCTGGGTAGAGACGTGCATGAGGGCCTCAAAACATTAAGTGTCCATTGTCAGGAAGTGGGTGTATTATAGTATAGCCCTTAGGCAGGGCAGCCAAAAGTTGGGAGGCTCCAGGTTGTCCCTGGGTAGAGACGTGCATGAGGGCCTCAAAACATTAAGTGTCCATTGTCAGGAAGTGGGTGTATTATAGTATAGCCCTTAGGCAGGGCAGCCAAAAATTGGGAGGCTCCACGTTGTCCCTGGGTAGAGACGTGCATGAGGGCCTCAAAACATTAAGTGTCCATTGTCAGGAAGTGGGTGTATTATAGTATAGCCCTTAGGCAGGGCAGCCAAAAATTGGGAGGCTCCACGTTGTCCCTGGGTAGAGACGTGCATGAGGGCCTGTAAACCTGAAGTGCCCATTGGAAGGAAGTGGGTCTATTGTAGTATAGCCCTTAGGCAGGGCAGCCAAAAATTGGGAGGCTCCACGTTGTCCCTGGGTAGAGACGTGCATGAGGGCCTGTAAACCTGAAGTGCCCATTGGAAGGAAGTGGGTCTATTGTAGTATAGCCCTTAGGCAGGGCAGCCAAAAATTGGGAGGCTCCACGTTGTCCCTGGGTAGAGACATGCATGAGGGCCTGTAAACCTGAAGTGCCCATTGGAAGGAAGTGGGTCTATTGTAGTATAGCCCTTAGGCAGGGCAGCCAAAAATTGGGAGGCTCCACGTTGTCCCTGGGTAGAGACGTGCATGAGGGCCTCAAAACATTAAGTGTCCATTGTCAGGAAGTGGGTGTATTATAGTATAGCCCTTAGGCAGGGCAGCCAAAAGTTGGGAGGCTCCAGGTTGTCCCTGGGTAGAGACGTGCATGAGGGCCTCAAAACATTAAGTGTCCATTGTCAGGAAGTGGGTGTATTATAGTATAGCCCTTAGGCAGGGCAGCCAAAAATTGGGAGGCTCCACGTTGTCCCTGGGTAGAGACGTGCATGAGGGCCTCAAAACATTAAGTGTCCATTGTCAGGAAGTGGGTGTATTATAGTATAGCCCTTAGGCAGGGCAGCCAAAAATTGGGAGGCTCCACGTTGTCCCTGGGTAGAGACGTGCATGAGGGCCTGTAAACCTGAAGTGCCCATTGGAAGGAAGTGGGTCTATTGTAGTATAGCCCTTAGGCAGGGCAGCCAAAAATTGGGAGGCTCCACGTTGTCCCTGGGTAGAGACGTGCATGAGGGCCTGTAAACCTGAAGTGCCCATTGGAAGGAAGTGGGTCTATTGTAGTATAGCCCTTAGGCAGGGCAGCCAAAAATTGGGAGGCTCCACGTTGTCCCTGGGTAGAGACGTGCATGAGGGCCTGTAAACCTGAAGTGCCCATTGGAAGGAAGTGGGTCTATTGTAGTATAGCCCTTAGGCAGGGCAGCCAAAAATTGGGAGGCTCCACGTTGTCCCTGGGTAGAGACGTGCATGAGGGCCTGTAAACCTGAAGTGCCCATTGGAAGGAAGTGGGTCTATTGTAGTATAGCCCTTAGGCAGGGCAGCCAAAAATTGGGAGGCTCCACGTTGTCCCTGGGTAGAGACGTGCATGAGGGCCTGTAAACCTGAAGTGCCCATTGGAAGGAAGTGGGTCTATTGTAGTATAGCCCTTAGGCAGGGCAGCCAAAAATTGGGAGGCTCCACGCTGTCCCTGGGTAGAGACGTGCATGAGGGCCTCAAAACATTAAGTGTCCATTGTCAGGAAGTGGGTGTATTATAGTATAGCCCTTAGGCAGGGCAGCCAAAAATTGGGAGGCTCCACGTTGTCCCTGGGTAGAGACGTGCATGAGGGCCTGTAAACCTGAAGTGCCCATTGGAAGGAAGTGGGTCTATTGTAGTATAGCCCTTAGGCAGGGCAGCCAAAAATTGGGAGGCTCCACGTTGTCCCTGGGTAGAGACGTGCATGAGGGCCTGTAAACCTGAAGTGCCCATTGGAAGGAAGTGGGTCTATTGTAGTATAGCCCTTAGGCAGGGCAGCCAAAAATTGGGAGGCTCCACGTTGTCCCTGGGTAGAGACGTGCATGAGGGCCTGTAAACCTGAAGTGCCCATTGGAAGGAAGTGGGTCTATTGTAGTATAGCCCTTAGGCAGGGCAGCCAAAAATTGGGAGGCTCCACGTTGTCCCTGGGTAGAGACGTGCATGAGGGCCTCAAAACATTAAGTGTCCATTGTCAGGAAGTGGGTGTATTATAGTATAGCCCTTAGGCAGGGCAGCCAAAAATTGGGAGGCTCCACGTTGTCCCTGGGTAGAGACGTGCATGAGGGCCTCAAAACATTGTTCCCATTGCAAAGGAGCGGGTCTCCTGTCGTTTTAATGTCCATTCTGCAAAAAATGGGCGAAAAAATTTACCACTGGGGGTATACCTGAAACAAAGGCCTAAGTATTGCAATTTGTAACGGTCATCATCATGGTGGCGCATGAGGAGAAGGAGGAGCAGTCCAGCGATTATCCAAAGTCCAGAAGTGTGTACCCATGGGTGAGTGGAGGTACATGGCAAACTTTAAATTCCGCTCTCATTTGCTGGTGGTGTGGTGAAGTCTGGCCCAATCCAACCCTTGTTCATCTTGATCAGAGTCAGCCTGTCAGCATTTTCAGTTGACAGGCGGGTGCGTTTATCTGTAATGATTCCACCTGCGGCACTAAAAACACGCTCTGACAAAACGCTAGCAGCAGGGCAGGCCAGGACTTCCAAGGCGTAGAGAGCCAATTCATGCCACGTGTCCAGTTTGGATACCCAATAATTGTAAGGCACAGAGGAATGTCGGAGTACAGTTGTTCGATCTGCAAGGTACTCCTTCAGCATCTGGGCAAACTTAGGATTTCTTGTGGCACTACCCCGCACCTCAGGGGCTGTGGTACGTGAGGGGCTGAGAAAACTGTCCCACATCTTAAAGACTGTTCCCCTACCTCTGGCGGATTGGACTTGTGCCTCTCTCGGCTGTACGCCTCGGTTGTCCACTGATTCATGACCTATGCCGCTAGCGTTTTGTGAGGGGAATGCTTTGCCTACTTCCGTGACTATGGCCTTCCGGAACTGCTGCATTTTGGTTGACCTCTCCTCCACGGGAATAAGAGACAAAAGGTTCTCCTTGTAGCGTGGGTCTAACAGTGTTACCAACCAGTAATGATTGTCGGCCAAGATGTTCTTAACGCGAGGGTCACGAGACAGGCAGCTTACCATAAAGTCAGCCATGTGCGCCAGACTCTTAACAGCCAGGACTTCAGTAGCCTGACCAACAAGATGACTGAACATGCTGTCCTCCTCCTCCTCCTCCTCCTCCTCCTCATCTACCCTGTCCTCTGGCCAGCCACGCTGAACCGAGGATATGACTGGTGTGCATGTCATATCCTCAATTTGGCCGGAGAGTTGCTCCATGTCTTCATCCTCCTCCTCGTCATAGTCCTCCACTGCACGTTGTGATGAGACGAGGCTGGGCTGTGTGTTATCATCACCCACACCCACTACTGTTTCTTGCTGCAACTCATCGCGCTCCGCCTGCAATGCATCATGTTTGTTTTTCAGCAGAGACCGTTTTAGAAGGCAGAGTAGCGGTATGGTGACGCTAATAATGGCGTCATCACCACTCACCATCTTGGTGGAGTCCTCAAAGTTTTGGAGGATGGTACATAGGTCTGACATCCATCTCCACTCCTCAGGTGTTATGTGTGGAGTTTGACCCATTTCCCGACGGCTTAGGTGATGCAGGTACTCAACAACTGCCCTCTTCTGCTCACATATCCTGACCAACATGTGCAGAGTTGAATTCCAACGCGTGGGGACATCACACACCAGTCTGTGAGCCGGAAGATGCAAACTGCGCTGAAAGCCGGCAAGGCCGGCTGAAGCAGTAGGTGACTTTCGAAAATGTGCAGACAGGCGGCGAACTTTTACCAGCAGATCAGACAGCTCTGGGTATGACTTTAGAAACCGCTGAACCACGAGGTTGAGCACATGGGCCACGCATGGAACATGTGTCAGCTGGCCTCGCCTCAAAGCCGCCACCAGGTTCCGGCCATTGTCACACACGACCTTTCCTGGCTTTAGGTTCAGAGGTGTGAGCCAGTGATCTGCCTGCTGTTTCAGAGCTGTCCACAGCTCTTCTGCATTGTGGGGTTTGTCACCTATGCAGATTAGCTTCAGCACAGCCTGTTGCCGCTTCGCCGAGGCAGTGCTGCAGTGCTTCCAGCTTGTGACTGGTGTGGAGGGTACAGTGGATGAGGATGCGCAGGAGGAGGAGGAGGCTGAAGAGCATGACATTCCGGAGCTGTAGAGTGTGGGTGAAACACTGACTGAGGTAGGGCCTGCAAACCTTGGTGTGGGAAGGACGTGTTCCGTCCCTCGCTCAGACTGGGTCCCAGCTTCCACAATATTAACCCAGTGTGCCGTCAACGAGATGTAGCGGCCTTGCCCACAAGCACTTGTCCGGTTAGGTGGACCTTGGGTGAAACAGCGTTGTTCAGGGCACGTGTGATGTTTTGTGACACGTGGTTATGCAACGCGGGGACGGCACACCGGGAGAAATAGTGGCGGCTGGGGACCGAGTAACGTGGGACAGCTGCCGCCATCAGGTCACGGAATGCTTCTGTCTCCACCAGCCTAAAAGGCAACATTTCCAGCGCAAGCAGTCGCGAAATGTTAGCATTTAGAACTGTGGCATGTGGGGTGTTGGCAGTGTATTTGCGCCTGCGTTCAAAGGTTTGCTGAATGGATAACTGAACGCTGCGCTGGGACAAGGACGTGCTTGATGATGGTGTTCTTTCTGCGTAGGCAACTGCAGCTGCAGGAGTGGAGGAGGCTTGTTCGCAGGCAGCATGGACAGGGGATTGGCTCGCATGCACAACCAGCGAAGACGTAGCAGTGACATCAGCAAGCACTGCTCCTCGACTCTGTTGTACTTCCCACAAAGTCGGGTGCTTGGCTGACATGTGCCTGATCATGCTGGTGGTGGTCAGGCTGCTAGTTTTGGTACCCCTGCTGATGCTGGCATGGCAGGTGTTGCAAATGGCCTTTTTTGAATCATCTGGATCCAACTTAAAAAACTGCCAGACTCGGGAAGACCTAACATTTGTACAGGCACCTTGTGTCGTCGTGTTGTTCCGGGGAACGGTTGCCTGACTTCTGCCTGGGGCCACCACCCTGCTTCTTACTGCCTGTTGTGATGCTACGCCTCCCTCCCCCTGTGCACTGCTGTCCTCGCTCTGCATATCCTCCTGCCAGGTTGGGTCAGTTACTGGATCATCCACCACGTCGTCTTCCTCTTCCGCACCCTGCTCCTCCTCCTGACTTCCTGACAATTGTGTCTCATCATCGTCCACCACTTGTTGAGACACGTTGCCAACTTCGTGAGAACGTGGCTGCTCAAATATTTGGCCATCTGTACAGACGATCTCCTCATGACCCACTTCAATATGAGCTGGCGAGAGGCCAGAATGTGTGAATGGAAACGTGAACAGCTCTTCCGAGTGTCCAAGTGTGGGATCATTAATGTCCGAGGAGGACGTGTACTCAGCCTGGTGGTAGGAAGGAGGATCAGGTTCAGAAATGTGCGGTGCAGTATCACGGCTACTGACACTTGACCGTGTGGAAGACAGAGTGTTTGTGGTGGTGCCAATCTGACTGGAAGCATTATCTGCTATCCAACTAACAACCTGTTGACACTGGTCTTGGTTCAAGAGCGGTGTACTGCTGCGGTCCCCAAGAATTTGGGACAGGACGTGCGAGCGACTAGATGTGGCCCTTTGTTGTGGCGAAATTAGAGCTTGCCCACGACCTCGGCCTCTGCCTGCACCACCATCACGTCCACTTCCTTGTTCCTTGCCAATGCCCTTGCGCATTTTGCAATTCTGTGCACTGCTGACGTGTATATTCACTACTTGTGCGTTATATCAAAGTTTGTGGAAATTGCACACAAGTGCACCTGTACGCTGCCACCAACAGGCACACACGTGCGGTTTTAAAAACCAAGCACGGACGCAATAAGAACCTAACAGGTTTTTTTGGGGAGCGACAATTACAGACAAGTCAGACACTATCTGGACTGTTTTACACTGTGTACACCAGCCCCAGATATGATGAAGGCTGGTATACGGTCACCACTACCCTGCCTGCCTGCCTGCCTGTATACTGGTACAATAGTCCTGACAAGGACTCTTCTGGTCACTAGCCTGTATTCAGACCTGGCTATACCCTGCCTGTATATAGCAACAATAGTCCTGAGAAGGACTCTGCTACTGTACTCCGACCTGGCTATAACCTGCCTTCCTGTATTCAACTAGAATAGTCCTGTGAAGGACTTTTGGTCACACTGTTTGCAGCCCTGCAACTGAAAAAGCTATAAAGGGCCGCAAAGCTTTCCCTGAATCAGCGACACTCTCCCTGCACTGACTGTCTGGATAGCTGTGAGCAGAGCACAGCGCGCCGGCCGGTATAAAGGCTCGGTCACGCTGTGCAGGCCGGCCAATCACTGCAATTCCACAACTAACAGGGCTGTGGCATTGCAGTGGTCTGCCAGCCAATCCCTGCATGAGGGCTGGCTCTCAAAAGAGCGCCAACATGCAGAAATGAAGACCACGAGTACAGCACGAGTATCGAAAGATTACTCGGTCCCCGCCGAGCAGCCCGAGTACAGCGATACTCGTGCGAGTACCGAGTAGTTACAAGCATGCTCGCTCATCACTAATTACATCCTTCTCCATCACCACATTTTGTAGGCGTTGATTCTTCTTTTATCTTGTTTTTTCATAGTCCAGATTTCGCATCCATATATTACTATAGAAAAGACCAGGCTATATACGAGCAGTGACTTCATAGCCAGTGGAATATTCCTCATTTTGAAGACCTTGTCCAGTCACTTCATTATTGATTTGCCCATAGCTATTCTCCTATTGACTTCATGTGTCATTGATGCATCTTGAGTGATCATTGATCCTAGTAGGTTGAAGTCCTTTACAATTTCCAGTTTGTTGCTGTCCATCTCAACCTGGCAGTAGTCAATATATTTGTCTTCTTTGTATTGAGTGTATCTGTATATATTTTGTGTACTGCTGTCAATGACTTTTCAAGTCATAGAAATGTTATTATTTTACTCACATTTAGCCACAGACTAAACTTTACACTGAATCAGTGCCACAGTTGAGTGACACAATGAAGTATGCTCAACCAAACCTATAAATAAAACTGTTAACAGAATACATTGGAGATTTAAAGATATATTATAGAATAGCATCTGCACGTACATTTTTCCTATTAAAAAAAAAAAAAAAATGATATTGGAAAAATTTCCATAGCTTTTTCTATGTTACATAAACATTACTAAACCATAATTTGCATTAAGGCCCTTTAGCAGAATACACTCTAGCTGAAATAACTGCTGACTTCTTTCCTTGTAGCAGAGAATACGCTTTATTCCCACCGTGACAACATTGGTGGATTCTTTGAAAGCTTAACATCTGAGAGTTTTTGGATTACTCCTATGAACTCGAATATGATGTTTTTCCTCACCAGTTATATATTTTGCCTTTAGTAAAGCCTTTTTTCCAGTTAATCTCTTATTTTCTGTAGGTTTTATAGGATTAGTTTCTAAAGTCATATTCATCAGTGCTGTCCTCACAAGTTTGTACAACGTATGTCAATTTGTATTTCACAGTAATGTGTAGATGTGGTGGAACAACCTTGGATTGTTATAACTCGGGCTTCATCTGCTGGAAAACAAAGATATTTTATAATCAGAGGATATTTTAGAGCGAAATAAAGTGCAATAAAATAGTGCAAGCAAATTTCTACCATGCTTTTTACCCCTTTTCTTACATTTTCATTGTGGCTATGCTCAAAACTGGCACACTTCTATTCCTCTGTGTGGTTTGAAAACAAGAGGAGAATACCTGCTTCAGATGTTCTGCAAAAAGAAAAAATACAGCATCTCATCCCATAATGAAATTTGAAGGATTTTTTTTATTTTTGCTGACTCTTCACTTTTGGACATGAAGCCTTTTTCGCTGTACCACCCACCATTGAAAGTCCAGGAGTGATTTGGATCCGATGAGATGGAATCTCTTTTCTTTTTGTACATGTGCTTACTGCTTCAGGCCCCCTTCACACGCAGTGTCTCCGGTACGTGTTAGGTCCGTGCCCGCATGTACCGGAGACACGGGCACATGTAAACCCATTAAAATCAATCGGTTTATGTGCACGCATGTGTTCAGCTTTTGGCCTGTGCCTCCATGTGGAGTAGACGTGAGCCCGTGTGCTCCACATGGATGCATGTCCGTTTTTCTCCGGCAGCACGGGTGTTACGTGGCTCGCACACGTACCACACGGATGTAGTGTGGATGCGGTCCCGTGTGACATGCGCCAGAGAAAACTCACGTGTTAGAGAAAAAAATAACAAATCTTTCCTCACCTTCTCCAGCCCTCCTGTCTCTGCCACTGCTGTCACTTGCTGCCGACCGCCGCTCATTATGCTCATTTAATATTCACTTCACTGCGGCGGAAGCAGCAGCAGCAGCGGGGAGTCGGCAGGAGGCCGAAGATCAGCACCATGGACAGCAATGCCAGGGACAGGTGAGTTGAAAGTTCTCGTTCTCTGTGTGTTATAATGGATAACACACGGAGAACACACGTAGTGCCATAAACACGGCTCACGGATGGGAAAACGCACCTTTGACACGTCCGTGAAACACGTGCGTGATTTTCACGGACGTATGAAGAGGGCCTCAGATGGTATATTACACACTGCAATTTCTTTCACAAATATATATGGATTGCTATCAGAATATTTAGCCTCTTCATTGTTTCAGTGAGCTATAGCCTTTGTTTTCTAGTGAATTGCCCTTTGATAGGACTTTCACACAACTGTATTTTCTTCATCCGAGAAAAACAATAAGATTATGTTAATCAGACTCAAACTCTGATCTATTTTTCTCGGATGTAGAGAAGAACAAAAAAACGTTTTTTCATCTTCTCCAATCTGTCAGTCCTTGAAACTAGGACTGCACTCGGTACTTTCTTCTCCTTCTCCCTGCCTCCTTAACTTGTCATCCACTTTGGAAAAAACAGGTCAAATCCATCTTGCCTTGGCTAGACGTTCTTGCACGCTCCCTTTTGTTGTCATGTTTCTCCACTTATTATGTAACGGATAGGGAGCAGGAGGAGTAAAGAGCATGGAGAAGAAAAAAAGCAGAGGAAGAAGTAGAAAAATTGTGTTGTACATTTTAATAAAGGTTTTTCCTCACCTCAAAGCTGATATAGCAATGTTATATAATTTCCTCGATACTGCTGATGCTTGTCTTCGTGTGCTAAAATTTTGATTGAAGAGCAAGAATCCCTCTCCGTGGGCTGTGGGGAAATTCACAGCAGCTTGTTTCCTCCCCCAACTCACAGTGAACTATAAAATAAAATTTGTAGAGCGGAAACCTAGTAAAAATAAAGGATACAAGTCATACAATAGCCAGAAATGGTGTTATTTCTCATTTAAACACCAACAGCTTATTCTGAAGAGTTACAGTATGCCGTGTGGAAAATTAAAAAAAAATGTATTTTTTTTATCCTTTCTACATCTGATGTTGTTTTTTTTTACGTGTGTGTAAGTATAAGCCATACAGTGCATAGGTACTTTACATATGAATTTTGTAAAGCTGCCAGTGAGCAGTTGTATTTGGTATTAGTAATAGAAATGTCTCTTTACTGCTTTTCCATTCACAGTCAAAATGTTCCAGATGAAAAAGCTAATGAAATCATCTTCGTTATATTACATCTGAAAAAGAACATATTGTTATTTTATATATAAGAGTACAGTTGTTGTTTCTACAAAACCACAGAAAAATATGATCAAAATATGTTTAATATTAAAAGTATAAAGCATAGGATTTAAAGTACATTGAAAATAACTAGAGATGGGCAAACAGTAAAATATTCAGGTTTGGATTATTTGAGCTGAATAATTTCTACTATTCATGTATTCGTACCGAATAACGAACCTAATGCAAGTCAATAGGAAACTTGAATAATTTTCTGGAGGAAATGGATGGAAAAGTGCTGAAACTGAAAGGGAACTGGGTGGAGAAGATGCCTGGATGTTCTCCCTCACAGTTGGTTTCTGGAAATAATGTTGTCAGAATATTATGGGGATTAAAGCAAGAGAATTATACTTACTGAGTTTACTGCAGCTGTCACACTACTTATTGGTCCGATCATTAAAGTTCATGAATTTTTAGTTGTTTTTTTTTAATTAATTATTTTGATCTGTGTTTTGAGTTTATTTCTTCTTACTTACAAAGTTATCAATGGAGAGGCTCTCATAGATCCCTACCCATTACTAACCTTGGGCTTGATGACAGCTGTGATTTTTTTTTTTTTACAAATAACACATCATTAGCCCCTTATATTACCCTGATTGCCATCGTTCCAGGGCAATCAGGATGAGCCAGATAAAACGTCGGAATTGACACATCTAATGGAATGCGCCAATTATGGGATGGCTGCAGACTGCTATTTTTAGGGTAGGGAAGGCACAATAACCATTCGCCTTCCCAGGCTGAGAATACCAGCCCCCAGATGTCTGCTTTATCTTGGCTGAGCAACAACCTTGGAGGGAACCTCACAAATTTTTTCATTATTTATTTATTTAAATAATTTAAAAAAAAATTGCATGGGGTCTCTCGTATTTTCATACACAGCAAAGATAACACACACACAGCTGGGGGCTGCATACTAGAGTTGTTTACTTTATCTGCACTGGGTATCAATATATGGGAGACCCTAAGCCCTTTTTTACAATTATTGTTTACTTTTACACTCCACTTTGGGGACCCAGACATCTAGTGTGAGGGAAACCAATCACTGAAACTGTCACAGAGAGTGGGCGGGGAAGCAGGACTGCAACCAATCACAGATGCTGGCACAGAGGATGAGCAGGGGAAGAAGGACTGCAACCAATCACTAACACTGTTAGAAAGGGTGGGCAAAGAAAGCAGTGCATATTGATAAGGATTAATGAGCAGACCTGGAAGCAGTGTTACAGCCGTAGGGAAATTCAGTAAGTATAATTCTTCTGCTTAAAGTCTCCAGACCACTGACATGCTAGAATGGTGTGTCAGACTCCGCAAGGAGAATAGCTTCCCCATGTTGAATCACGCTGTCAGAGTTTTACTGCACTATTTAACTAGTTTAAAAAATGCGCTGGTTACAGGCATATGTGGGCTTATCAGATCAGCCAATATGCTGGGAAATATACTGTATGTGTTCAGTTAGGGAGCCCATATGAAAGTCAGGGAGACGGCATAGGACGTTACCAGTACGTCTTATATTGGAATGGGGTTAAAGAAGTTTTCCAAAAACAACATATGTTTTAATCAATAGATCTAGGAAAAATAATAGCTTCCACAATTGCATGCCTTAAAAATATGCTCGTATGGTTAGATAATCTTATAAATGTGCACCTGCTATAGCTGTGTTTGATCATGATTATATTAGTGATTATACAGACAACATAGCAGTGACTTGCAACTGCTGCTTTCTGTGAGGCAACACATTTCTTTGCCTGTTTTGTCACATAAGTATTTTAATTGTGTCTCCAGTCTTTCGAGCTCATTATAAATCATCAATGAGGTAGGAGAATCCGCTGCTGTTGAGCTTATATGTCACAGACTTGATTTATCATGAGCTCAGAGGGCTGAAAATATGTCAGAATCAATCAAGCCTGTGATAAAACAGGCAGAGAAATTACAGGGGCCCTATGGTATCCTGCCTGTATACTCTTTTACTAACTTGATGGCCCAAGAGATGTGGTATGTTCAGACCTCATTCTTGCACAGACAGACACAGTAATTACACAGCACATAACAGGGGCACATATATAAGATTATCTCAGCACAGGAACATTTTTTAACACATCCAAATGTGGAACTTATTTGTTTTAATCTGTTGACCAAAATGTACTTTGTTCTTGGGACAGCCCCTCTAGGTGTTCAAATACATACACTGTGTGTAGAATTATTAGGCAAATGAGTATTTTGATCACATGATACTTTTTATACATGTTGTCCTACTCCAAGCTGTATAGTCTTGAGAGCCAACTACCAATTAAGTAACTCAGGTGATGTGCATCCCTGTAATAAGGAGGGGTGTGGTGTAATGATATCAACACCCTATATAAGATGTGCTTAATTATTAGGCAACTTCCTTTCTTTTGGCAAAATGGGTCGGGAGAGAAATTTGACAGGCTCTGAAAAGTCCAAAATTGTGAAATATCTTGCAGAGGGATGCAGCAGTCTTGAAATTGCCCAACTTGTGAAGCGTGATCTCTGAACAATCAAACATTTCATGGCAAATAGCCAACAGAATCGCAAGAAGCGTGTTGTGCAAAACAGGCTCAAAATAACTGCCCATGAATTGAGGAAAAGCAAGTGTGAAGCTGCTGTGCCGCCCCCGTGCCAGCAGCCAAGCTGCTTGGATCTGGATCCCCAGTATGCCTTGAGAGATTCTTCCAGACCTGGGGGTCATGCGGACACTCCAAATAAAAGGGGACGGATTTGCTGTAAACTGTCTGTGACGCCACCCACGGTGTGTGGTGAAATCTGGCACCACTGCTGCTGTTATGGGGCACCCAGGGGCGATGGGATGGCACCTGGTTGTTAACCCCTCCATGGGTAGGGATGGTTGCCCCGGGACCGGTTACTCGGTGCAGGGGACGGTGATGGTAGGGGCCTGCGCAACTGGTCAGTAGAGTTGAGCGCGGTTCGTGGTTCGAGGTTCTCCAGTTCTAGGCTCGAGTGATTTTGGGGCCTGTTCTAGATCGAACTAGAACTCGAGCTTTTTGCAAAAGCTCGATAGTTCTAGAAACGTTCGAGATTCTAGCAGCAAAAAACCAGCTAAATCCTAGCTTGGTTTCTGCTGTAATAGTGTAAGTCACTCTGTGAATCACACTATTATGACATTTCAGTGTATAGTGTGCGTGAACAGCGCCTTCAGATCACTGCTGTTTCTATAATGGCGATCGCCATTTTTTTTTTTTTTCCTTGTCTTCCTTCCCTAAGCGCGCGCGTGTAGGGGGGCGGGCCAGCATGTCAGCCAATCCCAGACACACACACAGCTAAGTGGACTTTTAGCCAGAGAAGCAACGGCATGTGTGATAGGATGTCCATGTCACATGTCCCTGCATTATAAAACCGGACATTTTCCTCCAGGACGCCATTATCTCTTCTGCGTCTTTGGTGTCAGACATCACTGTCGCAGCTCCGTCCTCCTGAGTCCTATCGCCGATACAGCTGTATGCGCTCCATACACAGCATTAGACAGCTTAGGGAGAGCACTTTCTAGCAGTCCTTTTAAGGGCTCAAACCGGCAGGGTCAGAGAGCCATAGGTGACAGGTCCTGAAAACAGCGACAGCGTCTGTGTAGCCAAGGTCAGGGATTTTGTCGCTGCATTTCACCATTAGGAGGGAATAGAAAGGCAGGCTTCCATTCCTCTACCCATACCCACAATCCTGGCACTGTACCCTCCTGTCCTCTGCACACTCCAACTCATTATAACTAAGCCATTATACTAGCAAACACTCAGTGTACCTAGTGGCATCCTAAAGGTGGCTATTGGACTTTGCTATAGTCCCACTAGTGCAAAGACATTTGCAGAGCACGTCTGCCTGCATTGCACACTCCAACTCTTTTTAACTAAGCCATTATACTAGCAAACAGTCAGTGTACCTAGTGGCATCCTAAACGTGGCTATTGGACTTTGCTATAGTCCCACTAGTTCAAAGACATTTGCAGAGCACGTCTGCCTGCATTGCACACTCCAACTCTTTTTAACTAAGCCATTATACTAGCAAACAGTCAGTGTACCTAGTGGCATCCTAAACGTGGCTATTGGACTTTGCTATAGTCCCACTAGTGCAAAGACATTTGCAGAGCACGTCTGCCTGCATTGCACACTCCAACTCTTTTTAACTAAGCCATTATACTAGCAAACACTCAGTGTACCTAGTGGCATCCTAAACGTGGCTATTGGACTTTGCTATAGTCCCACTAGTGCAAAGACATTTGCAGAGCACGTCTGCCTGTATTGCACACTCCAACTCTTTTTAACTAAGCCATTATACTAGCAAACAGTCAGTGTACCTAGTGGCATCCTAAACGTGGCTATTGGACTTTGCTATAGTCCCACTAGTGCAAAGACATTTGCAGAGCACGTCTGCCTGCATTGCACACTCCAACTCTTTTTAACTAAGCCATTATACTAGCAAACAGTCAGTGTACATAGTGGCATCCTAAACGTGGCTATTGTACTTTTGTCTATTCACACTATTGTAAAGATATTTGCAGCACGTCTGCCTGCATTGCACACTCCAACTTTTTTTAACTAAGCCATTATACTAGCAAACAGTCAGTGTACCTAGTGGCATCCTAAACGTGGCTATTGGACTTTTGTCTATTCACACTATTGTAAAGATATTTGCAGCACGTCTGCCTGCATTGCACACTCCAACTTTTTTTAACTAAGCCATTATACTAGCAAACAGTCAGTGTACCTAGTGGCTTCCTAAACATGGCTATTGGACTTTGCTATAGTCCCACTAGTGCAAAGACATTTGCAGAGCACGTCTGCCTGCATTGCACACTCCAACTTTTTTTAACTAAGCCATTATACTAGCAAACACTCAGTATACCTAGTGGCATCCTAAACGTGGCTATTGGACTTTTGTCTAGTCACACTATTGTAAAGATATTTGCAGCACGTCTGCCTGCATTGCACACTCCAACTCATTATAACTAAGCCATTATACTAGCAAACACTCAGTGTACCTAGTGGCATCCTAAACGTGGCTATTGTACTTTTGTCTATTCACACTATTGTAAAGATATTTGCAGCATGTCTGCCTGCATTGCACACTCCAACTTTTTTAAACTAAGCCATTATACTAGCAAACAGTCAGTGTACCTAGTGGCATCCTAAACGTGGCTATTGGACTTTTGTCTATTCACACTATTGTAAAGATATTTGCAGCATGTCTGCCTGCATTGCACACTCCAACTTTTTTAAACTAAGCCATTATACTAGCAAACAGTCAGTGTACCTAGTGGCATCCTAAACGTGGCTATTGGACTTTTGTCTATTCACACTATTGTAAAGATATTTGCAGCACGTCTGCCTGCATTGCACACTCCAACTCATTATAACTAAGCCATTATACTAGCAAACACTCAGTGTACCTAGTGGCATCCTAAACGTGGCTATTGTACTTTTGTCTATTCACACTATTGTAAAGATATTTGCAGCACGTCTGCCTGCATTGCACACTCCAACTTTTTTTAACTAAGCCATTATACTAGCAAACACTCAGTGTACCTAGTGGCATCCTAAACGTGGCTATTGGACTTTTGTCTAGTCACACTATTGTAAAGATATTTGCAGCACGTCTGCCTGCATTGCACACTCCAACTCATTATAACTAAGCCATTATACTAGCAAACAGTCAGTGTACCTAGTGGCATCCTAAACGTGGCTATTGGACTTTTGTCTATACACACTATTGTAAAGATATTTGCAGCATGTCTGCCTGCATTGCACACTCCAACTTTTTTAAACTAAGCCATTATACTAGCAAACAGTCAGTGTACCTAGTGGCATCCTAAACGTGGCTATTGGACTTTTGTCTATTCACACTATTGTAAAGATATTTGCAGCACGTCTGCCTGCATTGCACACTCCAACTTTTTTTAACTAAGCCATTATACTAGCAAACAGTCAGTGTACCTAGTGGCATCCTAAACGTGGCTATTGTACTTTTGTCTATTCACACTATTGTAAAGATATTTGCAGCACGTCTGCCTGCATTGCACACTCCAACTTTTTTTAACTAAGCCATTATACTAGCAAACACTCAGTGTACCTAGTGGCATCCTAAACGTGGCTATTGGACTTTTGTCTAGTCACACTATTGTAAAGATATTTGCAGCACGTCTGCCTGCATTGCACACTCCAACTCATTATAACTAAGCCATTATACTAGCAAACACTCAGTGTACCTAGTGGCATCCTAAACGTGGCTATTGTACTTTTGTCTATTCACACTATTGTAAAGATATTTGTAGCATGTCTGCCTGCATTGCACACTCCAACTTTTTTAAACTAAGACATTATACTAGCAAACAGTCAGTGTACCTAGTGGCATCCTAAACGTGGCTATTGGACTTTTGTCTATTCACACTATTGTAAAGATATTTGCAGCACGTCTCCCTGCATTGCACACTCCAACTCATTATAACTAAGCCATTATACTAGCAAACACTCAGTGTACCTAGTGGCATCCTAAACGTGGCTATTGTACTTTTGTCTATTCACACTATTGTAAAGATATTTGCAGCATGTCTGCCTGCATTGCACACTCCAACTTTTTTTAACTAAGCCATTATACTAGCAAACAGTCAGTGTACCTAGTGGCATCCTAAACGTGGCTATTGGACTTTTGTCTATTCACACTATTGTAAAGATATTTGCAGAGCACCTCTGCCTGCATTGCACACTCCAACTCATTATAACTAAGCCATTATACTAGCAAACACTCAGTGTACCTAGTGGCATCCTAAACGTGGCTATTGGACTTTTGTCTATTCACACTATTGTAAAGATATTTGCAGCACATCTGCCTGCATTGCACACTCCAACTCATTATAACTAAGCCATTATACTAGCAAACACTCAGTGTACCTAGTGGCATCCTAAACGTGGCTATTGTACTTTTGTCTATTCACACTATTGTAAAGATATTTGCAGCATGTCTGCCTGCATTGAACACTCCAACTTTTTTAAACTAAGCCATTATACTAGCAAACAGTCAGTGTACCTAGTGGCATCCTAAACGTGGCTATTGGACTTTTGTCTATTCACACTATTGTAAAGATATTTGCAGCATGTCTGCCTGCATTGCACACTCCAACTCATTATAACTAAGCCATTATACTAGCAAACACTCAGTGTACCTAGTGGCATCCTAAACGTGGCTATTGTACTTTTGTCTATTCAGACTATTGTAAAGATATTTGCAGCATGTTTGCCTGCATTGCACACTCCAACTTTTTTAAACTAAGCCATTATACTAGCAAACAGTCAGTGTACCTAGTGGCATCCTAAACGTGGCTATTGGACTTTTGTCTATTCACACTATTGTAAAGATATTTGCAGCATGTCTGCCTGCATTGCACACTCCAACTCATTATAACTAAGCCATTATACTAGCAAACACTCAGTGTACCTAGTGGCATCCTAAACGTGGCTATTGTACTTTTGTCTATTCAGACTATTGTAAAGATATTTGCAGCATGTTTGCCTGCATTGCACACTCCAACTTTTTTAAACTAAGCCATTATACTAGCAAACAGTCAGTGTACCTAGTGGCATCCTAAACGTGGCTATTGGACTTTTGTCTATTCACACTATTGTAAAGATATTTGCAGCACGTCTGCCTGCATTGCACACTCCAACTCATTATAACTAAGCCATTATACTAGCAAACACTCAGTGTACCTAGTGGCATCCTTAACGTGGCTATTGTACTTTTGTCTATTCACACTATTGTAAAGATATTTGCAGCACGTCTGCCTGCATTGCACACTCCAACTCATTATAACTAAGCCATTATACTAGCAAACACTCAGTGTACCTAGTGGCATCCTAAACGTGGCTATTGTACTTTTGTCTATTCACACTATTGTAAAGATATTTGCAGCATGTCTGCCTGCATTGCACACTCCAACTTTTTTAAACTAAGCCATTATACTAGCAAACAGTCAGTGTACCTAGTGGCATCCTAAACGTGGCTATTGGACTTTTGTCTATTCACACTATTGTAAAGATATTTGCAGCACGTCTGCCTGCATTGCACACTCCAACTTTTTTTAACTAAGCCATTATACTAGCAAACAGTCAGTGTACCTAGTGGCATCCTAAACGTGGCTATTGGACTTTTGTCTATTCACACTATTGTAAAGATATTTGCAGCACGTCTGCCTGCATTGCACACTCCAACTCATTATAACTAAGCCATTATACTAGCAAACACTCAGTGTACCTAGTGGCATCCTTAACGTGGCTATTGTACTTTTGTCTATTCACACTATTGTAAAGATATTTGCAGCACGTCTGCCTGCATTGCACACTCCAACTTTTTTTAACTAAGCCATTATACTAGCAAACACTCAGTGTACCTAGTGGCATCCTAAACGTGGCTATTGGACTTTTGTCTAGTCACACTATTGTAAAGATATTTGCAGCACGTCTGCCTGCATTGCACACTCCAACTCATTATAACTAAGCCATTATACTAGCAAACACTCAGTGTACCTAGTGGCATCCTAAACGTGGCTATTGTACTTTTGTCTATTCACACTATTGTAAAGATATTTGCAGCATGTCTGCCTGCATTGCACACTCCAACTTTTTTAAACTAAGCCATTATACTAGCAAACAGTCAGTGTACCTAGTGGCATCCTAAACGTGGCTATTGGACTTTTGTCTATTCACACTATTGTAAAGATATTTGCAGCACGTCTGCCTGCATTGCACACTCCAACTTTTTTTAACTAAGCCATTATACTAGCAAACAGTCAGTGTACCTAGTGGCATCCTAAACGTGGCTATTGTACTTTTGTCTATTCACACTATTGTAAAGATATTTGCAGCACGTCTGCCTGCATTGCACACTCCAACTCATTATAACTAAGCCATTATACTAGCAAACACTCAGTGTACCTAGTGGCATCCTAAACGTGGCTATTGTACTTTTGTCTATTCACACTATTGTAAAGATATTTGCAGCATGTCTGCCTGCATTGCACACTCCAACTTTTTTAAGCTAAGCCATTATACTAGCAAACACTCAGTGTACCTAGTGGAATCCTAAACGTGGCTATTGGACTTTTGTCTATTCACACTATTGTAAAGATATTTGCAGCACGTCTGCCTGCATTGCACACTCCAACTCATTATAACTAAGCCATTATACTAGCAAACACTCAGTGTACCTAGTGGCATCCTAAACGTGGCTATTGTACTTTTGTCTATTCACACTATTGTAAAGATATTTGCAGCATGTCTGCCTGCATTGCACACTCCAACTTTTTTAAACTAAGACATTATACTAGCAAACAGTCAGTGTACCTAGTGGCATCCTAAACGTGGCTATTGGACTTTTGTCTATTCACACTATTGTAAAGATATTTGCAGCACGTCTGCCTGCATTGCACACTCCAACTCATTATAACTAAGCCATTATACTAGCAAACACTCAGTGTACCTAGTGGCATCCTAAACGTGGCTATTGGACTTTTGTCTATTCACACTATTGTAAAGATATTTGCAGCACGTCTGCCTGCATTGCACACTCCAACTCATTATAACTAAGCCATTATACTAGCAAACACTCAGTGTACCTAGTGGCATTTTAAACGTGGCTATTGTACTTTTGTCTATTCACACTATTGTAAAGATATTTGCAGCACGTCTGCCTGCATTGCACACTCCAACTTTTTTTAACTAAGCCATTATAGTAGCAAACACTCAGTGTACCTAGTGGCATCCTAAACGTGGCTATTGGACTTTTGTCTAGTCACACTATTGTAAAGATATTTGCAGCACGTCTGCCTGCATTGCACACTCCAACTCATTATAACTAAGCCATTATACTAGCAAACACTCAGTGTACCTAGTGGCATCCTAAACGTGGTTATTGTACTTTTGTCTATTCACACTATTGTAAAGATATTTGCAGCATGTCTGCCTGCATTGCACACTCCAACTTTTTTAAACTAAGCCATTATACTAGCAAACAGTCAGTGTACCTAGTGGCATCCTAAACGTGGCTATTGGACTTTTGTCTATTCACACTATTGTAAAGATATTTGCAGCACGTCTGCCTGCATTGCACACTCCAACTCATTATAACTAAGCCATTATACTAGCAAACACTCAGTGTACCTAGTGGCATCCTAAACGTGGCTATTGTACTTTTGTCTATTCACACTATTGTAAAGATATTTGCAGCATGTCTGCCTGCATTGCACACTCCAACTTTTTTAAACTAAGCCATTATACTAGCAAACAGTCAGTGTACCTAGTGGCATCCTAAACGTGGCTATTGGACTTTTGTCTATTCACACTATTGTAAAGATATTTGCAGCACGTCTGCCTGCATTGCACACTCCAACTTTTTTTAACTAAGCCATTATACTAGCAAACACTTAGTGTACCTAGTGGCATCCTAAACGTGGCTATTGGACTTTTGTCTAGTCACACTATTGTAAAGATATTTGCAGCACGTCTGCCTGCATTGCACACTCCAACTCATTATAACTAAGCCATTATACTAGCAAACACTCAGTGTACCTAGTGGCATCCTAAACGTGGCTATTGTACTTTTGTCTATTCACACTATTGTAAAGATATTTGCAGCACGTCTGCCTGCATTGCACACTCCAACTTTTTTTTAACTAAGCCATTATACTAGCAAACACTCAGTGTACCTAGTGGCATCCTAAACGTGGCTATTGGACTTTTGTCTAGTCACACTATTGTAAAGATATTTGCAGCACGTCTGCCTGCATTGCACACTCCAACTCATTATAACTAAGCCATTATACTAGCAAAACACTCAGTGTACCTAGTGGCATCCTAAACGTGGCTATTGTACTTTTGTCTATTCACACTATTGTAAAGATATTTGCAGCATGTCTGCCTGCATTGCACACTCCAACTTTTTTAAACTAAGCCATTATACTAGCAAACAGTCAGTGTACCTAGTGGCATCCTAAACGTGGCTATTGGACTTTTGTCTATTCACACTATTGTAAAGATATTTGCAGCACGTCTGCCTGCATTGCACACTCCAACTTTTTTTAACTAAGCCATTATACTAGCAAACAGTCAGTGTACCTAGTGGCATCCTAAACGTGGCTATTGGACTTTTGTCTATTCACACTATTGTAAAGATATTTGCAGCACGTCTGCCTGCATTGCACACTCCAACTTTTTTTAACTAAGCCATTATACTAGCAAACACTCAGTGTACCTAGTGGCATCCTAAACGTGGCTATTGTACTTTTGTCTATTCACACTATTGTAAAGATATTTGCAGCATGTCTGCCTGCATTGCACACTCCAACTTTTTTAAGCTAAGCCATTATACTAGCAAACACTCAGTGTACCTAGTGGCATCCTAAACGTGGCTATTGGACTTTTGTCTATTCACACTATTGTAAAGATATTTGCAGCACGTCTGCCTGCATTGCACACTCCAACTCATTATAACTAAGCCATTATACTAGCAAACACTCAGTGTACCTAGTGGCATCCTAAACGTGGCTATTGGACTTTTGTCTATTCACACTATTGTAAAGATATTTGTAGCATGTCTGCCTGCATTGCACACTCCAACTTTTTTAAACTAAGACATTATATTAGCAAACAGTCAGTGTACCTAGTGGCATCCTAAACGTGGCTATTGGACTTTTGTCTATTCACACTATTGTAAAGATATTTGCAGCACGTCTCCCTGCATTGCACACTCCAACTCATTATAACTAAGCCATTATACTAGCAAACACTCAGTGTACCTAGTGGCATCCTAAACGTGGCTATTGTACTTTTGTCTATTCACACTAATGTAAAGATATTTGCAGCACGTCTGCCTGCATTGCACACTCCAACTTTTTTTAACTAAGCCATTATACTAGCAAACACTCAGTGTACCTATTGGCATCCTAAACGTGCCTATTGGACTTTTGTCTAGTCACACTATTGTAAAGATATTTGCAGCACGTCTGCCTGCATTGCACACTCCAACTCATTATAACTAAGCCATTATACTAGCAAACAGTCAGTGTACCTAGTGGCATCCTAAACGTGGCTATTGTACTTTTGTCTATTCACACTATTGTAAAGATATTTGCAGCATGTCTGCCTGCATTGCACACTCCAACTTTTTTTAAATTAAGCCATTATACTAGCAAACAGTCAGTGTACCTAGTGGCATCCTAAACGTGGCTATTGGACTTTTGTCTATTCACACTATTGTAAAGATATTTGCAGCACGTCTGCCTGCATTGCACACTCCAACTTTTTTTAACTAAGCCATTATACTAGCAAACAGTCAGTGTACCTAGTGGCATCCTAAACGTGGCTATTGGACTTTTGTCTATTCACACTATTGTAAAGATATTTGCAGCACGTCTGCCTGCATTGCACACTCCAACTCATTATAACTAAGCCATTATACTAGCAAACACTCAGTGTACCTAGTGGCATCCTAAACGTGGCTATTGTACTTTTGTCTATTCACACTATTGTAAAGATATTTGCAGCATGTCTGCCTGCATTGCACACTCCAACTTTTTTAAACTAAGCCATTATACTAGCAAACAGTCAGTGTACCTAGTGGCATCCTAAACGTGGCTATTGGACTTTTGTCTATTCACACTATTGTAAAGATATTTGCAGCACGTCTGCCTGCATTGCACACTCCAACTTTTTTTAACTAAGCCATTATACTAGCAAACAGTCAGTGTACCTAGTGGCATCCTAAACGTGGCTATTGGACTTTTGTCTATTCACACTATTGTAAAGATATTTGCAGCACGTCTGCCTGCATTGCACACTCCAACTTTTTTTTAACTAAGCCATTATACTAGCAAACACTCAGTGTACCTAGTGGCATCCTAAACGTGGCTATTGGACTTTTGTCTAGTCACACTATTGTAAAGATATTTGCAGCACGTCTGCCTGCATTGCACACTCCAACTCATTATAACTAAGCCATTATACTAGCAAACACTCAGTGTACCTAGTGGCATCCTAAACGTGGCTATTGTACTTTTGTCTATTCACACTATTGTAAAGATATTTGCAGCATGTCTGCCTGCATTGCACACTCCAACTTTTTTAAGCTAAGCCATTATACTAGCATTCACTCAGTGTACCTAGTGGAATCCTAAACGTGGCTATTGGACTTTTGTCTATTCACACTATTGTAAAGATATTTGCAGCACGTCTGCCTGCATTGCACACTCCAACTCATTGTAACTAAGCCATTATACTAGCAAACACTCAGTGTACCTAGTGGCATCCTAAACGTGGCTATTGTACTTTTGTCTATTCACACTATTGTAAAGATATTTGCAGCATGTCTGCCTGCATTGCACACTCCAACTTTTTTAAACTAAGACATTATAGTCGCAAACAGTCAGTGTACCTAGTGGCATCCTAAACGTGGCTATTGGACTTTTGTCTATTCACACTATTGTAAAGATATTTGCAGCACGTCTGCCTGCATTGCACACTCCAACTCATTATAACTAAGCCATTATACTAGCAAACACTCAGTGTACCTAGTGGCATCCTAAACGTGGCTATTGGACTTTTGTCTATTCACACTATTGTAAAGATATTTGCAGCACGTCTGCCTGCATTGCACACTCCAACTCATTATAACTAAGCCATTATACTAGCAAACACTCAGTGTACCTAGTGGCATCCTAAACGTGGCTATTGTACTTTTGTCTATTCAGACTATTGTAAAGATATTTGCAGCATGTCTGCCTGCATTGCACACTCCAACTTTTTTAAACTAAGCCATTATACTAGCAAACAGTCAGTGTACCTAGTGGCATCCTAAACGTGGCTATTGGACTTTTGTCTATTCACACTATTGTAAAGATATTTGCAGCACGTCTGCCTGCATTGCACACTCCAACTCATTATAACTAAGCCATTATACTAGCAAACACTCAGTGTACCTAGTGGCATCCTAAACGTGGCTATTGTACTTTTGTCTATTCACACTATTGTAAAGATATTTGCAGCACGTCTGCCTGCATTGCACACTCCAACTTTTTTTAACTAAGCCATTATACTAGCAAACAGTCAGTGTACCTAGTGGCATCCTAAACGTGGCTATTGGACTTTTGTCTATTCACACTATTGTAAAGATATTTGCAGCACGTCTGCCTGCATTGCACACTCCAACTCATTATAACTAAGCCATTATACTAGCAAACACTCAGTGTACCTAGTGGCATCCTAAACGTGGCTATTGGACTTTTGTCTATTCACACTTTTGTAAAGATATTTGCAGCACGTCTGCCTGCATTGCACACTCCAACTTTTTTAAACTAAGCCATTATACTAGCAAACACTCAGTGTACCTAGTGGCATCCTAAACGTGGCTATTGGACTTTTGTCTATTCACACTATTGTAAAGATATTTGCAGCACGTCTGCCTGCATTGCACACTCCAACTTTTTTAAACTAAGCCATTATACTAGCAAACAGTCAGTGTACCTAGTGGCATCCTAAACGTGGCTATTGGACTTTTGTCTAGTCACACTACTGCAAATCTATGTGCAGCACCTCTGCATGACACCCTCCTGCTCTGTTTTTAATAAGCTATAATGATAGCACAAAATACTGCCATTTAGTGGCATCATAGAACTGGCTGTTCTATTCCATTAGTGCCCCACTGGTGACAAGCTATTTCTAGCACCTCTGCATGACACCCTCCTGCTCTGTTTTTAATAAGCTATAATGATAGCAAAAAATACTGCCATTTAGTGGCATCATAGAACTGGCTGTTGTATTCCATTAGTGCCCCACTGGTGACAAGCTATTTCTAGCACCTCTGCATGACACCCTCCTGCTCTGTTTTTAATAAGCTATAATGATAGCACAAAATACTGCCATTTAGTGGCATCATAGAACTGGCTGTTGTATTCCATTAGTGCCCCACTGGTGACAAGCTATTTCTAGCACCTCTGCATGACACCCTCCTGCTCTGTTTTTAATAAGCTATAATGATAGCAAAAAATACTGCCGTTTAGTGGCATCATAGAACTGGCTGTTGTATTCCATTAGTGCCCCACTGGTGACAAGCTATTTATAGCACCTCTACATGACACCCTCATGCACATTTTGCTACGCTAATGTTATAGCAAACTCATGGAATTCATTCCTGCATTTCATAATTCGGAGGGATAGAAAGTCAGGCTTCCTTTAGCTTTTCCTTCTGTTCATAGACAGCATCTCCAAGAGCAATTTCCCCTCCATGTCTAAGTGTGGAGAGGCAGCTAGTGCGCATGCGTGTGCCGATTTACCCCAGCTGCAGCATAATTACAGTGTTTCGCCTAGTGAGTATGCTCAGCCTGACTGTGTTATTCCTGACGCTAAGTCTTCTTTTCGGGATACAGCGCATGCTCCCACACTAAGTGTGAAAAGCCTCTTTGCACAGGTGCTTGCATTCCGTGCCGGATCTAAGTCCTGTTTTGTGCCTAGACACCATGCTAAAGCTGATAGTCTTTTTTCAGAGACTGTATTTCATGCTACTGAGCATGCTCAGGCACTTCCTGCATCAGAGACTAGGTCCGGTAATGAACTCTTTGGCCCTGCCCCTGATGTGGGGGTCCCATATAGACCACAGGGCATCAGGTGTCCTCCCAAATGGCTTGCAGAGGCCCACCCCTATGACTTGTCAACGCATTATTGATGGTTAGACGATGACTGGTGAGGTGTTTGGGTCATGGCAGCCATGAGGTCATCATTGAAGTTGCGGTTCCAAATAGGATGCTAGTTATGCCACTCATGACGTGTCACTCTACTTTTGTCTCCAGGAGGTGCATTGTGGTTCACCCTGGTTTGGGGCGGACCCAGGTTATAAAAGGGGCTGGAGCCAACAAGGAGGTGCGCAGTCTTCTATTATGCTACGAAAGAGCACACCTCCATGTGTTGAACCCATTGCGGCTTTAGGCCAGAGGTAGGCAGGGATAGGGTGTCGATGCAGGCCACCACCACAGTTTGTAACGCAGAACGGTTAAGACCAGCTCCTGTCCTACCAGTCCTGCTTGTGCAGCCCAGTGGCATTAACAGGCCTGCTGCTGCTGATGCGCCTGCTGTCCACAGGTGTGCCCCTACGCACACGGTCAGCGTACTCAATGGCCCCTGTGTTGTTAACAGGGAGTTCCTGGGCTGGGTGGGCATGTGGACCCTGTGACGCTAACAGGGCTCACAGTCTCCAGATCCGAATGGCATCTAACTCGGTTCAGGCTACTATTAGTTTCATAGCCACACAGCTCTGTATCCTCCACCAAACCTTCCAGTTGCCAACCTCTCCTTTTCCAACTGGGAGCACGGTGGACACTGACTGCTGATGGGGATATATACCTTTCTCTTTCTTTTCTTATTAATTTTCGTTATATAGCGGTAACATAGTATATACCACTTTATCCAAATCTGCCAGTCCCACTGTAACAGATGGTGTTTCTTCAGCAAATGTTACAGTTGCTTAACCACCAAATCCACGGACCAAAACTTTTTTCCCCTTTCCAACACACCTGTTCCCCTTTCCACCAGCATCTGTCCTTTTTCAACTCATTTTGGTATATGACCAAAAGTGCAACTCTGCAGGGACACCATACTCAACGACATCTCAGCACAGCAGCCATCCCTCGGTCCCTCCGATGTGGACAAGTAAAAGACCATTTCCTCCGATCCATGACAAAGCGTTGAGATTCACTCTGTGCAGCACTGGTGTTTAGTGGAAAAGTAGATCTAAGATTGCGTACCACATTCTGCAGATACTCCTGTATACGTGCGTCCATTTCTATGGCAGGAATTAGTTCGCCAAATTTTGTCTTGTACCGGGGATCTAACAGTGTGGCAACCCAGTATTCAGGATTTCTTCGAATTCATACAATCCGAGGGTCATGTAGGTAGTGCAGCAAGAAGGCGCTCATGTGTCTTGTGCATCCAGGAGGACCAAGTCCTTGGTGTGTTGGTGGCAGAGAGGTGAGAATCGTGCATCCTTCCTCTGCCCTCTCCCCACAACCTCGCACATCCAAAATGTGAGCAAGCTCTCACTCATCTGCTGAGTCTTCCATGCCCATCGCCAGTTCATCCTCCATTTCTTCATGGGCTCCTGCACTTTCATCAACACTTTTTGCTGATACTATGCGCCCTTGTTAATCCCTCTCCCTCACCATGAATGCCGCATAGGTGCCGCTGACCATCTGGACCTCGTAGATCTTGTTATCCCTTCCGCATATGACTCCTCCTGTACTTCCTCCCCTTCCTCTTGTCCCAACACCTGACTCCGAATAATAATTACAGTGTGCTCCATCATGTAGATGACCAGAATTGTCACGCTGAGAATGACATTGCCAGTGCTAAACATCTTCGTCGACATTTGTAAACTGTGTAGCAGGGTGCATAGGTCCTTGATCTGACACCACTCCAGCAGCGTGATCTGCACCACCTCTTGATCAAGTTATCCCAGGCTATATGTCATACCGTATTTCAGCAGGGCTCTGCGGTGCTGCCACACACGCTGCAACATGTGCAGATTCCAATTCCTGCGTGTCGGAACATCGCATTTCCGGCGTTTAACTGCCAGACCCTAAGACTTCCGGAGTGATGAAAGTTGTTGAGCTGCTGTGTGCGCACGATGGAAGTGAGCACATAGCGAGCATGCCCGCTGCACAAGGCCATGTAGGCCGTGATGGTGTTTTAAAAATTGCTGGAGAATTCGGTTCAACACGTGAGCCATACAAGGCACGTGTGTCACATTGCCCTGAGGATGGCCCGCAGCCAGGTTTGCATCATTGCCGCACACGGCTGTTAAGTCACCAACGGAGTCCGCTCCGTCAATTTGTACTCCGGTCGCCAGGTGACAACGTGTTCCTTTCATGAATAGTGCTGATGATGGGAGAGGAGTCGATGCCAGCGGCGCAGGTGGACGCAGGTTATGCTCACCCACTGGGCTGCATTACCTTAACAGATGCAGAATCTCTGGCTGAATGTAGCTGGTGGGTATCTCACAGATGAAATACCATCATTCAGCTACAACCAATGGGAAGACACCACACCCTTTTTTATGCCCATCCTGTCTGCAGACCACTGCCAGACATAGCTATGATCTCTGGTTACTTTTACCCCCAGTTCAGTTTTATGATTTTGTGTGCTTGTTACCTGACTACTTTTCCTGCTTGCTGTTTATGTACCTTGTTGGCCGATCCGCATTTCACCTCTGCTTGTTTTCTGATTAAGTCCTGGCCGTCCCATTCTGTTCCTGTTCCTCAATTAATGTTTTGACCCTGCCTGACTACTATTCTCTGGAACTGCAGCCTTCCACAGGTATTAATCACCTTGGGCCCTGTGCAATTCCTAATCCCTGTATAGGGGTTAAAGGGTTTCAGGGTTCAAGGGGTCCTGCTTGGTGAGTGGCTTCCCTCTAGCCTATCATTAACAGCCCATCTGAGTGTGTGGATCAAGGAAGGCGTTACACCGTGCTCTCTGCAGAAGGCCATGTGGTCCAGGATAGTGCTTTAAAAATTGCTGGACAACCAGGTTCAACACGTGAACCACACAAGCCATGTGTGTCACATTGTCACAGTGAAGGGCCGCACCCATGTTTGCATCATTGTCGCACCCGGCCTTCCCTGGCTGCTGGTTGAGTGGAGACAACCATTGATGAAACTCGGTATCCAGAGCTAACCGTCCACAACTTCTCAGCGGTGTGATTCACATTTCCCATACATTTCAAAGTAAAACTTTGACCGCCTGATGGCATTGAGCTCTGCTGCCAGCATAGTAAGGAGGTGTGTGGTAGTGCTTGTGCGCAGTTACAAGGAAGGGTGGCCTGACCAAACAGGGTTTGCGCCAAGGTGGAGGACCCACATGAGGTTGAAGAGGCAGAAGCAGTGTATTAACTTCTACATACAGAAGAAGGATTGAAACAACTCGTGGGGACGGCAAGACTTGGACAGCAGACCCTTCTCCATCTCTCACCATAGTTTGCCAGTGCCCAGTCAGTGACATGTAATGACCCTGTCTATGCTTACTGGTCCAAGTATCTGTGTTGAAATGCACCCTGTCGCACACAGAGTTTCTCAAGGAAGTGGTGATGTTGTGTGCGACATGCTGGTGTAGCGCGGGCATGCTGTTCTTGGAGAAGCAGTGGTGATTGGGCATCTTGTACTGGATCACAGCGACAGACATAAGGTCTCTAAAATCCTGTGTGTCCACTAGGCGGAAAGGCAGCATTTCGGTAGCCAACAGCTTACAGAGGGATAGAGTCAACCTCTTCGCTTTGTCATGGGTCGCAGGAAGTGGCCTTTTATTTGACCACATCTGAGGGACAGAGATCTGGCTGCTGTGTGTAGACGGTGTTGAGTAGGGTGTCCCTGGAAAAATGCAGGTTTGTGAGGAAAGTGCAGGCAGAGACATGATGTTGCCTTCATCCAACGTTGGTGCTATCGATGTCTGAGAGAGCTGTACACACTCACTTGTTTCCCCTTCCAAACCAACTGACGACCTACCAAGCAAACTGACTGTTGCGGTTACAGTGGTGGAAGTTGTGGGTGGAAAAACAGGTGTGACAGCTGTCCCCACAGTTCTAGAAGATGACGAGCGCGCGGATGCACTGGAAGGGGCAGGCGGTGGATGGTTCGCTCCGCTAGGCCGCATTGCAGCACGGTGAGCTTCCCACCGGGACATATCATATTTATTCATGTGACGATTCATGGAAGAAGTTGTCAAACTGCTGAGGTTTTGACCTCTACTAAGAGAACCATGACAAATTTTACAGATCACATAATTTGGGCGATCTTTTTCTATGTCAAAAAAGGACCAGGCTAGGCAAGGCTTAGAGGCCATGCGACCTGTTGATCCACCCCGAATAATGCTCAGAGGCAGAGTGGTGGCTGAGGATGCAGTTGTAGACGTGCTACCAGTGCTCCGACTCTGTCCAGGAAGGCGCAAGGTAACTTCGTCGTCGGTTGCATCCTCCTCCACCGCCTCTGTTGACCTCCTCGAGTGTCTGACTGTGGGTTGACAGTAGGTGGGATCTAGAACTTCATCATCAATTGTTGTGTTTGCACTCCCCTCCCCCTCAGAACGAGCCTCTTCTTGCCCTGACCGAATATTTAAGTTATCATCCCAATCGGGTATCTGCGTCTCATCTTCATCAGTATGTTCCTCATTGTCTATAACCACAGGTGTTGGAAAGGCAGCATTTTGGTAGGCAACAGTTTGCAGATGCTGAAAGTCAACCTCCAAGCCATGTCATGCCCTTCTAAAAGCATGTAAAACACAGCGAGGGGACTCCAACCACAGTCTCCCTCGTTGACACTAATTGGGCCACACACACCCCACTTGACTGGCATCGGTTGACCCCCCTTTTGAAAAAGAAAAAGATGCCTTGCATGAAGCACTCTCAAAAATACGCGTGCCTTTCCCGTCCCCTGGCTGACCCAGGGGAAGAAAAGTCCTCTGAGAGCCATGACTTGTTCCTCTTGGTTCTTTTAGAAACACAGCGAGGGGACTCCAACCACAGTCTCCCTCGTTTACACTAACTGTGCCACACACACCCCACTTGACTGGCATCGGTTGACCCCCCTTTTGAAAAAGAAAATGATGCTTTGCATGAAGCACTCTCAAAAATACGCGTGCCTTTCCCGTCCCCTGGCTGACCCAGGGGAAGAAAAGTCCTCTGAGAGCCATGACTTGTTCACCTTGGTTCTTTTAGAAACACAGCGAGGGGACTCCAACCACAGTCTCCCTCGTTGACACTAATTGGGCCACACACACCCCACTTGACTGGCATCAGTTGACCCCCATTTTCAAGATGAAAAAGATGCTTTGCATGAAGCACTCTCAAAAATACGCGTGCCTTTCCCGTCCCCTGGCTGACCCAGGGGAAGAAAAGTCCTCTGAGAGCCATGACTTGTTCATCTTGGTTCTTTTAGAAACACAGCGAGGGGACTCCAACCACAGTCTCCCTCGTTTACACTAACTGTGCCACACACACCCCACTTGACTGGCATCGGTTGACCCCCCTTTTGAAAAAGAAAATGATGCTTTGCATGAAGCACTCTCAAAAATACGCGTGCCTATCCCGTCCCCTGGCTGACCCAGGGGAAGAAAAGTCCTCTGAGAGCCATGACTTGTTCATCTTGGTTCTTTTAGAAACACAGCGAGGGGACTCCAACCACAGTCTCCCTCATTGACACTAATTGGGCCACACACACCCCACTTGACTGGCATCAGTTGACCCCCATTTTCAAGATGAAAAAGATGCTATGCATGAAGCACTCTCAAAAATACGCGTGCCTTTCCCATCCCCTGGCTGACCCAGGGGAAGAAAAGTCCTCTGAGAGCCATGACTTGTTCATCTTGGTTCTTTTAGAAACACAGCGAGGGGACTCCAACCACAGTCTCCCTCGTTGACACTAATTGGGCCACACACACCCCACTTGACTGGCATCAGTTGACCCCCATTTTCAAGATGAAAAAGATGCTTTGCATGAAGCACTCTCAAAAATACGCGTGCCTTTCCCGTCCCCTGGCTGACCCAGGGGAAGAAAAGTCCTCTGAGAGCCATGACTTGTTCATCTTGGTTCTTTTAGAAACACAGCGAGGGGACTCCAACCACAGTCTCCCTCGTTTACACTAACTGTGCCACACACACCCCACTTGACTGGCATCGGTTGACCCCCCTTTTGAAAAAGAAAAAGATGCTTTGCATGAAGCACTCTCAAAAATACGCGTGCCTTTCCCGTCCCCTGGCTGACCCAGGGGAAGAAAAGTCCTCTGAGAGCCATGACTTGTTCATCTTGGTTCTTTTAGAAACACAGCGAGGGGACTCCAACCCCAGTCTCCCTCGTTTACACTAACTGTGCCACACACACCCCACTTGACTGGCATCGGTTGACCCCCCCTTTTGAAAAAGAAAATGATGCTTTGCATGAAGCACTCTCAAAAATACACGTGCCTTTCCCGTCCCCTGGCTGACCCAGGGGAAGAAAAGTCCTCTGAGAGCCATGACTTGTTCATCTTGGTTCTTTTAGAAACACAGCGAGGGGACTCCAACCACAGTCTCCCTCATTGACACTAATTGGGCCACACACACCCCACTTGACTGGCATCAGTTGACCCCCATTTTCAAGATGAAAAAGATGCTATGCATGAAGCACTCTCAAAAATACGCGTGCCTTTCCCATCCCCTGGCTGACCCAGGGGAAGAAAAGTCCTCTGAGAGCCATGACTTGTTCATCTTGGTTCTTTTAGAAACACAGCGAGGGGACTCCAACCACAGTCTCCCTCGTTGACACTAATTGGGCCACACACACCCTACTTGACTGGCATCAGTTGACCCCCATTTTCAAGATGAAAAAGATGCTTTGCATGAAGCACTCTCAAAAATACGCGTGCCTTTCCCGTCCCCTGGCTGACCCAGGGGAAGAAAAGTCCTCTGAGAGCCATGACTTGTTCATCTTGGTTCTTTTAGAAACACAGCGAGGGGACTCCAACCACAGTCTCCCTCGTTTACACTAACTGTGCCACACACACCCCACTTGACTGGCATCGGTTGACCCCCCTTTTGAAAAAGAAAAAGATGCTTTGCATGAAGCACTCTCAAAAATACGCGTGCCTTTCCCGTCCCCTGGCTGACCCAGGGGAAGAAAAGTCCTCTGAGAGCCATGACTTGTTCATCTTGGTTCTTTTAGAAACACAGCGAGGGGACTCCAACCACAGTCTCCCTCGTTTACACTAACTGTGCCACACACACCCCACTTGACTGGCATCGGTTGACCCCCCTTTTGAAAAAGAAAAAGATGCTTTGCATGAAGCACTCTCAAAAATACGCGTGCCTTTCCCATCCCCTGGCTGACCCAGGGGAAGAAAAGTCCTCTGAGAGCCATGACTTGTTCATCTTGGTTCTTTTAGAAACACAGCGAGGGGACTCCAACCACAGTCTCCCTCGTTTACACTAACTGTGCCACACACACCCCACTTGACTGGCATCGGTTGACCCCCCTTTTGAAAAAGAAAATGATGCTTTGCATAAAGCACTCTCAAAAATACGCGTGCCTTTCCTGTCCCCTGGCTGACCCAGGGGAAGAAAAGTCCTCTGAGAGCCATGACTTGTTCATCTTGGTTCTTTTAGAAACACAGCGAGGGGACTCCGACCACAGTCTCCCTCGTTGACACTAATTGGGCCACACACACCCCACTTGACTGGCATCAGTTGACCCCCATTTTCAAGATGAGAAAGATGCTTTGCATGAAGCACTCTCAAAAATACGCGTGCCTTTCCCGTCCCCTGGCTGACCCAGGGGAAGAAAAGTCCTCTGAGAGCCATGACTTGTTCATCTTGGTTCTTTTAGAAACACAGCGAGGGGACTCCAACCACAGTCTCCCTCGTTGACACTAATTGGGCCACACACACCCCACTTGACTGGCATCGGTTGACCCCCCTTTTGAAAAAGAAAAAGATGCTTTGCATGAAGCACTCTCAAAAATACGCGTGCCTTTCCCGTCCCCTGGCTGACCCAGGGGAAGAAAAGTCCTCTGAGAGCCATGTCCACATTGTCAGTGGACAGACACGTGTGCTTATCTGCCAGCAGACCCCCAGCAGCACTGAAGACAGGTTCCGAGAGAACGCTGGCTGCAGGACCCGACAAGATCCCCAAGGCGTACGTGTCGAGCTCAGGCAATTTATCCAGATTGGAAGCCTAAAATGAGCAGGGCTCAAGTTGCACAATAATGGAATCGATGTTTCCTTGCATATACTCATATATCTGTGTGTCCTCCTCTTTTTCCTTGTCCAGCTGTTTTGTTTTCGCATGAGTATATGTCCTTGTCACTTTCCCATGTGTTTGTGTTGTGTTGTGAGTTGTTTGTCACCTTTTGGACACCTTTGAGGGTGTTTTCTAGGTGTTTTTCTGTGTTTGTGATTGCCTGCCATTGTTTCCTATGCAGTTCGAGTTCGGTTCGTCGAACGTTCGACGAGCCGAACTCGAACAGGACCTCCGTTCGGCGAACCGACCTCGAGCCGAACCGGGACCGGTTCGCTCATCTCTACTGGTCAGACCAGGGAGTCTCAGTTTACTCAAGATTAATTAAATCAGACGAGTCCAGTGGTAAACTAAGATGTTGGTGGCCGGCCGCCATAGCCAGGAGCATTCGGGTCCCACACCTGGGTTGATGGTCTGTGTCACTTTCCTCTGCACTACTGTGAGTTCTCTTTGGGCTCTCCGGTATGGAACACGGAAACCTGCTCCCAGAACTATGGGTGGGAGCCTTGCCCACTGATGCTGGCCCTTTGGATCTACCGGGCCTTGGCAGATGCCCTATCCCCCGCGGTGGGCTGTTGTCTGCCTTTGGGACTTTGGTTGGGACAGAACCTATAATCCTGCCCTCAATTGGTTAATTAGCTAGGCCTTTGGTTCTGGTCCTGGCATCAGGGTCCAAGTACCCCCTCTGTACACGGTTTCCAGGTTGGTTCTCCGGTGTCGGTACCGGAGGGCTCCAACCCTGCCCCGGTCCACCTCGGATCTCCGGCTGCCGTCTTCCCGTCTCCTGTTTGACACTGACCATTGTCTGCCACCTAGCCCTTGTGCAAGTGCTACTGTAGTCCAGAGGCGTCAACCCCTGAGTACACTTTACTGATTGCTCAGCAGAACACGACTGTCCCTTTCCCTATCCAGCACTTCCCTGACTCTTTTCCCGCCCCGGGTTCTCCAGACCCCTAAGTGGTCATTTCTCATCCACCTGGTCCGGCCCACTGGTGTGCCTGTCCTACCCTATAGGGGGGTGACTAGGATTTTGTCGGCTGTGTGTAACCCTTTGTGGGATGGTGTTATGCGGGGGCCTAGTGTGTGTGACTACCTGGCTTTCCCAGGGCGTCTCACTGCCAAGATGCCATTTACCACCAGTTTGGCCATATTTCAGAGCTGCAACGTTACTGGAGTATCAAAACGCACAAGGTGTACCATACTCAGGCACATAGCCAAGGTAAGTAAGGCTGAAAAACAACTACCTTTGAACAAGAAACATAAGTTAAAACGTTAGGACTGGGCTAAGAAATATTTTAAGACTGATTTTTCAAAGGTTTTAAAATGAAATGAGAGTGACTCTTGAAGGGCCAGATGGATGGGCCAGAGGCTGGATCAGTAAAGGACAGAGAGTTCCACTCCGACTCAGACGCCAGTAAGGTGGAGATAGGGTACTGGTATGGGCTGGTATCATCAAAGATGATCTTGTGGGACCTTTTTGGGTTGAGGATGGAGTGAAGCTCAACTCCCAGACCTACTGCCAGTTTCTGGAAGAAAACTTCTTCAAGCAGTGGTACAGGAAGAAGTCGGTATCGTTCAAGAAAAACATGATTTTCATGCAGGACAATGCTCCATCACATGCATCCAACTACTCCACAGCGTGGCTGGCTAGTAAAGGTCTAAGAGATGAAAAAATAATGACATGGCCCTTTGTTCACCTAATCTGAACCCCATATAGAACCTGTGGTCCCTCATAAAATGTAAGATCTACAGGGAGGGAAAAAGGTACACCTCTCGGAACAGTGTCTGGGAGGCGTCATCATAAAGAAAGGTGGCTAATGGTCACTAATTTTTTGGGGTTTTGTTTTTGAATGTCAGAAATGTTTATTTCTACATTTTGTGCAGTTATATTGGTTTACCTGGTGTAAGTAAACAAGTGAGATGTCAATATATTTGGTTTTTATTAAGTTGCCTAATAATTCTGCACAGTAATAGTTCTGCACAAACAGATATCCTCCTAACATAGCCAAATCTAAAAAAAACCTTCAACTTTCAAAACTATTAAGCTTTGATATTTATGAGTCTTTTGGGTTGATTGAGAAGATAGTTGTTGATCAATAATAAAAAAAATCCTCTAAAATGCAACTTGCCTAATAATTCTGCACACAGTGTACTTATATGATATTATTGACTTTGTAAATAATATTTATTGTATTTTACCATGTTTACTATTTAATCTATAGTTCTTTAAATATTAACAGGAAAAATATTACACCTTATGGCTTAATTATGCTAATTAAATAGAAAACTATCGGGGTCACATTTTCAAAAAAGCTGGGCAATATACAGGCTGCCTTCCATAAGCAAGATTTGATTTTACATGTGTTATGTTCCCTTTAATAAACATAAATTTATAATCTGGAAGATGTGATGCTGCTATTTAAAAACTATGAATAATCTGAGCAGTCTTGAGATGATAAATGTCCCATACTATAGGGCAGTAAAAGGCACACATGTATCTTATTTTTCATTTGATAAGATGCACCGGATTATAAGATGCACCCCAAATTTAGAGATGAAAAAAGGTAAAAAAAGATGGGTTCCTTCTTATACTCTGCTGGTGTATTACCAGAGAGGGTGGCAGCAGTGGTAGAGCGGGGTCACATGAGGCAGGGGTGGTGCTGGAGTATGGCGATGCTGCAGGTGTTGCGGTGGGGCCTGTGTTGGCAGTTGTGGGGGCTGTGATGGCAGTGGTGGGAACTGTGCTGGCTGTGTGGAGCAGACTGGTGTGGCAAATGTCCCAGATGATCTATCAGTGGTATAGGTTTGAAAGAAATTGCACCCGGAGGTGGCACGTGTGCAGATGAGACCTTCAGCAGAGAGCTCCATCTGCGCATGCGCCGACTCTGGGTACCATTATTTGAAGCCAGATCATCTGGGACACCCACCGCATCGCCCTGTTCCACAGAGCCAGCGAGAGGCTTGCATAGCCAGCTGCCTGCACAAACAGGCAGCCGCCGGCACAGACAAAGAGACAGCCACCGGCACAGACAAAGAGACAGCTGCTAGGACAGACAGACAGATAGTCGTCAGCACAGGCAGATAGACAGCTGCCCACACAGACCGCTACACAGACAGCCGCCTACTCAGACAGCCATCTGCACAGACTGCCGCCCACACAGACAGCCCTCCGCATATACAGCCGCCCGCACAGACAGCCGCCACCACAAGCACAGCCCCCACTGCAGCCCGCACGGCACCAGCACGACGCTCATTCTCCACCTGCCACTAAGCTACATTTGGATTTTACGACATACCCCTCATTTTCCTCCCAAATTTTTGGGAGTAAAAGTGCTTCTTATAATCCAAAAAATACAGTAATCTCTCATACCTTTACCTCTTTTGATAATATAAAAATGTGTATTTAGACATTTTATAACTGTTACTAAAAAGCCACACATCTCTAAATTATTTTTTTTTGCCCCTTTGCTCTTCTTTCCCAGTTTTAAAGCTTCTATACATTAATAATCTACATCACTGTTGCTCTTCGGCTAGGCCACTTTACGTACATTACAAATAGTCACATATTTTCCAGAAATAAATAATCTATACTATTGCCATTGCTCAATTACCTGAATAAGAACTAAAAAAGCTGTAACAAACATTTCTACAAAATACTGCTTAAAACTTATCTTAAAAATTCAACACTGATTAAAATAACATAAGAAAAAAGTGCAGAATAGCAGAGTGAGTGAAGAAATAAAACATAACCTAAAAAGCAGCAGAGAAACCTGACAGCTCCTATTTGCATACATTACTTTAGTGAATTTTAAATACTCATGAAAAGTCGAGATTACTTTCTTGCCAATAAGCTGAAAGTGCTGAATAATGTTGCTTCTTGGATAACAGGTCAAGGTGTAAATAGCAGCAGTGAGCAAATGATAAAAATAATATGTTTTAGGCCATGAATGTATAACTTTAATATATTTGTTATCTTGCATGGAAAAAGACTATTGGGGAATATAACCTTATACTTATCCTTTTATTTTCAAAGCACACATCAAAGTGCAACTGATTTACCCTTTAGCAAATGCTAAGACTTGCCTTTCCTTGAAGGTCGTATCAATGATATACCTTGGTTTGGAGCAAATACCTAATAAACTCCCATATTAGTCTGCAGAATAATAGTGCTTAAGCCAAATGGAAAGCTCCAGGCACATTAAGTCACCTACATGCTACAGAGGCTTATCCATTTGTTACCTGGCTTCAACACACAGACATTCTCCTGCAAGGTGAATTTTGACATTCATATCACGGATTCATTTCAGAACTTTCACCTGCAAATGGGATTACAAATGCAATCATTAGTGCAGATTCCCCGAGAAGCTTTCATAGTATTACAATTAGATTTCCCATTCTAGCAGCATCTAAATCAATATGATATGATTAGTTACTCTTGCGGATTACATGCTGCTGTACAAAACCTTCACACGCCGAAATCTGGGTAATTTAATCAAGCTGTAATGGATTCTGGGAAGGCTTCCACTGTCGAAAAACTTAAAATGATTCTATCTGTGTAATAACTTGTCATTATGCACTTGCAGCTGAGATGCTGGACAGGGTGAAAGTGGATACCAGTGATTAAAACAGATCACATTTCATCATTGGAAGTAGACACATCTGCCTAATTCACTTATCATAGTGAATCAGAAAGTATGAACATGTCACAGCCAACTTCTTTGCATACATTTCTAAATTAAAGCGTGAACTTTAATGCCGAGCTGGGGTACAAAATGCATGTAGAAAGTATATTAATAGCACATCAAATACTAGGGGAAAATAGATGTGGTAGGAATTTGCTATAAAATATCAATATAAATGCATAAATGCATCTAAATGTATTTAAATGGAAATGTGCACAATATTTACATGAATACATCATGCTAATAAAATGCTATGTAGAAAGCTAATAAACCGCCGCAGCACAGCTATAACAAGTGTTTGCTTGATGTATGCTAAGAGAAAAAAAAGATTTATAAGAATAGGTGAATACGCATACTAAAATGGAACGACGTTGGGAAAAGATTTACGATAAACACAAAAATATAAAAGTTATACTAAGTCTTCCTATTTTCTTTTTGTTTTCTAACTTTGAAAGTTCTAAAACTGTAATCTTCAGAACGACTTATTATCCTTGGATGATATAGGTAAATGCCTTGAGATAAATTAGCATCTCAAAGAGTCTCTAGAGCTTGGCATGTTAATTAATCTTTAGATGACCACCTGTTGCACATATAAAGTGGGCAGGTCAAGCTCAATGCCATCTCAAAGTTTTAGAGACATGAGCAAGGAGCTGTTCCAGACCACTTGATCTCCATTACTCAACTTAATGCAGCAACACTTGTTTCTTTGTTATCTTTTTTTTATTATTCAAGTAGTCGTAGTAGCACTACTGGGAATAGAGTAGGAAGGACTAACATCTTGTATTCCCGGAATATTATGTCAATTTACCTTAAAGTAATTGCTTTTCTTCCCAGCATAATATTTAAGATTGATTTATTTAATTTCCTTATGCCATATAAATAAAATTTCAGCTTAATGGCAACACAACAAATAATTTTAAATCAAATATGACAACTAAAAAATTTAATAAAAAGTATACTTTATCTGATTACTGTCACGATGACTATTGGATAGTGGGGAACAGGGTCTCCTAAGCTGTCCTTTAAGTTAGAGGGCTCTATGTTATGCCTATCCTCCGAGATACTCCTGATGGTGGAGAGGTCTGAGTCTCTTTCCTGGCCCTGCTCCTGACCAGTCCTAATGTGATTACCCCTCCTCCCAGGGAGTTATGTGACAGAAATGTCATGAAACCTCACAGATAAAGAGAGACAAAGGAAAACCAAAACTCTGTCACACAGCACACACACACAAAAGTTAAAACAATAAGAGGTTTAGGGGGAAAAATAAGAGTAAGAAGGAAGCTCCAAAACAACAGGGGTAAACTCCACAAATGCACCAAGCAATGAGCACAACTTTAAGCCGTAAGTCTGGGACACCACACCTCACAGACCAACATGGAATAACCTCTAGTTGGCATGGGTGGAAGGTTTCAACCAATATAAATAGGAGGGGAGCAGAAAGTTATAGGCCTCCCCACAAAATGTGACCAAAAGAGCAAAGAGACCAGCAGAGATTAACTCTTGCTAACCTGTCTATGGATCAGCATACAACATGTCGATGCCTGAGTCTGCCTTTGTTAATCCCAGACACCTGAGAAACCATCTGGAGGAGTGTCAGAATCTGCAATCTGAATAAATCCCAATGCCTTCATGACAGTCTTCAAAGTTTGTGCAAAACCCGATGGAACAATTTCAGAATATTGATATGGCGTTTACAACGCATAATTAACCACAATATTAAAAATACTGAACATTAATCCCTTCACGACCAAGGATGTACCTGTACACCCTTGTTTGTGTCTGTCCCTTTAATCAGCAGATATGTGCAGCTAACAGGCAAGGGTGGATCAGAGATCCACCCATTCCTGTTAACCCCTTAGATCGCGGTTAAACTTATACTGTAATCAAACGTGCTCCGGCGAGTGATGTAATTAGTCCGGCACATGCTGAAGAGAATTGTGCTTGATTGTAAAAGGATTTCAATATAGGGTACATGAAGCTGTAGTAAAAAAAATACTGGAAAATTGATAGAAACAAAGTAAAATGGACACAAATGATGGGGTCATAGTATCAGAGGTGAGTGGAAAATGTAAAAACAAAATGAAAAGTGAAACCTAAAGAGAAGTGCAAGAAAGTGAAAATAGAAATAGCAATTTAAAATAAAAAATATCAAGTGGAAAAAGACTGAAAAGATGAAAACAGTATTAATGCTGGAATTTGTCAGTGTATTTTGGAATTAATAAATGCAAATATGTCAGATATGTGCATAAAATAAAGAGTAAAAAAATAACAAACTAGATAGAAAAGGGGAAATGAATATATAAAATAACAGTGATGAGAGAAAAACTGAATAACCCAAAGATGCCGTTCTGCCATATCCTAGTCCTAGAGAGTCTGTAAGAAAATAGGAAAGCATTATTATATATGTCAAGAAGTAAAAACAACCTAAATAAATAAAATAACAACCTCATCAAAGAAAATAAAAACAGTTTTTTATGAAAGGACCTTTCACAGAATGTTTCATATTGAACTAAACACATCATGTAGTGGCTGCAGACAAAAGCTCTTTTTTGTTTTGCCTCTCCATTGCAGAGATACTAGCAATCAAATTATTTGGTACCTAATGAGACAATTTTTGTTATGCCCAAGTGTGCATTATCCGAAAGTTTTCACTGGGGGTGTGTACTTCTTTCCCTGTATGACATTACCCAATCATATGCAGGCAGTAAGCACACAGCAGATAAAGAACACGAAGAACACAAAAGTTTTGAGAACGTTTTTTATTGTCTGAAATGGTCAACAGCCCATAGTATTACATTGCAGTTAGAGATAATCATGGCTTTAGCTGCCCATGTGAGGATGTAATGATGCATCTTGAGATTGGTAGTAGATCAAAGAGGAATAAAAAGCATAGTGAAATTTTTGAATCATGTTGTAGTTTGAAAAGAAGGAAGCAAAAGGAGGTTGGACTGCAGGGAAGCAAATGTCCCATACATAAAAGGGTGCTGGGTTCAGGGATAGAAAAAAATGCTGTATTGTTTCATTGGATTGTAATAAAAATGCGATTAAACAAAATTAAATAAATATCATTATTTCTGTCAATATATTCTTATCAGTACTCCTTTTTATAGCCAAATACATTATATATATATACGGTATATATATATATATATATATATATATATATATATATATATACCGTATATATACAGTTAGGTCCAGAAATATTTGGACAGTGACACAAGTTTTGTTATTTTAGCTGTTTACAAAAACATGTTCAGAAATACAATTATATATATAATATGGGCTGAAAGTGCACATTCCCAGCTGCAATATGAGAGTTTTCACATCCAAATCGGAGAAAGGGTTTAGGAATCATAGAATCATAGCTCTGTAATGCATAGCCTCCTCTTTTTCAAGGGACCAAAAGTAATTGGACAAGAGACTCTAAGGGCTGCAATTAACTCTAAAGGCGTCTCCCTCGTTAACCTGTAATCAATGAAGTAGTTAAAAGGTCTGGGGTTGATTACAGGTGTGTGGTTTTGCATTTGGAAGCTGTTGCTGTGACCAGACAACATGCGGTCTAAGGAACTCTCAATTGAGGTGAAGCAGAACATCCTGAGGCTGAAAAAAAAGAAAAAATCCATCAGAGAGATAGCACACATGCTTGGAGTAGCAAAATCAACAGTCGGGTACATTCTGAGAAAAAAGGAATTGACTGGTGAGCTTGGGAACTCAAAAAGGCCTGGGTGTCCACGGATGACAACAGTGGTGGATGATCGCCGCATACTTTCTTTGGTGAAGAAGAACCCGTTCACAACATCAACTGAAGTCCAGAACACTCTCAGTGAAGTAGGTGTATCTGTCTCTAAGTCAACATTAAAGAGAAGACTCCATGAAAGTAAATACAAAGGGTTCCCATCTAGATGCAAACCATTCATCAATTCCAAAAATAGACAGGCCAGAGTTAAATTTGCTGAAAAACACCTCATGAAGCCAGCTCAGTTCTGGAAAAGTATTCTATGGACAGATGAGACAAAGATCAACCTGTACCAGAATGATGGGAAGAAAAAAGTTTGGAGAAGAAAGGGAACGGCACATGATCCAAGGCACACCACATCCTCTGTAAAACATGGTGGAGGCAACGTGATGGCATGGGCATGCATGGCTTTCAATGGCACTGGGTCACTTGTGTTTATTGATGACATAACAGCAGACAAGAGTAGCCGGATGAATTCTGAAGTGTACCGGGATATACTTTCAGCCCAGATTCAGCCAAATGCCGCAAAGTTGATCGGATGGCGCTTCATAGTACAGATGGACAATGACCCCAATCATACAGCCAAAGCTACCCAGGAGTTCATGAGTGCAAAAAAGTGGAACATTCTGCAATGGCCAAGTCAATCACCAGATCTTAACCCAATTGAGCATGCATTTCACTTGCTCAAATCCAGACTTAAGACGGAAAGACCCACAAACAAGCAAGACCTGAAGGCTGCGGCTGTAAAGGCCTGGCAAAGCATTAAGAAGGAGGAAACCCAGTGTTTGGTGATGTCCATGGGTTCCAGACTTAAGGCAGTGATTGCCTCCAAAGGATTCGCAACAAAATATTGAAAATAAAAATATTTTGTTTGGGTTTGGTTTATTTGTCCAATTACTTTTGACCTCCTAAAATGTGGAGTGTTTGTAAAGAAATGTGTACAATTCCTACAATTTCTATCAGATAATTGTGTTCAAACCTTCAAATTAAACGTTACAATCTGCACTTGAATTCTGTTGTAGAGGTTTCATTTCAAATCCAATGTGGTGGCATGCAGAGCCCAACTCGCGAAAATTGTGTCACTGTCCAAATATTTCTGGACCTAACTGTATATATATATATATATATATATATATATATATATATATATATATATATATATATATGTAGGTTACAAGTAAAAAAATATATACTGTATTTCATGATCTGTTTTGGATTTTCAAAGAATCAACAAATGAGATCTATGTGTGGATGCTATAATTTGGCTTAGGGTTTGTATTTTTTTACTTCCACTTTTGGGCTACTACTACATTCATGCTGCAAAATATTTTGTCAAAATAATGATGTTGAATAAACAGCTGATGGCTTTTGTTTCTATTGTGCCTCAAAGGTACTATTTTCACAGTGAGCATATAGATGTAAAGATAAAAAAGAGTGTGGAAGACTAAAGAAATCTTTATTCTATCTGAAGCCATGTATTGAATAACAATTGTTTAGGGAAAATTACCAATTGTTTAAGACAATTGCGGAAACTGGCCACCTCCAGTCTTTATAACCAAGCTGGTAAGTGTTGTGTCTTTTGGTACTTTTCAGGAAGTTTTAAGAAAATAATCTACTCAGCTTGATCTTTTGACCTTGAACTGTTTTTTGTAGACATGCATAGTGAGGATGCTGTAGTCAAATCTCAAGCAAGCCAAGCAACTCACATGAAATGAACATGAGTATTCAGTGGATATAAAAAGGTTTACACACCCTGTAAAATGTCATGTAAAAAAAAAAAATCATACCAAGAAGAATAATTTCAGAACTATTTCCACCTTTAAAATTATCCATAATCTATACAATTCACATGAAAAATAACCCTAAATCTTATGAGGTTTAAAGAGAAAAATAAATAATTAAAATTTTGTGGTTGCATAATTATCACAATTATAAACTAACCCATTGACCCTTTTGAACTTATAGCAGTCTTTTTGGGTCGCAGTCTATCAGCATGGCACATCTAGATTTAGCAACCTTTGCCCATTCGTACTTGCAGCAGCACTTAAAAGCTGTCAGATTGTGAGGGTATCTCCAGGACAACTCACTGATAGTCAATTGCATTCTGGTCTGGGCTCTGGCTGGGCTGTTCAGAATTTGTAATTTTCTTCTGGTGAAGCAATTCTTTTGTTGATTTGGAAAAATGCTTAGGGTCATTTAAGTTCCAAGGTTGTGATGCAATATTGACTGATATTTGACTGATATTTGGATCTGTCCATAGTTTCCTTCAACTTGACTAAAGCTCCAGCTCCAGTAACCAAAATAACAGCTCCAAACGCATCGTCAGCGGAAGCAGCTGAATCACTGGCAGGAGCAGCCTGTGACCTCTCTGTGCCATTGAAAAACAGCGTCATGCAAAATAGGCAGGTACGCAGCAACTACCAGTCTGGTAGTGTTTAGGCACATTTTTCTTTCTTGAAGTCTTAAAAAAAATGTACACTAATCTGCAACGTTTTAGGCATGTGTGAAAAAAATCCTAAAAGTAAAAATGCTTTAAAAAAAATTAAGCGTAACATAAATTCTTCTAGATTTTGTACGATAATAATCATAATTTTCACATGTACAGAATCAGTCAATAGTTTGCACACACTTCTTCATGCAGTGGTTTTCCTTGTTCTTATTGGAAGGTGCACATTGTAGATTTAGGCTGAAGGCAGCAAAACCATGGTGGAATGTGTATGACAGCAAAGAGTAGGGAAACACATGTGAAACAAACTAGAATATATGTAATGCTGTAAGAATAAAAGGAGTGTTACTTCAAGCAATCTAAGGTTTAACACATATTTTAGTTTGATTAACAAATGTTCTTATATTCTTTATATCCATATATGTTCTCTTGTTGGATCGCGGCTTTCCGTTTAAATCAACAATGTGCATATTGCAAACTGAACAAGGAAAACTATTGCATACACAGTTGTGTCCAAACATTTGACTAGTACTGTAGATTGAAACAGTCAAAAAACTGAAGCAAAAACACCTGTGTAGGTTGAAAACTCTGTTACTAAGATAAGATTATGGAAGACAGTTTAATGCCACAGGTCATACAGTATGACAAGACTGAGAACAGCAGCAAAATATTAGGTAGTTATAGTGCATCAGCAAGGTCTCTCTTAGGCGGGCTTTGCACGTTGCGACATCGCAATCTGATGCTGCGATGTCGCACGTGATAGTCCCCGCCCCCGTCGCAGGTACGATATGGTGTGATAGCTGGCGTAGCGAAAATTATCGCTACGCCAGCTTCACACGCACTCACCCGCCCTGCGACCGTCGCTCTGGCCGGTGACCCGCCTCCTTCCTAAGGGGGCGGGTCGTGCGGCGTCATAGCGACGTCACACGGCAGGCGGCCAATAGCGGCGGAGGGGCGGAGATGAGCAGGATGTAAACATCCCGCCCACCTCCGTCCTTCCGCATATCCTACGGAAGCCGCGGTGACGCCGGTAGGAGATGTTCCTCGCTCCTGCGGCTTCACGCACAGCGATGTGTGCTGCCGCAGGAACGAGGAACAACATCGGACCGTCACGTCAGCGTAATTATGGATTACGCCGACGCTGCACCGATGATACGATTACGACGATTTTGCGCTCGTTAATCGTATCATCTAGGCTTTACACACTACGATGTCGCATGCGATGCCGGATGTGCGTCACTTTAAATTTGACCCCACCGACATCGCACTTGCGATGTCGTAGTGTGCAAAGCCGCCCTTAGGCAAAAAAATCAAAGCAGACTCAGATTTACAAGTTGCGCTAATCAAGATATTTTAAAAACACACTATAAAATGGGCAATATTGGAAAAAAATAGACGTATTGGTCGGCCTGGGAAACTCAGTGCATCAGATGAAAGATATATGGTGCTTACTTTCCGAGCAGAGTTGTTAGTGAACCCATTGGGCTGCAGCACACAGAAAACCCAGAGGGGCTTGACTATGGACCCGAGCTTGTTTTTCCCAAGAGCTCCTGATGGTGGAAGTGTTGCACTGCAGGTATTAGTCCGGGTGCCACTCGGGAAGATTGGTGTTGCATTAGCTGGCTCCAGGAGTGACAGTCACTAGTATAAGGTTGCAGCAGCAACTGGGAACAGTCTCTGGTATAGGTTGTGGCAGCAGTTGGTGACAGACTCCGTCCAGAATGGATGGCTGGATGGATGTACAGCAGCAGCTAGTAACGACACTTTGAGACAGCAGGTATCGTGGAAGGTCGATGGAGTGACAGCTCACAGCAGCAGCAACAGGTATAGGTATCGGCATCAGCTCTCTGTACTACAAACAGGATTAAATGACAGAACCAGCACGATAATACAGCAGCAGCAGCACATTGCTAGGGAACTTGACTACAGAAATGAGTGTTAGACAAACTCATTGCCCAGGCAACTTCTCAAATGTCAGCGTTGTCTTAACTATCTGCACCCTCCCAGCTGACCTGAGAGGCACATGCAGTTTAGGAGGATGCTGGCCCTTTAAGAAAGGGGGTGTGGCCATGGGCATTCCCTATGGGCAGAGAGGCTTTAAGCCTGTCAGGAGTACAGATGCTCCGTGAGGCTGCAGCATGGGACGAGGATGGGACCACAGCCACAGGATTCCTGGATAGGGGAGTGAATCGACATCCTCGCTGGGGGAGTGGGACAGCAGAGTGCGAGGACGCCGGCATGGGCGTTACAGGAAACAGTTGCTATGGAATGATAAGTCAAAATATAAAAAATATTTCTCAGTCCAAAGCATTTTGTTCCCCGAAGGGCTGGTGGGCAGTATCTTTTGACAACGGTGAAGGTACTTTCCAAGTTTGGATTGCATTTTAGCAAATATATTTTTAAGGATTAATGGTGTCCTCAAATACTGAAATATATAAGCAGATATTATCCATAATGCAATACCATCAGGCAAGCATGTGACTGGTTTCAAATTTATTCTGCAGAAGGACAACAACCTAAAATATGCAGCCAATTCAATTAAGAAAAAAGATTGAGTCCTGGAAGTTATGATAAGCCCTCAACAAAGCTCTGATCTCAACAGCATCAAGTCTTTCTGGGATTACATTAAGAGACAGTTCATCAAGAGACAAGAAGCCTACACCCACCAAAGATCTGTGGTTAGTATGGAACAATCTCCATGCCAAGTATCTTCAAAAACTGTGTACAAGTGGACGTAGAAGAATTGAGGCTGTTTTGAAGGCAAAAGGTTGACCAGTAGATATTGATTTGATTTAGATTTCTCTATTGTTCATTCCCTTTACATTTTTTTAATTGCTAAAAATAAACCATTAACACTTAAGGGTGCTTTACACGCTGCCACATCGCTACCGATATATCGTCGGGGTGACGTCGTTGATGACGCACATCCGGCGCCGGTAGCGACATCGCAGCGTGTGACACCAAGGAGCGACGATCAATGATCGCAAAATCGTTCAAAAACGGGGATCGTTAACACGTTGCTCATTTCCTGAATATCGCTTCTGCCACAGGTACGATGTTGTTCGTCGTTCCTACGGCATCATACATCACCGGCAATGAGGAAGGAAGAAGGTGGGCGGGATGTTACATCCCGCTCATCCCCGCCCCTCCGCTTCTATTGGCCGGCCGCTTACTGACGCCGCAGTGATGTCGCTATGACGCCGAACGCACCTCCCCCTCGAGGGAGGGATTATTCGGCGGTCACAGCGACATCGCTGTCAAGGTATGTGCATGTGACGTTGCCATAGCGATAATGTTCGCTACGGCAGTGATCACCAAATCTTGCACGAGCGATGGGGCGGGTGCTATCGCGCACGACATCGCTAGCAATGTCGTAGCGTGTAAAGGACCCTTTACACTTTGTTAAGCATTCTTACTTTACAATTTTTTCACCTCTGCCTAAAACTTTTCCACTGTACTGTGGGTAACATTCATTCTATACAATTATGTTGCTTCAATAAAGCATGCTGTGGAACAGATTTCAAAACTAAATGTAATCTTTATGTATTTGTGTCAATGTAGTGTGGAAAAAATATTTTCAGCTGCATATTTCCTTTTTTTTTTTTTCTTTAACGGTTAACATTTTTTTGGAAACTTTTAAGTCTTAATTTGCAAAATTACTCATTTGGAAAACCGAAGCTGACAGGGTGCAAATGCAAAGCTGTTTTAATAGTTTTGTGTTCATTTAAAATTATCCTTCAAAAATGTAAACCTGAGTGGCTGAGTGCCTTGGAACAGACAAATGCTTTTCATATCCCATTCAGAACAGACCTTTTGATGAGCGCTGACTGCAGGACGGAGGCACTGTACAGCAGTGTGCGCAGCGTAATCTTTCCTTGCAATTATTGTACCACACTGCCTATTCTCTCTCCTGTTCTATAAACTATTCCAGGATGTTTTCTAGCCCTGTCTTCACATTACACATACATAATAAAGTTAATTTGTTTGCTCCCTGAGCTGTTTTCATCCCTGGTAAAGCGGACTATTTGTTATGCTGCGTAACAGCGTACACCTCAATGCTGTGGAGGCTAATGGCTCTGTAAACTCTATGCTGGTAATATGAATGCAAACTTCCACATGCAAAACCAAACAGTTGGTATATCATTTATTTATTTAGAAGATTTGCTGAGGCAGGTGCTGGACTGAGCGCTCTGTACTGAAGTGGTTTATTTTTTCATAGCTTTGTTAGTTGTAATATAATAGAGTTATAGCAGTTTCTTGTATTTAAAGGGGACAATGGTTTTTATAACAAACTATATCTAATGCGGGCTTTACACATTACGATCTATCGTGCGATTGCACGAGCGATCGTACCCGCCCCCGTCGTTTGTGCGTCACGGGCAAATCGCTGCCCATGTCGCACAAAGTCGTTTACCCGCCATCACAAGTTCTTACCTGCTGTGCGACCTCGCTGTGGCGCCGAACGTCCTCTTCCTGAAGGGGGAGGAACGTTCGGCGTCACAGCGACATCACACAGCCGCTGGCCAAGAGAAGCTGAGGGGTGGAGATGAGCGGGACGTAAACATCCCGCCCACCTCCTTCCTTCCGCATAGCTGACGGGAGCCGCGGGATGTAGGTAAGCTGTGTTCATCGTCCCCGGGGTATCACACGGAGCAATGTGTGCTACCCCGGGTACGATGAACAACCGGCGCCATGTTAAATAAACAATATTTTAAAACTCAGCGACGAGTACACGACTCATGATTTGTGAGCGATTCTGCGTCGCTCGGAGGTATCACACAAGACGACATCGTGAACGATGCCAGATGTGCGTCGCGAAAACCGTGACCCTGATGATGCATCGAACGATAGCTCGTCTCGTGTAAAGCCTGCATTAGAATGGACCAGTTTATGGACAACTCAAAACAGCCAAGAGGAAGGAGAGACATAGAAACACAAATGTATTTGATTATTGTTTTGTCCAAAAAACAATGCTTACTCTATGTGATAAAAACATGTTTTTGTATACACATTTAGACTACTTTTTCCTTCATTGGTGTAGACCTAGAGCCAATGCATACGTTATAGGGAGGGACAGGACAGGAGTGCAATTTAACTCACAGTTAAAGACAGGCAATGGAAAACCAAAACTCTGTCGCACAGCACGTACGCAGAAAGGTAAAGACAATAACACGTACATGAGGAAAAACAAGAGCAGGAAGGAAGCTACAAAACAACAGGGAGTAAACTCCCCAACCGCACCAAGCAAAGAGCACAACTTTCACCAGTAAGTCTGAGACATCACAAGTCACAGACCAGCTTAGAATAAACTATAGCTGGCATAGGCGGATGGTTTCAACCAGCATCAACCAGCATAAATAGGAGGGAAGCAGATGTGATAGGCCTTCCCATAATATATGAACAAAGGAGGAAGCAGACAAGTAGAGATTAACTCTTTCTAGCCTGCCCATGAATCAGCACACAGCAGGTCGACATCTAAGTCTGGCTGTGTAAGTCCCAGACACCAGAGAAATCATCAGGCAGAGTATTAGAATCTGCAATTTGAACAGTGCCCAGCCCCGCTATGACAGTTGGCAAAACTCTGTATGACACACGGATTTAACTGTCAGCCAATTCAGGGATTATGATGATGATGATTCTGTTGAGGCAAGACCTGGCTATTGGGCAGCAGTGCCGAGAAAGTGATATGATATCATCAGAGAAGGAAGGTGTTGGCCTTGGAAATATACAGCATTGGCAACATGCGGATAAAAGATCCTCTTGGTCAAAATCTGCTTGTACTTGGGTCAGATATGGAGCAGGTGATGCTGCACATGTTGGTCGAGAAAGCTCAATAGCATCTTAAAGCTCTGATTGTGGTGGTGGTGAATCATATATTGTATGTAGGCATCTTGTGTGTAGCTGTTGTTTTGTTTGCAGTTGCACATTGTTGCCAGATTTTTCTTTGGCAGTTTGCCGGGAAAGCTGATATATACTAGGAATTACAGCTCTATGTCAGCACATGAAGAGATATCACTTTCTCTTCTGAGAAAAGCAAGCTGCCCTGGCCAGAAATTCTTGCAAGCCCCAAGTTGTCCTCATGCCCCTTTTCCTTATATTCATCTGTCTGTAAAATTAATCCCTCGGATCCGAGGTCATTGGTGGGTGGCTCGAGCGCCTCCGGACCTGGGGTCACTTTGCTCTGAAAGGGTGCTGGCGCTACTTAGGGGGGTGGTAGGTAGGTGTACGGCCGGAGCCGTGTTTGAGTTTGTGACGCCACCCATGGGATGTGGTGAAGGGCAGACACCACTGCTGCGGTTACGGGGCATCCGGGGGAGATGGTGAGATCTATGCCAAAATTTTAGCGAACCGATTACAAAAATTTCTCCCAGAACTGATAAACCCGGAACAGGTTGGCTTTGTCAAAGGTAGAGAGGCTAAGGATAACGTAATGAGGACAATCGACGCAATCCACCTGGCAAAACACCGGAAAATACAAATGTCTGTACTTTCTACAGATGCGGAAAAAGCCTTTGATCGCGTCGATTGGTACTTCATGGAGCAGACCCTTTCCAAATTCGGACTTCCACAAAAATTCATACACAAAATTATGGCTTTATATACCGCCCCTTCAGCGAAAATCAAAATCAACAACACATTATCTCCTGGCTTCAATATACAGAATGGCACAAGACAAGGCTGCCCCCTATCTCCTATACTCTTTATCCTTACGCTAGAAACATTGTTACAAAAAATTAGACAATCCCCCAAAATTAAAGGATTGAAACTTGGCACAATTGAACACAAATGTGCTGCCTATGCAGATGATATTCTTTTCTTTCTAGTAAACCCAAATGAATCTATAAAAACCTTACTATCTGACTTAAGTTACTTTAATTCAATTTCGAACTTTAAAATAAATTTTTCTAAATCAAACATTATGCACATTCTAATATCACCTGAAAACAAAAAAAAAATTGACAACAATCTCACCCTTTAAGGAATGCTCATCCATCACCTATCTAGGCACAAAGTTGAGTGAGTCCTCCATCCATCTCTATAGGCTTAATTTTGCACCATTAATATTGTCATTAGAATCCACTCTGACGTCATGGAAAGATGTTCCAATTTCTTGGTCCGGTAGAGTCAACGTAATAAAAATGATAATCCTACCAAAAATTTTATACCTTCTACAAACTCTCCCGATAAAGATCCCCAAACAATTCTTCAAAAAAATGGAAAGCTTAGTATCAAACTTTATATGGGCAGGAAAAAGTCATAAAATAAGCTACAAGATCTTAACGAACCCAAAACACAAAGGAGGTCTAGGTCTTCCAGATTTTGAGAGATACAGAATAGCCGCACACATAGCTAGAGTAATTGAACTTAGAACTCACTCCCCAACAAAACTATGGACGACTCTAGAAATCAATGACCTAGATGCAGGGCTCCAACACTATCTTTGGCCTACCCCACATAACAAATTCAAATATATTAGCATCTCAAACCCCTACACTATGACAACTCTTAAGCTATGGCACAGAACGAATAAAAAAATGAGCATCATATCAAGGATATGGAAAGCCACCCCTATTCTCCATTTAATACCAAACACATATAGAACACTTAAAAAAAAGATTTGTCTTTCGAAAGCATATAGAGATGTACCACTATATTCATTGATTGACAAAAATGACTCCCTAACATCTGATAAAATCAACTTACTCATCTCCTCCCTCCAACTAGATAACGCTGATGCACAAATGCTTGGAGACATAATAAAACATCACTCTCCAGACATTTCAACTTGTACACCAGACCCCCCAATACTCAAACTATTTTTAAACACAATGAGAAATGACAAAATAATAGCTAAAATAAATAAAAATTTATCACAAAGAGAAATTATCCCAAATTTTATAAGCAAATGGGAAACCGAACTGAACATAAAATTTCTTCCAAACGACATTCAAGCAATAATGAGAAATATTCATTACCTTACATTCTCAGTGAGATATCAAGAATTAAATTATAAAATAATCTCAAGGTGGTACAAAACCCCAGTAATATTAAACAAAATAAATAGCGCAATATCACCACTATGCTGGAGATGTGAGATGGAGTTGGGCACTTTGACTCACATCTGGTTGAAATGTCCTAAAATTCAAGAATACTGGGAAAAGATAAGAGAACACTTTAAGAGAGTGGCTAAAATAGATATACATTTAACACCAAAATTCATCCTCTTAAATCTCGATCCTACAAACACACTATTAAAAAAAAATTCCATGCTACCTCAATTACTCAATGCTGCAAAACTGATGATAGCCAGACATTGGAAGAGTGAAGACCCGCCCTCCATCAAAGAATGGATCGAGGAGACAACACGAGTAGGCATATACGAAAAAATTAGATTGTCAAAAATTAAAGATGAGAAAATATCAACGAACTGGAGCGTTTGGCTAAATGCTCTTACATGATGATAGTAGCATAGCCTTCGTCAATATTGACGAAACAATTCTCTTCATATGTTTCATGTTTTTTTTTATTACTCCTTGCTCTAAAAAGAACGTGATAATCTTAGCAGGACTTCAGTTTCTTTACTCTGTTCACCATAACACCCTCTCTCCTCTATATATCATTAATCCATCTTCTCCCCGCATTCTGCCTTATCCTAAACTTAATACTCCTCCTCCCTCCTTTTCTTCTTCTTACTCCCATATCTTCTCAGGCATCAAAGCTTCTCTCTTTTGTACTCTATTGATATAGGATCATATATGTCGCAATGTGTATTACACTCCATGTATGTATATTATGTCATGTCCTGTAAAAGATTTGTTAAGATGCCATTCCCCCTTTTTTTTTGTCCTATGCCTTGTTATGACTTAAAAAATTTAAATAAAGAATTTATATAAAAAAAAAATAAGTTATCATCTACCAAAACTGTCGATTGGTGATAACTTGTATTCACCAAAGAACCCCTTTACTGCAAACCACTGTAATTGTACATCCCAGTTATGGTGCACAGTAGATGTGCAGGAGCCGCCTGTGTTTTACAGTCAACAATCCACTATAACGGGGTCGAGGATAATGGCAAACAGGTATATGCTTATCGCTGTAGGGTGGTCTCCCTGAAGTCAATTGCCCTGGTGTACCCCAGACACCTCAGTCCGACCCTGCTCCTGATCATCAAACCTGTAGGAAGTTGTTGAACATGACACTCCAAAACAATGCATTTAGGCCCATTTGAAGCTATAACAGTCTCCACACTTTTGGAAAGTAATCCACAAGATTGTGTGTCTGAGAGTATTCCATTCTAATGCAATCAAGTTTAGGGCTTTGGACAGGCCTGTTGTGCACCTCTACAGAAAATTGTCAAGTTATGTCTTTATGAACCTTCGTATGCTGTAGAATTTTGTAAGTGGTAACTGTTAGATCAAACTCTTGAAAAGCCAACTGACTGCAAAAAGAGTTCCTGCCCATATTCGTGACATAAGCCAGAAGAACAGGACCTACCTTCTTTCTCTTTTCAAAGTCTATGACACTAATGAAGGTAGCAGAGTGATGCCTTATTAAAATGTATTAGCTACATGATAAGGAAGTTCAGTAGTCATAAAAGTGCTCACATGACTTAGTCCCTAAATGAACTTTTGTGCAACTGACCTAACAAACATGACTGAGACAGATTGCTTGCAATTGTTGCAAATTTTAGTTTATACTAGAAAAAGCACCATATGGCCAAGTAACGCTCCAAAAATCTCTGTGTCTGAAACTGATGTACATGACTTAGTGATCAATGAATTAAAAGTTAACAATGCCCCTTTCTTCAAACCATGACACGGTTTTTGTCATAGGCATTTGCATACTGGTAAAATCTGCATTAGAGCCTGACATTAATTCTATGACTTGAAATTGGGCTGTGTATTAATAAACAATAAAGCTATTAGGGCATATTAATGCTGCACAATGAACTTGTCAAAGTGGATAATGTATAAATCAATGTAAATAACACTGACAGGAGGTAATTGAATTTCACTGGTCCCTCAGCCCATTCTAAATATGAGAAGATGTGACATGTTGAAAGGAACTAAAGATGATGAAACATATAAAATTAACCAAAGTGTCCTTGTAGTTTTTATTGGAGTCAAAATTGTGCGAAACTAGAAATATCTTCTATTTAATGCAAACAGGAAGGCAAAGTAAATATTAACAAGTTGGAAATTGATTTTACAAATCGTGTAATGTGTTTTTTCTCAAGCAAATTTGCTAAAGAAAGAGAAAGCGTGGCCAGTATTAAAATGAAAAATAGGATTGTGTAACATTCACACTACAAAGATTGAAAAACACAAAATTAATCATATGTTTTCATAGCTCAGGATTTCAGCTTTTGCATTCCAAGTGATAAGGTCCTATGACATAACAAGACCAGACCACAAAGATGGCTGCAAAGGGAGTAAAAGGAAATTAAATGCAACAAAGATGGTGGAAGGGAATTGGAGGGCTCATTATAGGGACAGCAAGATTGAATTCTTTTTTGTTTGTTGTTATGCTCAGGAAACCTCTTTAAGGATTAACACCATCCATGTGCCAATCACATAAGATGGGGCAACAGAAACAGTCAAGAGCAGTTTTTTTTAACTGGTGATGAGTGGGCCCAAACTTTAAAGTTTGATGTTCATAAAGGACACAGACTTTACAAACAAATCAGTGTACGAGTTCAGAGTTTGGGTGCTTTACATATGCAGGAAAATACAAGCATAAGAAAGCACCAGCACTCTGTCAAGAAACAATCTGATATTTCTACGCCGTGTGCAGACTTATAAGGCAAGTTGTATTTTAGTGGATTTTTTTTTTATTATTGATCAACAACTATGCTCTCAATCAACCCAAAAGACTCATAAATATCAAAGCTTAATATTTTTGGAAGTTGGAGTGGGTTTTTTTTTTAGATTTGGCTATCTTAGGAGGATATCTGTTTGTGCAGGTAACTATTACTGTGCAGAGTTATTAGGAAACTTAATAAAAACCAATTATATTCCCATCTCCCTGTTTATTTTCACCAGGTAAACCAATATAACTTCACAAAATTTAGAAACAAACATTTCTGACAATCAAAAACAAAACCCCAAAAAATTAGTGACCAATATAGCCACCTTTCTTTATGATGACACTCAACAGCCTACCTCCATAGATTTTGTCAGTTGCTTGATCTGTTTACGATCAACATTGCGAGCAGCAGCCATCACAGCCTCCCAGACACTGTTCCGAGAGGTGTATTAGATGTAATAGAATACAGGGATTCATGATTTAAATATTACTAAATGACTAAGATCACCATATAATACATTATTGGAAAAGATTTGACTCAGTCTAAAGTATATAGAATATTATTAAGGGCAACAATGCATACAATTCTTGAGAAAATACAAAAAGTATTTATTATGTATGACACAAAAGGGACATACACAGATAATGATGGTTTAAAATCAAACAGCAAAGAAGAGGGGTGGTGTGACAAAAAGTGGGGTTAATCGTATATTGCACATTTCAGGTAGAGTGAAAGCTCTATAGAAAAAACTGCTACATTATCGCAATGATAATCAAATAGGGAGATCTATTTATTATCAAAAGCCCTATACCCATAGTAATCAGTAGGGCTTTTGATAATATATAGATCTCCCTATTTAATTATCACTGTGATAATGTAGCAGTTTTTTCTATAGAGCTTTCACTCTACCTGCAATGTGCACTATACGATTAACCCCACTTTTTGTCACACCACCCCTCTTCTTTGGTGTTTGATTTTAAACCATCATTATCTGTGTATGTCCCTTTTGTGTCACGCATAATAAATACTTTTTGTATTTTCTCAAGAATTGTGTGCATTATTGCCCTTATTAATATTCTATATACTTTAGACTGAGTCAAATCTTTTCCAATACTGTTCCGAGAGGTGTACTGCTTTCCCTCCCTGTGGATCTCACATTTTATGAGGGACCATAGGTTCTCTATGGGGTCCAGATCAGGTGAACAAGGGGGTCATGTCATTATTTTTTCCTCTTTTACACCTTTACTGGCCAGCCACGCTGTAGAGTAGGTGGATGCATGTGATGAGCATTGTCCTGCATGAAAATCATGTTTTTTTGAACTATACCAACTCTTTCCTGTACCACTGCTTGAAGAAGTTGTCTTCCAGAAACTGGCAGTAGGTCTGGGAGTTTAGCTTAATTTTATCCTCAACTCGAAAAGGTCCCACAAGTTCATCTTTGATGATACCAGCCCATACCAGTACCCCACCTCCACCTTGCTGGTGTCTGAGTCGGAGTGGAGCTCTCTGCCCTTTACTGATCAGCCTCTGGCCCATACATCTTGCCCATCAAGAGTCACTCTCATTTCATCAGTCCATAAAACCTTTGAAAAATCTGTCCTAAGATATTTCTTGGCCCAGTCTTGACATTTTATCTTATGTTTCTTGTTCAAAGGTGGTCATTTTTCAGCCATCCTTACTTTGGCCATGTCCCTGAGTATGGCACACCTTGTGCTTTTTGATACTTCAGCAACGTTGCAGCTCTGAAATATGGTCAAACTGGTGGCAAATGGCATCTTGGCAGCGTCACAATTGATTTTCCTCAATTCGTGGGCAGTTATTTTGCACCTTTTTTGCCTAACACGCTTCTTGCGACCCTGTTGGCTATTTGCCATAAAACGCTTGATTGTTCGGTGATCACGCTTCAAAAGTTTGGCAATTTCAAGACTACTGCATCCCTCTGCAAGTCATCTCACAATTTTGGACTTTTCAGAGCTCGTCAAATCTCTCTTCTGACCCATTTTACCAAAGGAAAGTAAGTTGCCTAATAAGTATGCACCCCTTATATAGGGTGCTGGTGTCGTTACACCACACCCCTTCTCATTACAGGGATGCACGTCACCTGATTTACTTAATTGGTAGTTGGCCCTCAAGCCTATATAGCTTGGAGTAGGACAACATGTATAAAAAATATCATGTGATCAAAATATTAATTTGCCTAATAAGTCTGCACGCAGTGTATATAGGCAGGACATATATATATATATATATATATATATATATATATATATATATATATATATATATATATATATGGTTAATGAACACAAATAGAAGAGTCTTTGGTTGTAATACAGATGCATAGCTCCCTAAAATAAAATAAGGTCAACATTGGAAGTAATACTAATAGACCCAATGAGGGTGCAAAAAAGAGAATATTGGTGGCTGTTCACATTCAACCACCTCACCCTTTTCCACGGGCTTTGTTAATTAAGCACCATTTACTTAGGCCTGTTCCGCCTTTATTCATGGACCCTGGTCTGGCACTGTGAGGGTCAGTTCTGACATTGTCCTGGTGTGAATGGAGTACACTGCACATGCTGGGACCTGGGCTGCCTTTATTCGCGGTTGCCTTTCCTTGCTAACATGGAAGTGGTTTCTGAAATGTTTCAGGTATAGGTGTTGCTTTAATATGGTTCTGTTTTTAATTAATTTAGAAGGCCACACGGCACAATGGAAATATTAAATATAGAGTCGGACCCCCCCCTATTGAGATTTGCCTTGACGTGGCAGGGGTGGCTCAAAAAATTGATCAATTATTTGCTAAAAATCTCATTTTGAATTTACACTTTTAATTGTTTGCATGCCATTCTCAAGCAGTGCTGGCTTCCCCCTTTTCTTCAAAAAAAGGAATGCCTGTAACTATAGATGATGCTGCAATATAAACACTTCAGAGAAATTAACATTAACAAATGAAGGTTAAGATATCTGATATAGATTGCACTATATGGAAACTGCTAGCGCTATACATACCCCTCGGGCATGTGTAGTCAGTATTGCTTGAAGTGTAAGGGGTAAGATAACATACACATAATACTGGTTGTATCTTACTTTTAAACATAGATTCCTTAGTTTCACCAACAGAGGTATAGATGGGTAGATGGGCATGCCTGTTGCTACTGCCGCAAGCTCAAAACCAGTATTCCAGAGTGCCCAATGGAGAATTGTACCCCAGACGCAAGGGTTAAGCCAAACAGATCTATCACGTGTAATAGGCACCAACGTGCGAGCTCCCCACGATGCTGCGACAGTGACGTCTGGGTATCGCTGTACTCAGATGTGCTGGCAAGATGTGGCATTGGTACCGTGGGTGACATCATCAATGAGTACAGTGGTTCACAAATCCTACTACGCATTTCGAAGTGCTGCGTATTCTTCCTCAGGGAAAACATACTCAGACCACTCCACCACCTTCAATATATACCAAGCTACATACTTAGCCAAAAATTACCTGCTTACTTTTATGTCCCCACTGGAGTCTGCTCCAGTGACTTCTGCTTCGATCACCAGGTGACGCTGTGTTCCTGCCGTGGATAGTGCTGGTGATGGGAGAGGAGTCGATGCCAGCGGCGCTGATGGGTGCAGGCTCCACTCATCCACTGGGCGGGGTTTCCTTGGGATCTGCAGTACCACTGGCTGACTGTAGGTGGCATGTGTCTTCCAGCTGAAGTTACCATCATTCAGCTACAACCAATGGGAAGACACCACACCCTTCTTATTTCACCTCCTGTCTGCTCACCACTGCCAGAGATACAGAGATAGTTCTGTGTTTCTGGTTTCTGTCCCTCCCTCTGTTCTGTTTAGGGATTCTGGTGTTCTGACTTCTGCTTGTTTCCTGACTACCCTCCTGCCTGCTGTTTATGTACCTCGCTGCCCGATCTGTATTTGACCTCTGTTTTTTTTTCTGATTACGTCCTTGCCTGCGTGATTCTGTCCCTGTTTTGCATTTCCTGATTTGACCCTGCCTGGCTAATAGTCTCCTCAGACTGCAGCCTACCACTGGTAGTGATCTGTGTAATTCCAAATCCCTGTATAGGGGTGAAAGGGTTTCAGGTTCTCGGGGTCCTGCTTTGTGAGCGGATTTCCTCTAGCCTGTCCATTACAGCCAATCTGAGTCTGTGGATTCAGGTAGGTGTTACACTCACTTAGTTGTTTTTTAGGTATAACCAAAAAAATACCAGCAGAGGGCACAGCAAAAACAGCATGTTTTTCTATTTAAAACATTTTTGTATTTAAAACATGTTTGTAATCAGAATGCCACAATATTTGGTATTATGAATGGCCAGCAAGGAGGTGCTTCAAGGATTTTAACCATCATTTTGTCATAGATACTGAAAATTTAAAATAGATGATAAGTTTGATACATATATTAGATATATCTCTTGATTTTCATAATAGACATATTCAAAAAGATTATTGGAACCTCCACTATTTACCATTACTTTTTTATTAGTAATTAGAATTGACCGAACCTCCCAAGGTTCAGTTCATGTTCGCCAAATTTACCTGTGTTAGCCGAATACTTCAATGAACAGTTTGACAAACATATCTGAGCCCAATTGAATTCAGTGGGAGGCAAAAAATAAGGCATAGACAACACCTTTAGAGAGGCCCAAAAGCTACCAAAACAGCTCAAACTATTTTACAGTAGAGCCACACTGTTGTGGCACAGCCATTAGCTTCCTAGACTATTAACACAAGAAATATTGAGGTGGATGAGTGACAGGTGTAGGCCTGCTGGGCTGGGAGCCCTCATACCTCATGCAACAGCTCAAACTGCTTTTCTACTCAGCCACACTCAGGGGGAATCAATATTAGTTTTATAGACTGTTTTTGCTAGACACATTAAAGGATAGTAAGATAGCTAGATGAGTGAAAAGCAGCTGCATGCCTGCCAGTCTCGGAGCCCTACTGCTACAGGCAATACACAAGGAGACCCAACTATGAACCCTCATCCCCATTTCTCAAAATTAGGGGCAGACACCATGAAAAAGGCATCAATTGCCCCAGACTACAAATAGTATAATGGTGCAGCAGTCAGTACTGGGCCATGCATGAGACAGGGTCTGGGCCAGCATATATAGCTTTCAAATTAAGTTAAAATTAATAGGTGGATGAGTGAGAGGTGTAGGCCTAGTGTTCTGATACCCCTGCCACTACAGACAACACACAACTTGGAGTCTCCACATTTCCACAAATTAGAGGCAGACACAAGGAAAAGAGACATCAATTGCCCCAGAGTACAAATAGGATAATGGCGTAGCAGGACGCATAGCACAAGACCTAGAACAAGGTCTGGCTAGCATTTCTAGCATAAACATTTATCAGCAACAGATGGGGAGTGACGGGTATTGGGCTGGTGCTCTGAGACCCCTGCCACTACAAACACCACAAAACTTGGAGAGTCTCCACATACAACACAACTGGAAGCCTCCACATTTCCAAAAATATGGGGCAGACACCAGGAAAAGAGGCATCAATTGCCCCATTGTACCTATAGTTTTGTGGCTCATCATTCAGGCATGGGTCATGCACAAGACCTTGCCGGGCCAGCGTTTACAACTTTCAAATTAAGTTAACATTAAGAGGTGGATGAGTGACAGGTGTAAGCCTGGTGCTCTGAGATTCCTACCACTACAAGCAACACACAACAACGAAACCCGATAAAGAGTCTCCATTTAGAAAAAAGTTAGCTTGTCGTGACTCAAGAGTAAGCAAAAGGAGGAAGAATAGGAAGAATTAGGTGCTGTATGCATAATAAAAGCCAAATTGTAAAAGTAACAAAGGTGGACACACCGTTTGATTGTTGCGCCACCAATGCACTTGTTAGTAGCATGAGCAGCAGCAACAACAGCAGCCACGGAAGCCACGACAACTGTGTCACAGACTGTAATAACACAACATCAATGCAGCACACTGAAAACTATACCATCCCCTAGTCTGTGCGACTGTGGTGGAAAAGTCATTGGATATCCATCTTGATGAAAGTTACGTGATATACACTTTCAAGGAACAGCTGGATGTGCTTATCCTTCAAGACACCACCAGCAGCAATGAAGACACATTTTGAGAGAATGCTGGTTGCAGGGCATGACATAACTTCCAAGGTGTGACTGGCGAGATGAGGTCATTCTTTCATTTTTGAAGACCAAGATGCAAAAGGGTTCAACCTCCCCGATAGCATTGATATTAAGTTCTAGATACTCCAGCACCAGCCCCTCCAGTCGTACACTATGTGATAGACTTAGATTCTGTTCTGCTGGTGCATGGGATGGTCTAAAAAATGTGATCCACAACTCACAGAAATTGCTTCTGCTACTTAAGCTGGTGATAATGTTTCTGAGATGATGACTCAATGTTCCTGGGCTTGGAAGTCTAGAACAGCTATATACACTTTGTGCCTTATTGCTGCTTTGTGGAAAACCACTCTTAAGGCTACCTTACACGCTGCGATATCGTTCCCGATATCGGTAGCGTGGGTACCCGCCCCCATCTGTTGTGCGACACGGGCAAATCGCTGCCCGTGCCGCACAACATCGCCCAGACATGTCACACATACTTACCTGCCCGGCGACGTCGCTGTGACCGGCGAACCGCCTCCTTTCTAAGGGGGCGGTCCGTGCGGCGTTACAGCGATGTCACTGAGTGGCTGCCCAATAGAAGCAGAGGGGCGGAGATGAGTGGCCGGAACATCCCGCCCACCTCCTTCCCTCCTCATAGCGGCCGGGAGGCAGGTAATGAGAGGTTCCTCGTTTCTGCGGCGTCACACATAGCGATGTGTGCTGCCACAGGAGCGATGAACTACATCGTTACTGCTGCAGTAGCGATAATCGAGAATGGACCCCCATGTCACCGATGAGCGATTTTGCACGTTTTTGCAACAATGCAAAATCGCTCATCGGTGTCACACGCAGCAACATCGCTAATGCGGCCGGATGTGCGTCACAAATTCCGTGACCCCAACGACTCCGCATTAGCGATGTTGCAGCGTGTAAAGCCCCCTTTAGGCTATGTGTCTACGGGAGAATGTAGCTGCGGATTTTTCTGCATCAAAATCCGCAGCTTTCCCGCGAAATCCGCACCTTTTCAAAGGTGCGGATTTGCCGCAGATTTACCGCGGAATTGCCGCGGAGTTGATGCGGATTTTGGTGCGGATTTTTTCCCCCAATTTTAAAGCCAAAATCCGGATGAAAATCCGCAACAATAATTGACATGTTGCAGATTTTTCCGGATCAAAATCCGCACGAAATCCGCTGCGGAAAAATCCGCAGCGTGGGCACAGCATTTCCAAAATGCCATAGAAATGGCTGGGAAGTGCCTGAGCTGCAGATTTTCGGGAAATCCGCGGCTTTTCCGCGAGAAATCCATGGCAAAATCCGTGCATTTTCCGCAGCGTGGGCACATAGCCTTAAGATTGTGTACAAGCTTGTTTCAATACTCCAGCATGACCGTATTACTTTCCAGGTGGGAAAGCATCTCTCAAAATTTACTCTTATACTGTGGATCTAACAGAATGGCAACTCAGTAGTCAGCACTATTTCTACATAAGAATTCAGGAATTGTTGCAGATAAGAAGCAAGCAAGAAGGCACTCTGTGAGGTCCAAGTCCATGGTGTTTTGGTCGCAGGATAACACTCAAGCTTGCCTCCTTCATCCCCTCCCACCAACCATGGACAACAAAGTTGGGATCAATATATGTTACAGTCCTCTCCCTGTTTTTGGAGATTAATGGCAGCTTGAGGACTGCATCCCCTTATCTCTATTTAGGGCACTGCATTTAAATGTCATTTTACTTCCTTTGGCACTGAAGAAGTTAGTGTCAGTTTTCCTGCCAGCAGCTCTGCTGCAGTTGAGGTCAGTTGCACCTGCTTTGTAGACACCCCCTAGTGTTTAAATAGCTAGGTTTCCCAGCAAGCTTTGCTGACTATACAAACCATTTGTATGAAAAACAACTTGGTGGAAAGAAGCTGCTATGGATTGTCCTGAAGTTGTATCCTCTCCATTTTTTGTTCTTTATTCCCTGTTTGTCTCTTCTACCCTCTTGTCTCTTTAGGGTAGCAGTAGGTTTAGTTAACCTCACTTGCCTCTCACTAGTCAGGGCATCTATAGGATTTTCACGGGGACCCAGGTGTTATGATCCAGAACCATGGAAGACCACCATAAATCATTGGTAAAAGGTGACAAGAGCATTGGCAACTAATCTGGCCGCCATCCCCTTACTAACCATCAACACTAGAAGTAGCCGAGGGGTGAACTAACATCCTGTGCACCGCGAACCCAGCCGGAGAACTAGCTATCCTAAAAGAAGGAAAGATGAATAACTCTCTGCCTCAGAAAATAGATAAAGAATAGCAAGCCCCCCACATTCAAAGACTGCGGTGATATAGGAAAACACAATACACAGATAGATGATAGGATCAGCAAAAGGTGAGGCCCTACTGACTAAATAGGACATGATAGGAAAGGGACTGATGGTGGCCAGAGAAAAACCCTACAAAAATCCAAAAACCTGATAGTACAAAAAGCCTTCAGATCGCTAGATCTGAACTCCGTCCTATACCAGGCACTCTTGTCATACCAATGAACAGAAAGCAGGAACCATACAAATTCAAGAAGCAACAAACACATGGACTTATAGGAGCAATACTCCAAACATAGCTGCAGGGAGCTTCCCAGCTAAGCAACTGAGAGGGAAGATCCCTGCATGCAAATAAACTGAAAACAACCACAGTAAATGAGAAACACAGATAAGAGCAAAATAAACAAAACAACATAAGAAAGAACCAAGCACTTATCTGGGGTAGATGTGGTCTGGAGCAGGATGAAGCAGGCTGGTGAACAAAGAACAACTGAAATCCGGCATAGCCTGCTAGCAGACCAGGGTTTAAATAGCTCAAAAGAAATAAATACAGGAGTTTTCAAGGCCTGAATATATAAATGTAACATCTTTATTGAATACAATTTTTTTTTAAAAAGTTCAGTTTTTATAATTACAATGTAGTGGTGCTAATGATAATGGTGGGTGAAAATCACATGTTGATGGGGGGCTCAAGCAAAATCACCCTAGGGATGGGGAGTCTAACAGGGAACTCAATATAAATGTCACCATGAAAAGCTGACAGGCAGGGAGCTTCTGACTACCATATATCCTGAAAGAAGTTTTAAAGTATCATAATTACATAACCAGTGTCAGACTAGATTTTAAATAAGAGGCACCGAGCAAGCTAGCTAAAAAATATATAAAGTTAGAGACAAGACTTACACATAGCCAAGGTGATTGCCTGAACGTCCCACACCAGGAAGAAAGACCCTCCTACGCGCGTTTCACGGAAACAGAATGTTTATGGCTTCTTCTTCTCCTGTATTTATTTCTTTTGAGTCCTTTATGGAGTGACATATTTACTAACACGAGATGTGCTTTAGTCAAATGTTTATGTGTCTCAGGATTTAAATAGGCAGAGAGTTAGCAATGGAAACGCCCATTGCTCAACATACCTGGTCTCTGTCCAAACCATTCCTGGCCACAAGAGGGAGCCTCACAGCAGCAAAAGCATAACTGACATTCACAACACCCAGGGTGCTGCTCGGCAACAGTTTTGGAGAAGGTATATGGATTGGCTAGGAGAGTAGGGACAGCTCAGGTGAGGTTAGGAGATGTCCAACTTCCCTCTTACTAATGCCAGGGCCCACAATTATTATTGTGTCCCTGATGTTCCACCTTGTCTGTGGTGTTTTTTAGCGTGTGTTTTTTGTTGTACATCAGACCTCATTGAGTGACATTATAGTCAGCTCATATTCTTTCCTGCTTCATTATGGCTTAGGCTGTGGCATTTGCACAGCTGTTACAAACCCTGTCTCAGGAGTTTTCAGGCATGCGGTCTGAGGTTGTAGAGCAGCTGCAACAAATTACGGGGTTTCTTGTGTCTGTGCATGCCCTGGCGCCAGCAGAACCAAATACTGTATAGCTCTCCCAGATACGTTTTCTGGTGGGAGGGATACATTTACCACCTTCAGGGAGGCCTATTAACTATACTTCAGGCTCTGCCCTCATTCTTTTTGGATTGAGGACCCGAAAATGGTGATTGTTGTCTCTCTGTTGTGGGGAGATCCCCAGTCCTGGGCCTTGTCTCTGCTAACCAACTCTCCATCATTACGGTCGGTAGACAAGTTTTTTGCTGCTTTGGCCCCTGTATACGGTGACCCTGATGGTGTCATGCTCGTGGAGTCAAAGCTCTGAAGGCTCCAGCAGGGGGCGTGGCCAGTGGAAGAGTATTGTTCAGAGTTTCGGAGATGGGCCACTGACATCCAGTGGAATTACCCAGTGCTTAGGAGTCATTTCTGTCAGGGGTTGTCAGCTAGTCTTAGGGACTCTCTGTCTGATCCGGAGCCGCTGGAGGCAGCTATGGCCCTCACCATTAGAGAGGATTGACACCTCAGAGAGAGAGACTGTCCCCTGTTGTTTTCCCCAGAGTGGAGCTCCCACTGGTGTAAGCCAGCAAACCTATGCATTTGTGGGAGCCTCATCTCAGACGGAGTCATTTGTAGTTCGTCATTTGTCCGGGCCCTGCTTCTGCTGTGGGGATAAGGGAAATTACATTGGGGCCTGTACAATAAGACCTAATCCAACTCCATCTGGCAAAAAGCCGTTTCCTCCTGGTCGGGTGGAGGGAAATGACCAGGCTTTGTACATTTCCTGCATCTACATATCCCAGTTCACCATCATAGCAGAGGTGGTTATTGGTAAGAAGAGTGAGATGATCTCTGTGCTTGTGGATAGCGGAGTCAGTGTCAATTTGTTGGATTCTTCCTTTGCTCAGACTCAGGATCTGACATCTAGTGCACTGTCAAAATCCATTCCCATCCAGGCGATTGACTCAGCTCTGCTCAGCCAGAGAGAGTTAACCCATTCAGTGCAAAATATTAACCTGTGAGTGGGCTTGGTGTGTAATGAACATCTGTCCTGCTATGTTTTGGAGTGTCTTCCCACTCCAATCGTATTGGACCTTCCCTGGTTGAAAAGGCATATCCTGATGATTGACTGGCAGTCAGAAGAAGCATTCAGTTGGGGCAGTTTTTGTGAAACCAAGTGTCTGTGTACCACCAAAACCTGAGGTACTTATTAAAAGCCCATCTTCCTGCCCGTTAGTAACTACCAACCTGTTAAAGAAAAGAGATGATGAGCTACCTCCACTGCGGGGGAAGATTAGGCCTCAGTGCGGCCCTTCATTCACAAGTAGAGGGTCTGAGGCTGGAGACCTGTGTGAGAGCACTTGAAATAGTAGTGAAGTAGAAATAAGGTGCAGGCATGGTAGATGGGGTGGCCAGTGGTTAGCGAGGCTTGCTAGGTCACATTTTAGCACATTAAAATTCCCAGAGTAACGCATGTTGGTTGTGCATGTGCCAGTTCATGCATATAATAGTCAAATTATTAGAATTTCTGCCTCTACTGAGTCGATTTTTTACAAATTTGTCAGATAACATATGTTGGGCCATCCTATACAGTCTCAAAATAGACCCAGGATAAGTAACCATTGCCGTCCAAGCGAACTTGAGCCCCTCATCCAATGCTGGCCACAGCATGCAGTACTTGTAGGATGCAGTACTTGTCATGGTTGCATCACTCCGTGTTTGCGTGGAAGGCGGAAACGTAACCTCCTTATCTTCCTCCACCTCCTATGCTGAGCTACTCAACTGTGTGCCACTGGGTTCACACCAAGTGGGATGTAGAACCTCATCATCATCCTCTCTGTTGTTCCGGTCCTCACTCTGACAGTCAATCTCCTCCTCTTCCTGCCCTAACAGCACAATACAGTACGAATATTCCTCAGGTATCCGAATCTCATCATGATCACTTCCACCCCTGGGTTTAACATTTGGTGACAAGAGACTGGATTCTACTCAGATCCTAATTTGTCTGATCCAACTGACAAAGATTTTGGGCATCAGTGCAGATGATTTCATCCTCCTGATTCTGTGCATCTTTGGAGCAGACCTCTGAAGCTCATGGAATAAAATGTGTGAAAAGCTCTTCAGATTTGCCCATCTTTGGTTCCCCCACAATCAGTTATGTGGTTGGACAGTTGTGACTTGGGGAAACAAGGGTATTTGGGGTGCCACCTGTGAGGACTGGACTTTGTGTGATGTTGAGTTGGAGGAAGAGTAGTTGAGACCACTTGATGAAGTGCTTGCCAGTAGAGATGAGTGGTGTTCGAATCGAACCATTCACCAATTTCAAATTCGAGCTGTTTTGGGCGATGTTTGAGTCGTTCGAAAACCTCGAACGATTTGCTTAATATTCGACCGTTCGAGTTACCGCTCGATAACGGTTCAATCACCAAAAGCATAGCTAGTTACTAGCTGGCTCTTCACTGTAATACTGTCAGTCACTGTTAATAATAGTATTATCAAAATTCAGCGTATAGTGTGCGGGGGGGACGGGGTTTAGATCAGTGCTGCTGAGTGCTGAAAGAATGGTGATTGCCATTTTTTTTCCTAACCGCGCGTACAGTGGGGCGGGCCAGGCTGTCAGCCAATCACAGACACACACACAGCAAAGTGGATTTTTGTCAGACAAGCAAGGGTATGTTTCATTGGCAGCGCATGTCACATGTAGTTGCCCTATAAGATCCGACCATTTTCCCCATCGCCGCCATTATCTCAGTGCTTCGGGTGTGTGTCAGTCACCACTCCCGTTGCTGCTGCTGCTGTGGGCGCTATACACTTATACAGTGCAATCTACACATCAGTTTAGGGATTAGGGACTACTTGTAGATTCAACCCTTTTCAGGGCTAGATTAGAGCAGTTCATAGCCATTTTTGCTAGGCAGGTCTGTGCCAGCACTGTGCAAGGGTTTTGTTTTGTCTGAAATCAGTTCAGGCAATTCTTTGGGGCATAGTATCAGTGTTTGTGATAGTCAGTGACGTACCACTGCTGTCAAGAAAGCTACCCCATCTCTCCATTTCTATTAGCCAATTTTTAACTGCAAAACGTGCAGGCAATTCTTTGGGGCATAGTATCAGTGTGTGTGATAGTAAGTGACGTACCACTGCTGTCAAGAAAGCTACCCCACCTCTCCATTTCTACTAGCCAATTTTCAACTGCAAAAAGTGCAGGCAATTCTTTGGGGCATAGTATCAGTGTGTGTGATAGTCAGTGACGTACCACTGCTGTCAAGAAAGCTACCCCATCTCTCCATTTCTACTAGCCAATTTTCAACTGCAAAAAGTGCAGGCAATTCTTTGGGGCATAGTATCAGTGTGTATGATAGTCAGTGACGTACCACTGCTGTCAAGAAAGCTACCCCACCTCTCCATCTCTAGTAGCCAACTTGTAACTGCAGTTAGTCCAGCCAATCTGTGAGGAAGGTGCAGGCGTAGATATAATGTTGCTTTCATCTAAAGGTGGTGCTCTCGATGTCTGAGAGAGCTCAATACCAGCAGCTGTTTCCACTTCCAAAACAACTGACGACCTGCCAATCACACTGCCTGTTGTGGGTAAAGAGATGGAAGGTCTGCGTCCAAAAGCCTGTGTGACTGCTGTCCCCACAGTCATAGAGGATGAAGAGCACGCAGATGCACTTGATGGGGCAGACGGTGGTTGCCCTGCCCTGCTAGGCCGCATTTTAGCACAGTGACCTTCCCACTGCAACTTATGCTTCATTTAAAGTCGTGTACAGGATGGGCTCCCCAGTATACAGCAAAATCACGCACCAGGAAAATTACTCTAGGCAGTTGGGTTGATAAATGATTGTTTAACTTTACCAAAACAAACAATGAAAACTATGCATAAAACAGAAAGAATAGAACAATCTATTCACAATGCCCAAAGCCTACACCCCTATGCAGTGCCACTCGTAATGGCGATTTATACCGCCTTCTCACCAACCTTTGCCTAACCAAGGGACTGTCTAAACAGTTCCCTACTACCTGGTAATCCCTCTGCATAGCAGGAGTAATTGTGTGTGTGTGTGTGCGTGCGAACACGACCTATCAGTGGCGCAGCACAAGAGCTACAACTTATCTACCTAAACATAGACAAAACCCATTAACCCCACTCAATACCCTTGTTTGCTGCAGCCTCACAGATAAGTCATAATTGACTACCGTTCCCGTCACACATACAGGTGAATCTTTGCATCACACAGTGAATGCGCTGAGAGGATTCACAAGTCTGCAGTCACACAGAGCGACTAAACAGTATATGATTTTGTAGGGGTTACGTCCCCTATGTAAATGTTTATGCCATTTAATTGGCATTTAGGTGACAGACTCCCTTTAGAAAAGCGGAAAAATCATTTCAACTGACAAACAAACATTTTGCTTGTGCACTTGACAGCCTGTTTTGTTAGATCAATAATCAGTTTTCAACTATTGGCAGCATTGTAAATGCACCTAAAATAGTAACTAAACTTTTGGGAGATTTTTTGTTTTATTCCCAATAATTCTGATCAGATTGGTGGGGAATCTATTCTTGAGACCCCAAAAAAGAGCTGAAAAGTCCTTTTAGAAGAGTGCACACACTGCAGAGTGCATACAGTTGAAAGTCATAGACCTGTCTCTAAGCTGTGAACTTCTGAAAGGTATTTTCAGCAATCTATTAAATGTTTAATAGTGCTACTGCCTCCAGATCATTAGTACTGTGGTTCTGCATTGACTGCAGTCTGATCATGGCTGATAACAACAATTCCTAGTATCTCCTTATCATTGTGAAAGTTATAGTAGAAGGTGCAATTTTATGCCGTACAATTGTATATTGCACTGGTTATTGTTCTGGTGATGAACTCATGTACTGATGGTGGTTTTGGCAATGTAGTCATGAATTGAGGTTGGTTCTGGTGATGTAGTCATGCACTGATGGTGATGCTGGTGATGTAGTCATGAATTGAGGTTGGTTCTAGTGATATAGTCGTGTAACAATGGTGGTTATTGTGATATAGTCATGTACCAATGGTGATATGGTGATGTAGTCATCTACTGATGGTTGTTCTGCTGATGTTGTCATGTAGATGTTTCAATATTTAATTTACGAGACTTGCTACAAGATTATTATATGGTCAGTGTGCAAAGCAAAAAATATAGCTATCTCAATGAGGCCATATGTCAGCCAAATGAGTATTTGACTATAGCCCCCATAAACTATAGACAGCATTCTCATCACTGAGCTGGCAGCTATCTCCGACTCTCCCATACATAGAAGTGCTCATTTTGTCAAGTGTTCTTGTGTTCTATATGAGAGAACTGCTACTACATATCTCTGATGGTGTGCTCATCTCTTAGAGTACAAAAGGATGGGCAGTCTGAATTTGAACATGATAAGTCCTCATCTCCCTGACAATCTGTCGGCTGAACTTGTCTATCTCTGGTTTCGGTCAACTTTAGTCTGTGCATGAAGGGTAGGTGAATTGTTAGGATATGTATTTGTTAAGGCCCAGTTACATGCAACGACATATCTAACAATATATCGCCGGGGTCAGGGATTCCATGGCGCACATCCGACATCGTTAGTGACGTCGTTGCGTGTGACACCAACGAACGGCCATTAACAATGGAAAATACTCACCAAATCGTTCGTTGACACATCGTTCGTTTTCAAAAAATCGTTGATTGTGGAGGACGCAGGTTGTTCATCATTCCCGAGCAGCACACATCGCTATGTGTGACACTTCGGGAACGACGAACTGCAGCTTACCTATAACCGCCGGCAATGAGAAAGGAAGGAGGTGGGTGGGATGTTATGGCCGCTCATCTCCGCCCCTCCGCTTCTACTGGGCGGCCGCTTAGTGACGCCGCTGTGACGCCACACGAACCGCCCCCTTAGAAAGGAGGTGGTTCGCCGGCAACATTAACGTCGCTAGGCAGGTATGTCCGTGTGACGGCTCCTAACGATTTTGTGCGCCACGGGCAGCGATTTGCCCGTGACGCACTAACAATGGGGGTGGGTGCTTTCACCAGTGATATCGCTAGCGATATCACTGCGTGTAAAGCCCCTTTTAGGATATGTAATTGTTAGGAAATGTATTTAAGACATCTGCTAATCCTTTGCGTTTTTCAGGCGGAAGAGGCGTCTTTTTTTGTCCTAAAGCAACATTGTTATCCCTTCTTTTCTAACAACTTTTGGCTGCTGCTTTTTTCATTGAAATTGTGTTAAGCACTAGTCAGCAACTTCCTGAAGTTAGCAGCCAAAAAAATGGTTGGTTACCTATTTTAACCGCTTGGTGTCTTTGAAAACTGAATCTGTTAAAAGCAGCTTTTTCAAGCTTGTTACAGAGTATTTTCTGGTGTCAGAAAGGGGCATGGCCACTTAAAGTGCCTAGGGCAGAATGAATGCCAAATAAAGCCCTGATTGCATGTATGGATGTAAAACCTGTATTGTAAAACAGAAGTGCAAAAAAAAATTCACACTGCCTGTGACTGATATTAATTTGAGATTTTTCTGTAAAAATTATTCTGCTTGCTTGCTGCTTACTAGTTCATAACATAATTCAAAATGAACAAAAAAGATGATGGCTATACCATATCACTGATCAAAGACTACTTTTGGCACTGTTACTGATATTTTTCCTATCTTTCCCTCCGAATATCAGTTGAATATATTATTCACAGACTACTACAACACATTACTATCTGGAGTATTTGTCCATTGTTTTGGACTTCAGCTTCCTGTCTCTATTGCTGAGCTGCAAGCTCCTCTCACTATCATAAATCCTTTTATATTTAAAATATTGGCTGCTGCATTCCGTGCCTTGGCTTTTATACAATATATGACAGTCCTTCTTCTTTATTTGTGCTATACTATGTGATTTGATAGTTGTAAGGCATTATGGGGATGCCCGCCAAAGCTCATGTAAGACTTGTGGCTGATGCAATTTTCTACAATGTGTAAAATGGTTTAGTGGAACCTGCGAATTTGCTAAGATTTCACACAAATTCAATTTGTATGATAATGATTTAGCCATCTATACATTTTAATAACACCTCATTTACTTACGGGGGGGGTGATCAATAGCCTTTTTTATGTTTGCTGCGGATTTTTCAATATTGTATCTATAAATGCAATTAATTTTATAGAGAGTTTGCAACTGATTTAGGATTTGCACTGTTTGTAAAGCCAAACAAAAGTATAATTTATTATGCAACTAAGATTATTTACTGTTACTTTGTTATTGACTTTTATCTCTACTTGACAAACATGGTAATAAATTTGCAACAATAATTAATATTCCTATAATTGCTTCAATCAGTAATAAAAAGATAACAGTTATCATATGTAAAATGTATGCATAACGACGTTCAACAAATAAAATGCAAAAAAAAATGAACTCTGATTTTTGGAAACGTTTCTTTTTTGTATTCCTGAGTAAGAAAAAAAATAGCAAATAAATTATCTTTCTGAAAATCCACATCACATCGGTAAGTTGGCCGTATTATTTCCTCAAAATGATCAAACCATTAGCCTCAGGTTTTTAGTGTCTCAGGGGGCATCTCTTTCATATTACCAATTGTTTACCTAGCATTCCACCCATGTGTGAATAATTAGAAATAATGCTATGATCTAGCTTCCTGCATACCTAAGATGGACTTGGAGAAAAGAAGAGAGAAACGGTTGCCAGGATAAGAAAAATGGAATCTTATCTCCAATTATATAAAAAGGCCAAAGCTGAATCACTGTGAAAGTGAAGAAGAGAAAGAAAAATATGGCAGTTTGTCATAGTTGTAAAACTACAGGCATTAAAAAATAAAAGAAAAAGAATCAAAACATATTTTGAAGGGATGTCCATCTGCTTCATTTTGTGGCATTTGTATCTTTTGACTCTGGGGACAGAGTTAAAATTTGATGGAAAGACAGTGAAAAATATCTCAGCTGTAGCAATTTCTCTGTATTCACTCAATTGTTGGCGGGACTTATGCAACAGAAGGCGGGGGAGTGCTACAAACCAGAATTGGAGGATTCCTGGGAGACTGCCTGAAACATACTTTTGATTATTTAATGTCACAACAAACCCATTCACCATTAAAATATGATGAAAAGCAGTGACCAGGAGAATCTCCCCATTAACAAGGATTTCAAGGAAGGAAATAGTTTCCATCTAGAATAGCTGTTTAGGTTCCTGAAATGATAGGTGAGATTTGATGGATGAAAAGACAATATTAAAATGTCGGGCAGTATAAGACAGCAAATTGAGAGTAATCACCAGAATTTATTGGCCAGAGAAAAGCAGCCTGTTTTTGGCAAGCCGGGAAGGCTTATCTAGTAAATCAAAACATCAATGGATAGCAAGGTGTTACTGCAGTGTGACTGTCACATAAAAATACTCTTAGAATCTTTATAGGGCCAGCTATAACAGTGATACCTCGAGAATAAAATAATGGGAGGGAAAATGAAACATAAAGTGAAAACACAGGCTAAAAATGTATAATCTACCTTTCTCCTATGAAGCAATATAAATTTATTCCCGCTGTGTTATTTTGATAAATCACTGCACCGTTTATGAGCAAAACTGTGTTTCAAAAATAGACTTAGAAAAACTTAGATGCATTTTTAATATTATTTATAAATTATGGTATGTAATAAGTTTATTAATGTTTTATTTGCAATAGTTTCTTTATGTGACAAATATAAACTGAGCTGTCCAGTATTATTTTCTTTCAAATTCACCTACAGTATATAATAGCTGTTTAAATCAAATGTTTATTATTTATTTGCCCTCATTTACTATTGAACATTGGTATGTTCTATGTATCATTACCTTTCAATAAAACATACATGTACTTTGTAAAACCAATGCAAGTTTAGTGTTCATCCGCATCACATTCGGTAGTGAGTGCTATGTGTGTCCACACTCTTTGATAGGTTAACAGAAAATAAATTCCTAAAACTTAAAAACATATTAAATATGCTTTAAAAACGCAGTAAGTGAAGCTATCATTGAAAAACTCCATTAATAAAGGTAACATACAGGAACTCAGTCGATATAAGGGAGTGAGAGTAAAGGTATACAATATTCAAATACTACAGGGCCCTATGAATGTCCTTAAGGGATGGCCCTACCTTGCTGCGGAAGTCTGCACCCTAAAAAGCACAAATGGCACCCCCGCTCACTGATGACTTTCCCTGGGATTCCCTAAGGAGTCCCTGAACTAGAACATGCCCGTATCAAAAGTTATCCATAAAATGGAGATTTGACTGTGAGGGGTTAAATAACCAAAATAGCCAAAGCAAACACCACAGTGAGTGTAGTCTCTGCAAATAGCCAAATAGAATCACAAGAAAGCAAAAAAAATGGCTAGGGTTTATTGGTGCGCACCACAGTGCCCAGCCAAAAAATTAAATGGAACTTCAATAAGATGAGCTAAACAATCACAAGTCAAACTAGTAAAAAGAAAAACGAAAAAAAACCCAAAACTTACCTTATTGATGTATTTGGTCATAAAGGACAGCCTCTATGCCTTTCTCCTGTGCTTCAGGTTCATCAGGAGGCCATGAGTAGGTTGTAGATGTCCCAGGATAAGGTAGATACGGAGTAGTCTAAATCCTACCTCTTAGCTTATTGTAGACCCTGTATCTGCTCTACCTTCCACTGTATACCTTAAGTTGTCATAAGATGAATAAGCATTTGAGACCTGTGGCAATTATGTACATAACATAACAGAGTAACATATAAACCCAAAATTAGAAGAATTGACTATAAATCACCAAGAAATATATATATATATATATATATATATATATATATATATCCTACCGGGATAAACCAACACTTGATAAACCAAATTATCCCAATAAAGCTTAGAGATTTATAAAAAGTTTTTTTATTGATGGCATATTAAAAACATGAGCATAAACAGTTTAAAATTAACATAATTAAAGACTAGGGGAGCACGTACCATACCATTAATATCAGAGAATGTGTTAAAGAACTCTTTAAAATAAAATTTCTAAGTCCTAGCGGGCCAAATAACAAACTTAATACATATAATAGAGTTTACCAAGAGCAATTTAAACATATATGCAGTTTACAATGTCCCCATATTGGTAAAATACCAGCAATAACCTGCCTTAATAACTGCCCATTATGACACTTTGCTCATATAATGAATATCAGACCTGCTGCCGTATTACTGGTGTAATACTGCTCCCCTGCCAGCCACTCCAAAGTGGGCCGCCGCTGCACTGTGTATTTCCTGGGGAAAATGATGATGGTGCAGCTGAGGTGATATTGCTCTCCACAGGTGGAGCAGGACCTCAGGGCAACCATTGGAGAGTCTATTTTTGGGCAACTGGTGGGCTTCAGGGTGCAGGGCTAGGAATGTGGACAATAACGGACAAGGACTGTAGTGTCGTTACCTTTTACTTAACTTGGTAACTGGTGAGGAAGTCCTGGGAGACCGGTACAGGTGGGGATGATGGTGGTCTGAATAGCCTGGAAGCAGTTGGGGAAGCCTCCCTGTCCAGGTGGATGTGAGGCCTACCCGCTACGCTCTTTCCTGGTTTTCAGGGCCCCCACTGCACTAGCTAGGCTAAAGGGGGCTTTACACGCTACAAAATCGCTAATGTGAAGTCGTTGGGGTCACGGAATTGGTGACGCACATCCGGCCGCATTAGCAATGCCGTGCGTGTGACACCTATGAGCGATTTTGCATCGTCGCAAAAACGTGCAAAATCGCTCATGGTGACATGGGGGTCCATTCTCAAATATCGTTACTGAAGCAGTAATGAAGTTGTTCCTCGTTCCTGCGGCAGCACACATCGCTCTGTGTGACACCGCAGGAACGAGGAAGCTCTCCTTACCTGCCTACCGGACACTATGCGGAAGGAAGGAGGTGGGCGGGATGTTACGTCCCGCTCATCTCCGCCCCTCCGCTTCTATTGGGGGGCTGTTCAGTGACGCAGCTGTGACGTCGCTGTGACACTGAATGAACCGCCCCTTAGAAAGGAGGCGGTTCGCCGGTCACAGCGACGTCACCGGGCAGGTAAGTACGTGTGATGGGTCTGGGTGATGTTGTGCGGCACGGGCAGCGATTTGCCCGTGTCGCACAACAGATGGGGGCGGGTACCCACGCTGTGATATCGGTACCGATATCGCAGCGTGTAAAGCCTGCTTAAGGCCCTCTCCTCTGTCCCTTGTGGTAATTCTCTCACCCATATTGCGGGCTGTGCGGGCCTTTACAGGTACCACTTTACTGACAGTGGCTCCCGATCCCTGATCTGCAGCTTTGCCTTCAGGTGGTCTGTGGGGGCCAGGAAACTTGTAATCCTCCTGCCATCCGCATTTAGCTACCAGGACTCAAGTATCCAAGCAGCCATGGACTCCGGTGTCCAGTTTCTAGCGTGCCCTTCTGGGGTGAGCCGGCTTAGCTCCACTCCCCAGAGTCTTCCTCCTTTTTGCCTCTTAGTCAGACTCAGTTCCCCTAGGCCGAGCTTCTCTTAGCTCTCGCAAACTCAGGAAAAAACGGTCTGCTCTCCTCAAACTCTTGGTTCGAACTCCTCTCTCTCCAACGGTCAACTCCCAACTGTCACCCCTCTAACTCCTCCCCCAGGTCAGAGCTTCTGGAAAGCTCCCCAGAACACCAGGTTTTGAGCTCCCTCTGCTGGCCCGGAGTAGGAACTGTGTTGAATGTAGGTACTTACTGACCAAGGGACCCCTCGCTTGCTTCCAGGCTTAGTATTAACCCCTCTGTGGGGGCAATACTACTGTGACAACCAGGCCACTGGGGTGCAACATTTACAATTCCTGTTGATATGAACGGTAGCTGCATAAATCCACATTTAAGAAATTCCCTATACTAGTGGCTGCACATAGAAAGATTTGTGTCCACTGTATGGGTGCCTGGCTGTCTCGGCCAAGCGGGATTTTTCTACATGAACAGAACTATACAGCCACTATTACATTGATGGAGCTATAATGAGTAGCTACAAAACTAATTAGATCTGGCCAGCGGCATTTTTAACAGCTGATCGTAGGGGGGTGCCGGGTGTCACACCATCACTGAACAGACATTAATGACCTATCCCAAGGAAAGGTCATCAATGTTAAAGTCCTGAACAACCTGAACAACAAATATAGCAAATGGCTTCTTCAAATTCAACACAAAATTTTACTGACTGCTAAGATTGGTCCTTTGGCTACATCAGTAATTTGTGGCTGGTGGACAGGAAACCTGAGAAAAATCCTTCTATGTCCCGATATCCATAGCTCTTCTTTTAATTAGCCAGCGACATCATTATGGTATGATATCACATGCGATATTGCACAGACATGCTAATCAAAAGAAGATGCCACAAGGCAGGAGGCAGTTCCCAGGCTCTTCAGGCAGAGATAACTGGTGTGGCTAATGGACCAGGTATTGCAAAGATTATCACAATCACTACAGACGACTGATATCTCAAAATTATATACCCCAGGATAAAAGCCTTCATAATAGCACGTTTACAAAAATAAAAGTCTCAAGCACACCTGAAGGAACAACTCAATGGCTTTATTAGTTGTATCAGGTATGCTTGAGTTAAAACCCTTCAAATACCAGCACATTTTTAGGGATAAATATTGCCAGCATCTCTGTCTTTCAAAGTTTTCTTTTTGTAGATTATTTTGTTTGGCAATATCTTTTTCTTTTATGACCTTGCATATTTTTGCATATTTTACCGTGTTTTCCAAAAAGCAAGAGAACAGCATACCCTTCCTTTTTGCATTCTTTATTGCTGATTATTGTGTTTGTCAATACTGTTCATAGTACTAATAAATACTTGTATTCTTCTGGCTACACTAGTTGGACTGTGTTTTCCAAATGGATATTATCTGAATACTAATAGTAATTATGATTTGACAGTTATTAGTAAACTTTTTATTGCTTAGTTTGCTAAAGTTGTTAAGGCCTTAAATTATCTATCAGCTGTAAGTTGTACTGTATTCTTTACTCACTACCACCTACTGCATCGCTTGCCATTTCTCTGTCTTTTCTTCCTCACCACGACTTCTATACCAATACTAAATCCTTACTTCTTTCACCTCCGTACCTGCTTCTCCTCCATATGATTTCTATCTCTCCACTCCTTCCACAGCACGCTCCCTTTGTTCCGGAGATAAGAGGAAGTCAATATGTCAGTAGCATACCAAGAAGCAAGGTCAGTGGATCCCGTAGAATGTATTAACACAATCCGGCTTGTCAATTATTTAACATTTCTCTCTCATTCTCTCTGCATCAAGTGGAAACATTTTCTGCATTTGATATGTATTTGAAAAGTAAGATCTGTTAATGAGAGCTTACATGTGGTGTTTATATTACCCCTAAGATGTAAGATAATGTAAGATAAAATTTTCACAATTATAGTTCTTTAATCACATATTTCTATATATGAATACTAGCTGTACAGTATCAGTAGAAAATGAAGATGGGCTGACACTTCCAAGATAAAGTTAAAAACTGTTTTTCTTTATTTGTGCATTTCATGAAAAGATTACATGCAGTGTTCCATATAAATGTTCTGACACATTTTCAGTGCTATACGTAGAGATATACTACCCTGTCCAGCCTGCTTAGAGTAAAAAAAAATCTATCAGTATCCCTAAATAAAAGGAACAGAATACTTATACACAGATCAAATAATTTATTATATGGAATACATTGAATGCGATTTTAGTTATATTAGATACATCACAATTAGAGATTAGCAGACCCGTGGACGTTCAGCTTGGCGGGTTCAGCTACACTTTAGGCCTGAAACACACTTCCATTAAAAACACGCACGTGCCGCGAGACACGTATTTACCCTGCGTGTTGCGTTTGGTAAGTACGTGTCTCGGGTACGTGCGGTCCACGTGTGTTCTACGTGTGCTATCCGTGATAGTACACGTAGAACCGGTAACTTGCATACTCACGTGGTCCGCGCTGCTGTTCGTGGTGCTGATCTTCGGTCTCCAGCCCTGCCGTCTCTCCGCTGCTGCTGCTGCCGGCCGCAGTGAAGTAAATATTAAATGAGCATAATGAGCGGCAGTCGGCAGCAGCGGCAGAGACAGGAGGGCTGGAGAGGTGAGTAAATGTTTTGGGGTTTTTTTCACTGACACGTGTGTTTTCTCCGGCGCATGTCACACGGGACCGCATCTACACTACATCCATGTGGTACGGGTGCTGCCGGAGAAAACGTGGACATGTCAGCGTGAAGAAAAATGTACACACATACAAACGCACACGGACACACGTTCCATGTGGTTTTACGTGTGTGTGCCTGCTACAATAGGGTAGCATTGCTGAACGTGTCTCCGTGCCACCGGTACGTGCAAAAAATGGCAAACATGTACCGGCGGCACGGATGTGTGTCGGAGGCCTTAGAAAAAGTTTGGTTTGGGACTCAGAACTGACCTGAAGCCCAATGGAAGTCACTAATTGGGAAACCAGCTATAAACAGAACACTTCCGGGGAGGAGGGGTGGAAGGGTTTGCATTTTATTTTTTGTTTGGTGCACATTACATCCGTTTATGCTATTGTTACCCTCAGTGCGAGCTGTTCAAACACTAGAAGCGTCTAGCACTGGGCTAAGCACCAAGTGTACCCAAGCACAGCGATTCTCACATGGGTGGTTTGCATACGTAAAGCACCCAAACTCTGAACCTGAACTCTTTTTTTTGTAAAGTTTGTGTTTGGTATGAACATGGAACACCAAACCACGTGTTTGCTCATCTCTAATCACAAGAAATTCCAAAAAAACACATCTAATAGCATATACATAATAAAAAAAGGGTTTGTTTTTTTCTTTTTACCTGCTGTGTTATAGGAAAATTCCTAAGCCCTGAAAAGGGAGGAAATTGCTCAAAACTAGAGATGGGTGAACCTGCAGACGTTCGGGTTCAGTAGGTCCAGCTGGACTTAAAAAAAAAATGGGCCGGTTTGGGACCAGACTTAAACCTGAACATGTGCCAGGATGCCGAACTCCATATAAGTCTATGAGGACACAAACATTGTGCTGTAAAATGGTGGTAGAAAGGTTGGGGGGGCTGCAAAGCAGGACAGTTATACGTACAAAGTCTGCAGTGAGACTGTCACATCGCTTCCCATCCGTGTCTGTTTGTTATCTCTCATACATATTCACTGCTTCCCCTGCCCATTGTCAGTCCCGGTGCCTGTGACAGGTTGCAGTCAGACTGCACCCCCAGCCTGTGTGACACAGTCTGTGATTAGTTGGAATCATACTCACTGTCTGCGTCCTTATAGTGGTGTAAAATTAATTTAAAAAAATGACATAGGGTCCCCCCAAATTGTGATACAAAACTGTGATACTCAGCGCAGATAAGGTAGATGGCTACAGGTTGCAGCCCCCCCCCCACCCCCTGCTATGTGCTTATCTGGGCTAAGTATCAAAATAAGAAAGAACCTTTGCAGCTTTTTTTTAAGTATTTAAATAAATATATTAATGTGCTGTCCCTCCCAATTTTGATACCGAGCCACAATAAAGCTGACAGCTGGGGTTGGTATTCTCAGGCTGGAGAGGCCCACAGCTGTTTGGCCCCCCAGGCTAAAAATATCGGCTCATCCCAATTACCCTGGTGTGGTGGCACTCAGGGTAATATAAAGGGTTAGTGACAACTCCCATCTCCCACTAAGCCCTAGATTAGTAATGGATAGAGGTCTATGAGACCCCCCCCATTACTAATCCTGTAAGAGAAAAGAAATAAACAAAAACACCGAAAAAATGCTTTCTTTGAAAGAAAGTACAAAAAACTCCACTATCTTTCTCCTATTTTTTAAGCCCCCCAATCACCCAGGTGTGACATAATCCACATGAGGTCCCATACTGAAGTTGCAGCGCTCAGGTACATTAGAGAACATGATAGTCAGCTTTGGCAACAGGGAGACATTGACTGAGCCTCAGCTTTGAGCAATGATGTTACTGAGGCTACCTGCGGTCCCAGCTGGAGATTCCCATGGTACCCCCCATTTGAACGCAGGTAAACGCACCTCAGGGGAACTCACTGAACTCAGTGTTCTCACCTCAGGGAAACCCATTGAGTTCAATAAGACTTACATCTCCTGGCAGAAAACCGTGGTTTTTTTTGCCAAGAGAGGCAGATTTGGAACTGTAATTTATACACCAAATTCCTGCACCATATTGCATCTCCTGGCAAAAAGAAGCATGAAAATGTGATGCAGTATTTTGCCAGGAGATGCAGATTTGGTGCAGGACTTTGGTGTATACATTCCAGCACGAAATCTGTATCATCTGGCAGAAAACCACATCTAAACTGTGTTTCTTTTGCCAGTAAATGCAGCGTTTTTATGATATCAACTGCTGCAAGTATTCACACTGGCCACCCCCTACATTATCTGTTGCTGCAAGTATGCCCAATGGCCGTCTCCAACAATAGCCACTGCTGCTGCTTCTACAAGAGACTGTTTCTGTGGTGCCAGCTGCCAAGGTACTGTTGATCCCCTGGGCCTGCCCTCTGTAAGCTACCTACCAGTGTGTGTGTCTATCGCCACCTCCACTGGCTTTAATGAAAAGTTGGTAGCTGCTCTAAATTGCTCCTCCAAGCCAGAGATCTTTAGTATCTGCCCATTGGATCCACTAATCCCGTGTCCGCAACAAAATGCTATATTAAAGGGAGAATATTAAAATTGCTGATATGTGCTGCAAGATCAATCAAACAGTCCCTTAAAGGGATCATTCCAGTACATTCTATTTGATAATAAGAGTTTGCTTTGCTACATACCTAATTAAAAATGCATTGCAAGTCATATAAAATATATTGTCCTAAAGCATTTGGGGGTTTGGTTGTTCTTGGCATCGCCATGTCCACATTATTCTTCCCCGTTCCCTCCCCCCTTTCTTCCCTCTTCATAGTGTCCTCTTTGGTTTGGGACTATTTGCCATATTCCAATGTGTGTTTAATTGGGCTTTATTCATTTATTTGTAATATTTGGGTCCATTTTTGTTTAATTGCTTTAGGTAAGTTTATTTACCTTACAGCTTTTTATATCTCCATGGGTGTCCTTTTCTTCCCCTTTTAAAAGTAGTGATCATTGCTATCATTAGTATGTTATGCACACATTTATATTTGAGATAGAGCTCAGTTCATAGTTATGAGCAGGAAATGTGATATTTAATGTCATTTAATTATTGTTGTTGGTTCTCATTTACATATTCTAATGCACTATGTTATCTGCTCCCCTTTGCGTGGGGTCCAATATGTCCAGTTTATCCCTGGACACATTGTTCCAAACAGTGGCCCCTGTGCACCCATGAGTCTGGCTGACATGCGCAGTAGTGCCTGTTGAATGCGGTCCAGTTTGCAGCTTGGGTTCCAGCACCCGGAAATTACATATTTCCGGTGTGCCTTACTGCACAACTGTAGAGCGGGCTGACATGATCAGTGGCGAGCGGCGCCAGTGTATTTGCACCCGAATATGATTTTCTTTCCGGTGTGCACTGTGAACGCTGTCCCTGCGCTCCACACGCAGGATTTTTATGTGTGTCTCATTTGGATTCCGTGATGAGCGATGACGGCGGTATACCAACATGTATATAAGAAAAGTAACTCACAACTTGTGTGCTCTGATATGCCCAGACACCATTTTATGGAGGCCTGTTATTATTGAATGGCTAAGATAGGATCTGTCTCTCTGTTTAAGCTGTAAGATGCTTTTGTTTTTCAGACATTTGCTTTTCCAAAAAACGTGTTAAGTCTTAAACTGCTCCGTTTGCAGCTCTTGATCCTTTGGCCACTGCTCCCCTGATGAGTATTTGCGAAATGCATCGGGAGGTCCATGAGCATCTTTAACCAATAAGGTCAGAGTGTTGTCACTGAGGGGTATTGTGAGGCTGAAGGATGGCCCCCCTGGATTTGACAACACGGTTTTGTATTTATAGATTTTCTCAAGTGGAAGATTTGTTTTGTTTTGTTTTCAGGCCCTTTGCCTTGGTTCATTGCACCATTGATTTTGGATATAGGTTTTCCATAGGAGATCAGGCATTGTGTCAGGGTCGGGAAGGCTTGCAGGCCCAGGAGGTGGATCCACTGGACCTTGCACCCCACCGGAGGGCAGGGTACACAGCAGCCGGAGCACTGGCGTGGCAGGGACAAGTATAAGCAGGTCACCAGAGTCACAGGCTTCAGGTGTGCTGGGCCTATAAGACCAGGAGAGTGGGCGCGGCCTGGTCCTATACAGAACCATGAGGCCAAGACTCAGAGTCAGACTCCTGAGACCAGGAACAGGACTCAGGGGAGCAAGAGCGGGAGCGGCAGCCATGACTGGTGGACACATGGAGTGGATCAGTGGGTAAGGAGTGGTGCTGGGACACGGGGAGCGTGACACATTGCTATTGTGCCGCCCCTGTGGAAGCATCCGAGCTGCTCGGATCCGGGTTCGCTGTTGCTCGAGGGTCTCCGGACCTGAGGGTCGTGCGGCCACTCGAATGAAAGGGGGTTATTTACAAGGGAGTTGATGTATAGTTTGTGACGCCACTCGTGGTGTACACTAAATTGGGGAGTACCGCCGCTGCCGCTGGGAGTGCCTGGGGTGATGGAGTGGGGCAGCAAGGTGTTGTAACCCTCCACGGGTAGGGGGATGCCCCAGGACTCGGTGAAGGGGTACCGTGGGGTGCATGGGTCGCTCTTGTACTCACTCAGTTCATAAGCAGACACTGACAACCGGGTAAACTAAGTCTCTGGGTACTGCTGTCGCTGAGGGGAGCTCGCCCTTGGGATTTTCTGGACCGTTTTGAATTTGAAAGTACTATCCCCCTCGTTGCACTAATGCCCGGATTCTGGAGCAGGTGGGAACAGATCATAAAGGCTCCGTTCTCCTCAGGGGAATTGTCGGGTTGCCTGAAGCAACTCCCCGACCTAGGGTCCGTGTACCCCATCATGCCTTCGGTCCGGGACCGGTAATAGTGCTAGGCTGCCGGCTGTCCTCCTCGACAGGTCCGAGCACCTCGCCACAATTCCCTGTGACTGGGGGACTGACTCCTCTAGGCCCAGACCACCGTCTGCAACCTAAACAGTTCCTTCAGGAGTCACCACTCCTGACTTCCTCTGAGCTCCTCAGAGCTCGAGGGCTCCTTCCCAACCTCTCTCATTCACTCTCCTAAACTCACTTCTACTCACTGACTACACTCTTCACCTCCCTCCCTGACCCCCCAAGTGGGCGACTCTATTCCACTCAAGCCATCCAATCGTGTGTCTGGTGGGTGTGGTGCAGGGTGTATCTAGGATTTTATTTGCTGTTGGAGGCAACACCATATAGGTAGGGACTCAGAACCAAGGGGGAGGTGGAATACTGCACGGAAGGGCAGCTTGTGCAGTACCCTGTGATGACCTGATAGTCCAGGGGCGTCTTACTATACCTAGGCAGATTGCTCTTTTGGTCATCTGTAGTGCAATTTTTCTGAAATTTTCAGGTAGGTTTCTGTGAACTTTTATCTCGCAGGCACCTTCCTGTCCTGTCCTATCCTATCCTATTATTAGTTGCATGAGTAACTAATTATAGATGTGTGTGTGTGTGTGTATTTAATATTTTAAAGGTGATATTAAAAGTTATATTTTAATCTTTGATTACACACCCCATCAATACTGTTTGCCCGACTTGTTATATGCATCTGGGAAGTTAATTTTAAAGGCCAGCCACTGCCATGAGGTTGAAGCTATCCTCAGTGTCCACAAGACTAAATAGCCACATTTCCAGGACAAGCAGTTTGTAAATATGCCAGTTTGGTGTTTGAACCTGTTGGTGGGTGCTTATTTGGGTGACTGAATTTTTTGTAAAGGTCTAGGTTAGGGATACTTGAATGCAAGGCTGGGAAAAGAAAAGACACAGAATCAGGATGGTTACACTGCTTATGGCGTCATCATCAACATCTTGGTTGTGTCCGAAAATATTTGTAGAAACCCACATATGTCAAACATCCATGCCTCATGTTAGTTTTCATGTGGAGAAGCTGAATGTAAAACCGTTGGGCATGTTGGAGCTGGTATTGTAAAATGCAGTGGAATATGTTTGGCACTATATAAACACAGCCCATTGCCACTTCACTGAGGCAGTGCTGTAGTACTTCCAGATTGAAACTAATAGGGAGGGTAATTCAGACCAGGATGAAAGGAACTCCCAAATTTCTGGTAGAGGGCCATTTGGATTGTATATTGGAGCTTTTATTGTCATTCAATAAAAGTTGAGTAATACGCTGACAGCATTATTCCCAGAAACCAAATGTTAGCCAGAAATGCATCCAGGCATCTTCCCCATGCTGTTCTAATTCAATTTCAAACTTTTCTATCTATTGCAGCATTTTTACAGCCCTCCCAGACTTACTTCCAAGGTCCTCCAGCAAATTATTTGAGTTTCCTATTGACTTGCATAAGATTTGTTATTTGCTATGAATACACAAATAGTGGAAATTATTTGCCTCAAATAATCCAAACCCAACTATTTAGTATTCAGCCAACAGTACTGATGTCTGTAAAGCACTGTGGAATTAAAGACGCTATATATAAGTAAGTAAAATAAATATGTATACATACATATATAATTAGATATCTGCAAAAAGCCCAGAAGACCTTCTGTGTTTATCCATACAGTTGAAGTCATACTTTTACATATAGCTTAGCCACATTAAAATGGACCACGACTATTTCCAGAATGTGAACTCCCAGAATAGTTTTGTAATCCTCCTTTATCTCACAATTTCTCAGTCCTAGCAATACGTTGTCTACAGGATTGAGGTCGGAGTTTTGTGATGGACACTCCTTTACATTCCGTTTGTCATACTTGTTTTACAGTTCGTATAGTGTGCTTTACTTTTTAAACCTCATCCTTTTTTCTCTATACAATGGTCATTATGTCCACAAAGTTCAACATTTGTTTCATCAGAATCAAGGTCATTAGTGATAAGCAAGCACTACAAGGCTAAGTTCACACACTGCGTTTTTTTGACGCTGCGTTTTTGTGCGTTTTTGGCGGCTAAAAATGCACAAAAATGCACCCGCGTCAAAAAAAGCGGCAAAAAACGCATGCGTTTATACCGCGATTTGGTGCGTTTTTGATCTCTGCGTTTTTCTGCGGTTTTCCAATGCATTGCATGGGGGGAAAACGCAGAAAAACGCAGGAAAGAATTGACATGTCTATTTTTTTTTGAAGCTCAAAAACGCAGCTTAAAAAACAGTTGTGTGCGGACAGCAAAATTGAAAATTCATAGACTTTGCTGGGGAAGCAAAGTCATGCAGTTTTGAGGCCAAAAACGCACCCGAAAAACGCACTGTGAGCACATAGCCCAATGCTTTAGTGCGCAGTACTTGTAACGAGCAGTTGGACACTCGGATGAGTTTTGACTTATGTACCAAGTGTAATGGAAATTAATGGTAAACTTGAGAATTTTTCTTGAAGATCTTCTGGAAAAATGTTTGAATTCTCCATTGACTTCCATTATACTCAGTACACGAGGTGCACCCATCCGAGCATCCGACTGCTCAGTACAAATATCAAGCCCCCAAGCACCATAGTGCTGGCTCATCATTAAAGAACATTTCTCAAAAAATCAAGATACTTGCTTAAATTTACAGTTACAAATGGCAACTTGGCTATTTATGGCAGTTTTGGAGCAGTTTTTCTTTCCTTGCTGTTCATACATGAGATTTTTTCCTGTCGATATGGATACTTTTGTACCTGGTTTCTCCAGCATCTTCACAAAGTTGTTTGCTGTTATTCTTTAATTAAATTATATTTTTCACACCAAAGTACATTCACAGAAGAATCATCATCATAAACACGTGGATCATCAGCAGACCCCTGGCTGTCATGGCAACCCATCAATCCCTGCAATCACTTCACAGGCACACCGATGGGTGTGTGGAATGATGCACCCCCCCTTCAGGGATACAAAGCAGCATTAACAGTTTACGGCCCCCTTCACACGTCCGTGAAACACGTGCGTGTTTGGCCCGTTTCCGTATGTACCGGAGACACGGCCAAACGTGCACCAATGTTAATCTATGTTTGAGGTCACACGTGCGTTATTTCATAATGTTCGTGTGTCCGTGTCCGTGATCCGTATGTGTTTCCGTTTTGCACGGAAGCATGTCCGTTTTCTGCACGGAACACGCACACACAGACACCATGAAAGTCAATGGTTATGTGCGCACAATACGTGACACGGATGCATCTCTGTATGCTCCGTGTACGTTTTGTGCTTTTTTCTAGCGCTGTCGGTCACTCTTTCTTTTCCTGTCTATGTCGGTCAATCTCCCTCAGTCCATCGGTCGGTCTCTCTGTCTGTCTGTCGATCTCTCTGTCTTGTCTGTCCCTCTCTCGCTGTCTGTCGGTCAGTCTCCCCCCTCTCTCATAGATATCCGAGAAGAGCAAAGTCCTGCACTACACGTGCATACCTGTTACCACGTGGGCTCACCCATAAGTAAGGAAACACAGTACCAGCTATTAATACGGAATCCGGATCAGCGTGCAGGTCAAACAGGAGCAGAAAGTCCCAATGATCCAGGATGAGAAGAATATGACAGCACCAAAGCTGCTTTTTTCCGGTAAATCTTTTTTCCATGATCAAAAGGTGCAAGATATAAGCGGGCAGGAGAAGACCTGGATGCGGACCTCCAGCGCCGCATCCAGCTCTGCTGCATGAAGGTGACAGGAGCAGCAGAATACACCGCCACTCCTGTCAGCTCCACGCAGCTGATGAAGGGAATAGCGCGATCAGCTGAGCTGTCACTGAGGTGAGTAGCGCGATCAGCTGTATCCAGCAGTGGCCGCGATTAACCTCACTGACAGCACAGCTGATTGTGCTACTCACCTCATTTGCTGCGTGGAGTTGACAGGAGCGGTGGTGTCTTCAGCAGTTCCTGTCACCTTCATGCAGCCGAGCTGGATGCAACGCTGGAGGTCCGTGGATTACGCCGGACATGGAGGGCTTTGTTGGGGTTAATAAATTGGTGATGAGGGAATTTGTGAGTATTTTTTATTTCTAATAAAGGATTGTTCGGGTGTGTGGGTTTATTTACTGTAACTTACAGGTTAATCATGGAAGGTATCTCGGAAGACGCCTGACATGATTAATCTAGGACTTATTGGCAGCTATGGGCTGCCATTAACTCCTTAGTACCCCGATTGCCAACGCACCAGGGCCAATCGGGAAGAGCCGGGTAGAGTTCCAGAACAGTCGCCTCTATTGTATGCGGTCATTCTGGGCGGCTGCTGGCTGATATTGTTAGGCTGGGGGGCTCCCCATAACGTGGAGCTCCCCATCCTGAGAATACCAGCCTTCAGCCGTGGGACTTTACCCTGGCTGGTATCAAATTGGGGGGGGGGACCGCACGTCGTTTTTTTAAAATATTTATTTATTTTTTTCACTGCACAGTATAGTCCCGCCCCCCGGCGCCTGTGATTGGTTGCAGTGAGACAGCTGTCAATCAGCATGGGGGCGTGTCTAACTGCAACCAATCATAGGCGCCGGTGGGCGGGGAAAGCAGGGAATACGAGATTGTTTAATGAGCGGCCGGCTTTTTCAAAAGAGGAAAAGCCGCCGGAGTTTAGAGAACAGCTGTGCAGTGCCGCGCCGGGGATCGGGGAACGGTGAGTATGAGAGAGGGGTACTCCATTCAGTCACTCTGGTGATTAGCGGTCACCGGTGAGTCCTTCACGGGTGACCGCTAATCAGGACGCGACACCCAGACACAGCCACGGTATGACAATGAAGTCGGGTGAAGTTCACCCCAGTTCATTCTCTACGCGCGACTCTGTCTGCTGTCAGCGGGTATGTATCTACGAAATTGTGCATCACAAACACGCATAAATTCACATGAACAACACATACACATGTCAGTTATTTCTCTCACGCATAAACGGACAACCAACGAGCACACACAGCTAGCATACGGCATTCACACAGATGGCACACAGACACAAAAAAAGGACACAAAAACGGAAAACGGACCCGAAAAACGGACGTAACACACGTGCATGTTTTTTCACGGACGTGTGAAGGGGGGCTACAGCTGCTGATTAACTCTGCTATCATCTCCTGGGAAAGATGCAGGCTCGGTGCGTGAGTCCACATCAATGTCAGGAACACAACATATGACATATATGTCAGGAAGGGGTTAAACTTGTACGAGTATTCTTTGAACAGATGGACATGGTACATTCAGTTATTTGGAAAGTTTGTACAGTAATTCTTTCTCTGATGTCTTCAATGATTTCTTTTTCCATTATGTCAAGAAAGAGGCAAGTAGGCCTCAAATGTAGGCCTTTAAATACTGCTACATGTATTCCTCCAATTACCTCAATACATAATATAAAAACAAGCCTAAAGCCATTACATGGTATTCTGAATTTTTCCAAGCTATGCAAATACACAGTTAACTTGGTGTTCAGATGTACCCATTCTTAAAATCACAAAGATATCATGATGCAAAAGACTATCTAGGCATGGAAGAGTGTAATTTGACATCAAATAATGCAAAATAAGTAGCTTGTTGAGCTTAAGAGTATCTATCCCCAATCTGGGGCTGGCATTTTTATTTAATAATACAGTTAGCCCAAGAGTGGTTACTTGTCTAGAATATGATCCAATGACAAGACTTGGCAGAAGTCTCCCTAATGTTCCCTCAAATATCTCGACTTTTCAGCAAAACTGGGTCCGAACTTGTGGATTGTGGGATCCCAGCATGCAGAGCGGGAGCACACAACCCTCCATGGCCATTATCACAGCGAAAGAAAACTTGCAAGGCACTCCTCTCACTAACCCAGCTCTGCTGCGTACTTTCTTAAAGGGAACCTGTCACCAGATTTGGAGACTATAAGCTGAGGCCACCACCAGTGAATCTTTATGTACAATATTCTAGAATGCTGTATAGAAGATCCCAGTCCACACTGTGTAACATAAAAAACACTTTTATAATACTCATAATACTCACCTAGAGGGGTGGTCCGGTCCGATGGGTGTTACTGATCTCTGGTCCGGCATGTCCTCTCTCTGGTTCGGCATTTCCTCTCTGCTTTGATCTCCATCATCCTTCTACCCAACCCAGTGTGGATGACACATCTATGTCATCCACCCAAGCTGACCTTGAGGTCCTGCACAAAGCGCACTTTGATCTGCTCTGCTGAGGGCAGATCAAAGTACTGTAATGCACAGCACAAAGAAAGGTTAAAGACCGCCTGCGCATGTGCAATACAATACTTTGATCTGCCCTGAGTAAGGCAGATCAAAGTGCACCTGCACAGGACCTCAATACTGGCTAGTGTGCATGACATAGGATGCGTTATGCACACGACAGGAGGATGGTGGTCACCGCAGAGAGGAGGTTATGGACTGGAGAGAGGAGGCACCCATCGGACCGGACTGCCCCCTTAGGTGAGTATTATAATAGTGTTTTTTACATTATACACAATGACCTGGGCTTTTATATACATTATTCTGGAATGCTGTATGTAAGAGCTCAGTGGTGGTGGAGGCAGCTTAGTTGCCAAATGTGGTGACAGGTCCACTTTAAGCTACTACTGACTAGTAATTGCTATAAAGATATTACCGATTGGTAAGAGCTTAATAAAATATATAAATAGCTGGATTATTTGAAAGAGCAAGAGCTGTGGAGGGTTGTAGGATTCAACTTTACATGCCGGGATCCCACAACCTAGAAGTTTTATCAAGACATATGGAAAACAGTATTTCTCCATGGAGCCTTGTTCTTGATAGTATTATTTCTTTGTTGCAGGCATATGTTTTGCTGATAATGAAATAACAACGGAAATCCAAGATGCAGCACAAGCGTTCACACTATTATAAATTACTACATATTAGACATCAGCTCAACCCCAAGCCAACATCCGTAACTGTATGGAAACAACAAAGTTAAAAAGTTCACTTAAGTATCTGACAATAGTAAATCACACCGCAGCATTTGTTCCAGTCTGCCTGATTTTTAATGATACTTGATTTATTAATAAAAAGAAGTGTGTATTTGCAAATGTCTCTTCTCCAGTAAAATAGGAGAAAAAGGTAAAACATTCTAAAATGAAATTATTTGTCTGTCACAAAAAGTAGAATATAAAGCTTCAAACAACAATAGGGTCTGGCAAATGAAGGTAGCAGGCTTTCATATTTAAATTGTGTTTATTTCCTCACATTTGACACCAGTATATGATGAATCTCACATTATGAGGAAGTAGATCATTTGAATATGAAAGCCGCCTCATTTTCCTGACCTCATTCCCCTTTTGTGTATTTATTTTCTGTTAGAGAATAATAAGGCAAATGGCACCTTATCGTCCTGATTATTTTCTGATTTCTTTCCTTTGTTATGTTTTAATATTTACAGATCCTTCAGCAAGAATGCTGACGCTTGTTCTTTCACACAAGAAGGCAGGCAATAAAATGTATGTCTGCCTGTGTGCCAAACTACTTCCCTGGTCCAGGTAGAATCAGTTACTTCTATTTTTTACCTTGCACCTTTCTGACCTTGGCAAATCCTCAGAACATTAGTAAAGATTGTATGGCTTAATTTCTGCAGCCTCCTGGATTGCATGGAACACAATGTATTTCCCAGTCATCCCCCGGTCAGTATAATCAGTGTGAAATGGATGGTTTATGTGTGGATTGAATGACTCATTCAGTAAAGCCCGCTTTACACACTACAATAAATCTTACGATGTGTAAGTGTACACTACATCGTAAGGTACATTGTAGTGTGTGACAGCTACGTGCGATTGCGAATGAACGGTAAAACGTTCATCGCACGCACGTCGTTCATTCCTTATGAATTGCACGTCAGGTTGTTCATCGTACCCGGGGTAGCACACATCGCAGTGTGTGACACCCCGGGAAAGATGAACAGATCTTACCTGCGTCTTGCGGCTCCCGGCCAGCAATGCGGAAAGAAGGAGGTGGGCGGGATGTTTACGTCCCGCTCATCTCCGCCCCTCCGCTTCTATTGGCCGGCTGCCGCATGACGTCGATGTGACGCCGAACGTCCCTCCCACTCCAGGAAGTGGACGTTCGCCGCCCACATCGAGGTCGTATGGATGGGTAAGTACGTGTGACGGGGGGTTACTCGTATGTGCGGCACATTCAACAAAAATGAACGTGCCGCACATACGATGGGGGCGGTTACGATCGCATACGATATCGTATGCAGAATCGTAACATGTAAAGCAGGCTTTACATGTGCCAACTAAAATGTACCTCAACTCCTTTCTTGATCAAGCACGTCTAAGGGCATGTGCGCACGTTGCGTTCAGTGTCTTGCAGTTGTAAACGCATCCTCTGGCAGAATTTGGTAATGTCAAATTTGGTTTTGACCACAAAAACGCTGGCAATACGAATGCGTCTTTATAGTGTTTTTTCCGCGTTTTTACTGCGTTTTACATGCATTTTCTGTGCTTAAAGACAGATGCGTTTTCAATACAAATACACGACTAAATAAAGTTTTAACATTCAAACACTATGAGAAAAATGTAAAAAAATGAAAAAAAATCATGATTAAAATCATACACAAAATAGCTAATTGTATTAAAATGATGACTGTGATCTAATATTTATGGCTAAAATAACGTTAGAATATTGTTTTTCATTAATTTAATTGTCGGACTATATGTATGTGTAAAGGGACACATCATTACTAGTGATGAGCGAGTATGCTTGTTACTACTCGGTACTCGCACGAGTATCACTGTACTCGGGCTACTCGGCGGGTACCGAGTAATTTTGCAATACTCGTGCTTTACTCGTGGTCTTCATCCCTGCATGTTGGCGCTCTTTTGAGAGCCAGCCCTCATGCAGGGATTGACTGGCAGACCACTGCAATGCCACAGCCCTGTTAGTTGTGGAATTGCAGTGATTGTTCGGCCCGCACAGCGTGACCGAGCCTTTATACCGGCGGGCGCGCTGTGCTCTGTACACAGCCATCTCATATTCCCTGCTTTCCACGCCCACAGGCGCCTATGATTGGTTGCAGTGAGACACGCCCCCACGCTGAGTGACAGGTGTCACACTGCACCCAATCACAGCAGCCGGTGGGCGGGTCTATACTGTGCAGTAAAATAAATAAATAAATATTTTAAAAAAACGGCGTGCGGTCCCCCCCTATTTTAATACCAGCCAGATAAAGCCATACAGCTGAAGGCTGGTATTCTCAGGATGGGGAGCTCCACGTTATGGGGAGCCCCCCACCCTAACAATATCAGTCAGCAGCTGCCCAGAATTGCCGCATACATTATATGCGACAGTTCTGGGGCTGTACCCGGCTCTTCCCGATTTACCCTAGTGCGTTGGCAAATCGGGGTAATAAGGAGTTAATGGCAGCCCATAGCTGCCACTAAATCCTAGATTAATCATGTCAGGCGTCTCCCCGAGATTCCTTCCATGATTAATCTGTAAATTACAGTTAAAAAACACACACACCCGAAAAATCCTTTATTAGAAATAAAAAACACTAACAAAGTCCCTCATTACCAATTTATTAACCCCGACAAACCCTCCATGTCCGGCGTACTCCACGGACTCCGGCGTCGCGTCCAGCTCTGCTGCATGGAAGTGACAGGAGCTGCAGAAGACACCGCCGCTCCGGTCACCTCCACGCAGCTAATGAAGGGAATAGCGCGATCAGCTGCTGTCAGTCAGGTAACTCCCGGCCACCGCTGGATCCAGCGGTGGCCGCGATTAACCTCAGTGACAGCGCAGCTGATCGCTATACTCACCTCAGTTGCTGCATGGAGCTGACCGGAGCGGCGGTGAGTAGCGCGATCAGCTGAGCTGTCACTGAGGTTACCCGCGGCCACCGCTGCATCCACCGCTGGATCCAGGTAACCTCAGTGACAGCTCAGCTGATCGCTATACTCATCTCATTAGCTGCGTGGAGGTGACCGGAGCGGCGGTGTATTCTGCAGCTCCTGTCACTTCCATGCAGCAGAGCTGGACGCGACGCTGGAGGACTGTGGAGTACGCTGGACATGGAGGGTTTGTCGGGGTTAATAAATTGGTAATGAGGGACTTTGTTTGTGTTTTTTATTTCTAATAAAGGATTTTTCGGGTGTGTGTGTTTTTTAACTGTAATTTACAGATTAATCATGGAAGGAATCTCGGGGAGACACCTGACATGATTAATCTAGGATTTAGTGGCAGCTATGGGCTGCCATTAACTCCTTATTACCCCGATTTGCCAACGCACCAGGGTAAATCGGGAAGAGCCGGGTACAGCCCCAGAACTGTCGCATATAATGTATGCGGCAATTCTGGGCAGCTGCTGACTGATATTGTTAGGGTGGGGGGCTCCCCATACGTGGAGCTCCCCATCCTGAGAATACCAGCCTTCAGCCGTATGGCTTTATCTGGCTGGTATTAAAATTGGGGGGACCGCACGCCGTTTTTTTTAATTATTTAATTATTTATTTCACTGCACAGTATACACACACACACCGGCTGCTGTGATTGGGTGCAGTGAGACAGCTGTCACTCAGTGTGGGGGCGTGTCTCACTGCAACCAATCATAGGCGCCGAAAAGCAGGAAAGCAGGGAATACGAGATTGATTAATGAGCGGCCGGCTTTTTCAAAAGAGGAAAAGCCACCGGAGTTTGAACAGCCGTGCAGCGCCGCGCCGGTGATCGGGGAACGGTAAGTAAGAGAGAGGGGGGGGGGAACTGACCGACAGACTGTGAGAGGGGGACAGACAAGACAGAGCGAGACCGACCGACGGGAGATAGAATGAAAAAAAAAATGACCGACATCGTTAGTAAAAAGCACAAAACGTGCGTTTTGGACATCGGAGTGCCACACAAGGTTTTGACGTAAAATCTTTCATGTATTAATCTCAAAAAGTAACATACACCAGCTCTATCTCACTATTGGGTATGTGCGCTTAACATTTCCGCCATGAAAATTCATTTTGGTGTCATTTTGGAAGGTTTTCTGGTGAGTCCGTAAAAATGGCGTAAAACTCGGACAAAATTGTTCACAGCTGTGACTTTTGAGTGATAAATGCTTCAAGGGGTCTTCCCCATGCTGATGCCATGTCATTTGAGCACTCTTCTGAGACTTTTGTGACATTTTTAGGGTTTCTACATGCTGCCGGGGGGTCATTTCACAAAAATACTCGGGTCTCCCATAGGATAACATTGGGCTCGGTGCTCGGGCCGAGTACACGAGTATCTTGGGAGGCTCGGCCCGAGCTTCGAGCACCCGAGCTTTTTAGTACTCGCTCATCACTAATCATTACATCAATTTTATGCCAAAAACACATGCGTTTTTTGGTCAAAAAAACATGCATTCTGCATAAAAATAGCATGTAAAACGCTAGGATTTTGATTGTGTGTGCGCTTTGAAAGATCTCATTGACTCCAATGTTAGCAAAGCGCTGCCAAAATGGCAAAAACAATTGACATGTTGCTTCTTTAAACGCAGAGATTTTGACAAATTTTCTGCAACTAAAATGCTGCGTTTTTAAAAGCATTGTGCGCACAAGAAAGCCCTATTTCCCATAGACTTTGCTTGGAAATCAAAACGCATGCTTTTTTGCATTAAAACGCTGCAGTTCAAAACGCTGCGGAAACGTATGAAAAAACGCAATGTGCGCACACAGCCTAAAGCCACATGCACATGTTGAGTTTTTACCTCAGTATTTGTATGGTCATGTGCACATATTGAGTATTTGATGAGTTTTTAGCTTAGTATTTGTAAGGCCAGGTACACACGTTGAGTATTTGGTGAGTTTTTACCTTAGTGTCTGTAAGGCCAAATACACACACTGAGTATTTGGTGAGTTTTTTACCTCCGTATTTGTAAAGCGGGATTTACACGCTATGAGATCACTACAGCGATCTCGTTGGGGTCACGGATTTTGTGACGCACATCCGGACGCTGTAGCAATCTCGTTGTGTGTGACTACTAGGAGCGATTTTGGATCGTTGCAAAAACGTACAAAATCGCTCCTCGATGACATGGGGGTCCTCTCCCAATTATCGCTGCTATCGCTTGGGTGAAGTTGATCCTCGTCCCTGCGGCAGCACACATCGCTCGTGTGACGCCGCAGGAACGAGGAACCTCTCCTTACCTGCCACACACCAGCAATGAGGAAGGAAGAAGGTGGGCGGGATGTTTGTCCCGCTCATCTCTGCCCCTCTGCTTTGATTGGGCGGCCGCTTAGTGACGTCACTGTGACACCGAGCGAACCGCCCCCTTAGAAAGGAGGCGGTTTGCCGGTCACAGCGACGTCGCCGAGCAGGTAAGTACGTGTGAGGCTGCCGTAGCGATATTGTTCACTACGGCAGCGATTTTCACATATCGGCATAACGATAGGGGCAGGTGCTATCACGCTCGCCATCGCTAGCATCAGCTAGCGATCTCATAGCGCGTAAAGCCACCCTTAGTCAGCATGCACATGTTGAGAATTTGGTGAGTTTTTACCTCAGTATATGTAAGGCCACATGTACACGTGTATTTGGTGAATTTTTACCTCAGTATATGTAAGGCCACGTGCTCACGCTGAGTATTTGGTGAGTTTTTACCTCGGTATTTGTAGCAAAAACCAGGAGTGGGTGATAAACAGAAGTGGGGCCGTGTTCGATATACTTTCCCTCTCATTGTTTCACTCCTGGTTTTGGCTACAAATACTGAGGTAAACACTCACCCGATACACAATGTGTGCAAGTGACTTAAAGGTTCACAATGACGCCTCACACTAGTTAGTAAACAACTTTTTTTTTTAAACTAAAAGTTGTAAATAACAGCAAAAATAAAATAAATCAATTTGTTGTTACCTTTTATTATTTATGTAAATCTTAAATGAATAGAAATGACGAGTCCAACGGAAAGATAACGACCTCCCCTTCATTGCCAGAATGGATTCATGAGACAAATCTCATCTACAAACACTTGACTGTTTCATTCTAAGAACAAGAAATCTCTTGAATTTTGAATAAATGAAGGTTCAATAAAATTTTTACATATAATATTGTGCACATTTTTGGTTACAATAAAGATTTGTTTTACTCATCTTGCCTGTATGTAATTTCATGTGCGTTTTGTGCAAAATCCATATGTGATGGTTAAAAATAGAAGTGTTTTTTTAAATCAGGGCATAAGAAAATAAAAGAAATAGGCATTGGATATGAAATAATTTTCATAAACCCAAATATTGCACACCTGTGTAACCTGAGCTATTTCCTTTAAGCACCCAATCTCGATACCCATTAAACAAGGATAACGTTTATACCATAGATAACCACTTATTCATGTGTATGTTTCATATATATGCATTTATCAAGTTTTAATCAGAATTCTCTCCACCTCCCCTTTTTCTCTCCCTCCATACTCTAATGTTCCCTCTTCCCTTTCCCTTCTGTCCTATTCATAACCCATCCCCAGTCCAACCATGTTGTTTTTTAATTAAAAAAAGAATGTTCATATTTTTTGTTGTGGTTATGTTAAAATGTTAATATATAACAAGTCCATGGAAATATTCACATGCATTATTTACTTACACTGTATCTGTACTGACAAATGACCACTACAGAGGTGGAAACTGGCAGCACAGGACCTTATGCAAGAAGGTAACTTGGGACCCCTATGCCTTCCTTCAATGAGAAAACTAAACAATGAAAAATATGAATATATACATTCCATCTATTTATGCAAATATTCTTCACACATAGAAATGTACTGTACAGAGCCACTCACAAACCATGCATATCATATATACCGCTCACATAAAGGACAAATGGCACACATACCACTTATACATACACACACAATACACTGACATATCTGCCTAAATTACACATCCTTTTGACACGTCACACTGCTGTCCAATTTTTTTTGGACAGCACACTTACCCATTGAGTTTCATTGATCCATACGCACATCAGTTATACAAAATGGGTCTATGTTTCTGTGTTAGGAGCCTCAGAACCTGTCCTATTCTCATCTCATTGTGGATCATATTCAGCCTAAAGAGTCCATGAGACACTGAAACTAGGAAAGCAGACTAAAGCGGGCTTTACATGCTGTAATATCGCTAGCGATGTCGCGAGCGATAGCACCCGCCCATGTCGGTGGCACGTCATGGGGTGATCGCTGCCATAGCGAACAATATCACTACGGCAGCATCACACGCAATTACCTCTTCACCGATGTCACTGTGCCCGCGGAACAATCTCTCCTTTAAGGGGGAGGTTCGTTCGGCGTCACAGGGGCGTCACTAAGCGGCCACCCAATAGAAGCGGAGGGGCAGAGATGAGCAGGCGGAACATCCCGCCCACCTCCTTCCTTCCTCATTGCGGGCGGCTGCAGGTACGGTGATGTTCCTCATTCCTGCAGTGTCACACATAGCGATGTGTGCTGCCGCAGGAACGACGAACAACCTGCGTCCTGCAACAGCAATTATAATTGGGATTAGAAAGACGTGTCAACGATCAACGATTAGGTGAATAATTTTGATCGTTAACGGTCGTTTGTGCGTTTCACACGCAACAACGTCACTAACAAGGCCTGATGTGCGTCACGAATTCCGTGACCCCCATGACATCTCGTTAGCGGTCGTTGCATGTAAAGCGGCCTTTAGACTTGTCATTGACAGACTGAAACAGGTTTTGCTCAAGAATATCCCTGATTTTGGCACCATCTTTCTTCCACTCAACGTCGACCATTTTCCCCATCCCTGCTGCCAAAAAATAACCCCACAGCATGAAGCTGCCACCCCCATGTTTCACTGTGGAGATGGTGTTCTTGGGGTAATAAGTTGTATTGGTTTGGTGCCAGACATAGCATTTACCTTGCTAGACAAAAAGTTTGTTCTCATCTGACCACAGCACCTTGCTCAATACATTTGGAGAGTCTCACATATGTCTTTTGTCAAAATCAAAACGAGGCTTCCAAATTTTGTCTGTAAGTAAAGGCTCTTTTTCTGACCACACGTTCATAAAGACCAGCTCTTTGGACTGTATGGCTTATTGAAGTAGCATGGGTAGATACTAAAGTCTCTGCACCTCCATCAGCGTTACCTTTAGTCACTGTGCTGCCACTCTTTCTTGGGATAGATTGAAAGTCTATACTTACACTGCTGTATTCTGGGGGGGCAGCCAGAACAACGCTCGTGCGCATGCATCACATCAGATAAGGACGCAATCAAATTGGCCGACGCTGACATTTAAAATCCCTCCATATGCTATGGAACACTCCTGACGAAGTTACACCAAAACACGTGTTGGGGTGGGTGCTGCACATACAAGGTGGGCCATTATCAGGTAGCATAGTTTATTCGATATTACTTTGATGTGGTGACTTCCTCTGTTTAGGTCACAGTTCTTTGACATATTAACACCACTATTTATCTGCTGTTATGAACTAGTTGCTTTATACTGGGGCCTTCACGCAGGACTTTTAAGGGAGTCTATTTAGTGACACATACCAGCAGTGGCGTAACTAGAGTTTGATGGACCCTGGTGCAAAATTTGGACCGGGGCCCCCCCTCCACGTACACCGACACTTAGGGTACGGGATAATGACACTGACACTCGGGGTACAGGATAATGATGCTGACACTTGGCTCTTACCCTCAGCACCCAGGTTTCCCATGATCTGAAATCCCTCTATCAGCACACAGCTTTCCCATGTTCTGATACCCATTTTGTCCTCAGCACCGAGCTTTCCCATGCTCTGCTATACATCATTCCCTCAGCACTCAGATTTCCCATATCAGAGCTGCTGAGGGAAAGAGCCTTTTTCCCTCTGCACAAAACATTCCCATCCCATGCTTGTATCTTTGTCCCCCCTTGTATATAGTTCTCCAAATGCTATAATAGCCCCCACATAGCCTTCCATATATTTATAGTATAAAGGGTTCCACATAACCCGTCATATATTAGAATGCACCTAAATAGTCCTCCATGTATTATAATACATTTCCCATAGTCCTCCATGTAGTATAATTCACCCCATAGTTCTCCATATATTATACTGCACCACAGTCCTCCAAGTTTTATAACGTACCCCATAGTCCTCCATGTATAAAGTAGCCTCCATAGTCCTCCATATATTATAATGTAGCCCCATAGTCCTATATGTATTACAATGCAGCCCCATAAACCTTCATATTGTATTATGCAGCCCCATACTCTTTCATGTATAATGCACCCATATAGTCCATGTATAAGGTGTCCTTCATGTTTATTATGCAGTCCCATAGGCCTCCATGTATAATGCAGCCCCATAGACCTCCATGTATCATGCAGCCAGCCCCCCCAGGACCTCCATGTGTCATGCAGCAAGACCCCCAGTGTCTCCATGTGTCATGCAGCCATCCCCTTCCCAGGCCTCCATGTATCATGCAGCCAGCCTCCTCCCACCAAGGCCTCCATGAGTCATGCAGCCACCCCCCCCAAGGTCTCCATGTATCATGCAGCCCCGCCCCAGGCCTCCAAGTGTCATGCAGACAGCCCCCCCAGGGCCTCCATGTATCATGCAGCCAGCCCCCCCAGGGCCTCCATGTATCATGCAGCCAGCCCCCCTAGGGCCTCCATGTGTCCTGCAGCCAGCCCCCCCAGGGCCTCCATGTGTTATACAGCCTGGCCCTCCAGAGCCTCCATGTGTCCTGCAGCCAGCCCCCCCAGGACCTCCATGTGTCCTGCAGCCAGCCCCCCCAGGGCCTCCATGTATCCTGCAGCCAGCCCCCCCAGGGCCTCCATGTGTCCTGCAGCCAGCCCCCCCAGGGCCTCCATGTGTCCTGCAGCCAGCCCCCCAGGGCCTCCATGTGTCACTTAGCTAGCCCCCCCAGGGCCTCCATGTGTCCTGCAGCCAGCCCCCCCAGGGCCTCCATGTGTTATTCAGCCAGGCCCCCCAGGGCCTCCATGTGTCCTGCAGCCAGCCCCCCCAGGGCCTCCATGTGTCCTGCATCCAGCCCTCCCAGGGCCGCCATGTGTCATGCAGCCAGCCCCCCCAGGGCCTCCATGTGTCCTGCAGCCAGCCCACCCAGGGCCTCCATGTTTCTTGCAGCCAGCCCACCCAAGGCTTCTATGTGTCCTGCAGCTAGCCCCCCCAGGGCCTCCATGTGTCATGCAGCCAGCCCCTTCAGGGCCTCTATGTGTCATGCAGCCACCCCCCCAGGGCCTCCATGTGTCATGCAGCCAGCCCACCAGGGCCTCCATGTGTTATGTAGCCAGCCCCCCCTCAGGGCCTCCATGGGTCATGCAGACAGCCCCCCCCAGGGCCTCCATGTGTCCTGCAACCAGCCCCCCAGCACCTCCATGTGTCATGCAGCCAGCCCCCCCCCTCCTCAGGGCCTCCATGTGTCATGCAGCCAGCCCCCCCAGGGCCTCCATGTGTCCTGCAGTCACCCCCCCAGGGACTCCATGTGTCATGTAGCCATCCCCCCTCCAGGGCCTCCATGTGTCATGCAGCCAGCCCCCCCAGGGCCTCCATGTGTCATGCAGCCAGCCCCCCCAGGGCCTCCATGTGTCATGCAGCCAGCCCAACAGGGCCTCCATGTGTCATGCAGCCAGGGCCCTCCCAAGGACTCCATGTGTCCTGCAGCCAGGCCACCCCCCAAGGACTCCATGTGTCCTGCAGCCAGCCTCACCGTGTACTCACTGATTTATAAAAAAAAAATAAAAAAACAAGTACTCAGCTCTCTTCTCCTTCCGCCGCAGCTTTGTCCTCACCTCTACTTGTTTCACCGCTGCTCATCCTCACTTCTGTCCTCGTTCCCCCATGGCTCCAGTCGGTGTCCTCCTGCGCTCTGTGCTCTGTTCTCTCACCACACACAGCAGTCGCTCAGGAGTGACGTCATCACGCAGGCACGGGGAAAGACTGATGATGCATAGAGCGGCGCCGGCTGCTCTATGCAATATCAAAGCAAGCAGTGTGCAGTGATGGGAGCACGGTGACGGGGGCGCAGTGACGCCACCGCTGAAACCAGGCAGGGGGGCCCGGTGTCAGTGGCGGCGACCGGGTCATATAGCGGCCGCTATAGCGGCCGCTGCGCCGCGTGGTCTGTGGCAGAACAGCGCACAGAAAGGAGCTGGCTGCTGATCTGCCAGGCGGTTACAGGCCCCTAACCTTCCAGGCCCAGTCGCAATGGTGACCGCTGCAACTGCGGCAGTTACGCCCCTGCATACCAGTGTTATTATTTTCTGACTATCATTCATCAACCACTTCATTCTGGTTGCTTAATTTGCAGCCTCATGGTGTGATTATTTTTGTGTATTGCATCATTGCACAGTCAATACTTAGTTTATACCATTACCTTTATAATGTTGCATTTATCTACATTTGCTTATTCAATTGATTGCTTTGACATTCTATTGTATTTTGCACATTGCACTTTGGCACTTTTTGTTTCATCCTAGCTACTTTCTTCTACTTGCACATCTGAAGATATTCTTAACTCATTCATTAATTATTACTTTTGTTTTACATCTTATACCCAGCTTGCATTCTTACTGTATACATGTGCATCAGCCCCATTTTTTTCTTCCTGTATGTGAGTTCACTTTTGTCTTTTACTTTTTTTTACACTATTACTAATAAAATTCTGTTTTTACCTAATTTTCATGACCTTTTTCGTAGGTTGTTTTTTGTGATTTTCAAGATCTGAAGTGAAATCTGTTCTGTATGGGAAGTGCAGTCCAACAGGAGTTTTCCAAGTAGCTCATGTACTATGCCCTTGTGACGCTCCTGGACTATCAGGTCGTCACAGGGTATTGCACAATCTGCCCTCCCGTGCAATATCCACCTCCTTCTTGGTTATGGGTCCCCAACTATATGGTGTTGCCTACAACAGCTAATAAAATCCTAGGTACACTCTGCATCACACCCACCAGACACACCAGTGGATGGCCTGAGTGGAATAGGGTCACCCACTTAGGGGGTTGGTTGTAAAACAGTGAAGTGTTAAAAGTGAAGGAGAGAGGAGGTCAGGAGCTGGGCTCCTTGAAAGCAACTATGTAGCAGACAGTGGTCTGGGCCTAGCTGGAGCTGGACAGGGGATCGTGACCAGGGGCACAAAACTGTTGAGGAGGACAGCCGGCGGCCTTGTACCATCACCGGGCTGGGACCAGGGCACAACGGGGTACGTGGACCCTAGGTCAGGGAGTTGCTTCAGGCAACCTGTCAATTACCCGACGAGATCGGAGCCTTCAAGATCAGCTCTCCACCTGCTCCAAAATTGGGGTACTAGCGCAACGAGGGGGATAGAAATTCCCACTAAAACGGTCCAGAAAATCCCAAGCGTGAACCCTGAGAGCAAGCTCCCAAGAGTTAGCCACACTGGGGTGCGGGACCCGACTAGTTCTATACTACCGGAACCAACAGAAATGTGAACTTAGTGCCAGGAGGAAGGTCACGGATCACCAGGCAGCACCATTGGGGATGGGACCCAAACTGGCTCCCGTCAGCGGCAGCGGTGTCCAGAACTTTGGTTTATCCAGTTGTCTGTGTCAGCTTTATGGACTAAGTGAGTATGCAAGTGATCCCCTTCATTCCCCACGGCACTCCCCGAACACCATCACCGAGTCCCGGGGCATCCCCCCTACCCGTGGTGGGTTCTAACACCTGGCTACCCCACTCCATTGCCCCGGGTACTCCCAACTGCAGCGGTGGTACTCAACATTACCATATACCACGGGTGACGTCACGAACTCTAACCACAATCCCCTGTAAATACACCCTTCATTTGAGTGCCCGCACGACCCCCAGGTCCGGACTCTTCTTGAGCCACCGTGGATCCGGATCTGAGCAGCCCGGCTGCTGACATGGGGGTGGCACAGCCTGCTTAAGGCAGAGGTGAGCTAAGTTCAAACTTAAAAACATCAGCAGCCGCTGTAACTGGCATCATTCAGTGGGAGAGAAGATAATCTGTATAGGCCCTTGGTTGAAGTATGCAAATAGTGATGGGCCCCAGAACATGCGGTACTGTACAACAAGCAGTAAACAGCATTATTGTGTGATGCTGTTGTAAGAAGTTGGACATGTGCACTTTCTCCTTTGAAGACACAAGTACTGTTATAATGTGTAATATGTACTGTGACATGTGTTATTAGTGACAGATTGTGTTTTGACCAACACTAGAAAGAGTTAGGGCGGCTTTGCACGTTGCAACATCGCACGTGCGATGTTGGTGGGGTCAAATCGAAAGTGACGCACATCCGGCGTCACTTTCGACATCGTAGTGTGTAAAGCCTAGATGATACGATTAACAAGCGCAAAAGCGTCGTTATCGTATCATCGGTGCAGGCTCCGACTTTTTCATAATTACGCTCCTGCAACAGGTACGATGTTGTTTCTCGTTCCTGCGGCAGCACACATCGCTGTGTATGAAGCCGCAGGAGCAAGGAACATCTCCTTACCTGCCGCCGGCGTCTATACGAAAGGAAGGAGGTGGGCGGGATGTTTACATCCTGCTCATCTCCGCCCCTCCGCTCCTATTGGCCGCCTGCCGTGTGACGTCACTATGACGCCACATGACCCGCCCCCTTAGGAAGGAGGCGGGTCACCGGCCAGAGCGACGGTCGCAGGGCAGGTGAGTGCATGTGAAGCTGGCGTAGTGATAATGTTTGCTACGCCAGCTATCACAAGATATCGTACCGGCGACGGGGGCGGGGACTATCGCGCGACATCGCATCATCGGCTTGCGATGTCGCAATGTGCAAAGCCTGCCTTAGAGTTAATGTTTGGGTCTAACCCAGAGTAGGAGAGGCTAAAGTGAAGAGAAAGGAAGCTGGATAGGGCTCAGTGCAGTGGAACTGAGGCCTGACTAGTGAACAGAGCCACATGACATCAGTGATCCTGACATGAGTGGAGACCAAGACAGTGGAAAGCATAATCCTGTTTAAAGAGAAAAGAAAACAGACTGAAGGGCAGTGTTAAACAGGATATAGATCCTGAGACAGGACACCTAGAAGTATGGCCTTCAGTTTATAAGGGTAAGTTCACACAGTGCGTTTTTCGCGGCGTTTTTGCGCGTTTTAGGGTGCGTTTTTGCCCAGAAAACTGCATGACTTTGCTTCCCCCAGCAAAGTCTATGAGTTTTCATTTTTGCTGTCTACACACAGCGTTTTTTTTCAGCTGCGTTTTTGTGGTGACCACAAAAATGCAGCATGTCAATTATTCCCGCGTTTTTCACCACGTTTTTCATCCATTGAGTGCAATGAGATGTTGAAAGACGCAAAGAGAAACGCAAATTGTTATTATAGCTGCGTTTTGGTGCGTTTTTTTGCATTCTAAGACCAAAAACGCAGCTATAAACGCAGGAGGTGGGTAGTAAAGTGACGTGTACAGAAAGAGGATTCCTTCTGTCAGTAAATACAGAAGCGTGAATCCTCCTGGTACCGTCACCGCCGCTTCCACCTCCAGTCCTGTGCATGTCAGCTCCCATGCGGCGCCATGTCTGGGCGGGAGATGGAAGTGGCTACTAAATCAAAAGTGAATAGTAGAAAAAAAAAATGTCATACTCACCTATCTGCAGACTCCCGGTGCCATGCTCGCTCCCAGCTCCTCCTCCCGGTACCGCCACTCCGGCTGTGTGCAGTCTCCCGGGTACGTATGCCTGCAGGACCTGGCGATGGATCAACTGATGCAGTCACCTGACCCGTCAGCTGATCTTAAGTCTCGCGATGTGACGCTGACGCCTGCGCCCGGCCGGCTTAACCTGTCAGCGGATGCCATCAGGAGACTTCATCCCTGATTACCGGCAGCTCCTGCAGCGATCGGACGGGATCAGACTCCTCCAATCGCTCCAGAAGCTGCCGGTAATCAGCACATAAGTGAGGGGGTTTTTTTGTTTTTTTTTGCACTGATGCATCATCTGATTGTATATAAGCTGTTTATACAATCAGCTGATGTGTGATGTGATTCACATCCTTGATCCTGACACATCATCTGATCGCTTTGACTTCCAGCAAACCAATCAGATGATATTGGATCCGGATTGGATGGCGCGGGACCCTTGACCCAGGATTATTGCGGAGGGGGGTGCTTTATTTCAATAAAGATGGAGTCACTAATTGTGTTGTGTTTTATTTCTAATAAAAATATTTTTCTGTGTGTTGTGTTTTTTTTATCTTTACTAGAAATTCATGGTGGCCATGTCTAATATTGGCGTGACACCATGAATTTCGGGTTTAGGGCCAGCTGACAATATACAGCGAGCCCTAACCCCATTATTACCCAGCGAGCCACCGTCACCAGGGCAGCTGGAAGAGTTGGATACAGCGCTAGAAGATGGCGCTTCTATGAAAGCCCCATTTTCTGGGGTGGCTGTGGACTGCAATTCGCAGTGGAGGTGCCCAGAAAGCATGGGCACCCTGCACTGTGGATTCCAATCTCCAGCTGCCTAGTTGTACCCGGCTGGACACAAAAATTAGGCGAAGCCCACGTCATTTTTTTTTTAAATTATTTCATGAAATTCATGAAATAATTAAAAAAGGGCTTCCCTATATTTTTTATTCCCAGCCGGGTACAAATAGGCAGCTGGGGGTTGGGGGCAGCCCGTAGCTGCCTGCTGTACCTGGCTAGCATACAAAAACATGGCGAAGCCCACGTCATTTTTTTGTTTGGGGGGGGCAAAGAAATCCTGCATACAGTCCTGGAAGGAGGATGCTGAGCCTTCTAGTTCGACAGCTGCTGTCTGCTCTCCTGCATACACTATTGGATGGAGGATGCTGAGCCTTGTAGTTCTGCAGTTGCTGTCTGCTCTCCTGCATACACTAGTGGATGGAGCATGCTGAGCCTTGTATTTCTGCTCCCCCTGACTCATCCTCCAGCATACAGTCCTGGATGGAGCATGCTGAGCCCTGTAGTTCTGCAGCTGTCTGCTCTCCTGCATACACTAGTGGAGAATGAAGAAGGAAATGACATCAGACCTTTTTTTTTTTTCTCAACAATCTTTAATGGCAATGTTCACTAATAAAAAAACGCAGAAAAACGCAGTGAGAAAAAACGCAGCAAAACCCAGCCAAAAACGCAGCAAAACGCGGTAAAAACGCATGCGTTTTTTCATGCATTTTTAAAGACGCTGCATTTCTGTGCGTTTTTAGCGCTGAAAAACGCACAAAAACGCAGCGTCAAAAAAACGCAGTGTGTGCACATAGCCTAACTCAGAGAGGTAACAAGTCAGGATGGAACAGAGAAGGGGAGATCAAGAGAATGTCCCTTGCGGGAGTTCCAAGGCATCAGAAGGAGAGAAGCTATGGACTTCCATATTGGCAAACTAGTTCATTTAAGAGAGAAGAATATGTGAAAATGTGAGAATAGGACTCTCACTAGCTGGACTGTAGTACTGAGCTGGGTTGTGATAAAGACAGGCTAACAATTGGTAAAAGAATTCAGATGAGTTAAAAGAAAGGAGAGATAGGTAAAACTCTTAAAAATGGCTACTGGCCCAGCTGGTTCCAATTCAGACTAGAGCTTTGGACCCTGCAGTACCTAGTGGTGCCTGAGTATTCTAGGTTGGCCCTAACCCCAGACTAAACTATGGCAACTTGGAATGGCTGTTGAGTGCTTCATGTACCTCCTAATGACCTGGAGGCTAGAACAGATTGCAATTTACCTATGGAAAGGAAGGAGTGATAAGATAAGAAGAGATCCTGGAGGGAGTAAAAACAACATAAAAAAGATAAAGGTAAAAAGTAATGTACAGTATGCCACCTACTTCCAAAATGCAAACAGAAGTTAGGTGCAGGTTGATGAGCAAAAACAGCAGACAGATTAACCCAAGCTGGTCTTTCTCTGACTGGTGTGACGCCCTGGGCAAGCCAGGGGTCACAGGTCATAACACCACCACACCCTACACCCCAGATAGGAACACCAAGGCTAACCTAAAATCCTTGTTGCCTTCCTCCAGGGGCTGATGTCCACACCAGGGGGTGGGCCAGGCGGTTGGCTCCGCCCACCGAGGAGTTCACAGCCCTGTAGGCGGGAGAACCAGGCAGATAAGAAAAGTTAGTGAAAGTAGAAGGAAGGGAAGTGGTAGAGGAGCTGAGGAGAGGAGTTAAAGGTGGGAAAGAAAGGACAGTTGAGAAAGCCTGAAGCTGGTCCGGGTGTGTGCCCCGGACTGAGAGACAGCAAGGTCAGCAGACGGCGGTGACCGTCTGCAGGGGTGGCTGCTTGGAGGTTGCCGAAAGGACCGCGGACGGGTGGTGGCCCGGCGGTACCGGAGCGGTATACGAAGAACAGTCAGCACCATTGGCAGGGGCCTTTCGGATCCCGGCAAGGCTAGGAGTCGCCGTGAATTTGCCAAATCCGTTAGTGAAGGGGACCTCTGGGTCTCCCAACAAGCAAGTCCCGATTGAAGGCAACAGTCCAACCATTACAGAGAGACACCGCCACCGCCAGGGCACCAGTTTCTCAGGGCCAGCGCCTGCGGGCAAAGTAGGGCTCCTTCGGCCCATATCCAAGCCGGGGAGCGGGTTACCGGTGGGAACCCATCGCTACCAACATCAACTTAGGTGCAGGAAAAGGGACCGTCACCGCCAACTACTGGGGAATAGCAATTGCAGCCGTCCGTGGGAACCGTCTTTCCAGCCGTGTGTTTTACCGAGAACTGTGTCATCGTCTCAGGCTGAGTGAGTACCACAGTGCCGTGCGGCACAGCGCTGCCCCCGCGTCCCTGCACCCCGCCAAGCCCTGCATCACCCACCTCATCACTGGGCCCCGGGACAACTACCCCCCTACCCACGGAGGGGAGGACTAACATCTAGCTGCTCCATACCATCAGTCCCCGGGATCCCCATTCAGAGCAGCGGTGGTGTCAACAAATCACCACAACCGTGGGTGGCGTCACGGACAATAAACTATCCCAAAAACCAATCCCCTTTCACTCACGGGCGAGGAGCGCCGCTCGAGTCCCCGGGATCCGGCCCATCGCTCGAGCCACCGAGCAGCGGCAGGCCGCAGCAGCCGCAGTGCCAGCCGGACCCGAGCAGAGGGAGAGCGCGGCGTCCCCTCCTCCGCCCGCGACAACTTGGCGTCACAAACAGGATCTTACCGCTCTGCCGTTGGCTAGAGGGCTAGAGGTGCGCCTTGTGACCGCCGGAGATATCCGGCCGGAAAATTTCAGAAGTCGCCATCTTTGGCGCGAAAAGTTCCCGCTCGAGCGTCTTCTCGAGTAGTAGAGGCGCGAAGGCCAAAACTCCGCCCCGATAGGGGAGGGGCCGAAAAGAGGCTAAGGGAGACGGAATGGCGGCTAGCTGAATGTGAGCGCGGCTATAAAAGCAGGGACGCCAGGACCCTGCAGCCATCTTGTTCCTGGGAGAGGCCGCCAGCAACATGTTCATGCCGTCCCGCAGCACTGTAGCCCCCGCGCCTGGAACCGCGGCGTGGGTGGAGATCCGGACCGCGCAGCTCTACCAAAGGCTGCAGGTCAAGATGCAGCTCCTCATGGAGGAGTGGGAGACCGACATGGTGGACGTCATAGCGACCGTGCGGAGACGCGAGGAGAAAGCGGAGGAAGGGAGGGTGAGTGACCCACGCCCTGATGCCCTTGAAGGGCCGGTCATCGCGGCTGCGGGACCCGGTCCAAACCCTCTCCCCCTGCTGCCTCCTTTGCCACCCGTCTCGGAAGCCGTGACCCCGCCACTAGGCCCGCTACCACCGCAACCGGTAGCAATACCCAGCATGCCCGCCCAGGCGGGCCGACCTGTAGCCGGAGCCCGTAGTCAACCGGAGGTGCTGCCCTGGAAAGCCCCGAAAATCGAACCTGAGGCGTCCCCCGAGAAAGTCCCCGAGCCGGAGCCGATGACCCGCTCTGTGCCGAAGGCCCAACCACGGAAAGCCCCTGTGCCCATCCCCCACACCTCGGCTGAGGTTGCGCCGGGTTGCCGATGCAAAGCAGCGTCTAAGGCCAAGTCACCGCGGGACCTGACGCCCAGAGTACCAGCAGTGTGCAATGTCCAACAGGTCTCGCGGGGCCCGACCCGTGCGCCGGAGCTCGCAGAAGCGCCGTACTGGGACAGGGAGCCAGTACCGTTGGGCCTGGAGATTGAAGAGAGGGAAAGAAAGAAGGCGGAGTTGGTGGCCCGTGCAATTCGGGAAAAAGAGAACCTCCGTCAGGCAACTTTCCGTGTCCGGGGCCCACTGTACGAAGGGCAGGTGAGGCGGTTTGATGTCCGCCGGGGCTATGGATTTATATATGAACCGGGCCTGGAGGCCGAAGTGTTTATAGCCCGGCGGGATGTGAATGCTCACCTGCCAGAGGAGCATCCCGGTCGTAACCTGATGCCAGGCGACATAGTGCAGTACACCCGGCACTGTGGGGAGAGGGGGTGGTTCGCGCTGGATGCTAAGTTAAGGGGCAGCCAGGAGTCCCGTGTGAGCGCCGCGCCCCCTCCCTCAGGTGATGTCGAGGACTCAGAGTGATGGCAGCGGAGCACCGTTGCACCGTCCCCGTTGGGACCACCAGTCAGTATGTTTACAAGTTTTAAGAGTTTTTGCGAAAGATGAAAAATGAGAAAATGATTACCGTGAAAGTAACCTGATTGTCTACCGTGATTGGAAACCGGCCGTTGCCGGCACCGTTGTCCCCGTGGGGACCCCTTAGCTGCATAGGAACTCCTATGGACAAGCCCGAGAACTTGCAGGGCAACCACAAACGTTAAGTGGCTTGTAAATAAAAATCTGTTGTTGCAGCTACCGTTACCGCCTCCGGAGAGGCAGGTTGGAGGGAGGGACCGCAGTGGAGCAGGCTGGGGCCCAGCCACCACAGGAACCGGTGGCTACCCTCTGGAGGGGAAGGACAGATCCCGCTCGGGTAACTTGTGCTGGACTGGGGTCAAGGGGTGCTGCCTGGGTTTTAGGGGCAGCATCAGGGCCAGGTTACTTGGGTGGGAGAGAGCGGCAGTAACAACCGTTTAAAACCGTTAGCAACGTTTAAGTACCGAACCTCCCGATGTGGGATGATGTTATAACTTGTATTATGTTACCTTTTACCTTTTTCAGAAAATAAAACCGGTGTTGGACGGGCAGCCCGCGGACGGTCTGCATTTTGCTAAGGGGGAATTTGACGCCCTGGGCAAGCCAGGGGTCACAGGTCATAACACCACACCCTACACCCAAGATAGGAACACCAAGGCTAACCTAAAATCCTTGTTGCCTTCCTCCAGGGGCTGATGTCCACACCAGGGGGTGGGCCAGGCGGTTGGCTCCTCCCACCGAGGAGTTCACAGCCCTGGAGGCGGGAGAACCAGGCAGATAAGAAACGTTGGTGAAAGTAGAAGGAAGGGAAGTGGTAGAGGAGCTGAGGAGAGGAGTTAAAGGTGGAAAAGAAAGGACAGTTGAGAAAGCCTGAAGCTGGTCCGGGTGTGTGCCCCGGACTGAGAGACAGCAAGGTCAGCAGATGGCGGTGACCGTCTGCAGGGGTGGCTGCTTGGAGGTTGCCGAAAGGACCGCGGACGGGTGGTGGCCCGGCGATACCGGAGCGGTATACGAACAACAGTCAGCACCATTGGCAGGGGCCTTTCGGATCCCAGCAAGGCTAGGAGTCGCCGTGAATTTGCCAAATCCGTTAGTGAAGGGGACCTCTGGGTCTCCCAACAAGCAAGTCCCGATTGAAGGCAACAGTCCAACCGTTACAGAGAGACACCGCCACCGCCAGGGCACCAGTTTCTCAGGGCCAGCGCCTGCGGGCAAAGTAGGGCTCCTCTGGCCCATATCCAAGCCGGGGAGCGGGTTACCGGTGGGAACCCATCGCTACCAACATCAACTTAGGTGCAGGAAAAGGGACCGTCACCGCCAACTACTGGGGAATAGCAATTGCAGCCATCCGTGGGAATCGTCTTTCCAGCCGTGTGTTTTACCGAGAACTGTGTCATCGTCTCAGGCTGAATGAGTACCACAGTGCAATGAGTACACCCCGCGTCCCTGCACCCCGCCAAGCCCTGCATCACCCACCTCATCACTGGGGCCCGGGACAACTACCCCCCTACCCACGGAGGGGAGGACTAACATCTAGCTGCTCCATACCATCAGTCCCCGGGATCCCCATACAGAGCAGCGGTGGTGTCAACAAATCACCACAACCGTGGGTGGCGTCACGGACAATAAACTATCCCAAAAACCAATCCCCTTTCACTCACGGGCAAGGAGCGCCGCTCGAGTCCCCGGGATCCGGCCCATCGCTTGAGCCACCGAGCAGCGGCAGGCCGCAGCAGCCGCAGTGCCAGCCGGACCCGATCAGAGGGAGAGCGCGGCGTCCCCTCCTCCGCCCGCGACACTGGCATAAACAAAAGCAGTATGGCTGGACATCCAAATGAGAATCTCATCAGCAGGAAACACCAGCAGGGGGAAGGTATATATATCTGCACCCAAAAGATGAGTGACAGACAAATGGATAAGTAAAAAGATGTGTAAACCTAAAATACAAGAGCAAAGATAGCAGATAATAAACACCCAGAGAAAAAGGTGTATCTTGTGTAGCTCGGGCAACATGAGGTTCGAAATCCTAACGCATTAGAATCCCCCCTTTATCCACTGAGATTCCCAACCATTGACAGAACTCTTTTCCTAGGTGATCTGTATGGAAATCTTCTGCATCAACCCAGGAATTTTCTTCTGAACAGAAACCTTTTCATTTAACAAAGTATTGTAGTCAACAACTGATCCATTTTGGACCCAAAACTCATTCCACCTCATATTCCTTGTCCTCCTTCAAGTCTACCTCATTGATGTCTTGGGAACATTTTTTTGAGGAAAGCCAAACAAGATCTCCTATATAAGAGACAGTAGCTCTCCTATACCTGTGGTTCATAGTTCCCTGGGTCCAATCACATGTTAACAAGAGATCAGTTAGAAGTGAAGACAGCATAAACAGTTTGCTAGGTACTGTCTCCAGATCACTCACCACCACGCCATCGCTAAAACTTTTGACTGGATTTTCTTCCCTTAGTTCCGGAACAAAACTATTTGCTAAAGAACCAGCCTTAATAATGCTAGTACTAGGGAGATATGTCACAGAGAAAAGTGGCCATCGCAAAGCCCTGATTCCAAACCTATTGAAATGTATGGTCAAAGCTGAAAAGGTAGGTGTGAGCAAGGTGAGCTACAAACATGTCTGTTACACCAGTTGTGTCAGGAGGAATGGGCCCAAATTCCTATTAACCATTCTGAGAAGCTTGTGGAAGAATATCCAAAATGTTTGACTCACATTATAGTTTAAGGGCAATGGTAACAAATACTAATGAAATGTATGTAAAGTTTTGCCTTATAAAAATGCCTTAAAACATTCTCTGGCATTTTGCAAATATTCTGGCATTTGGCAAATATAAATAATTTTAGTAATCCTAATTGATCTAAAATGGTGAAAGGTTTACTTTTGTTTCATGTCATATAGTGAGTAGTGATGGGCGGACCCGGACTGTAAAAGTTTCAAACTTATCCGAGTGGCAGACCAGGACCCAGGTGTTTATCCAGATCCGGCAACTCAAGGAATACAAACAAATAAAGTAAAAATAAAGAAAATAAGAATGAAGTAAGCACTTCAAACTTACCAAGGCTCTGTTGCCGATGTACACTGCTCATGCAGTCACCCATTCTATTCCAGGGCTGCTCATTACCTGCATTGCATATGCACTGCTTTCCCTGCATTCCTCGCCCACTGGCTGTCTTAGCATATGTGATTGGTTGCAGTCAGATGCACCCCCAGCTTGTGTGATAGCGTCCACCTGCAACCAATCAAAGGCGCTGTCTGCGGGTCTATATTGTACAGTAAAAATAAATAAAAAAACAAAATATTTGGCATAGGTTCCCCCATATTATGATGCCCAGCACAGATAAAGCAAAGAGGCTGCAGCACCCAACTGTGGCTGTGTTTCAAAATAGGAAGAACCGCAAGTGACTTTTTTTAAAAAAAAGAAATATTTAAATAAATAATTTTAAAAAACAGCATGTGATCTCCCCAAATTTTGATACCCATCCAAGATAAAGCCTGACAGCTGGGGGCTGGCATTCTCAGGCTTGGGAGACCCATACTTATTGGGCCGTCCCCCAGCCTAAAACTATCAGCCTGCAGATGCCCAGAATTGTTGCATCCATTAGATGCAACAGTTCTGGAACTTTATCCGGTTCTTCTCGATTGCCTTGATGTGGTGACAATTGGGGTAATAACAGCTCACACATGTCACTAAGCCTTATATTAGTAATGGGGAGGGTCCATGAAATCCCCCCATTACTAATCTGTAAGTGAAAGTAAATAAACACAAACACCGAAAAAATCCTTTATTTGAAATAAAATACAAAAAAACACCCTCTTTCCCCACTTTATTAACACCAACAACACCCCTGTAGGTTCCAAGAGCTCATAGCCACCGAGTCTCCTGGTAGCTGTGAGTCCTGGAAACCTTAACCCCTTCACGACCATGGACGGATATATCCGTCATGGATCGTGTCCCGGTAAGCCCCGCCCCCTGCCGCGGGCAGGCGGCGTGGATCGGCACACATATCAGCTGTTTTCAACAGCTGACATGTGTGCCTACATGTTCCGAGTGGAATCGCATTCCACCCGGAACATTAACCCCTTAGATCTCGCTGCCAAAGTCTGGCAGCGAGATCTATATGCGCGCGGCCATCTTTTTTTCTTACCGCCGCCCCCTCCGGACGTCACGTGAGTGATCACGTGACGTTCGGTGGTTGCCATCGTAGCACAGGGTCATGTGATGACGCCTGGTGCTACGAAGTTTCACTTTCATTCTTCCTCGGCACGGAGCAGAGGAAGAAAGAAAGTGACTATTTCTGCTGTTTACAGCGGTATAGCTGTAATCAGCAGATAGCAATCAGCAATCGGATTGCTGATCGCTATAGCCCCCTAGGGGGTCTAGTAAAATAAAATAAAAAAAGTAAAAAAAAAGTTTTAAAAAATTAAAAAAAAAAACAAAAAACCTAAAAGTTCAAATCACCCCCCTTTCCCCCCATTGAAAATTAAAGGGTTAAAAAATAAATAAATATACACATATTTGGTATCGCCGCGTTCAGAAATGCCCGATCTATCAAAATATAAAATCAATTAATCTGATTGGTAAACGGCGTAGTGGCAAAAAAATTCCAAACGCCAAAATTACGTTTTTTGGTCGCCGCAAGTTTTACGCAAAATGTAATAACAGGCGATCAAAACGTAGCATCTGCGCAAAAATGCTACCATTAGAAACATCAGCTCGAGACGCAAAAAATAAGCCGTCACTGAGCCATAGATCCCAAAAAATAAGAACGCTACGTGTTTCGGAAAATGGCGCAAAACGTGCGCCACTTTTATTGGACAAACTTGTGAATTTTTTTTAACCCCTTAGTTACAAGTAAACCTATACATGTTTGGTGTCTACAAACTCGCACCGACCTCAGGTATCATACCCACACATCAGTTTTACCATATAGTGAACACCGTGAATAAAACATCCCAAAAACTATTGTGCCATCACACTTTTTTTGCAATTTTTCCACACTTGGAATTTTTTTGCTGTTTTCCAGTACACCATATGGTAAAACTTATGGTTTCATTTAAAAGTACAACTTGTCCCGCAAAAAACAAGCCCTCATATGGCAAGATTGATGGAAAAATAAAAAAGTTACGGCTCTTGGAAGAAGGGGAGCAAAAAACAAAAACGCAAAAACGGAAAGTGCCCCGGTGCCTGAAGGGGTTAAAGGAGACTTATTTAACCCCTTCACACTGAGGACGTACCCATACATCCGAAATCATGAAGAGATAATCACTGCTGGCTCCTGCTGTGAGTTAACTGCAATCCTTGCACATGTCTGCTGATTTGTACAGCAGACATGTGTGCCTCACAGGCGCAGGTGGATCCGCGATACACCCATGCCTGTTAACTCCTTAAATCGCACTGTCAATATGTAACAGCACAATTTAAATGCCCAGAGCAGGTAACATGCACTTACGCGCTGCCATCGGAAGCCATGTGACATGACCATGTGGAGCCGATGGTTGCCATGGTAGCACAGGGCCATGTGATGACTCCTGTGCTATTTTGACTCACTTCCTGTTTCAGCCGGCAGAGAGCTGGTTACTCCAGAAAACGAGCATTTCTCATGGTCTGAGCTGTGCAGCTCTGATCAAGAGGAATGAATGAGCAATCAGACTGCTGATCCTTATAGTCCCCTAAGGGGACTAGTAAAATAAACAAAAGTAAAAAAAGTTTTAACAAATTATTAAAATAAAAAAACCTAAAAGTTCAAATCACCCCCCCCATTCACCTCATTGAAAATTAAAGGATTAAAAAAATAAAAAATATACACACATTTGGTATTGCCGCATTCAGAAATGCCCAATCTATCAAAATATAAAATCAATTAACCTGATTGGTGAACAGCGTAGCGGCAAAACAATTCCAAATGCCAAAATTACGTTTTTTGGTTGTCGCAAATTTTGCACAAAATGCAATAACAGGCGATCAAAACGTAGCATCTGAGCAAAATGGTACCATTAAAAACATCAGTTCAAGATGCAAAAAATAAGTCATCACTGAGCCCCAGATCCCAAAAAGTGAGAACGCCATGGATCGCGGAAAATTGCACAAAAAGTGCACCACTTTATTTGGACAAACTTCTGATTTTTTTTAACCCCTTAGATAAAAAAACCTATACATGTTTGGTGTCTATGAACTCATACTAACCTGAGGCATCACACTGATACATCAGTCTTACCATATAGTGAACACGGTGAATAAAATATCCCAAAAACAGTCATGCAATTGCACTTTTTTGAAATTTTCCAATCTTGGAGTTTATTTGCTGTTTTTCAGTACACTACATGTGTAACGTATGGTTTCATTAAAAAGTACAACTCGTCCCACAAAAAACAAGCTCTCATATGGCAAGATTGACAAAAAAAATAAAAAAAAGTTAGTCTCTTGGAAGAAGGGGAGCAAAACAAAAAACAAAAATAGGAAAATCGCCCAGGGTGAAGGCTTTAAAATAAAGGATTTATGTATGTTTGTGTTTTCTTTTCTTTTTACTTACAGGGTTCGTAATGGGGGGGCTCTTAGACACCTCTCCATTATCAACCCAGGGCTTAATGGCAGCTGTGCTTTTTGACAAATCATAGCTGACATCAAGCTCATATATTACCTTGATTGCCACCGCAATAGGGATGAGCCATGTAAAGTGCCACAATTGGCGCATCTAATGGATGCACCAATTGTGGGGTGGCTCCAGGCTGCCTTTTTATTCTAGGGAAAACCCAATAACCATGGCCCTTCCCAGCCTGAGAATACCAGTCCCCAGATGTCAGCTTTATCTGTACTAGTTATCAAAAATGGGCAGGAGCCCACCTCTTTTTTATCATTTGTTTAAATAACATTGTGGGGAGCCTCTATTTTGATACCCAGCCAAAATAAAGCATACAACTGGTGTTGCAGTCCACAGCTGTCTACTTTACCTGTGCTGGTTACCACAAATAGGAGGTGGGCCACACATCCAAATAGAGTAATACCCCAACACAATTGTTCTCAAAAGCAACCTTCAGAGATGCATTAAGGCATCTTCCCCAGTCTGTTCCCATTCAATTTCAGCACTTTTCCATCCATTTTTACAGTCACGCCAGACATCCTGGGTGAGTCTTCAAGAATATTATTTAAGCTTCCCATTGACTTGCGTTAGATTTATAGATTATTTGTGACAAATACATGAATAGTACAAAATATTCAAGACGAATAATCCTAACCAGAATGGTTCACTATTCACCATCACTAGCAGGAAGCTAAGCCATATGTTCTATGATTTTACTTTATGTTTCATTCATTATTATTGTGATCAAATAATGTGTAACAATAAAATGTGGAAATATAAAAAAGCTGATTACTTGATCACTTTTAAATTCAATGTAGATATTATAATTTATAATAATTCAGATACTTTACTCTGAATGCAAATATTTTTGATTTGGGATTTTTTTCCAAACAAATTTATTATAGTATCATTTCTTTACTTATATTTTGTATCCTATCAATTATATTTAGCTTATGTGAGATGTTGATGCCTTCTGATATACCTTGCTAGTTTGTGGGGGAAAACAAAACTGTAATTATAGCCAGTGATGCAGGCTGCCTCATTCATGGTGACAAGTGACCGTGGGGCATATGGCATGTCAAAACATTGTAAAGATGGGATTACAATTTTGCATGGCATTGGCAAGTCACAAACCATAGAACGTGGCATTTGATGTAAACTAAAAAGAGAAAAAAAGAAAACGTCACTGGGTATCAATTTTCTCAATTGCAGAAGAAGAAACAACATTTTGTTTGTTGTGTTTCACTATTGTTTTAGTACAAGTGGTTCACATTAACTACACTTAAAAGCAAAATTATGGAAAAACTAAGCCATGTCTGCTCTTTTCAATGATTAACATGTCTTTTTCGATGTACGATTGAATAAATTTATTTTACTTATTGTAAAAATATATATATTTTTTATCTTATTATATTTATTGCAAGTTTTCCAATTTTACATTATAGCATACAAACACCCACGACTAGAGATGAGTACACTTGAGATGAGCAGATGTTTTAAAATTCAAATTTATCAACTTTGTTGAATTTTCCCAAAAAAAAATGTATTTGCTGTGAACAAATTTGCTTGAATCCCAATACAGGACAGCTTGTATTTGCTTGGAAAAGATACGTGGGAGAAAGGAAAGAGTGAGAAATCCCTGCTGACCATAAGTGCTTACTCTTTAAAGGCAAGAGAGAGAGGACACTTCTGACCATAAAAACTTACACTCTACATCAGAGAGAGAGGAACCTGTAATTTGCATGGTCAGAACTGCAAAAAATTACTGTTCTTTGGCTCCACTGTGTACGTGAGTCATCTAATACATTTCAGGTCATGTAAAGTGCGCATCTGAACCCTGGAAACATACACCCGGAGCTGTAATGCTGTGATTGAATAAAGCCGTGTGCGATGATGCTAACTCTTGTAAATAATATTATCACACCCAGAGGGACATGGTAATATGCTGAGAAGGATCACTAGTCTGGGGAAACAAACATCCCATCGACAAAGGGTTCATTTGAATATGATATACGGAAAGTAGAAATACTTTTTTAAAGATCTGTTTATTTGCCCAACATAATACAGTGAATGTTAGGCAGGGAATTTAGACAGGAAGATACAACTGCTGGCGGTTTCGGGGATCTGTCATGTTTAGTGATGGGTGAACCCGGATAGTAAAAGTCCAGATCCAAGCGGAATCCTGGGTCCGGAGTTCTCAGGGAACTTGGGGTAACAATCCGGATAATTATGTGGATAATTACCTGGGTAATTAAAAAAAAAAAAAGAAAGGAAATAGGAATAAAACAGACACATTGTACTTGCCAGTCTCTGTGTGGCTGTAACACTACTTCTGGGATTACTCTTTACTCTCATGAAAATGCAGTGCTTCTCCCGCCCACAAGACGTCCTGGCATCTGTGATTGGTTGCAGTCAGATGGCGCCTCCACCCTGTGTGACAGCGTGACTGACTGCTTGGAATCATAGATGCTGTGTGCGCCTCTATGGCGGTGTAAAAATAAATAAATAAATTGGTGTAGGGTCCCGCCATATTATCTCTTGGCAAACACATGTGGTTTTCGGCCAGGAAGTGCAAGTCTGTGAACTCAATGACCTCACCTGGGGTGAGGTCACTGAGTTTAATGAAGTCACCTGAGGTCAGTTTACCTGCAATCAAAGGTGGGGTACTCTAGGAACCTCCAGTTGTGACCGCAAATAAACTGAGTGACATCATCGCTCATCGCTGTGCCTCAATCAGTCTCTGCCTGAAGCCACAGCATGCGGACATCTACTGTGCCCACACGCTGTGACATCAGTATATATGTAGCGGAGCTGGAATCGTCATGGGACCTCATGTGGATTATATAGGAACTGGGTGTTTGGGTTTAATAAAGAGGTGAAAGAGGGTGTGTTTTTTGTATTTTATCTCAAATAAAGGATTATTTTCAGTGTTTGTGTTTATTTCTTTTCACTTACAGATTAGTAAAGGTGAGTTTCATAGATGCTCATTACTAATCTATTGCTTAGCGGCAGCTGTGAGCTGTTATTAACCCTTGATCTTACCCCGATTGCCACTGCACCAGGGCAATTGGGATGAGCTGGGTAAAGTGATGGTATTGTCGCATCTAATGGATGAGCAGTTACAGCCGTGCCGGAGACATGCTAAGTATGTCCTGATTTATTTTCTTTCTTTTACAGCCTCACTACACAATTTTACAACATATAAGTTTGTACTCCTATTTAATTCAATGGGTTCAGTATATTTGCCAAACAGCTCCGTGAACACCAGGAAGCTCAGTAAAGATTGGAGAACAAAGTTTGAAAGGTTTGCTCATCCCCAGACATATACATCAGTATTTACGAAGAAGGGCCTAGGATGGGCACATGTATGCCTTAATGGGGATATATTTACCAGGAAGGGGCCCAGGATGGGGACATATATACTAGGATGGGGGACATATTTACCAGTAAGGGGCCCAGGGTGTGGACATATTTTCCAGAATAGTGATTGAAGGAGCCCTGGTTAGGGACATGTATACCATTACAAGGACATATTTACTAGCACGGGCCCAGAATAGGAATATATTTACCAGAATGGGAGACGTATTTGTGGTGCCCCTGCGGCTTCAGGGGCCACAGGGTACTGTACCTCACCCGAGTTGCAGAATTCACCTCGGATATGGAGGAGGTTGTCACCGGTAATCACCACAAACATACTCATCCAAACACATAAACACGGGAGCTTTTCAACTGGGACTGGGTTAGGGTAGGTGCTGGGGTGGCCATCATGAGATATGGGACCTCTTGCCCACTAGTTCAGAAACCCGGGAGGCAGGGCACCAACAGGGAAGTTAGGAGCCATCACACACAGCATTCAGTCAGAAGATAGATTCGGATTCAGCAGGCATCAGGAGGGACTCAAGAACAAGCAAAGACACGGACAGTTGGGGCCCGTGAGCTGGAGCTGGAGGCTCGACCTGGGTTCTTAGGAGAGAAGGGCGATCACAGGGTTCGCAAGGAGTGCAGAAAGCACCCGTGACCCGTTCCATGGCCCAGGAGCTGGGGTGGAAGGAAACAGTCGAAAGGTGACACACAGAAGGAAACACTGGTCTCGACCTCCAAAGTATCTGTGATTGGCTGGGGCCCATCACAGTGTAGCCCGGCACTTCAACGGCAGTGTGTTTCCAGTGAGTAAAAGAACTTGAACTGCACCTTCTGTGTCATCCCATCATTGCCGGCGCTCTCATCATCGCACTCCTCTGCCAAAGGCGACTACTACCACTATCATCCTCCCTAAGGCCTAGCTCTACCTGTGGAGAGCTGTACCATCTGAGCTGCATCACCATCTGCCCCAGAAGAGACTTCCCGCAGCGGCGGCTAATTGGCCGTACACCACAGGTGGCATCACGGACAACTACCCCCATCATCCCCATCCCCAGCTTTATTGACACTGCCAGGATCATGGAATCAGGCAAGGCCACCGTGGCGACCCAGGAGAAGAACCGCGGCTCAGTGATGGGTAACCACAGACCCCTTGGGCACGCCATATTTACCATGAAAGAACCCAGGATGAGAAACATATACAAGGATGGGACTAATATTGGGGGATATATACCAGAATGAAGACCATATTTATGAGAAAGGGGCCCAGGCTGGGGATATTAGTACAGGAGGGGGGGACATTATTATGTAATAAGGGGAGAGGGGGCAACACTTATGTCTTTATAGGTTTAGTGTGCAACAAGGGCCGATACATGTGACCAACATACGGAGGAATTCAAGTTCAAATTTTGCACCTGGGCTCCTCGAACTCTAGATATGCTGCTGCCTGTCATGTGTACTAAGTTTTGCAGCATTGAGTATTTCAGTGTCCTGTCTCTGAACTTCGCCTCCACTTTGTATGTATCCTGCTTTCTCCAACTTGAACAGTGGCCACATTTATTTATCTGTGAGTAGTGAACTGAGTTTCCTTCAACCACTCTTTTTTTCTCAAATAAAAAATCAGTGACCGATTTTTAGGCACGGTGCAAGGTTAGTAGAAACTTCAGAAACAGTGACAATGCCACATAGTGTCTGAGACTACAGTATCCCATATAGGAGACTCACTTTATAATTCTACTTTATCATATTAACAAAGCACAGACAAAGGAAACTGGCTTTTCAGCATAACTGAAAGAATTGCACACTTTAAGAGGGAATTTGTAATGTTCAAAAATATTGATGATTTCCATTTAATTTTATAATGCTGATATACTGGAGTGATGTGTAGGTGGGAAGAACATATTGGATTCTCTTACTAAAGTAAATTATGTTCTCACCTTTTCACAAAACTATTTTATACAAAGAATTAAAATACCACAATTTGTAAAGATTTATTGATTCCAAGCAGTAATGAGCCGTATGATCAATTCAAATTTGTAACGTTTATGACATCCATTGACTTAACATAACTGAGCAAAGGTAATTTAATTATAAAGATTACATTTTCCTAGCACTACATATTTTAAAATGAAGCAAACTTAAAATATAATCAGTAGTTAGTTTGAAATGAAAAGTTTTGTAGGACTTCAATTTCCCTACAAAATTGAACAGTAAATCTGTAAAGTTATATTAAAGGGAATCTTGTCAGCAAGCTTTTACTATGTAATCTGAAGACAGCATGCTCTAGAGATTAAAACACAGAATTGAATGTTGTGTCACACGTCAACCTCTGGTGCTGTTGTTTCCTTAAACTCAGTGTTTTATCACTTGGACATTATCATTGTTGTGACTAGCTAGATTTTGCCATGTTGCTTGATTCTACTCCGTATTGTGATTAGTAGTTCACTGTTTATTGACATTGTACATTGAAAGCCTGGGGTAGGCGGGACAGCTTTTTCAGCTCTGCTGCATACGGTGCTGTCAAAAAGTATTGGCACCCCTGCAATTCTGTCAGATAATACTCAGTTTCTTCTTGAAAATGATTGCAATTACATATTCTTTGGTATTATCCTCATTTAATTTGTCTTCAATGAAAAACAAAAAAAAATTGTCATAAAGCCAAATTGGATATAATTCCACACCAAACATAAAAAAGGGGATGGCCAAGTATTGTGTCATGATTGACTCCTGGCTCAGCTGGAGCTGAGCCTTTTTTTTAGTTTCACTTCTGATGCAAGTCACGTTAGGGGTTAATCCTTTCTGCCTCGTTCTGGAGGTCAGGCTGCTTTATTAGGGCACTGTTTCTCTTGGACTTCACCAGTGATACTTCTGGCTCTGCTGTGTTCTGCTCTTGAGTGACCTGTTGTCTGCCCTGCCCCCTCCTGACCTCCGTGTTCACCTGACCTGTTAACCTCCTCTGTTGTCTGTTTCCATCAGTGTCTCTCCCGCTGTCTCCCCATTCGTTCCTTATCTGTTTACCTTTATTCTGTCTTGTCTTTCCACTCCCCCTCGCTTCTAGGCTCTGATTTCCCGGCTACTGACTATTTGCTTCCCTCTGACTACTTTTAGACTTTGCCCTTGTGTACTTACATGACCTCATGTTGTGACACGGCTTTCTGACGATTCTACTGCCATCTGGTGGGCTTGACCAGTATTACCTCTGCTAGGGAATTCCCTGCTCATACGTTTCCTCCACTTTTACGCCCCCTAGTGGTTTACCAGCTAACTACCTTCTCAGATAGTTTCAGGAATCCTCTCAGTCCCACATTACTGCGCTGTACTGCTATTGTACATCTTAGAGTACAGCGTGACATATTGGCACTGTTTGAAAAATCATGTGATGCTTCTCTTATTTGTGTAATTAACAGCACCTGTAACTTACCTGTGGCACCTAACAGGTGTTGGCAATAACTAAATCACTAACTATGTTAGTAGTTTTTCGTTTGTGAACCCTCCCCATACACACCTATTGCCAATCCACATCGTATATATAGCCTGGGTCTCAGCTTCCCATACACGGTAAGTTTTTTAACTGCATGAGAGGACACACACAAGCTAGGGACCCCAACGTAGAGAAATACTTTGGCGTAGTGTTGGGGCTCTATTGCATTGATCAATTCAGTAGCTAAATTTCTCTTTATTCATATGTTCATGGCAGTAATGCAGGTTCCATTTTTCACATTTCATTCTTACACATAGCTATTGAATTTTTCATGTCAGTATTCACACGGCAGTTTCTGCTATTGCATGTATTCCTCTTCCATAGTCACTGGTGTGCATACCTTATCACCCCATAGTGATGTTTTTTAGGTTTTTTGCACCCAGTTCAGACATAGAATGGAGTTCCAAACGTTATTCCTTAATGTTAGTAGTTTTTCGTTTGTGAACCCTCCCCATACACACCTATTGCCAATCCACATCGTATATATAGCCTGGGTCTCAGCTTCCCATACACGGTAAGTTTTTTAACTGCATGAGAGGACACACACAAGCTAGGGACCCCAACGTAGAGAAATACTTTGGCGTAGTGTTGGGGCTCTATTGCATTGATCAATTCAGTAGCTAAATTTCTCTTTATTCATATATTCATGGCAGTAATGCAGGTTCCATTTTTCACATTTCATTCTTACACATAGCTATTGAATTTTTCATGTCAGTATTCACACGGCAGTTTTTGCTATTGCATGTATTCCTCTTCCATAGTCACTGGTGTGCATACCTTATCTCCCCATACTTGCAGCCAGTTGACATGGATTAAAGTTGACTCAACCTCTGTCCTGTGTCCTTGTGTGTTCCACATTGAGCATGGAGAAAAGAAAGAAGACCAAAGAACTGTCCGAGGACGTGAGAATCCAAATTGTGAGGAAGCATGAGCAATCTCAAGGCTACAAGTTCATCTCCAAAGACCTGAAGTTCCTGTGTCTACAGTGCGCAGTGTCATCAAGAAGTTTAAAGCCCATGGCACTGTGGCTAACCTCCCTAGATGTGGAAGGAAAAGAAAAATTGACGAGATATTTCAATGCAAGATTGTGCGGATGGTGGATAAAGAACCTCGACTAACATCCAAACAAGTTCAAGCTGCCCTGCAGTCCGAGGGTACAACAGTGTCAACCCGTACTATCCGTCGGCGTCTGAATGAAAAGGGACTGTATGGTAGGATACCCAGGAAGACCCCACTTCTTACCCCGAGACATAAAAAAGCCAGGCTGGAGTTTACCAAAACTTACCTGAGAAAGCCTAAAACGTTTTGAAAGAATGTTCTCTGGTAAGATGAGACAAAAATAGAGCTTTTTGGGAAAAGCCATCAACATAGAGTTTACAGGAAAAAGAAGAGGCATTCAAAGAAAAGAACATGGTCCCTACAGTCAAACATGGCGGAGGTTCCCTGATGTTTTGGGGTTGCTTTGCTGCCTCTGGCACTGGACTGCTTGACCGTGTGCATGGCATAATGAAGTCTGAAGACTACCAACAAATTTTGCAGTATAATGTAGGGCCCAGTGTGAGAAAGCTGGGTCTTCCTCAGAGGTCATGGGTCTTCCAGCAGGACAATGACCCAAAACACACTTCAAAAAGCACTAGAAAATGGTTTGATAGAAAGCACTGGAGACTACTAAAGTGGGCAGCAATGAGTCCAGACCTGAATCCCATAGAACACCTGTGGAGAGAGAGATCTCAAAATGGCAGTTTGGAGAAGGCACCCTTCAAATATCAGGGACCTGGAGCAGTTTGCCAAAGAAGAATGGTCTAAAATTCCAGCAGAGCATTTTAAGAAACTCATTGATGGTTACCGGAAGCGGTTGTTCGCAGTTATTTTGGCTAAAGGTTGTGCAACCAAGTATTAAGCTAAGGGTGCCAATACTTTTGTCTGGCCCATTTTTGGAGTTTTGTGGGAAATGATCAATGATTTGATTTTTGTTTCATTCTCTTTTGTGGTTTTTCATTGCAAGCAAAATAAATGAAGATAATAATATCAAAGAATTTGTGATTGCAGTCATTTTCAAGGAGAAACTGAGTATTGTCTGACAGAATTGCAGGGGTGCCAATACTTTTGACCAGCACTGTAGCTAAATCTAAAAACTTTAATTGTGTCAGAACTACTGCACCCAGTAATCTAAATGATACATACTAGGATTCAGGGTCACTTTGCCTATATCATGCTGTTTTCAGATAAGATAGCAAAAATCTGCCAACAGATTCCTTTAAATAATGTAATCCTCGTGTCCTGGGGTTACTTTCAAAGCATTTACACTCCTGCTCATCATTACTGACAGCCATGAAGAGTTTGTATGACGCGCCCACGGGGTCTCTGGGGTCTTTGGAGTTTAGTCGTCAATGGGCCGGTTCAGGGTGTCACAGCAGCCTGGCCCAGTTCTTTGACCCCATCGGTGTCAATAAAGATGGGGATGGGGATTATTTACAGGGGAGAGGATTAAAGTTAGTTTGTCTTCGTGACACCACCTGTGGTGTGCAGGGATGATGGGAGCCGCCGCTGCGAGATGTCTTTCTCTCTCTCTGGGGTGGATGGTAATGCAGCTCAGATGGTCCAGCTCTCCACAGGCAGAGCTCAGACAACAGGGAGGATGTTGTGGGTAGTAGTAATCTACTCCAATATGGGAGTGCGGGGTGTGGGAAGGAATAGATGACACAGTGGTTGCAGTTTACTTTGTTTACTCACTGAATCACTCCTGGTGTTGGACTGCCAGACTCTGCTGTGATGGGCTCCAGCCAATCTCGGACAGTTTGGAGGTCAGAACCGGTGAGGTTTCCTTGTGAGTCCTTCCTTCCTGTGCTGTGTTTGTGCGAGTCCTTGCGGCTTGAAGCTACACTGGTACCAGAGTCCTTGGGGTTTGTGCAGTCCCCCGATCTGTATAGCAGGCGGCGCCAGTCCATAGTTGGAGCCGCCCTATGGTCACGACTGCTGGCTCTTTGTGCTGCTTTCCCCACTGGCGCTGTGTGTGGGCCAGAAGACTTGAAATCCTCTGCCTGGTGGATTCTGCTGGTGGCACTTGCAGCCCAGCAGCCTAGGGCTCTGCACCCTGAGGTGTGCGCTTGGCCTGAGGGATCTAAGAGATCTCCCCTCAGCGACCATGTTCTCCTGCGTCTCACTTCCCAGTCCTTTCTACACTGATTGTGTGTGTGTGTGTCTCCTTGCTCCCCCGGACAGTCGCTCCACCCCCGGGTGGGAGGCCCCAGACGATATGGTGACCATCCTAAATGACCCTACCCTAACCCAGTTCCGGTGAGAGGACAACTAGATATGTGTATGTTGGTGAGTTGTGGTTTTACCGGCAATGAGCTCCTCTGTATCCGAGATGAATACTGCACCTCTGGTAAGGTGCAGTACCCTGTGGCGACTGAAGACTGAGGGGCACCACATGTATGTAATGTGAAATATCTTTTAAATAAATTAATAAAGTGCAACACCTTTTTTGTATAGAGGACTTGTGTTAAATACAAATGAGCAAATTATAAGCAACAATTTAAAACAAAAAAACAATGGGAAGGAAAAATAGAAAAAACTAAAGTTTGCTATGACACTAGTATTGGCCCCTTTACATTAAATTAGTATGCAAAAATATTTGGACTCGCTAGTGGTAAATCACAAAAGAGAATCATCTGTGATAAATTGTTAGTGCCCATGTGACATGAATTAGCCAATGAATGATGACTTCAGTGTTTTAAAAAGCCACCTGGTAGGCCCTGTTCATCTGTCACAATGGTGAAGACAAAGGAGCTGTCTGAGGACATCAGAACCGCTATTATTAGCAAACGCAAAACTTTCAAAGGGTATAAGGCCATCTCCAAAGACTTTGTGCACTGTTGAGACTTGGATACCAATGTTATTAAGAAATTTGATAAGCATGGAACCATCAGGAACCTCCCTGGATATTAGGGAAAGAGTGAAATTGGCAAGAGATGTCTTCAAAAGTCGGTTCGAATGGTGGAAAAAACATCATGTCAAACATCCAAAAACCTGAAGGCCAACCTAGCAGAGTCTGGGTCATGGTTTCAACAAGTACCATACACCGCACACTAAATCAAGTAAAGCTTTATGGGCAAAGGCGAAGGCCAAGGAAGAAACCATTGCTAAAGAAAAGACATAAAAAGAAATGACTAAACTTTGCCAAAGAGTACCTTGACAAACTACAATCCCTCTGGGAAAATGTTCTGTGGACAGAGGAAACAAAAATAGACCTTTTTGGCAATGCAAAGCATCAGTTTGTTTACAGACAGTGCAATGAATCCTATAAACAAAAGAACACCATACCAACAGTTAAGCATGGTGGAGGATCCATAATGCTGTGGAGTTGCTTTGCTGCGTCTGGTACTGGAAGCCTTGACTGTATAACAGGAATCATGAAATCAGAGAATAAGAGATTTTAGAGCGAAATGTCCTACCCACTGTAAGAAGACTTGGTTTGAGTTGAATATCATGGGTCTTCAAGCAAGACAATGACCAAAGCACCCATCCAAAAGTGCACAAGAGAGTTGAAAAAGAAAAAATTGACTGTTAAAATGGCCAGCGAGGAGTCCTAACCTCAATCCCTTTGAAAATTGGTGTGAGCTGCAATCAGTCATTGAGAAAAAGAATCCTACAAACATTCAAGAGCTTGAACAAACTGCAAAGTGAGAGTGGGAGAATACCAGCTGAAAAGTGCAGGACACTTATAGATGACTACAAGAAACATTTGGAGGCTGTCATCAATGCCAAATTGTGTGCAAACAAGTATTAATTACGGGGGCCTTTATTGCTGCACAGGCTGTTTATTCTATTTCTTTTTTGAAATTGCAACATGTAAGTTGACAATATTTAATTGTTGTATTACTTTGGACCACTGATTAAAAAATTCTGAGGATACAACTTTGATACATTTCCATTTATTTTGGAAGTTATCGTGCAGTCTGTGAAAAAAAATAACGAGTTCCAATAATGGTGAGCAGCCCTGTAGGCTATGTTCACACATTGCTTTTTTTCTGGAGACAAAACGTGATCTCTTGGCAGTAAAAGAGCTGCAGCCAAAATACAGGTTTTCCTGACTCTTTTGCTGCTTTTCTTGCAGCATTTTTAATGCTTTTTTTTATGATCCCTGCTTCCCCCATGCAAGCATCAACAACACAAGATATTAGACCACCAATGCAAGAAATGGGTGAAACCATAAAATATTTTTTGATTAAAGAGAAATTAGATCAAATTGTTAGGGGGAAAAATATTTATGATTGAAAATAGTGACTTTTCTGAACAGAAAAAGCTATATTCATGTATGAAGTATAACCATGAACTAAAGGTACCGTCACACATAACGAGATCGCTAGCGAGATCGCAGCTGAGTCACGGTTTCTGTGACGCAGTAGCGATCCCGTTAGCGATCTTATGTGTGACACCTACCAGCGATCAGGCCCCTGCTGTGAGGTTGCCGGTCGTTGCAGAATGGTCCAGGCCATTTTCTTCAAAGGCGATGTCCTGCTGGGCAGCACGCATCACTGTGTTTGACACTGTGTGACAGGGTCACAGTGACTGCTGAGATCGTTATACAGGTCGCTACTGTGGCCTGTATCGTTCCTGTATCGTTGGTAAGGTCTGACTGTGTAACATCTCCCCAGCGACCTCCCAGCGACTTACCTGCGATCCCTATCAGGTCGCATCGTTTTCTTGATCGCTGGTAAGTCGTTGTGTGTGACTGGGCATTTAGTTTACATGAGTTAAGGAAAGACAGCAGGGGGAGTTAAAATGTGGGAAAGTTTTCAGTTGGTCAGGCATTGTTTGTTTTTACACATTGGTAGAACCTTCATTTGTTAGGGCATTGTTTAGTCTAAGACCTATCACTAATTTTATTATCACTTATTTCAACTGTAGGCGCATGGGAGAATTAGTGATGAACAAGCACTAAAATGGTAGCGTACTTGTTGCTTGAACGGGATCGATTTGAGTTACGAGTATAATGGTAGTCAAAGGGAAACTCGATAATTTTTCAGGCACACCCTCCCATGAGGTCTGGTTGGGGCAGTAAAATTGCTGAAATGGATGGAAACAACCCTCAAATGGAATGGACACAGCATGGGGAAGATGTCTCGATGCATCTCTGACTCCCAGATCGCTGCTGGGAACAATATTGTCAGAGTGTTATAGCACTTTTACGAAGTGACAATAAAACATATAACAATGAACATAAAATTTATTTTACAGAAAAAATTTAAGAATCATTCCCTCCTGTATAATGACGTGTATATAAGGCAAATTAAAAAAAATGGAAAAAATGGCTTCCTCCACCCCTTAGCCTATGTTCACACGTAGCATTGTTTTTGCATTTTTGCACTTTCTCAATACTTTGAATGTTTAAAAACTATGCAAAAACTCAGAAAAAATGGACATGCTACTTCTTTCAAAAATGCATCAGTTTTCCATTTCAGTCAGGAAAAAAACAATTGTATGCATTAGATTTATGATATCTACTAGCTTTTGCTGATACTGTAAAAATCATCTTTTATTTTGCAAAAAAAAAAATTTTTCAGGGTTGCTCAGGGTGAATGACAGAGGTTGCCCTTCCTGTGGTTCAATAGAGCCAGTGGTTCCCACACAAATCTTCTTATCATGCGTCATTCAGCCTCTTGCTGGAGCCCGTCATCCAGGCACTGCCATGGAATGGTCCCTGGTGCATATTGTCAGTAAAATCCAACCTCACCATCAGAAGCTCTGGTGAAAACTGGATAGGCACTTAATCACGACACTCTAGGTAAGTCTAGTTCAGGGTACAGTGAGGCTACACCGCTTCTCCCCAACTCATTAGCATGAAACTATCACTGACCACACCATTTTTGGGGGTCTATAATGGACTTCATCGCTGCTCTGCCTTAGCAGCTACAGAATCTGTCACTGGAGGTAGCACATCTGCATTCTGTGATATTACAACACCCCTCACAGACCCTGGGTTTAGTGGATCTACTCCCGCTCAGTTCCCATCTGAGCATAATTTGGCATTGCCGGATAGGTTTGCCAGAGGTCCGGAAAGGTTTGTGATTTCAGGGAGGACTGTAAACTTTATTTTAGGCTTTAACCGCATTCCACAGGTACTGAGGAGCAACAGGTGGGGATAGTTATCTCCCTCCTCCAGAATGTTGCTCTGGCTGAGTCCAAACTAGTCAAGGATCTAAATTGAGCCAGCAACCTATCTGCCCAGACACGCAGATATTTAATCGCACATAGAGGCATTTAAGGTTAGGTTCTCAATATTATGAGATCACCTTGTCGAGGTTATCTGGCTCACATGGATTGGTCAATACATAAGCTAAGAATCTGCTTTTGGTAATATTTCCAAAGCAGCAAAGCAATGCCTGTCTTTTTACTTATATTTCACATTAGCTATGTATTTATCTCCTTTTTTCCAATATTCTCATAGCAGTAATGCAATGCCAATGTATCCTTAGATTATTGAGTGCCACTGGATATGCTTTTGAAGTTATGGAGTTTTTTACAGTTGGGGCCTGTTCACATTTATTGAAGCTGCTGGTCAATTTTCTGATATAGTTGTAGTACACGTGTTCTGACCAAGGACTTCGCCCTATAGCCAGGGTGTGTCCACCATCTTATTTGGCCAAGAACCAGCTGCCCAGACACACAGACTTTTAACTGCACATAGAGGTATTTAGGGTTAGGTTTCCTATATAATGAGATCACTTTGTCGAGGTTACGGGCTCATATGGACTGGCAAATACATAAGCTACAAATCTCCTTTTGTTAATATTTCCAAAGCAGCTATGCAGTGCCTATGTCTTTTTACAAATTTTTTAACATTAGCTATATATTTAATCTCGTTTTTTTTAAAATATTATTATAGCAATAATGGTATGCCAACATATACTTATATTATTGAGTGTTGTTTTTTTCCCTTGGCGCCTGTTCACATTTATTTAAGCTGCTGGTCAGTTTTCTGATATAGTTGAATCCAAACCGCATCAGAATCGGTAGGGAGACTGTCTAGCTGAGGATTTCTGATCTGAGTTCCACAGATTGTCCAAGGACACCAGGTGGAATGACTCTGTGCTTCTGAGTCATTTTTGTCAGGGTCTTTCTGAGCTAGTAAAAGATGCATTTGTCCTGTATGAGACCTCTAACTCCCTGGAAGCTGACATGTCCTTAGACATCCACGTCGATCGTCATCTCCGCGAAAAAACATAGGAGACACCATGATCTACCTCGGGTCTTGTGTTTAATGAACTTAGGTCTGAGCTCACTTGGAAATCCATGCAGTTGGGGGAGGGCAACTTGTGGCACCAGTCGACCTTTAGTTCTGCGCAAAATGAGGGTCTAGTTTTTTTGTGGTTGTAACGGTCATCCTGTAGGGACTTGCCTGTCAATATTTAACAGCAAAACATTTTACAAAAAACAATTGAGCCCAGGTTGTTTAGAACATAACAACATAAGTATAGATATTTCCTCCATAGGTAGGTCACAATTTTACTTGCCTGCCGAGGTCCCATTTTAGTGAAATAAAGGTGTTAGTTTCTGCCGTTGGCAAGACTGGCGGGTTTCAATCTTGTGGACGCCTGGCTCATCCCGGCGCAGTGCCTAACCCCTCATAAGTTACCTAATTTTATCCCCATTCTAGCTATAGATTCTGCTCCCGAATTAGGGGCATTTCACTCAGGTCTTTCAGGAGTTACGTCTCTAGATGGGGGCCATGCACACCGAATTCATGCATTATTTTGTGCTGGAGGGTCTGTCCTCTCTGGTGGTTCTAGGTCTACCTTGGCTAACTCTGCACAATCCTATGGTGGACTGACAGGGATAGTAAGGTGGAACAATCACTGTCTTAATAACTGCATAGGTACCTGTATTTCCATGGTTACTACCAGGTCCCTGCCGGAGTATTTGCCTGACTTTGACAATGTTTTTTCTAAGCAAGCGTGTCAGAAGCTGTCATATTATACCTCCATCAGTAGCAGAAACTATATGTCCTGAGGGGTATATTTTGGCCTATGCCACCTCAACATCAGTTATAGTCTGGACTGTGGGTATACTATGGCATGTTACACTGAATGTTTTTCATCAGACTGTGAGGACTAAATTATTTACCAAACTAGATTTTAGGGGGCCTACAATCCTATCCGTGTAAAGGAGGGGGATGAGTGGAATACACCTTTCAATACTCCATGGTGCATTATGAAAAGCTGCTCATGCCACTTGGTTTGACCAATGCTTCCTCCATGTTTCAGCACTTTGTAAATGAAATTTTCCAGCATCTGGCTGGTAATTTGTGGTGGTATATTTAGATGACATTTTAATCTATCTGTCTGTCCTAAAGTCACACCAGGTACATGTTAGGCATGTTTTACAGGTACTTTGGAAGAATAAACTCTTTGTCAAGTCTGAAAAACACATGTTTGCCATTCAGCAGATTCAATTTCTGGGGTATCTCTTATCATCCATTGGTTTTCATGTGGATCCCACTAAAGTCTTGGACTGGGATCTTCCTAATAATCTGAAGGCATTGCAGCCGTTTCTTGGTTTTGACAACTATTACCATACCACAAGTTCATCAAGTTTTTGGTAGGGGTTAACCCACTAACGGTTATGACCAGAAATGGGACACACTTTTCAAGTTGGTCTAATCCGGCCTGTGATGCATTTTCTAGTTCAAAGAAAGGTTTTGCTTCTGCACTGGTCCTCTTAGAGCCTGATGTTACCAAACTGCTCATTGTGGAAGTAAATGAATCGAAAGTAGGGGATGTATTGTAACAGGAATCATCTCCAAGTGAAAGGCATCTGTGTGCCTTTTTCTCTAAAAAGTTCTTTACCACTAAAAGGAATTATGAAATTGGAAATGGAGAACTCCTCGCTATAAAATTGGCTTTGGGTGAATGGCACCATTTTTCTGAGGGAGCCTTACATCCTACTATGGTCATTACTGATCATAAAAATGTATTATATTTGAAATAGTGTTTTTCACTACATTCAATTTTTTTGTAGATAGTAGTCATTCCTGTGATACGTTCAGACCTGGAGAAGGAGGTTTCGGATGCAGAGGGGGATGCCTGTCACTAGAGTTGAGCGCGGTTCGCGGTTCGAGGTTCTCCAGTTCGCGGCTCGAGTGATTTTGGGGGCTGTTCTAGATCGAACTAGAACTCGAGCTTTTTGTTAAAGCTCGATAGTTCTAGATACGTTCGAGAACGGTTCTAGCGGGTAGCGATCGCCATTTTTTTTTTTTCCTTGTCTTCCTTCCCTAAGCGCGCGCGTGTAGTGGGGCGGGCCAGCATGTCAGCCAATCCCAGACACACACACAGCTAAGTGGACTTTTAGCCAGAGAAGCAACGGCATGTGTGATAGGATGTCCATGTCACATGTCCCTGCATTATAAAACTGGACATTTTCCTCCAGCACGCCATTATCTGCCTTCTGCGTCCTTGGTGTCAGTCATCACTGGCGCAGCTCCTATCGCCGATTATGCTGTGTACGCTCCATACACAGCGCTATACAGCAAAGGGATAGCACTTTCTATCAGTCTTTATAAGGGCTCATACCAGCAGGGTCAGAGCCATAGGTGACAGGTCCGTGAAAACAGAGTTTGACAGCTACACAAGATGACAGCGTCTGTGTAGCTAAGGTCAGGGATTTCCTCGCTGCATTTCCCCATTAGGAGGGATAGAAAGGCAGGCTTCCTTTCCTCTACCCAGAGACCCACAACCCTGCCACTGTACCCTCCTGCCCTTTGCACACTCCAACTCATTATAACTAAGCCATTATACTAGCAAACACTGAGTGAACTTAGTGGCATCCTAAACGTGGCTGTTGGACTTCTGTATAGTCCAACTAGTGCAAAGATATTTGCAGCACGTCTGCCTGCATTGCACACTCAAACTCATTGTAACTAAGCCATTATACTAGCAAACACTGAGTGAACTTAGTGGCATCCTAAACGTGGCTATTGGACTTCTGTATAGTCCCAGTAGTGCAAAGATATTTGCAGCACGTCTGCCTGCATTGCACACTCAAACACATTGTTACTAAGCCATTATACTAGCAAACACTGAGTGAACTTAGTGGCATCCTAAACGTGGCTATTGGACTTCTGTATTGTCCCACTAGTGCAAAGATATTTGCAGCACGTCTGCCTGCATTGCATACTCAATCTCATTGTTACTAAGCCATTATACTAGCAAACACTGAGTGAACTTAGTGGCATCCTAAACGTGGCTGTTGGACTTCTGTAATGTCCCACTAGTGCAAAGATGTTTGCAGCACGTCTGCCTGCACTGCACACTCAAACTCAATGTAACTAAGCAATTATACTAGCAAACACTGAGTGAACTTAGTGGCATCCTAAACGTGGCTATTAGACTTCTGTATAGTCCCAGTAGTGCAAAGATATTTGCAGCACGTCTGCCTGCATTGCACACTCAAACTCATTGTAACTAAGTCATTATACTAGCAAACACTGAGAGAACTTAGTGGCATCCTAAACGAGGCTATTGGACTTCTGTATAGTCCCAGTAGTGCAAAGATATTTGCAGCACGTCTGCCTGCATTGCACACTCAAACTCATTGTTACTAAGCCATTATACTAGCAAACACTGAGTGAACTTAGTGGCATCCTAAACGTGGCTATTGGACTTCTGTATTGTCCCACTAGTGCAAAGATATTTGCAGCACGTCTGCCTGCACTGCACACTCAAACTCATTGTAACTAAGCCATTATACTAGCAAACACTGAGTGAACTTAATGGCATCCTAAACGTGGCTGTTGGACTTCTGTAATGTCCCACTAGTGCAAAGATATTTGCAGCACGTCTGCCTGCACTGCACACTCAAACTCAATGTAACTAAGCCATTATACTAGCAAGCACTGAGTGAACTTAATGGCATCCTAAACGTGGCTATTGGACTTCTGTATTGTCCCACTAGTGCAAAGATATTTGCAGCACGTCTGCCTGCATTGCACACTCAAACTCATTGTTACTAAGCCATTATACTAGCAATTTATGCTGCCAGTTTAAGGGCCGTAGTTGCATTGTCAGGGATAATTATTGTTGTTTATTCTGCTGTTAATAAAGCTAGACCACCGCTGCAATCTACACCACCTCTCAATTTTTACTACCACATTTTAAGTGCACAATCTTGTCGCAATCAACATGAGTGGCAAAATGACAGATGCTGGTGGAAAGGGGAAGAGGCGTGGTGGAAAAGGAAAAAAAGGGTTAGTCCGTGGGGAAGGTGGCAAAGCTCCATTAACATCTGCTGAAGATAGACCATCTACCAGCAAAAGTAAGATGTCTACTACTTACCGTGGACAATCCAATGTGCTCCCTTTTTTACGGACACAAACAACAGGAACAAAGGTAGATGATGGCCAAAAAAGGAAATTGCTTGAATGGATCTCAAGTGGTCCAACAAGTGCCCTCTCAGCCACCTCAACTACCGCATCCAAAAAACACCAGTCCTCTGAGTTGTCATCCCAATCAAACTTGCTTTCTCCCAGCTCTGAAGTCTCCATCAGCCCTGCACAGTATGGTGGAACTGAGATGGCTGAGTCTGCAGAGCTGTTCAGTCACACTATAGCCTGGGAATTAGAGGTCTGCTCCCAAGCTACAGTGAGTACAGACCAGGAAATAGTCTGCAGTGATGCCCAGAACCTTTGTGACTCTGATTCAGGCCGTGAGGACCAAGTTTCTGAGCATAATGTTGACCCTTTGTCACAAACTGTAACACCTGTGGTTATAGACAATGAAGAACATACTGATGATGATGAGACGCAGATACCAGATTGGGATGACAACTTAAATATTCGGTCAGGGCAAGAAGAGGCTCGGTCTGAGGGTGAGGGGAGTGCAAACACAACAATTGATGATGAAGTTCTAGATCCCACCTACTGTCAACCCACAGTCAGGCACTCGAGGAGGTCAACAGAGGCGGTGGAGGAGGATGCAACCGACAACGAAGTTACCTTGCGCCTTCCTGGACAGAGTCGGAGCACTGGTAGCACGTCTACAACTGCATCATCAGCCACCACTCTGCCTCTGAGCACTAGTCGGGGGGGCTCAGCAAGTCGCATGCCCTCTAAGCCTTGCCTAGCCTGGTCCTTTTTTGACATAGAAAAAGATCGCCCAAATTATGTGATCTGTAAAATTTGTCGTGATTCTGTTAGTAGAGGTCAAAACCTCAGCAGTTTGACAACTTCTTCCATGAATCATCACATGAATAAATATCATATGTCCCAGTGGGAAGCTCACCGTGCTGCAATGCGGCCTAGCGGAGTGAACCATCCACGGCCTGGCCCTTCCAGTGCATCCGCGCACTCTTCATCATCTAGGACTGTGGGGACAGCTGTCACACCTGGTTTTCCACGCACAACTTCCACCACTGTAACCGCAACAGGCAGTTTGCTTGGTAGGTCGTCAGTTGGTTTGGAAGGTGAAACAAGTGCGTGTGTACAGCTCTCTCAGACATCGATAGCACCAAAGTTGGATGAAGGCAACATCATGTCTCCGCCTGCACTTTCCTCACAAACCTGCATTTCTCCAGGGACACCCTACTCAACACCGTCTACACACAGCAGCTAGATCTCTGTCCCTCAGATGTGGACAAATAAAAGGCCATTTCCTGCGACCCATGACAAAGCTAAGAGGTTGACTTTATCCCTCTGTAAGCTCTTGGCTACCAAAATGCTGCCTTTCCGCCTGGTGGACACACAGGATTTTAGAGACCTTATGTCTGTCGGTGTGCCCCAGTACCAGATGCCCAGTCGCCACTACTTCTCTAAGAAAGGTGTGCTCGCGCTACACCAGCATGTCGCACACAACATCACCGCTTCCTTGATAAACTCTGTGTGTGAACGGGTGCATTTCACCACCGATACTTGGACCAGTAAGCATGGACAGGGACGTTACATGTCGCTGACTGGGCACTGGGTAACTATGGTGATAGATGGTGAAGGGTCTGCTGCACAAGTCTTGCCATCCCCACGACTTGTGTGTCAATCCTCTGTCTGTCCAAGTTCCGCCACTGCTTCTGCCTCCTCCACCTCATCTGTGTCCTCCACCTCCGCCTCAAGCCTGCCTGGTCAGGCCACCAGCGTTCTCACTGCGCAGAAGGAATCACGCACCCCTCATTTCTATGCTGGCAGCAGAGCGCAACGGCATCAGGCGGTCTTTAGCTTGACATGTCTTGGGAATAGGAGTCACACAGCTGAGGAGTTCTGGTCAGCTCTGCGGTCCGAGTTTAATAAATGGTTGTCTCCACTCAACCTGCAGCCTGGTAAGGCCGTGTGCGACAATGCTGCAAACCTGGGTGCGGCCATTCGCCTGGGCAAGGTGACACACGTGCCTTGTATGGCTCACGTATTGAACCTTGTTGTCCAGCAATTTTTAACACACTATCCCGGACTCTCCACATGTTACAGCGACTGTGGCAGCACCGCCGAGCCCTGGTGCAATACGTCATGACGTATAGCCTGGGCCAACGAGATGCAGAGGTGGGGCAGAACACCCTGATGGAGTTTTCTCAGATCAAGGACCTATGCACCCTTCTGCACAGTTTCGACATGGCGACGAATATGTTTAGCGCTGACAATGCCATTATCAGCATGACAATTCCAGTCATTTACATGCTGGAGCACACGCTAAACACTATTCGGAGTCAGGGGGTGGGACAACAGGAAGGGGAGGAACTACAGGAGGATTCATATGCGCAAGACACAACAACATCACCAAGGTCCAGACGTTCATCATCACCAACGCGGCAGGCATGGGACCATGGGGGACAGGGATCAACAAGGGCGCATGGTAGCAGGCGAAATGTTGAGGAAGGTGCAAGAGAACATGAAGAAATGGAGGACGAACTGTCCATGGACATGGAAGACTCAGCAGATGAGGGAGACCTTGGTCAAATTTCAGTTGAAAGAGGTTGGGGGGAGATATCAGAGGAAGAAAGAATGGTTAGCACCTCTATGCCACAAACACAGCGTGGACTTGGTCTGCATGGCTGCGCAAGACACATGAGTGCCTTTTTGCTGCACTGCCTCCAACATGACCCTCGTATTGTCAAAATTAGAAGTGATGATGACTACTGGCTTGCCACACTATTAGATCCACAGTACAAGTCCAAATTTTGTGACATAATTCCAGCCATAGAGAGGGACGCACGTATGCAGGAGTATCAGCAGAAGCTGTTACTCGATCTTAGCTCGGCTTTTCCACCAAACAACCGTGCAGGTGCAGGGAGTGAATCTCCCAGTTGTAACTTGACAAACATAGGACGGTCTCGTCATCTTCAACAGTCTACCCGTACCAGTAGCACCCTATCTGGTGCTACTGGTAACAGCAATTTTATGGAATCTTTTCATAATTTTTTTAGACCCTCCTTTGCAAGGCCAAAAGAGACAACAAGTCTGACACATAGTCAACGGCTGGAGAGGATGATACAGGAGTATCTGCAAATGAACATCGATGCCATGACTTTGCAAATGGAGCCTTGCTCATTTTGGGCTTCAAATCTTGAAAAATGGCCAGAGCTCTCCACTTACGCCTTGGAGATTTTGTCGTGTCCAGCTGCCAGCGTTGTCTCTGAACGTGTCTTCAGTGCTGCTGGGTGTGTGCTGATAGATAAGTGACAATGCGGACAGACTAACGTTCATCAAAATGAACAAGTCATGGATCCACAAGGAATTTACTACCCCTATGTCATCCTGGGGAGAGTAAATGCTTGTGGATTTGGAATGTGCTTGATGCAAATCAAAACATCCTGTTTGCAACTAGGGCACAAGTGCTGCCACTGATGGGGTGTCTGTGTGGCCCAATTTTTGGAAAAAAGGGAGACTCCGCTTGCAGTAATCCTTGCCTACATTGTTTTTAAAAATGATCCAAGATGCACAGCGCTGGGATCAGGAAAGACTTAGCTGCCTACCCTGGGGTCATCCTGGTGACGGTTAATTATGGCATATTTTTGAATGTGCTTGATGCAAATCTAGCTGTGAAGTGTACAACTAGGGCACAAGTGCTGCCACTGAATGGGTGGGTGTGTGTGGGGCACAATTTTTGGAAAAAAAGGGAGACTCCAATTGGAGTAACCCTTGCTTGCTGTGTTTTTTAAAAGGAGCCAAGATGAACAAGTCATGGTTCAGCAAAAACTTTGCTACCTACCCCGGTGTCATCCTGGGGACGGTTAAGAATGTCGTATTTTTGAATGTGCTTGATGCAAATCTAGCTGTGAAGTGTACAACTAGGGCACAAGTGCTGCCACTGAATGGGTGGGTGTGTGTGGGGCACAATTTTTGGAAAAAAGGGAGACTCCAATTGGAGTAACCCTTGCTTGCTGTGTTTTTTAAAAGGAGCCAAGATGAACAAGTCATAGTTCCGCAAAGACTTTGCTACCTACCCCGGTGTCATCCTGGGGACGGTTAAGAATGTTGTATTTTTGAATGTGCTTGATGCAAATCTAGCTGTGAAATGTACAACTGGGGCACAAGAACTGCCACTGAAGGGGTGGGTGTGTGTGTGGCCCAATTTTTGTAAAAAAGGGAGACTCCGCTTGGAGTAACCCTCTTGCTTACATTGTTTTTAAAAATGATCCAAGATGAACAGAGCTGGGGTCAGTAAAGTCTTAGCTACCTACCCCAGGGTCATTCTGGTGACGGTTAATTATGGCGTATTTTTGAATGTGCTTGATGCAAATCTAGCTGTGAAGTGTAAAACTGGGGCACAAGTGCTGCCACTGAAGGGGTGGGTGTGTGTGTGGCCCAATTTTTGTAAAAAAGGGAGACTCCGCTTGGAGTAACCCTTGCTTGCTGTGTTTTTTAAAAGGAGCCAAGATGAACAGAGCTGGGATCAGGAAAGACTTAGCTACCTACCCCGGTGTCATCCTGGGGATGGTTAAGGATGGCGTATTTTTGAATGTGCTTGATGCAAATCTAGCTGTGAAGTGTACAACTGGGGCACAACTGCTGCTACTGAAGGGGTGGGTGTGTGTGGGGCCCAATTTTTGGAAAAAAGGGAGACTCCGCTTGGAGTCACCTTGCGGTGTTTTACATGATTTTAGAAGGGCGTGCCATGCCTATATCTGTGTCTCCTCCTCTTTTTCCTTGTCCAGCTCTTTTGTTTTCGCATGAGTATATGTCCTTGTCACTTTCCCATGTGTTTGTGTTGTGTTGTGGGTTGTTTGTCACCTTTTGGACACCTTTGAGGGTGTTTTCTAGGTGTTTTTATATGTTTGTGAATGCCTGCCATTGTTTCCTATGCAGTTCGAGTTCGGTTCGTCGAACGTTCGACTAACCGAACTCGAACGGGACCTCCGTTCGGCGAACCGAACTCGAGCCGAACCATGACCGGTTCGCTCATCTCTACCTGTCACACACGGAGCTGGAGATGTCCGTATATAACGTGTGACACAAGTAATCAGACTGACAGGTGTCTGATGCGCTACTTAAAAACACCGCTAAAAGGGAAAAACACCATACAACGGAGGTCCCTGCCACTAGGGAGAGGGTTGAAGGGGCACCTCCTGCACTTATCTCAAGCTGACTCCTGAGTGTCCCTATACAGGTTCTTTCAATCTGTCGGTGAGCAGGATATCTGGGTCCTTAGCTGGCCCTAAAGTCACCCTGTCTAGTGAATAGGCTGACGAGTACATGAGACTCGCCACTAAACTAATAAACAAATAAACACAGAAGGAAATAAGAGACAGACAGGTGGAATAAACAGAAGGATTCAAAACACCATTTTTTACCGTAGAAGACGGACTCTAAAGTAGCAGGTGGATGGAAACAGAACAAAACCTCAACAGATTATTCCAGTAGGCTGGCCAAAGTAGAAATAATTCTAACAGCAGCAAGGTCTGCTGGGAAGGCTCCAGTATTTAACCTTAATTGGTGTGAACCCAAAGCAACAACAGCTGACCTGCCCTGCTCAGAGCTGCTGGCAAAAAAAATAATAATAACTCATGAAACACCAAAGGAAAGGAAACCTCATTTAAATGAGGAGTCAAGATGGAGATAGGAGGCTCCAGTTCTCAGGCTGTCACTAGTCTCAGCAGGGAGATGACGTGACAATGCCCCTGCCACTTGTCCTACAGGTAAACTGTTCCCTTGAACCTCCGACTTAGAATATTAAGCAAACATCATGATTCAGTTCTTACAGGTCATCCTGGTGGTAAAATTACCATGGATATTCTCACTTGTCATTTTTGGTGGTCTAGATTACATCAGTGTGGCGCCCTGGACAAGCCAGGTCGTCACAGGTACTACACTAACACACCCTACACCCCGGCTAGGCACACCGAAGCCAAACACAAATCCTTGTTGCCTTCCTCCAGGGGCTGATGTCCACACCACAGGGTGGGAAAGGCAGTTGGTCCCGCCCACCGAGGAGTTCACAGTCCTGGAGGCGGGAAAAGGAGTCAGATGAGTTTTAGAGAGTGAAGTGGTAGGAGAGGAGACTGACCGTGTCCGGGTGTGTGGCCCGGGCACTCAGCAAGGTTGGCAGACGGTGGTGACTGTCTGCAGGAGAGGCTAATTGGAGTGGACCGTACGGACCAGGGACAGGCAGTGGCCCACCGGTACCGGATCGGGGAGTGAAGAGAAGCCAGCACCATCCGGCAGGGCCTACGGACCCCAACCAGGCTAGGAGTCAAATCCGTTAGCGAAGGGAACCTCCGGGGTTTCCCAGCAGTCAAGACCCGATTGAAGGCAACATCTCACACCATAGAGGGAAACACAGTCACCGCCAAGGCTACAGTTCCCAGGGCCAGAGCCTGCGGGCAAAAGGGGTTCCCTCAGCATCCATGCAAGCTGGGGAGCGGGTTACCGGTGGGAAGCCATTGGAACCGTAAACACAACACAGGTGCAGGGAAAGGCAGTCACCATCAACCTACCGGGAGGAGAACAACCGCAGCCGCCTGTGGGACCCGTCCATACAGCTGTTTGTTTGACCAGAGACTCTGTGTGAATTACTGGCTGAGTGAGTACCACCGTGCCATGCGGCACAGCGCTGCCCCCGCGACCCTGCACCTCACCAGGCCCCGTAACCCGCCTGTCATCCCTAACCCCTCACCGGGCCCCAGGACAACCAACCCACCTACCCACGGAGGGGAGAACCAACATCCAAGCTGCTCCCTGTCATCGCTCCCGGTATCCCCGTCCAGAGCAGCGGTGGTGTCACAACTTCACCACAACCGTGGGTGGCGTCACGGACAATATCTCCCCAAACCACACACCAACCCCCCCTTTCACTCACGGGCGAGGAACGCCACTCGAGTCCCCGGGATCCGGCCCACCGCTCGAGCCACTACCGAGCAGCAGCAGCCGGACCCAAGCAGTGGGTGAGCGCAGCGTCCCCTCCTCCGCCTGCGACAACTTGGCGTCACGAACGGGATCTTACTGCTCTGCCATCTGGTAGAGGTGCGCCTTGTGAGCGCCGGAGGTGTCCGGCCGAAAAATTTGAGAAGCCGCCATTTTGGGCGCGAAAAGTCCCCGCTCGAGCATCTTCCCGAATAGCGGAGGCGCGAAAGCTGAAACCCCGCCCCTGTAGAGGAGGAGCCGGAAAAAGACTAAGGAGGACGGAAACAAGATGTCTGCGCCCGACGGAGCCGCTGAAGGAGCGGCGGTCGCAGCCGCGGTGGCACCCGCAGATGGGAATGGGCCCGCCCAGGTCCCGGCCGCACTGGCGGGAGGCGCCGTGGCCCCAGCTCTCGCTCAGGTGATGCCATTCTCCTTGCCCTATGTGCCCGGAGCTACCTGGCTGCCGCAGAACGATGGGAAACCTGATGCGTTGCAGGTCTTCCGAAAGAAGCTTAGTCCGCTTTAGAACTATACCCCCTAACTGATAAGCAACGTGCAGCGGTAGTGCTGGGGCAGCTAACCGACGCAGCTGAGCAGGAGGCGGAAACCTGGGCCGAGGGGGACCGGTCCTCTGTAGCCACCATCTTTGAGAAGCTACAGACTGCCTTTGAGACCCGTACCGAAGCCGAGCTGCGGATGCAGTTTTTTCAATGCCGGCAACGGCCTGCGGATAGCATTCGGGACTACGCCTTGCGTCTGCAAACAGCCCTCCGCACACTGAAGCGGGTAGACACCATCAACGATGCGGACAGCAACAAAATGCTAGTGGAGCAGTTTGTACAGGGGATGAGGTCCTCGGAGGACCGCAAGCAACTCCGGCTGTGGGCCCTAGAACACCCTGATGTGGGCTTTGCCGTCTTAAAGGAGCGGGCCATTAAAGCTCTGCAGCCTCCAGCATCGGAAGTCCCTGAGGCAGCCCCATGGCCGGCTGAGATGGCTCCCGTCGTGGTGGCCCTTGCCCTTCCAACACCTCTGGTACCTGCAGCCCCAAGCGGAATGATGGAGGAACTGGCTGCCCAAGTCCGCCGCATGGATGGGGACCTCGCCAAGATCCTCGCCGCACTCCAGCCTTCGGCCAGGTCCCAGCCCCCGGGGAAGCTACAGCTCGCCGACCACCCAGAGGACGTCCCCTGGATGCAGTGGAGAAGGGCCAACGACTCACGGTATGGACCTCCGATTTGCTACAGGTGCAGCAAGCCCGGCCAGTACTCCCGACGGTGTACGTTAAACGAGCAACCCCTGGGGCCACGGGCCAGTCCTCAGTAGTCGAACCCAGTGGCCCCCCTGACTGTCGGGACCGGTACATCGGAGCTCGGCCCATCATCCCCCTGGCAGTGGACGGCATCCCGCTATTGGCTCTCCTGGACACTGGATCACAGGTAACCACAATACCATACACACTGTATCAGCGATATTGGGGGAAGGATGAACTAGCCCCCCCAGATGGCAGCATGACACTGATTGCCGCTGATGGACTCCCATTGACCCAAGTGGGGTATAAACAAGTGGCCATGACCGTGGGACGAGCTGAACTGCAACACCAGGGTTTGATTGTGATAATGAATGAACCCAGTGATCATAACCCGAAGGTAGTGTTAGGGACTAATGTGATGGAGCACTGTATGAGTGACGTGCTGACCCTACTGCAGCAGCTGGCCGCCACGGCGGCGGGGAGCCGACAGAGAGCTGTGCAGCGTGAGATACGGGCCATGATGTATCGCCAGCGTGTGAACTCGACAGGAGGAGAGATTGGAGGAGTGAGAGTGATGGATGCGGCCCCTTTGATTGTACCACCCAGGAGTGAGATGATGATCTGGTGTAGGGCAGCAGTAGGGCCCCAAGGACGAGACTACCCCGCCATGATAGAGCCCATATCCTCCGAACACTGGCCCACAGTAATGGCCACCCGAGGGGTGGTAGATGTCAAGAAAGGGAGAGTGCCCGTACGAGTGCTGAACTGTGGGGAGGAAGAGGTTAGGCTTCCCCGGTACGCTACCCTTGCCAAATTGCTCACTCTAGATCCCCACACCATCCATGAAGCCGTTCCCCCGGTCACACCGCCTGCTGCCGGTTCCCACTCCTCCCTGGGGGAGTTAGGCGAGTGGTGTCGAGAGCTACACGTCGGCACTGATGATACCCCCACACACCACAAGGAAGGGGTATACCGGGTGGTACAGGAGTATGAGCGGGTTTTTAGCAAGCACCCTCTAGATTTTGGGCAGATTAAAGGGGTTCAACACCACATCCCTACTAGAGTTGAGCGCGGTTCGTGGTTCGTGGTTCTCCAGTTCGCGGCTCGAATGATTTTGGGGCATGTTCTAGATCGAACTAGAACTCGAGCTTTTTGCAAAAGCTCGGTAGTTCTAGAAACGTTCGAGAACGGTTCTAGCAGCCAAAAAACAGCTAAATCATAGCTTGGTTTCTGCTGTAATAGTGTAAGTCACTCTGTGAATCAAACTATTATCACATTTCAGTGTATAGTGTGCGTGAACAGCGCCTTCAGATCACTGCTGTTTCTATAATGGCGATCGCCATTTTTTTTTTTTTTTTTTCTTGTCTTCCTTCCCTAAGTGCGCGCGTCTTGTGGGGCGGGCCAGCATGTCAGCCAATCCCAGACACACACACAGCTAAGTGGACTTTGAGCCAGAGAAGCAACGGCATGTGTGATAGGATCTGCATGTCACATGTCCCTGCATTATAAAACCGGACATTTTCTTCACGGACGCCATTATCTGCCTTCTGCGTCTTTGGTGTCAGACATCACTGTCGCAGCTCCGTCTTCCTATAGCCGATACAGCTGTATGCGCTGCATACACAGCGTTAGACAGCTTAGGGAGAGCACTTTATAGCAGTCCTTTTAAGGGCTCCAACCGGCAGGGTCAGAGAGCCATAGGTGACAGGTCCTGCAAACAGCAACAGCGTCTGTGTAGCCCAGGTCAGGGATTTCCTACCTGCATTTCACCATTAGGAGGGAATAGAAAGGCAGGCTTCCATTCCTCTACCCAGAGCACCACAATCCTGCCACTGTACCCTCTTGTCCTCTGCACACTCCAACTGATAACTAAGCCATTATACTAGCAAACACTCAGTGTACCTAGTGGCATCCTATACGTGGCTATTGGACTTTGCTATAGTCCCACTAGTGCAAAGACATTTGCAGAGCGCGTCTGCCTGCATTGCACACTACAACTCATTCTAAACAAGCCATTATACTAGCAAACACTCAGTGTACCTAGTGGCATCCTATACGTGGCTATTGGACTTTGCTATAGTCCCACTAGTGCAAAGACATTTGCAGAGCGCGTCTGCCTGCATTGCACACTCCAACTCATTAAAACCAAGCCATTATACTAGCAAACACTCAGTGTACCTAGTGGCATCCTATACGTGGCTATTGGACTTTGCTATAGTCCCACTAGTGCAAAGACATTTGCATAGCGCGTCTGCCGGCATTGCACACTCAAACTCATTTTAACTAAGCCATTATACTAGCAAACACTCAGTGTACCTAGTGGCATCCTATACGTGGCTATTGGACTTTGCTATAGTCCCACTAGTGCAAAGACATTAGCAGAGCACATCTGCCTGCATTGCACACTACAACTCATTCTAACCAAGCCATTATACTAGCAAACACTCAGTGTACCTAGTGGCATCCTATACGTGGCTATTGGACTTTGCTATAGTCCCACTAGTGCAAAGACATTTGCATAGCGCGTCTGCCTGCATTGCACACTCAAACTCATTTTAACTAAGCCATTATACTAGCAAACACTCAGTGTACCTAGTGGCATCCTATACGTGGCTATTGGACTTTGCTATAGTCCCACTAGTGCAAAGACATTAGCAGAGCACATCTGCCTGCATTGCACACTACAACTCATTCTAACCAAGCCATTATACTAGCAAACACTCAGTGTACCTAGTGGCATCCTATACGTGGCTATTGGACTTTGCTATAGTCCCACTAGTGCAAAGACATTTGCAGAGCGCGTCTGCCTGCATTGCACACTCCAACTCATTAAAACCAAGCCATTATACTAGCAAACACTCAGTGTACCTAGTGGCATCCTATACGTGGCTATTGGACTTTGCTATAGTCCCACTAGTGCAAAGACATTTGCATAGCGCGTCTGCCTGCATTGCACACTCAAACTCATTTTAACTAAGCCATTATACTAGCAAACACTCAGTGTACCTAGTGGCATCCTATACGTGGCTATTGGACTTTGCTATAGTCCCACTAGTGCAAAGATATTAGCAGAGCACATCTGCCTGCATTGCACACTCCAACTTTTTTAAACTAAGCAATTTTACTAGCAAACACTCAGTGTACCTAGTGGCATCCTAAACGTGGCTATTGGACTTTGCTATAGTCCCACTAGTGCAAAGACATTTGCAGAGCACGTCTGCCTGCATTGCACACTACAACTCATTGTTACTAAGCCATTATACTAGCAAACACTCAGTGTACCTAGTTGTATCCTAAACGTGGCTATTGTACTTTTGTCTATTCACAGTATTGGAACGATATTTGCAGCACGTCTGCCTGCATTGCACACTCTAACTTTTTTAAACTCAGCCATTTATAGTAGCAAACACTCAGTGTACCTAGTTGTATCCTAAACGTGGCTATTGTACTTTTGTCAATTCACAGTATTGGAACGTTATTTGCAGCACGTCTGCCTGCATTGCACACTCAAACTTTTTTAAACTCAGCCATTTATAGTAGCAAACACTCAGTGTACCTAGTTGTATCCTAAACGTGGCTATTGTACTTTTGTCTATTCACAGTATTGGAACGATATTTGCAGCACGTCTGCCTGCATTGCACACTCTAACTTTTTTAAACTCAGCCATTTATAGTAGCAAACACTCAGTGTACCTAGTGGCATCCTAAACGTGGCTATTGTACTTTTGTCAATTCACAGTATTGGAACGTTATTTGCAGCACGTCTGCCTGCATTGCACACTCAAACTTTTTTAAACTCAGCCATTTATAGTAGCAAACACTCAGTGTACCTAGTTGTATCCTAAACGTGGCTATTGTACTTTTGTCAATTCACAGTATTGGAACGTTATTTGCAGCACGTCTGCCTGCATTGCACACTCAAACTTTTTTAAACTCAGCCATTTATAGTAGCAAACACTCAGTGTACCTAGTTGTATCCTAAACGTGGCTATTGTACTTTTGTCTATTCACAGTATTGGAACGTTATTTGCAGCACGTCTGCCTGCATTGCACACTCTAACTTTTTTAAACTCAGCCATTATACTAGCAAACACTCACTGTACCTAGTTGTATCCTAAACGTGGCTATTGTACTTTTGTCAATTCACAGTATTGGAACGTTATTTGCAGCACGTCTGCCTGCATTGCACACTCAAACTTTTTTAAACTCAGCCATTATACTAGCAAACACTCACTGTACCTAGTTGTATCCTAAACGTGGCTATTGTACTTTTGTCAATTCACAGTATTGGAACGTTATTTGCAGCACGTCTGCCTGCATTGCACACTCAAACTTTTTTAAACTCAGCCATTTATAGTAGCAAACACTCAGTGTACCTAGTTGTATCCTAAACGTGGCTATTGTACTTTTGTCAATTCACAGTATTGGAACGTTATTTGCAGCACGTCTGCCTGCATTGCACACTCAAACTTTTTTAAACTCAGCCATTTATAGTAGCAAACACTCAGTGTACCTAGTTGTATCCTAAACGTGGCTATTTTACTTTTGTCTATTCACAGTATTGGAACGATATTTGCAGCACGTCTGCCTGCATTGCACACTCTAACTTTTTTAAACTCAGCCATTATACTAGCAAACACTCACTGTACCTAGTTGTATCCTAAACGTGGCTATTGTACTTTTGTCAATTCACAGTATTGGAACGTTATTTGCAGCACGTCTGCCTGCATTGCACACTCAAACTTTTTTAAACTCAGCCATTATACTAGCAAACACTCACTGTACCTAGTTGTATCCTAAACGTGGCTATTGTACTTTTGTCAATTCACAGTATTGGAACGTTATTTGCAGCACGTCTGCCTGCATTGCACACTCAAACTTTTTTAAACTCAGCCATTTATAGTAGCAAACACTCAGTGTACCTAGTTGTATCCTAAACGTGGCTATTGTACTTTTGTCAATTCACAGTATTGGAACGTTATTTGCAGCACGTCTGCCTGCATTGCACACTCAAACTTTTTTAAACTCAGCCATTTATAGTAGCAAACACTCAGTGTACCTAGTTGTATCCTAAACGTGGCTATTTTACTTTTGTCTATTCACAGTATTGGAACGTTATTTGCAGCACGTCTGCCTGCATTGCACACTCAAACTTTTTTAAACTCAGCCATTATACTAGCAAACACTCACTGTACCTAGTTGTATCCTAAACGTGGCTATTGTACTTTTGTCAATTCACAGTATTGGAACGTTATTTGCAGCACGTCTGCCTGCATTGCACACTCAAACTTTTTTAAACTCAGCCATTTATAGTAGCAAACACTCAGTGTACCTAGTTGTATCCTAAACGTGGCTATTGTACTTTTGTCAATTCACAGTATTGGAACGTTATTTGCAGCACGTCTGCCTGCATTGCACACTCAAACTTTTTTAAACTCAGCCATTTATAGTAGCAAACACTCAGTGTACCTAGTTGTATCCTAAACGTGGCTATTGTACTTTTGTCTATTCACACTACTGCAAATCTATGTGCAGCACCTCTGCATGACAACCTCGTGCTCTGTTTTTAATAAGCTATAATGATAGCACAAAATACTGCCATTTTGTGGCATCATAGAACTGGCTGTTGTATTCCATTAGTGCCCCACTGGTGACAAGCTATTTCTAGCACCTCTACATCACACCCTCATGCACATTTAGCTACGCTAATGTTATAGCAAACTCATGGAATTCATTGCTGCATTTCATAATTCGGAGGGATAGAAAGTCAGGCTTCCTTTAGCTTTTCCTTCTGTTCATAGACAGCATCTCCAAGACAAATTTCCCCTCCACGTCTAAGTGTGGAGAGGCAGCTAGTGCGCATGCGTGTGCCGATGTACCCCAGCTGCAGCATAATTACAGTGTTTCGCCTAGTGAGTATGCTCAGCCTGACTGTGCCATTCCTGACGCTAAGTCTTCATTTCGGGATACAGCGCATGCTCCCACACTAAGTGTGAAAAGCCTCTTTGCACAGGTGCTTGCATTCTGTGCCGGGTCTAAGTCCTGTTTTGTGCCTAGACACCATGCTAAAGCTGATAGTCTTTTTTCAGAGACTGTATTTCATGCTACTGAGCATGCTCAGGCACTTCCTGCATCAGAGACTAGGTCCGGTAATGAACTCTTTGGCCCTGGCCCTGATGTGGGGGTCCCATATAGACCACAGGGCATCAGGTGTCCTCCCAAATGGCTTGCAGAGGCCCACACCTATGACTTGTCACCGCATTATTGATGGTCAGACGATGACTGGTGAGGTGTTTGGGTCATGGCAGCCATGAGGTCATCATTGAAGTTGCGTTTCCAAATAGGACGCTAGTTATGCCACTCATGACGTGTCACTCTGCTTTTGTCTCCAGGAGGTGCATTGTGGTTCACCCTGGTTTGGGGCGGACCCAGGTTATAAAAGGGGCTGGAGCCAACAAGGAGGTGCGCAGTCTTCTATTATGCTCTGAAAGAGCACACCTCCATGTGTTGAACCCATTGCGGCTTTAGGCCAGAGGTAGGCAGGGATAGGGTGGTGGATGCAGGCCACCACCACAGTTGGTAACGCAGAACGGTTAAGACCAGCTCCTGTCCTAACAGTCCTGCTTGTGCAGCCCAGTGGCATTAACAGGCCTGCTGCTGCTGATGCGCCTGCTGTCCACAGGTGTGGCCCCTACGCACACGGTCAGCGTACTCAATGGCCCCTGTGTTGTTAACAGGGAGTTCCTGGGCTGGGTGGGCATGTGGACCCTGTGACGCTAACAGGGCTCACAGTCTCCAGATCCGAATGGCGTCTAACTCGGTTCAGGCTACTATTAGTTTCATAGCCACACAGCTCTGTATCCTCCACCAAACCTTCAAGTTGCCAACCTCTCCTTTTCCAACTGGGAGCACGGTGGACACTGACTGCTGAAGGTGATATATACCTTTCTCTTTCTTTTCTTATTAATTTTTGTTATATAGCGGTCACAGATTATATACCACTTTATCCAAATCTGCCAGTCCCACTGTAACAGATGTTGTTTCTTCAGCAAATGTTACAGTTGTTTAACCACCAAATCCACGGACCCAAATTTTTTTCCCCTTTCCAACACACCTGTTCCCCTTTCCAACAGCATCTGTCCTTTTTCAACTCATTTTGGGATATGACCAAAAGTGCAACTGTGCAGGGACACCGTACTCAACGCCATCTCAGCACAGCAGCCATCCCTCGGTCCCTCCGATGTGGACAAGTAAAAGACCATTTCCTCCTATCCATGACAAAGTGTTGAGATTCACTCTGTGCAGCACTGGTGTTTAGTGGAAAAGTAGATCTAAGATTGCGTACCACATTCTGCAGATACTCCTGTATACGTGCGTCTATTTCTATGGCAGGAATTAGTTCGCCAAATTTTGTCTTGTACCGGGGATCTAACAGTGTGGCAACCCAGTATTCAGGATTACTTCAAATTCATACAATCCGAGGGTCATGTAGGTAGTGCAGCAAGAAGGCGCTCATGTGTCTTGTGCATCCAGGAGGACCAAGTCCTTGGTGTGTTGGTGGCAGAGAGGTGAGAATCGTGCATCCTTCCTCTGCCCTCTACCCACAACCTCGCACAACCGAAATGTGAGCAAGCTCTCACTCATCTGCTGAGTCTTCCATGCCCATCGCCAGTTCGTCCTCCATTTCTTCATGGGCTCCTGCACTTTCATCAACACTTTTTGCTGATACTATGCGCCCTTGTTAATCCCTCTCCCTCACCATGACTGCCGCATAGGTGCCGCTGACCATCTGGACCTCGTAGATCTTGTTATCCCTTCCGCATATGACTCCTCCTGTACTTCCTCCCCTTCCTCTTGTCCCAACACCTGACTCCGAATAATAATTACAGTGTGCTCCATCATGTAGATGACCAGAATTGTCACGCTGAGAATGACATTGCCAGTGCTAAACATCTTCGTCGACATTTCAAAACTGTGTAGCAGGGTGCATAGGTCCTTGATCTGACACCACTCCAGCAGCGTGATCTGCACCACCTCTGGATCAACTTATCCCAGGCTATATGTCTTACCGTATTTCAGCAGGGCTCTGCGGTGCTGCCACACACGCTGCAACATGTGCAGATTCCAATTCCTGCGTGTCGGAACATCGCATTTCCGGCGTTTAACTGCCAGACCCTAAGACTTCCGGAGTGATGAAAGTTGTTGAGCTGCTGTGTGCGCACGATGGAAGTGAGCACATAGCGAGCGTGCCCGCTGCACAAGGCCATGTAGGCCGTGATGGTGTTTTAAAAATTGCTGGAGAATTCGGTTCAACACGTGAGCCATAAAAGGCACGTGTGTCACATTGCCCTGAGGATGGCCCGCAGCCAGGTTTGCATCATTGCCGCACACGGCTGTTAAGTCACCAACGGAGTCCGCTCCGTCAATTTGTACTCCGGTCGCCAGGTGACAACGTGTTCCTTTCATGAATAGTGCTGATGATGGGAGAGTAGTCGATGCCAGCGGCGCAGGTGGACGCAGGTTATGCTCACCCACTGGGCTGCATTACCTTGACAGATGCAGAATCTCTGGCTGAATGTAGCTGGTGGGTATCTCACAGATGAAATACCATCATTCAGCTACAACCAATGGGAAGACACCACACCCTTTTTTATGCCCATCCTGTCTGCAGACCACTGCCAGACATAGCTATGAACCTCTGGTTAATTTTACCCCCAGTTCAGTTTTATGATTTTGTGTGCTTGTTACCTGACTACTTTTCCTGCTTGCTGTTTATGTACCTTGTTGGCCGATACGCATTTCACCTCTGCTTGTTTTCTGATTAAGTCCTGGCCGTCCCATTCTGTTCCTGTTCCTCAATTAATGTTTTGACCCTGCCTGACTACTATTCTCTGTAATAGCGGTGTGACTCACATTTCCCATACATTTCAAAGTAAAACTTTGACCGCCTGATGGCATTGAGCTCTGCTGCCAGCATAGTAAGGAGGTGTGTGGTAGTCCTTGTGCGCAGTTGCAAGGAAGGGTGGCCTGACCACACAGGGTTTGCGCAAAGGTAGAGGACCCACACGAGGTTGAAGAGGCAGAAGCAGTGTATTAACTTCTACATACAGAACAAGGATTGAAACAACTCGTGGGGACGGCAAGACTTGTACAGCAGACCCTTCTCCATCTCTCACCATAGTTTGCCAGTGCCCAGTCAGTGACATGTAATGACCCTGTCTATGCTTACTGGTCCAAGTATCTGTGTTGAAATGCACCCTGTCGCACACAGATTTTCTCAAGGAAGTGGTGATGTTGTGTGCGACATGCCGGTGTAGCGCGGGCATGCTTTTCTTGGAGAAGCAGTGGTGATTGGGCATCTGGTACTGGGGCACAGCGACAGACATAAGGTCTGTAAAATCCTGTGTGTCCACTACGCGTAAAGGCAGCATTTCGGTAGCCAACAGCTTACAGAGGGATAGAGTCAACCACTTAGCTTTGTCATGGGTCGCAGTAAGTGGCCTTTTATTTGACCACATCTGAGGGACAGAGATCTGGCTGCTGTCTGTAGACGGTGTTGAGTAGGGTGTCCCTGGAAAAATGCAGGTTTGTGAGAAAAGTGCAGGCGGAGACATGATGTTGGCTTCATCTTGCCTTCAGATCTGTTCATCTTGTATCATTTTTAAAAAACACAGCAAGCAAGGGTTACTCCAAGCGGAGTCTCCCTTTTTTTCCAAAAATTGGGCCCCACACAGACACCTTATCAGTGGCAGCACTTGTGCCCTAGTTGCAAACAGGATGTTTTGATTTGCATCAAGCACATTCCAAATCCACAAGCATTTACTCTCCCCAGGATGACACAGGGGTAGTAAATTCCTTCTGGATCCATGACTTGTTCATTTTGATGAACGTCAGTCTGTCCACATTGTCACTGGACAGACGCGTGCGCTTATCTGTCAGCACACACCCAGCAGCACTGAAGACACGTTCAGAGACAACGCTGGCAGCTGGACACGACAAAATCTTCGAGGCGTAACTGGAGAGCTCTTGACATTTTTCTAGATTTGAAGCACAAAAGGAGCAAGGCTCCATTTGCAAAGTCATTGCATCGATGTTCATTTGGAGATACTCCTGTATCATCCTCTCCATCCGTTGACTATGTGTCAGACTTGTTGTCTCTGGTGGCCTTGCAAAGGAGGGTCTAAAAAAATTATGAAAAGATTCCATAAAATTGCTGTTACCAGCACCAGATACGGTCCTACTGGTACGGGTAGACTGTTGAAGATGACGAGGCCGTCCCATGTTTGTCAAGTTACAACTGGGAGAATCACTCCCTTCACCTGCACGGTTGTTTGGTGGAAAAGCCGAGCTAAGATCGAGTAACAGCTTCTGCTGATACTCCTGCATACGTGCGTCCCTTTCTATGGGTGGAATTATGTCACAAAATTTGGACTTGTCCCGGGGATCTAATAGTGTGGCAAGCCAGTAGTCATCATCACTTCTAATTTTGACAATACGAGGGTCATGTTGGAGGTAGTGCAACAAGAAGGCACTCATGTGTCTTGCGCAGCCATGCGCACCAAGTCCACGCTGTGTTTGTGGCATAGAGGTGCTAACCGTTCTTTCTTCCTCTGTCATCTCCCCCCAACCTCTTTCAACTGAAATTTGACCAAGGTCCCCCTCATCTGCTGAGTCTTCCATGTCCATGGACAGTTCGTCCTCCATATCTTCATGTCCTCCTGCACCTTCCTCAACATCTCACCTGCTACCATGCGCCCTTGTTGATCCCTGTCCCCCATGGTCCCATGCCTGCCGCGTTGGTGATGATGAACGTCTGGACCTTGGTGATGTTGTTGTGTCTTGCGCATATGAATCCTCCTGTAGTTCCTCCCCTTCCTGTTGTCCCACCCCCTGACTACGAATAGTGTTTAGCGTGTGCTCCAGCATGTAAATGACTGTAATCGTCATGCTGATAATGGCATTGTCAGCGCTAAACATATTCGTCGCCATGTCGAAACTGTGCAGAAGGGTGCATAGGTCCTTGATCTGAGATCACTCCATCAGGGTGATCTGCCCCACTTCTGCATCTCGTTGGCCCAGGCTATACATCATGACGTATTGCACCAGGGCTCGCCGGTGCTGCCACAGTCGCTGTAACATGTGGAGAGTTGAATTCCAGCGTGTCGCCACATCGCATTTCAGGCGATGAACCGGCAGGCCGAAAGACTTCTGGAGCGATGCAAGTCGCTCAGGTGCGGCGGTTGAACGGCGGAAGTGAGCACTGCAGACAGTTTCCGTGCCCTGGTCAGAAGGCCATCTAGGCCGGGATAGTGTGTTAAAAATTGCTGGACAACAAGGTTAAACACGTGAGCCATACAAGGCACGTGTGTCACCTTGCCCAGGTGAAGGGCCGCACCCAGGTTTGCAGCATTGTCGCACACGGCCTTACCAGGCTGCAGGTTGAGTGGAGACAACCATTTATCAAAATCAGTCTCCAGAGCTGCCCACAACTCAGTCGCTGTGTGACTCCTATTTCAAAGACATGTCAAGCTAAAGACCGCCTGATGCCGTTGCGCTCTGCTACCAGCATAGTAATGAGGGGTGCGTGATTCCTTCTGCGCAGTGAGAACGCTGGTGGCCTGACCAGGCAGGCTTGGGGCGGAGGTGGAGGACCCAGATGAGGTGGAGGATGCAGAAGCAGTGGCGGAACTTGGACAGACAGAGGATTGACACACAAGTCGTGGGGACGGCAAGACTTGTGCAGCAGACCCTTCACCATCTATCACCATAGTTACCCAGTGGCCAGTCAGCGACATGTAACGTCCCTGTCCATGCTTACTGGTCCAAGTATCGGTGGTGAAATGCACCCGTTCACACACAGAGTTTCTCAAGGAAGCGGTGATGTTGTGTGCGACATGCTGGTGTAGCGCGGGCACACCTTTCTTAGAGAAGTAGTGGCGACTAGGCATCTGGTACTGGGGCACAGCGACAGACATAAGGTCTCTAAAATCCTGTGTGTCCACTAGGCGGAAAGGCAGCATTTCTGTAGTCAACAGCTTACAGAGGGATAGAGTCAACCTCTTCGCTTTGTCATGGGTCGCAGGAAGTGGCCTTTTATTTGACCACATCTGAGGGACAGAGATCTGGCTGCTGTGTGTAGACGGTGTTGAGTCGGGTGTCCCTGGAAAAATGCAGCTTTGTGAGGAAAGTGCAGGCGGAGACATGATGTTGCCTTCATCCAAAGTTGGTGCTATCGATGTCTGAGAGAGCTGTACACACTCACTTGTTTCCCCTTCCAAACCAACTGACGACCTACCAAGCAAACTGCCTGTTGCGGTTACAGTGGTGGAAGTTGTGGGTGGAAAAACAGGTGTGACAGCTGTCCCCACAGTCCTAGAAGATGACGAGCGCGCGGATGCACTGGAAGGGGCAGGCGGTGGATGGTTCGCTCCGCTAGGCCACATTGCAGCACGGTGAGCTTCCCATCGGGCCATATGATATTTATTCATGTGACGATTCATGGAAGAAGTTGTCAAACTGCTGAGGTTTTGACCTCTACTAAGAGAACCATGACAAATTTTACAGATCACATAATTTGGGCGATCTTTTTCTATGTCAAAAAAGGACCTGGCTAGGCAAGGCTTAGAGGCCATGCGACCTGTTGATCCACCCCGAATAATGCTCAGAGGCAGAGTGGTGGCTGAGGATGCAGTTGTAGACGTGCTACCAGTGCTCCGACTGTGTCCAGGAAGGCGCCAGGTTACTTCGACGTCGGTTGCATCCTCCTCCACCGCCTCTGTTGACCTCCTCGAGTGTCTGACTGTGGGTTGACAGTAGGTGTGATCTAGAACTTAATCATCAATTGTTGTGTTTGCACTCCCCTACCCCTCAGACCGAGTTTCTTCTTGCCCTGACCGAATATTTAAGTTGTCATCCCAATCGGGTATCTGCGTCTCATCTTCATCAGTATGTTCCTCATTGCCTATAACCACAGTTGTTGGAAAGGCAGCATTTTGGTAGCCAACAGTTTGCATATGATGAAAGTCAACCTCCAAGCCATTTCATGCCCTTCTAAAAGCATGTAAAACACAGCGAGGGGACTCCAACCACAGTCTCCCTCGTTGCCACTAACTGGGCCACACACACCCCACTTGACTGGCATCGGTTGACCCCCCCTTTTGACAAAGAAAAAGATGCTTTGCATGAAGCACTCTCAAAAATACGCGTGCCTTTCCCGTCCCCTGGCTGACCCAGGGGAAGAAAAGTCCTCTGAGAGCCATGACTTGTTCATCTTGGTTCTTTTAGAGACACAGCGAGGGGACTCCAACCACAGTCTCCCTCGTTGCCACTAACTGGGCCACACACACCCCACTTGACTGGCATCGGTTGAGCCCCCTTTTGAAAAAGAAAAAGATGCTTTGCATGAAGCACTCTCAAAAATACGCGTGCCTTTCCCGTCCCCTGGCTGACCCAGGGGAAGAAAAGTCCTCTGAGAGCCATGACTTGTTCATCTTGGTTCTTTTAGAGACACAGCGAGGGGACTCCAACCACAGTCTCCCTCGTTGCCACTAACTGGGCCACACACACCCCACTTGACTGGCATCGGTTGACCCCCCCTTTTGACAAAGAAAAAGATGCTTTGCATGAAGCACTCTCAAAAATACGCGTGCCTTTCCCGTCCCCTGGCTGACCCAGGGGAAGAAAAGTCCTCTGAGAGCCATGACTTGTTCATCTTGGTTCTTTTAGAGACACAGCGAGGGGACTCCAACCACAGTCTCCCTCGTTGCCACTAACTGGGCCACACACACCCCACTTGACTGGCATCGGTTGAGCCCCCTTTTGAAAAAGAAAAAGATGCTTTGCATGAAGCACTCTCAAAAATACGCGTGCCTTTCCCGTCCCCTGGCTGACCCAGGGGAAGAAAAGTCCTCTGAGAGCCATGACTTGTTCATCTTGGTTCTTTTAGAGACACAGCGAGGGGACTCCAACCACAGTCTCCCTCGTTGCCACTAACTGGGCCACACACACCCCACTTGACTGGCATCGGTTGAGCCCCCCTTTTGACAAAGAAAAAGATGCTTTGCATGAAGCACTCTCAAAAATACGCGTGCCTTTCGCCTCCCCTGGCTGACCCAGGGGAAGAAAAGTCCTCTGAGAGCCAGGTCCACATTGTCAGTGGACAGACACGTGTGCTTATCTGCCAGCAGACCCCCAGCAGCACTGAAGACAGGTTCCGAGAGAACGCTGGCTGCAGGACACGACAAGATCCTCAAGGCGTACGTGGCGAGCTCAGGCAATTTATCCAGATTGGAAGCCTAAAATGAGCAGGGCTCAAGTTGCACAATAATGGAATCGATGTTTCTTTGCATATACTCATATATCTGTGTGTCTCCCTCTTTTTCCTTGTCCAGCTGTTTTGTTTTCACATGAGTATATGTCCTTGTCACTTTCCCATGTGTTTGTGTTATGTTGTGAGTTGTTTGTCACCTTTTGGACACCTTTCAGGGTGTTTTCTAGGTGTTTTACTGTGTTTGTGATTGCCTGCCATTGTTTCCTATGGGCTCGAGTTCGGTTCGTCGAACGTTCGACGAGCCGAACTCGAGCCAGACCCCCCGTTCGGCGAACCGCCTCGAGCCGAACCGGGACCGGTTCGCTCATCTCTAATCCCTACCGGTACACACCCCCCTATTAAAGAGAGATACAGGCCTATTCCCCCTGCGCACTACCAATGCACCAAAGACATGTTGAGAAACATGAAGGAGGCAGGGGTTATTAGGGACAGCTGTAGTCCCTGGGCCGCCCCGTTGGTGCTGGTTAAGAAGAAGGATGGCACCATGCGGATGTGTATGGATTACCGGAAGATTAACCAGATAACGCATAAGGATGCTTACCCTCTGCCCCGCATCGAAGAGTCCCTTGCCGCGCTGAGAACCGCTAACTACTTCTCCACCCTTGACCTCACCAGCGGGTACTGGCAGGTGGCCGTGGCACCGGAAGACCGAGAGAAGACTGCCTTCGCCACTCCTATGGGACTCTGCGAGTTCAATAGCATGTCGTTCGGGCTGTGCAATGCCCCTGGAACCTTCCAACGGCTGATGGAATGCTGTCTGGGGCACCTAAATTTCGAGACCGTCTTGCTGTACTTGGATGATGTGATTGTGTACTCACAGACATATGAAGCCCACCTGGAGCACCTAGCCGAGGTGTTCGCGTCCCTTGCCAAGTATGGGATGAAGTTGAAGCCCTCAAAGTGTCATCTGCTGAAACCCAGAGTGCAGTACCTAGGACATGTGGTTGGTGCGGAAGGTGTCGCCCCCGACCCCAAGAAGATCACCGCCATCCAAGACTGTCCGAGACCGACCACGGCGAGGGAAGTGAGGCAGTTTCTGCGCCTGGTCGGATATTACCGTCGCTTCATTAAGGGGTACACGAAGATGGCTGCCCCCATGCAAAACCTCCTCGTGGGACAGACCAAGGGTGGTAGACCACTAGGAGCCCCATTGGTGTGGGAAGAAAAGCATGAGGAATCCTTCCGCCAGCTGAGAGTGGCCCTGACCGGAGAGGAAATCCTAGCGTACCCTGACTACAGCCGCCCATTCATCCTCTACACCGACACCAGCAATGTGGGCTTGGGAGCTGTTCTATCCCAGGTCGAAAATGGAAGGGAAAAGGTAATAGCTTATGCTAGACGAAAACTCCGACCGACGGAAAGACACGCTGAGAACTACAGCTCCTTCAAGCTTGAGCTCTTGGCACTGACTATCACCGAGCGATTCCGCCATTACCTGGCAGCAGCCAAGTTCACCGCGTACACAGACAATAACCCGCTGACCCATCTAGATACGGCCAATCTGGGCGCGTTGGAGCAGCGGTGGGTGGCCAGGTTAGCCAACTATGATTTCACCATCAAGTATCGGGCCGGCCGTATCAACGTCAATGCCGATGCACTCTCCCGGATGCCCCACCTGTCGGAAGAGGGGCCAGAGGATGATGACCTCGAAGAGATTGAGTTGCCTGCATTTCACCGGCCGTTCACTGAGAAGATGCACGTCCACCAACAACGGGTGAACCTGGATCCGCTGCCCCGACAGGAGTGGCCAGAAGCTCAGGACCAGGCACCTGCTGTCCGCCTGGTCAAGACCCTAGTGGAACAGGGTTCTGCTGGGATAGACCCTGCTACCCCTGCCGAAGCCCAATGTCTGTGGCGAGAACGGACCCGCCTATACCTACACCAGGGGAAGTTGTATCGCAAGCTGCGCAAGCTGATTAATCCGAAGACTCACGAGAGGATCCGCCAGCTGATGATTCCCCAGGCTAACTTGCCCAATCTGTGGAGGCCTGGTGCCAAGAATGTGGCCTTTGCACATTGAGAAGGAAGGACGAGGCCAGCCAGAAGGCACCCCTACACCCGATCATTCCACACCAACCGCTGGAGCTGGTTGCCCTTGACCATGTAAAGCTCACCCCCAGCCGAAGTGGGTACACCTACGCTCTAACCATTGTAGACCACTACTCGAGGTTCTTGGTGGTTGTCCCAGTTAAGGACCTAACCGGCCGCACCGCTGCTAAGGCTTTCCAGGCTTATCTCTGTCGACCGCATGGGTACCCGGAGAGGGTGCTTACCGACCAGGGTCCGGCCTTTGAAGCAGAGGTATTCCAGGAATACTGCCAGTTGTACGGCTGCAAGAAAATCCGGACCACGCCTTACCACGCCCAAACCAATGGCATGTGTGAAAAGATGAACCACTTGGGCCTCCTCAAGACGTTACCACTGGAAGAGCGGAACCTGTGGCCGGAGAAGCTACCTGACGTGGTCGATATGTACAACATCCCTTCCAGCTCTACGAAATGCACTCCAGCATACCTGATGAGAGTTCGTCCCGGCCAGCTACCAGTGGATCTGGAAATGGGCTTGGAAGCTCCAGAAGCACTCCCGTCGACAGCTGAATGGGACACTCGGCGGAGAGCACAGTACCAACAGGTCCAGGAATATGTTGAGAAGAACTTGTGCTGGAGCCGGGGACAACAGGAGCAGTGCTTCAACAAGAAGGCGCCTGCCGGTCCCTTCCAACCCGGGGATGTAGTGCTGAAGCGGAAAAGAAGGGCCCACAAGCTGGATGACCAATGGGAAAAAAACCCGTATGTAGTCCAGCCCACAGGATGGGAGAATGGGAAGGCCTACCAGATCAGCCGTGACCAGGGGGGACTTTGGCTACGGTTTCCCGAGACCACCTAAAGAAGTGCCCACCAGCATTGAGAGTAGCGGATGAGGCTCCAGTTCCCAGTCCAGTGGAAAAGGAAAAAGAGGTAATCCACACCATGATGGGTGATTTTCCAGCAGACTGGCCTACACAGAAAGGCGCGGTGATCCTTCCAGTGATACTGTTCCCACAACCCGTGGATGAAGAAATGATGGAAACGGTTAACCGCGAGCCAGTGCCCAGGGATGTACCTGTACCCCGCTCCCCTACGCCTCCGCCTGCCCCACATGATAGCAGGGAGGAGGAACTGACTGTTCCCTCTGCCCCACTGCCTGTCACCACTGACACCGGACCCTGAAGGTCCACTCGCCCCAACCTAGGTAGACCCCCACTTAGGTACAGGGAAACTACTCTTTAAAAGGGGGGGGGGCTTTATGTGTTGAGTGTACCAGTTTGAAAGTTTTTGAATGATAAGTAAAGATGATCAACCGAAGAAGTTTACCTGATTGCACCGTGATTGAACCGGCCGTTGCCGGCAACTGTTGTCCCCGTAGGGACTGTCTGCAAACCTTGCATAAGGAACTACTTACGGACAAGCCCGAGAACTTGCAGGGCAACCACAAACTCAGTGGAATGTAAATAAAAATGTTTGTTGGCTTGACACCGTTACCGCCTCCGGAGAGGCTGATTTGGGAGGATGGGCCTGGAGGAAAGGGATGGCCCAGGCCCGCCACTACTGTAACTGGTGGCGATCCTCCGGGGGTTCAGGGGTCCCCTTGGGCGCGGGTCCCCTGAAAGAGACAGAACCCGCTCGGGCAACTTGGTGCTGGACTGGGGTCAAGGGGTGCTGACCGCTTCTTAGGGGCAGCATCAGGGCCAGGTTGTTTGGGTTGGAGAAGAGCGGAAGCCATACCGTTGTAAAATGTTTATGATGCTTTCACATGTTTTACCGTTTTATTCTTTTTCAGTTGTAAAAATAAAACCGGTGATGGACGGGCAGCCCGCGGACGGTCTGCATTTTACTAAGGGGGAATGTGGCGCCCTGGACAAGCCAGGTCGTCACAGGTACTACACCAACACACACTACACCCCGACTAGGCACACCGAAGCCAAACACAAATCCTTGTTGCCTTCTTCCAGGGGCTGATGTCCACACCAGGGGCTGGGCCAGGCGGTTGGTCCCGCCCACCGAGGAGTTCACAGTCCTGGAGGCGGGAAAAGGAGTCAGATGAGTTTTAGAGAGTGAATCGGTAGGAGAGGAGACTGACCGTGTCCGGGTGTGTGGCCCGGGCACTCAGCAAGGTTGGCAGACGGTGGTGACCATCTGCAGGAGAGGCTGATTGGAGTGAACCGTACGGACCAGGGACAGGCGGTGGCCCACCGGTACCGGATCGGAGAGTGAAGAGAAGCCAGCACCATCCGGCAGGGCCTACGGACCCCGAACAGGCTAGGAGTCGCCATGAAACCAGTCAAATCCGTTAGCGAAGGGAACCTCCGGAGTTTCCCAGCAGTCAAGACACGATTGAAGGAAACAGCTCACACCATAGAGGGAAACACAGTCACCGCCAAGGCTACAGTTCCCAAGGCCAGAGCCTGCGGGCAAAAGGGGCTCCCTCAGCATCCATCCAAGCTGGGGGCGGGTTACCGGTGGGAAGCCATTGGAACTGTAAACACAACACAGGTGCAGGGAAAGGCAGTCACCATCAACCTACCGGGAGGAGAACAACCGCAGCTGCCTGTGGGACCCGTCCATCCAGCCGTTTGTTTGACCAGAGACTCTGTGTGAATTACTGGCTGAGTGAGTACCACCGTGCCGTGCGGCACAGCGCTGCCCCCGCGAACCTGCACCTCACCAGGTCCCGTAACCCGCCTGTCATCCCTAACCCCTCACCGGGCCCTGGGACAACCAATCCCCCTACCCACGGAGGGGAGAACCAACATCCAAGCTGCTCCCTGTCATCGCTCCCGGGATCCCCGTCCAGAGCAGCGGTGGTGTCACAAGTACTTCACCACAACCGTGGGTGGCGTCACGGACAATATCTCCCCAAACCACACACCAACCCCCCCCTTTCACTCACGGGCGAGGAACGCCGCTCGAGTCCCCGAGATCCGGCCCACCACTCGAGCCACCACCGAGCAGCAACAGCAGCAGCCGGACCCGCGCAGTGGGTGAGCGCAGTGTCCCCTCCTCCACCCGCGACATCAGGATGTCCGGGATTATGTCTCTTCTTTTAAACAAGTGTGAATGTTTGAAAACCTCACATACTTGTCTGGGATCCTGCAGCCTATTCCTTGTAGACCGTGTACTCACCTGTTGGTGGATTTTATCACCAATTTGCCTATTTTCATGGGTAAAACAGTAATTCTAATAGTTGTAGACAGATTTTAGTAAAATTACTTACTTTATTGCGTTACCCGCACTTCTGAGTGATAAAACTTTGGCACAGGTTTTCATTGAGATTGCAACGTCATGGGCTCCTCTCTGATATTGTATCATATTGTGGGACCCAATTTATATCTAAGTTTTGGAAGGCATGTTGTGCCTGTTTAGTGATTCAGCTTTCATTTTTGTCCACCTTTCACCCTTAGACAAATGAGCAGACTGAACAGATGAATCAGAATGTTAAGGCATATAAGTATACTTAGGTATTTTATTTCTTAAAATCAGGAGGATTGGGATTCTTTTTTACCCTTAGCGGAGTTTGAGGTCAATAACCAACTCAGAGATCCACTGGCAAGTCCTAGTTATTCAGGGCATATGGCTTTCATACACAATTTTGCATTTTTAATGGAAATCATTCTTCAGGTTTTCCTGGGGAAAAACAGGTTTCATCATCTATAACCTCTGTGTGAAGGGAAGTTCTGAATAAGGTTGATGGTTTCCAAATTTGAAAGTATGGCTGATCGGAAACTCTTGGCTAGTCCAGACCTTTGTGTTGATGATTTGATGTGGTTGTCTACTAAGAACATTTGATTGCAGGTTCCTTCCTGGAAACTAGGACTAAGGTTCATTGGTCCCTATAAAATTGTTGCTGTAATCAACCAAAGTTGTATTTCACCTTGCTTTATCTTCTACTTTTAAATTGCATTATGTGTTTCACCATTCACTCCTCAAAAAATATATTGCTTCTACAAAACCAACACCGTTGCATCCTCCTCTGGTTGTTGTCGATTAGAATCTTCAATTTCAGGTAGTCAAGATTGTTGATTCCCGCTTTATTCATTATAGTCACATCAATTTTGGTGCATTGGAGGGCTTATCGTCTAGAGGAGAGGATGTAGGTGCCAGCATCTCGTGTTCATTCAACTAGGTTGATCTGGTCCTTACATACCTCCCCATCCAGATAAACCTGGTCCTGAGGGTCCAAAGTCCCCTCTTAAGAGGGATTGTACTGTGATGAGGGTATTATGACAGAGAGAGGTCTCCTCTAATCCAGGTATCAGAAGGTTGCAGCAAGTGGCTGCATGCACACCTGCGCTGGTTGGATCTGCTTTCCTTTCCAGTTAGCTGAGCAGACCTTTCATGTGCTGGCACTGCTAGGTTTAAAGGGAATCTGTCACCAGATTTTTGCTACCTCATCTGAGAGCAGCATAATGTAGAGACAGAGAACCTGATTACAGCGATGTGACACTTACTGAGCAGTTTGCTGTTGTTTTTATAAAATCAATGTTTATTCTGCTGCAGATCAAGCAGTTATACAGAGCTCATAAATATGCTGGACTATTTGGCAGCTGGCCAAGTAGTCCTCTAATGATAATCTACTGCTGATTAAACAATGATTTTAGCAAAACTACACTAAACAGCCCAGTAAGTGAAACTCATCAGAAAGTGAAACAACGCTGGAATCAGGAACTTTAGCCCTACATTATACTGCTCTAAGAGTAAGTGGCAAAAAACAGGTGACAAATTTCATTGAAGAACTTCCTTTGGTCTTTCTTCACTTTCCATCCTGAGTTGTCTAAGCTGTTCTGATTTCTCCACTGCTCTCTGCTATAAGTACTCAGCACTTTGCCTTAGTATTTGCTAGTGATAGCTTGCTTCTCAGTGGGCCTGGCTTGGAGGTGTGAGTCGTGGAAAAAGAAATTGCTTTGGACTTGATCCTGGAAATTACAGCATGGAAGTTTGTTTGGTAACTTCCTATTCTTAATCTTCCTTTTAATTTACTTCCCTTTTCTTCCCTTTTTTACCCAGCTCTTGTTTGGGTTGTATGAAGTGAATGCAGTTTCTTTTTCTGCTGTTTACCCTTTGTGTCTTTATCATAGAGCGGGACTAGTGCTCCCGCTGCCCGGCTCACTAGACAGGGTGGTGATTCGGGTAAGAAAGGGATAGACATGCGGATGAAAGAACCCATCTATGGACATCAGGGAGCTCTGAGTTATTCAGAGTGAGTGACAAGGGTTACCCTTCCTGTGGCTCCCTAGAGGCACTGGTTTCCACCCCAATCTAGTAATTGCAGGTTGTGGGCATCTAGAATCAGGAGTGGGTTTTCTGTTGAGTATATTGACCTAAAAGTGCAGGGTAAAAAAAAGGAATCATTAACAGTAAGGGCACAAGCAAGCTCAAATTCCAACGTTCATCACGATTAGCTTCATTTTCTGCCCACGGATCTTAAATACAATAGGCTCAGTACATTTAACCCATGATCGCCTGACAATGCCTAGGTGTACTAAACCTATATTAATGTGACTTAAGAGAGCTCAATGAGATTGTTAAATTAACAAGTCTTTTCTGAATAGCATGGCTTTAAATTAAACAAAATAAATAAATAAAGCATGTAGATACTTTATCACAGTTATATTCCTATAAAAATGTTTCCAGGCATCCTTGATCCAACCTTTGGATAAAAACAAAAGTGATAAAGGATTAATGTGCCCTAATGTAGAAAATGTTAATAATACATGGTACTGTGCATAAATAATACATGAATTCAAGATTTCATTAGTAGAAGATTAAGGTACAGAGGAACGTAAAATATAATAAAGCCACTAAAGCTTTAAAGTCCATTAAAATCTACCTCCCCTAAAATAATTGTGTTCTCTATCCTTGTGTAACGTGAACGAGGGCAGTAGTTGTGGGCGAGGTATTTGTTCACTACACCCTACCACCCTACATGAAACTGTTGGGCCTGGATGTATGCTTTGCTACTGTGTAGAACTACTATTAAGCCGGCGTCACACGGTACGATCTATCGTGCAATCGCACGAGCGATCGTACCCACCCCCGTCATTTGTGTGTCACGGGCAATTAGTTGCCCGTGGCGCACAAAGTCGTTAACCCCCTGTCACACACACTTACCTCCCGGATGACCTCACTGTGGGCGGCGAACATCCTCTTCCTGAAGGGGGAGGGACATTCGGCGTCACAGCGACGTCACACAGCGACCGCCCAATAGAAGCGGAGGGGCGGAGATGAGCGGGACGTAACATCCCACCCACCTGCTTCCTTCCGCATTGCTGGTGGGACGCAGGTAAGCTGTGTTCATCGTTCCCGGGGTGTCACACAGAGCGATGTGTGCTGCCTCGGGAACGATGAACAACCGGAGCACAGAAGGAGGACCGACATTTTGAAAATAAGCGACGTGTCAGCGAGCAACGATAAGGTGAGTATTTTTGCTCGTTCACAGTCGCTCGTAGCTGTCACACGCTACGATATATCAAATGATGCCGGATGTGCGACACAAACTCCATGACCCCGCCGACATATCGCCCGATATATCGGACCGCGTGACGCCGGCTTAACTCTCAAACTGTTTGCATCTGCATCTTGGGGCATGTTGTTAACCCCTTTGTTTTTCATATGAAAGAGTCAGACAATGTTAATAAAACAGTCTGCTATTTACTGGTCATCAAAACTATATACATAAGTTAGTAAATTGAACACTTGTGATCTTCACCTAGCAAATATGTCAGAGGCAAATACATCATGTTTGCAGGCAGTACATTACTTAGCAAGACATTACACTGGCAAAACAGGTTTTACTGAGAACCTCCATCTGCCCGGTAGAGAGCCACGTGGGTCAATCTGTTTCACTGGCCCCACTATACCTAAACTACTTGCAAGGGATTCTATCAGGGCCATTCTTAGAACCGATGCCCTCTCTGATGCGTCCTCAGCCTGGCTGATCCTTTTCCTCTGCAGGGTCCCCTGAAGCTTGCCAACAATGGACTCACAGTTACTAGCCTTTTCCTCACAGTTGCCCCAACATACCTGTTCTGTAAGATGCAGTCAGTCACCACTGTTACTATTCCAAAGTAAAGCTTAATAACTTAGGCAAGTCCATCTTCAATGTACACACCCATTTAGTGCAGCATGACCCGGATTTGCTTATTAGCAAAGTCTATATAGTATCAGAACTTTTTTCGGCAGACGACTGGACTTCGTTGGAATAGATGGGTATTTTTTTTCTTTTGAATAAAGTGGTGAACGAGGGTAAGTGTCTTGATTTATTTCCCTTTTGTTGTGGTTTTTTTTTCTGAAATTCTTTTTTGGATTTTGACAGACTTGGAGAGATACAGCAGATTCGCAGGAGTACAGTAGAGTTGCATATTTTTTTGGGTTGTTTTTTGTTTTTTTTACCAACATGGTAAAAGAGGGACATTTTCAGGAAATGTCTATTGAAATAAATTATTTTTTTGTGTGCGGCTTTTTCTGCAAAGGGGGTGTCTGATAGATACATTTCTATTACTAACACCAGGTGACACTACACAGCTGACATCAACCCCATAAACCATTACCCCGATTTGGCAGTACACCATTTTTCCTTTTAATTATGTATTTGATAATAGCTGTAAAATTTGTCTGTCTGTCTGTTATCTATTTTTGCACATCTTTAACACATAAAAACCATTAATTTCACTGTCGTGCATTTTTTTTCAGTACATGTCACATGGATGGTCAAAACAGAATTTGCCAGATGTGTGGTTTTTTTAATGCAAAGGTGAAGGTTGGCCTTATACAGTGCTATTAATTCCACAGCGCTTTACAGACGTAATCATTACTGTCCCCATTGGGGACAGTCTAATATCCCTATCATTTGTCTTTAGTGTGTGAGAAGAAACCACAGTACCTGGAGGAAACCCACAAGAAAATACAAACTGCCTGCAGTGTGTTGTCTGCCGGGTGCTCGCTTTCGGCATTTTGTGGATCGGATAGACAGATTGCTGGTTGGGGCTGGGGAAAACCCAGCGGTCATGGTGCACATTGGTACTAATGACATAGTTAGAGGCAGATGGAAGGTCCTTAAAAATGATTACAGTGAACTAGGAGAGAAGCTGAAATCCAGGATCTCCAAGGTGGTATTTTCAGAAATACTACCGGTGCCACGAGTTTCACTAGAAAGACAGCGGGAGCTTAGGGAGATAAATACATGGCTTAGAAATTGGTGCAGAAAGGAAGGGTTTGGGTTCATGGAGAACTGGGTCGACTTCTCAGTCAGCTACAGGCTCTATGGTAGGGGAGGGCTGCACCTCAATGGGCAGAGTGCAGCTGTGCTGGAGGAGAAAATGGTCAGACAGATGGAGAAGCTTCTAAACTAGGATCTGGGGGGAGAGAGGGTAGTGGAGCAAATAAGGGGATAAATAGAGTAGATAGAGACAGTGAGACTGTATGTCAATGAAGGATTGGGGGAGGCGCTGACACGTGCAAGGAAAGTAGGGAGGCTAGGAGTAATGAATGCATTAATAGTATTAAATGTCTACTGGAAAGTGCAAGAAGTCTTGCAAACAAAATGAATGAACTGGAGACTCTTATGTCAACCATGGATTATGATGTGATGGGCATTACAGAAACCTGGCTGGATGAGAGCCATGACTGGGTGACAAATGTAGAGGGTTAAACTACATTCAGAAAGGACAGGAAAGACAAAAAAGGTGGTGAGGGTTGTATATTTATCAAATCTAACTTAAGACCTGTGTTCAATCATGACATTGGGAGAACTTCAACAATGTTGAGTCAGTATGGGTAAATGTACATGGGGAGGGGAATAATGGAAAAATTCTAAATGGAGTTTATTATAAGCCTCCTAAAATACCTGAACAGGTAGAGGGTGAAATTCTGCAACAAATTGAAAAGGCAGCTGTTAATAATAATAATAATAATAATAATAATAATAATAATAATAATAATAATCAGGTCCTTATTATGGGGGATTTAAACTATCCAGACATTCAGTGGGAAATAGAATCTTCTGGTTGTGCTAAAAGCTGTAAGTTCTTATCTACTATTCAAGACAATTACCTCTCTCAGATGGTAGATGAACCAATAAGGGGAGATAATGTGACAGATCTGGTCCTGTCAAATAGATCAGATACAATTTCAGATCTACAGGTCCGGGAGCACTTGGGCACCAGTGATCATAATATGGTAAGCTTCAAAGTAATATTCAATAGAACATTTGAAAGGGGAAATGCTAAATCCTTGAATTTTAAGAAAGCTGATTTAAAAAAATTAAGGGAAAAGCTCTACTGTGTAGATTAGGACAATGTAATGCTACCTGGGAATACCAAACATAAATGGGGTAAGTTTAAGGATATACTCCTAGAGTCCTATAAAAAACTTATACTCTCTGGTAATAAAATGTCCAGGAATAAAAACCACTATGGATAAATAAAACTGAACAAAGTATAATAAAACAAAAAGAAAGGGTGTTTAAAATCTTGAAGGCTGAGAATACAGAAATAGCATTTCAGTAGTATAAAGATATCAATAGGAAATGTAAAAAATAAGTCAAGCAAGCAAAATTAGCTACTGAAACAAAAACTGCCAAGGACATTAAAATAAATCCCAAAATCTTTTATAAATACATTAATGCCAAAAGGAAAACAAAAGGATGGTATTGGCTCCTTAAAATATAATAACAAGTTAGTTATAGAGGACAAAGAAAAGACTGAGATATTAAACATACACTTCTCATCAGTGTTCACAAAGGAACTGACTGTTCCAGGGATCATTCAACAAGTCAAAAATCAAAGTTCACCACCCGATATAATTAATTTAACACAAGAAGAAGTATGCCTGCTTATGAGTAAATTAAACATTGACCAATCCCCCGGGCCAGATGGCTTTCATACATGAATATTGAGGGAATTGAGCTCAACAGACCGCTGTATCTCCTCTTCTTAGACTCACTTGTAACAGGGTTGGTGCCTCAGGATTGGAGGATTGCTGATGTGGTACCAATATTTAAGAAAGGTAAGAGGGTGGATCCAGGCAAGTACCATCTAGTAAGCCTGACATCAGTAGTATGCAAAGTTTTTGAGGGAATTTTAAGAGATAACATGCAAAAATATATTGCGAAAAATAATATAATAACTGACAGCATGGATTCATGAAAGATAAGTCGTGTCTAACCAATATGTTGGGGTTCTATGAGGAGGTAAGTGCAAATATGGATATTGATAATGCAGCTAATGTGATTTATTTGGACTTTGCAAAGGCATTTTATACTGTACCACATAATAGCCTAATACTAAAGTTCCAGAAGCAAGGACTAGGGGAAACTATATGCAACTGGGTAAGGAATTGGCTACAAGATAGCAAACAAAGAGTAGTCATAAATGGTACATTCACTAAATGGGCTATAATCAGCAGTGGGGTGCCGCAGGGATCTGTGCTAGGACCAATTCTTTTTAATCTCTTTATTAATGACCTTGTGGATGGGATTGATAGTAAAGTGTCAGTCTTTGCTGATGACACCAAACTACGTAGGATATTAAAAACTGACCTTGATAATACAATATTACAAAATTACATCTGGATAAGATGTCAGAATGGGCAGACACTTGGCAAATGAGATTTAATGTCAATAAATGTGAAGAAATGCACCTAGGATGGAGTAATCCTATAGCTGGGTATACATTAAATGGAAGTAAACTCGGGACAACAGAACAGGAGAAGGACTTGGGTATTCTGATTACAAATAAGCTGAGCAGCAGCACTCAATGTCAGGCAGCAGCTGCTAAAGCAAACAAGATTTTAGGGTATATAAAAAGATTAGATCCTGTGATCCCAACGTTTTGTTACCCCTAAATATATCAATTGTAAGGCCACATCTGGAATATGGGATCCAGGTTTGGGCTCCACATTTTAAAAAGGACATTCAGAAGTTAGTGTCAGTTCAAAGGCAGCAAACTTGCCTACTACAAGGAATGGAAGGCCTCCCATATGATGACAGGTTGAAAAAGTTAGATATGTTTAGCTTAGAAAAAAGACGTCTTAGAGGAGATCTAATTTATATGTATTAATACATGTGTTGTCAATATAAAGGACTGTCACATGACTTATTTCTTCCAAAGACAATACTAAGGACCAGGGGGCACTCACTGCGAGTGGAAGAAAAGCGATTCCGACAGCTAAATAGGAAAGAGTTCTTTACAGTTAGAGCAGTCAGACTGTGGAATGCCCTACCACAACAGGTAATAATGGCAGATACTATTACAGCTTTTAAAAAAGGGCTGGATGATTTCCTCAGTACACACAACATTGTTGGTTATAAGTGAGATAGTGACAAAATGTATAATTGGTGGAGGAAGGTTGAATTAGATAGACATAGATTTTTTTTCAACCTATGTAACTATGTAACTATGTTGTAGGAGATGAGATTTGAATCCAGCACCTCAGCGCTACATAGCCACAGTGCTAACCACTGAGCCACTTTTCTGCATATTATTACAATTATAGCTCCCTCCACACTCCATGTTATAAAAAAGCTGCAATACAAGCTGCAATCAACTGCAGAACAAGCCATGACAGTGCAAAATGTGCACTGTCCTCTGTCAGGCAGGGACCCGGGACAGAGTGCTGATCCACACATCAGTGCATCTGCAGTGCAAAATTTGGCAAAGCATTATGCACTGAAGTGTAGAAAAAGTGCACTGCCTCTGCTCCCTGCCTGACACATGACAGTAGACATTATGCACTGCCATGGCTTATTCTGCAGTGGATTGCAGCCTGAATTTGCAGCTTCTTTATGACGTGTCCAGGAAAGTGGAGGGAGCTATGACTATAATAAGGAAACTGTGAAATAAGCAGACGTATCAAGAGAGGAGAAGGTAGCGAGAAAGCAAGCAGAGCTCAGAATTATTATAGTAGGTTGGCATAGGCTAGCCAACCTCCCCAGTCTCAGACTGCATAGAATGGGATGTTATCAGAGGACTGGCTATTACTGGAGGCCAGGAGCAGGTCACACCCTCTGATCTGTGACATAATGATTTTTAAAACTTTTTTTACTTTTTTATTTTACAAGTCCCCTAGAGGACTATAAGGATCAGTAGTGTGACTGATGCTGCCCTTTTTCTGATAAGAGCTACACAAGCTCTGATCAGAAAAAGATTAGTGTTCCTTTAAAAGTTGCCACTCATGTGACTCTTAGAACATCTACAGTATGGAAGCGTCAGGGTCATCACATGACCCAACAATACCATAGCAACCATCGGTACCCCGTGATCACTTCACAGGGTTGCGATGGAGGTGGAGACACGCACAGTTTCCACTGCAGCCATTTAAATCACACTGCCGCACTTTGGCAGCTTGATTTAACTGGGAACCAGGTGCGGGTGGATCTCGGATCCACCCGTGCAAGCAAGGCACACATATTAGCTGATGATATGCAAGCAGGCTGCAGCTGTCTGCTTTACCCTAGCTGGCTACAAAACTAGGGGGAACCCTACATCATTTTTTTTTTCATTTTTTTTGGCTAAATACAAAGCTAAGCACCCCTTAGTGCCACATGAAATGCACCAAAGGGTGCAAAATTACAAAATGCAGGAGAGTGGGACATTATGTGTCTTTCTGCCATTATAATGACAGAAAAGACTGATATGAAGTGTACAAGCACAAGAAAATCACCAGAGAGCACTACGCTGTGAAAAGCCGTAGAAAATGGCACTGGAGTGGACATGTGACCGCCGCATGTAGGATGAAGCTATGGATCCTGGGTAAATTTATGCATTTACCCTCCTTCAGTTTTTTTGCAGTACACAAAAAAACGGAAGGCACACGGATGACAAACAGATGACATACAGACCGTCTACGGAACGGAAACGGATGCCACACGGATGCACCCGTGAAAAAAAACGGACTGTTTTTTGCAGACCGCAAAAATGGATCGGTCGTGTTAATGTAGCCTTATTCTGATCTGCCGTTTATAAACAGCAGGCAGAAATAAGTCAATAACGCCCCCCGGCGTCAGAAAATCTTCAGGGTTTCAGGGCTAGCTGAGACCCTGGAGATCATGATTCAGGACGGTTTTTCCGGTCCTCGCTCACGTGATCACTGGTATACACCGTACACCGATGATCACGTTACAGTAAATGACAGCGCCGGTAAAAAATTATTTATCTCCCATCTGGCATGAACAAACACTTCTTCTCCACTTCTTCTCCACTTCTCCACTTCTCCACTTCTTCTCCACTTTTTCTCCACTTTTTCTCCACTTTTTCTCCATTTTTTCTCCACTTTTTCTCCACTTCTCCACTTTTTCTCCACTTCTTCTCCATTTTTTCTCCACTTTTTCTCCACTTTTTCTCCATTTTTTCTCCACTTTTTCTCCACTTTTTCTCCACTTTTTCTCCACTTTTTCTCCATTTTTTTCTCAACTTTTTCTCCACTTTTTCTCCACTTTTTCTCCATTTTTTCTCCACTTTTTCTCCATTTTTTCTCCACTTTTTCTCCACTTCTTCTCCACTTTTTCTCCATTTTTTTCTCAACTTTTTCTCCACTTTTTCTCCACTTTTTCTCCATTTTTTCTCCACTTTTTCTCCATTTTTTCTCCACTTTTTCTCCACTTTTTCTCCACTTTTTCTCCATTTTTTCTCCACTTTTTCTCCACTTTTTCTCCACTTTTTCTCCATTTTTTTCTCAACTTTTTCTCAACTTTTTCTCCATTTTTTCTCCACTTTTTCTCCACTTTTTCTCCACTTTTTCTCCATTTTTTCTCCACTTCTTCTCCACTTTTTCTCCACTTTTTCTCCACTTTTTCTCCACTTTTTCTCCACTTTTTCTCCACTTTTTCTCCATTTTTTCTCCATTTTTTCTCCACTTTTTCTCCACTTTTTCTCCACTTTTTCTCCACTTTTTCTCCATTTTTTCTCAACTTTTTCTCCACTTTTTCTCCACTTTTTCTCCACTTTTTCTCCATTTTTTCTCCACTTTTTCTCCACTTTTTCTCCACTTTTTCTCCACTTTTTCTCCACTTTTTCTCCACTTTTTCTCCATTTTTTCTCCACTTTTTTCTCCATTTTTTCTCCACTTTTTCTCCACTTTTTCTCCATTTTTTCTCCACTTTTTCTACACTTTTTCTCCACTTTTTCTCCACTTTTTTTCAACTTTTTCTCCATTTTTTCTCCACTTGTTCTCCATTTTTTCTCCACTTTTTCTCCATTTTTTCTCCATTTTTTCTCCACTTTTTCTCCACTTTTTCTCCACTTTTTCTCCATTTTTCTCTCCACTTTTTCTCCACTTTTTCTCCATTTTTTCTCCATTTTTTCTCCATTTTTTCTCCACTTTTTCTCCACTTTTTCTCCATTTTTTCTCCATTTTTTCTCCACTTTTTCTCCACTTTTTCTCCACTTTTTCTCCATTTTTCTCTCCATTTTTTCTCTACTTTTTCTCCACTTTTTCTCCACTTTTTCTCCACTTTTTCTCTGTTCTTTTTCTATGGTCGGTCTACCCATTAGCTCTGCCATGCATAGTGTAGCTCTACACCTACTGCACATTTTACTTTATGATTGACATCTCTTTCGTACCAGAGCTGTCTAAGCCTACTCTGACCCCATATTTGTCATTACTATATTGTCCTTGTACTGTATTATGACATTTGTATCATGTGTTTCATTTCTTGCTGTGTTGCAATTTTTTTGCTGCATCCCAATTGTACCTCTACATTGTTCGAGTTTATGTTATTGTTCTCTCACTCTTATGTGATACTGATTATTGTCATGTTTCATGATTACATGCAGATAAGTCCAATCTGACAAAGGCTCAGGCCGAAACGTCATTTGTAACTTGTTTTGGACAAAAACATATATGCTTATGAAAATTTTTTTTTCTTAATACGGACCAATAAAGAGTGATTTTGCATTACTATCCGTTGTGACTTACTGACTTAGTCTGGGAGATTTAGAGTGCCGATGTTACTCACTAATTTTATCTATTATTACCTCTGAGCACCTATATTCCAGTGAGCAGAGCTTCCTCTACAGTAGTTCTCCTGATTAGGCATGCCCTTACCTCATGAGCAGGGCATTGAATGCTTTGGTAGCAACCATTACGACATGGACTCTGCTGCTGTGGACCCGAGAAGAGTGAGTGCAGATTCATTGCACCCTCACTCCTCACATGAAGGGTCCGCACTCCTAGAAAATGGGGGATACGCTCCCTGAGTGTCTCCCCCCCATATTCTAGACGGTCCAGAGTCGTCGTGGGACCCCTTTATTTTTTTTCTTACAATAAATTGGTGAAAGAGGAAATGTTTTGGGGACTGGTTTTTCAAATAAATTTCTTTTGTCGATTTTTTTTTTTTGTTAGTACTGACAGTTTATGATGTTGAGTATCTAATAGACGCCATGACATCACAAACTGCTGGGCTTGATCTCAGGTGACTTTACAGCTAGTATCAACCCGATTTATTACCCCGTTTGCCACTGCACCAGGGCACGGGATGAGCTGGGGTGAAGCGCCAGGATTGGCACATCTAGTGGATGCGCCACGTCTGGAGTGCCTGCGGCCTGCTATTTTTAGGCTGTGAAGGCCCAATAACTATGGACCTTCCCACCCTGAGAATACCAGACCACTGCTGTCCGCTTTACCTTGGCTGGTGATCCAATTTGGGGGGACCCTACTTTTATTGTGTAATTATTAATATTTATAAAATAATTATAAAAAAGAGCCTGAGGGGACCTCCACATTGGATCCCCAACCACGGTAAAGCTGCCAGCTGTGGTTTTCAGGCTACAGCCATCTGCTTTACCCTAGCTGGCTATCAAAAATGGGGGGACCCAACGTCATTTTTTCTTTTAACTATTTTTTAAATAGAAAAAATTAATGGGCTTCCCTGTATTTTGATTTCCAACCAAGGTAACGGCAGGCAGATGGGGGTGGCAACCCATAGCTGTCTGCTTTATCTGCGCTGAGAATCAAAAATACCGTGGAGCGCTACGTCATTTTTTGAAAGATTTATTTTTACAGCACTGTGATGTCCAGCAATCAAAATACAGGGAAGCCCATTTTGTTTTTAGTTATTTAAATAAATAATTAAAAAAAAATATATATGGGCTCCCGCTGCATTTTTTGTATTGCTAGCTAAGGGTAATCCAAGCAGCTGCTGGCTGCTAACCCCCACTGCTTGGTGTTACCTTCACTGGCAATGGAAAATCCAGGGAAGCATTTTTTATTTTTTTTCCAAAAAACTACAAAAAAAGGACGTGAGCTTTGCCATATTTTTGTATGCTAGCCAGGTATAGCAGGCAGGTGCTGGAAGAGTTGGATACAGCGCCAGAAGATGGCGCTTCTATGAAAATGCCATTTCCTGAGGCGACTGCAGACTGCAATTCGCAGCAGTGGGGCCCAGAAAGCTCAGGCCAACCTGTGCTGTGGATTCCAATCCCCAGCTGCCTAGTTGTACCTGGCTGGACACAAAAATGGGGCGAAGCCTACGCCATTTGTTTTCTAATTATTTCATGAAATTCATGAAATAATAATAAAAGGGCTTCCCTTTATTTTTGGTTCCCAGCCGGGTACAAATAGGCAACTGGGGGTTGGGGGCAGCCGTACCTGCCTGCTGTACCTGGCTAGCATACAAAAATATGGCGAAGCCCACATAATTTTTTCAGGGGGCAAAAAACTTCTGCATACAGTCCTGGATGGAGTATGCTGAGCCTTGTAGTTCTGCAGCTGCTGAGTGTCTGTATGGAGAAGAGCAGACAGCAGCTGCAGAACTACAAGGCTCAGCATACTCCATCCAGGACTGTATGCAGAAGTTTTTTGCCCACCAAAAAAATGACGTGGGCTTCGCCATATTTTTGTATGCTAGCCAGGTACAGCAGGCAGCCACGGGCTGCCTCCAACCCCCAGTTGCCTATTTGTACCCGGCTGGGAAGCAAAAATATAGGGAAGCCCGTTTTTTTTTAATTATTTCACTTATTTCATGAAATAATTAAAAAACAAATGACGTGGGCTTCGCCACATTTTTGTGTCCAGCCAGGTACAACTAGGCAGCTGGGGATTGGAATTCGCAGCACAGGTTAGCCCGAGGTTTGTGGGCGCCTCTGCTGCGAATTTCAGTCCGCAGCCGTCCCAGAAAATGGCGCTCTCATAGAAACGCCATCATCTGGCGCTGTATCCAACTCTTCCAACAGCCCTGGAGCCAGGTGGCTTGTTGGGTAATCATGAGTTAATACTGGCTTTGTTTTACTAGCCAGTATTAAGCCAGAGATTCTTAATGTCAGGCACGTTTGACCTGGCCATTAAGAATCTCCAATAAAGGGTTAAAAAAAAGACACCACACAGAGAAAAAATACTTTAATAGAAATAAATACACAAACACATTAGAGACTCCATGTTTATTACCCCCTGTCAGCCCTCCACGATCCATGGTCTTCTGTCTTTCTCGTTCAACAATTGCAGCTCTGCTACATCACTGCTGCATGGGGGAAGATGCTGCTTCCCGTGGAGCATTCACTCCGTGAAAGCTGCACGAGAAGCAGCGTGCAGCCTTCACTCCGTGAGTGATCAGTGCTGCTAGCGGTAACAGCGGTAACGCTGACAGACGTGTTACCATAGCAACGGTGCTCCCGGAGCCGCGGTTAGCGGTGACGTCACCGCCAACTGCGTTGCTATGGCAACGGTGATGTCCGTTAATGACCGGCTGTGTCAGCCGGTCACTAACGGAACGGGGAGTCGACCGTGTGCTAGAGCATGTCGCCGGTACACGGCGATACACAAATGTGCACCGTGTACCGGAGAGATGCACTCGCAGGTCCTACATGACGCGTCATAGTCATGTGACCAGTCTGTAGCCAATGAGATAATAGCCACGTGACTGGTCACATGGCTATTTTGACATCACGATAGGTCCTGCATCTCTGCTGGCAGTGCCGGTCACCGGGAGAATTCAGCGATCATTGGATGGAATAGCGGCAGGAGTCAGAGTGCAGGAGGGATCGCGGGGACCGGTAAGTGTTATGGCAATGTTTATTAACTGTATGTGTACATTTATAATGCATTTTTATGTGTTTGTGATTGCCTCCCATTATAGCCTATTGGTTCGAGTTCGGTTTGTCGAACGTTCGATGAACCGAACTCGAACGGGAGCTCCGTTCGGCGAACTGACCTCGAGCCGAACCGCGACCGGTTCACTCATCTCTACTGTTGAGTGTCATCATAAAGAAAGTTGTCTATATTGGTCACTAATTTTTGGGGGTTTTGTTTTTGCATATCAGAAATGTTTATTTCTAAATTTTGTGCAGTTTTATTGGTTTACCTTGTGAAAATAAACAAGAGAGATGGGAATATATTTGGTTTTTATTAAGTTGCCTAATAATTCTGCACAGTAAGGGCTCATGCGCACGTTGCCGAATTTCATGCATTTACGCTGCGTATTGCACCGCAGCGTAAATGCGTGCGACCTGTGTCCCCTGCACAATCTATGAAGATTGTGCATGAGACGTGCGCACGTTGCGTTTGAGAGCACAGTGATTTGGATGCCAAAATTTTGTTTCAAATTGCTGCATTCTAAGAAGTAACATGTCACTTCTTTCATGCGCTTTGGATGCAGCTCCTGCTCTGTCTAAGGCCTGCGCCACACATCAGTGCCTCCGGTACGTTTTTGGCATTTTTTACACGTACCGGAGACACGTGCTGATGTTGACACAGTATTTTTAATATAAAAAGCCTCACGTCAGTGTTTGCGCACGGAGCGTGTGTCCGTTCCGTGCGTACGTTTGAGCGTGCCGAAAAAGCGCTGACATGTCCGTTTTCCACCGGCATAACGTCCTCACGGATCCATTAAATCCTATGGGTCCGTGTTTACACGTACGTGATACGGATGGCCTCCATATGCTATCCGTGTGGTCCGTGTCCGTGTTTTCATTAGAAAGGTTGTTACAATCTCAAATACTTTCAGGTGGCGTAGCTAACATATTTTTTTTGCACAAAACTAACTATGCATTTGCAGAAGGAGTGAGCAAGCAAGCAGTTGTAGTTCTGTGTATTGAAAGATATATTTTGAGCACAATTTCGGCTTCGAAATATAATAATGGCACCACGGGTGGACACGGAGAAACTGATAACAGCTGTCGAGACTCACCCACCATTATGGGATACACGTGTTGATGGTTACCATGACCGACTGACAGTTGACCGCCATTGGAATCAAGTAGCTGAGGAAGTGTACCCCAATAATGCATGGGCTAGATGTTCGCCTGCAAAGCGTGCTAAATATGGTCAGTTGTTGTATGTTTTTATATTTATTTATTTAATATATATATTAGGATTTTTCAAATAATTACAAACTGTGAATGTTTTGTTATAGTTATGTTGTCTTTTAGTTAAAAAATCTTTGTGAAGAATTGGTATATGTACTACTCTATATATTGAGTTCATGTTAAATTTTTAAAAAGTTAACCAAACATTTCATAACTAACAAAAATCAAAGTATACTTATTTTTGTAATCTGACTTTGAATTCTTCATGAAGTTAATTAATTAACTGATTAAACTGTCATGTGTTTTTAAATTCCCTGTTTTATTAGTCTAATTTCAGTATCACAATTTCAATTCATGTTTTTTTATTTTTAATATTTTTTTTTAATTTAGTTAAATAACATTTCAATATCATGACCTACATGAATAAAATAATATTTCTAATAATTTTTTGCCAAATGATATTGCTCTAAAAAAAAAAGGAAAATTTAAATATATATGACAATTACTTCAAAGATAATTTATCAGAAATATTATTTTGTTATGTGTGAATGTCTAAAAATGCTTTTGAATGAAGAATATATAAAAAAATGTTTTTTCCTCAAAAGTATTTGGCCAACATTATTTTGTTAAATTGTATATTACATTTAGCAAACATTATTTTAATTAATGTGTGCAGATTTATGGTGAATGTTGCAAGTGACATATTTATTTAAATTACACAGTTGACTTGGTCAAAAGGCGTTGGCGTTCAGCACGTGATCAGTACCGAAGGGAGTACAACCCTATACCATCCTCATCCAGCCAAGGCCGCAAACGCAGATATGTTTATTATGAACAAATAAGCTTCCTAGCACCCATCTTAAAAGTAACACAGTAAGTTTTTTTTTTTTTAGAAAAAAAAAAAAAAAAGGCAACATTCATTTACTTCATTAAGATAATTGTACAAATATAAATGTTAAGATTGTAATATGTTGTCTCATTTCTTATAGAACGGAGGATAATCTAGACGATTCAGATGATCAACCAACAGCAGGTCCCTCTGCTACAGCCACCTCAGCATCAGAACAAGAACCTGGCAGAGAAGACAGTGAAAATCCAGAGATTCAACAAGATGCAGCAACTGAATCACATGAGGGTGGGACAGAGAGTGCACAAACCAACACCCAAGGCTCATCCACACAACAAACAACCACACCAGCTACACAATCAACACAAACAAATGTACTTCCACGTTTTGCACCACAACCTCTACGTGCAAGAAGAATCCGCAGACCTGAGGAAATGAGATCCTTACCGGAAATAATTGACACACGCATTATTCACATAATGAACACTCTAATTCCAGAAACAGATGCCGAGCGCTTTTGTCGGTCTTTATCTTCTAGCTTAACCAAAATTCCATCCGATAGGCAGGAACGTGTACGTGCTGCTATGCTGACCCTACTGTCAGCTAGTCAGGCAGAACAGGAACCAGTGAGAGTATATGAGGCCATAGAAAATTGGCGTACCATTATGCAACAACATACAGTCCCAAACACAACAGACAATCAAAATACAATTTCAACACAAACAACAATGGCAACTGTAATAGTCAATAATCCAGTATTACAACAATCTGGTCAACCTTCAATTGCTTCAAGTACGTTATTCCCAACATCAATTAGACAAGGGTATGTTGCAACCAATACTGGTGCCTTAAGCACTGTACAAAGTGCTACCTCACAGCAACCCATGAACTATATGAATTTACAACCCACTCCAAGTACTAGTTACTTTACTCAACCCACAAATATTGGTGGTTTACCTAACTTGTTTCCTGGTTCAACATACCCACAATCATTCATGATGCCTCATTATCCAATCTCAACTATGTTACCTACACCACACTTACAAACATCAGTCAACTATCCTCAAGGTCAACAACATACACACACACAATACCCAATTACCCATGTAGATCCACAGGTGTACTCAACAACAGGCAATGTGTTGGGACAAACAAGCATGCAACAGACTGTTCCACACACTACTGTAGTTAGTAATAGGAATGTTGTTCAGCAAACAACTTCCATTCCTGAAAATACCATTTCTGAGGCCACACAAAACAACATACTCAGCAACACTCAGGTTACTTCACTAGAAGATCTTGTTGACTTATGATACACATTTTTGGTAATCTTTACATTCAAACAACAAATATGATGAATGTGTAAAAATTTAAAAAAAAAGGATTTCCAAAAATGTGTAAACTCTGAGTTTAAAAAAAAAAAAAAACATGTGTGATTATATTTAGTGACGGATCACATATATGTTTGATGGCATGGTTTTTTTTTTTATTTTAGGAACACATTTGTACCCAACCAATTTGATGGTTAGATTACTTCTTATATTCTCAAAACACAGTTTACATTTATTATGTCTATGTCAATGTCCAACATGAGACCAACTTAATTGGTCGACAATTTTTCAACATTGTAAGCAATGCACACATTTTTGAAAATGTACTCTTGTAAGTAAAGTATAATTTTAATTTTAGAAAGAATACCATAAAAATTTACATTTTGAAAAATTTAACAGAAGATGAACAATATGTTCATTTTGTATTTTGATGTGAAAAATTAACAGCATTACTTTATGGATTAATATGCTTATTATTAATAAAAAAATATGTTTGTGAAAAAAACTATCATCTTTATTATTTAAATTTTTAAATAATATTGCATTTTTTCAATAGACGTTTAACATTATTAATGTTGTAAGTTTAAAATAACAAAAAAAACATGATAGTAACACAGAAATTTACAAAAACATACATACAACATTCAGAAATCCATGTTGTTAACAGAAATGTCAGTTGATGATTAACGCATTTTCACTTTAATACAAGTAAGATTTAAGCTCTTAGATGTTCAGAAAAAATTACACATTTTCGTATAAGAAAAAATAATACATTTTTATCTAAATAAATCCATGACAATCTTAACAAACATCACTATTATTATTATCATCAAAAAAATTAAAGTAATCAGTAAATAAATTTCTAATTTGTAAACCAGATGTCACGGAATTATGAGACATAGGTTCACCTGTTGGATTAACAACATGGTTTATCTGAAATTCATCATCCACATAAGTTCCTCCTTCATGTATCCGACAGAAATTGTGAAGCACTATGGTAGCCTTGAGGACAGATGTCACAAAGTTTGGCTGCAACTGAATAGTTGTCTGATAAATGCGCCATTTGTTAGCTAAAATACCAAATGCACACTCCACATAACGTCTTGCTTTAGTTAGCCGATTATTAAAGTACTGTTTCCTGTCATCAATGGATCTCCTTGGATATGGTCGCATAACATGTTTGGATAATGCAAATCCTGCATCTGCTACCATCACATATGGTGCCAACGGTCCAGATGTACCAGGTAGGGCAACTGGTGGGGGGATCAATAATGCATTTTCTTGCAGGCGTTGGGCTAATCTTGATGAACGGAAAATACGGGCATCTGAGGCACTACCATAGGCCCCAATGTCTGCATAAATAAAACGGTATTCTGTGTCAACCAATGCCAAAATAACAACGGAAAAAAACTTATGAAAATTGAAATAACGTGACCCAGAGTTTGGTGGCTTTTTAACTCTGAAATGCTTGCCATCCAAAGCTCCTATGCAGTTAGGAAAGTCAACAGAGTCCTTGAAGCCCTTAGAGATTTTAAACCAATCTTCTCTGTTTGGCTGAGGCATCATTTGTTCTTTTAAATGTTGCCATATCATGTCGCATGTGTGACGTACTATAACGGCAATGGTTGATCTCCCCAACAAAAAATCAAAATGTAAAGCACTAAAAGATTGACCAGTCGCCAAGAATCTATGAAAACAAGACAAACAATGATTCACAAATAACAATATGTTATTTTAACTTAAAGCAATCAAAATAAAAAACAAACATTGATTCAAAACAGATATTACATCAATAAAGATCAATTACACATTTCAATGTGAAATATAACACATTTACAAAAAATTATAAAAAAAAACAAATACCTCAGAGTCACCATAAATCTCTCCTCTGGGGAAATGGAAAGCCGCATCCAAGTGTCCTGATGTTGCAAATGAGGTCGTAAAATATTTAGTAAGTAATCAAAACTCTCAACTGACAAACGGCAGTATGAAAAAAACTTATCTGGGAAATTCCGTAACTCAAAAAATAAAGTATGGAAATGACCATGCATAGGCCGCATCATCATTAGTGGATGCACCCACAATCTGGTTCTTCTTACATTATCATATTGCAACATGTGCCGTCTAACGCCAAAACGACGAGATATAATCCAACATAAAAACACTAAGGCCTCCGTGGATAATGGCATTGCGAAAATTTTGTCACAACACATAGGTGCTCCAAGGCAAAATACAAGCAGGAAACAGTTTATAGTTAACTTATATTTATGTCCTAATCACATACACCTATGTGTCATTTAATTCCAAGTAATCACCATTATCTCAATGTGTGAAACATGTTAAACACGCACAAAAAACGGACTGCACACGGAACACACACTGACGTATTTCACGCACAGGAAAACGCACACACGTATGACACACGATATGCATACGGACACTACACGGAGGGGAAAAACGGACTGCAAATACGGAACACGGATACAAAAAACGGACTACAGCAAACGTACGGTTTTTACACGTGAGTGTGGCAGAGGCCTAAGGGAGAGGCTGCATTCAGAGCGCATGAAATCGGCTTTTTTTCTGCAGAAACACTGCATTCATTAAGCAGTATTTCTACAGCAATTTGACGCGCACATGTGCTGTCAAATCCCTGCAGAAATTTCTGCAGGCACATGGCGCAACGTGCGCATACAGCCTAATAGTTACCTGCAGAAACAGATATCCTCCTAAGATAGCCAAATCTAAAAAAAAACCCACTCCAACTTCCAAAAATATTAAGCTTTGGTATTTGTGAGTCTTTTGGGTTGATTGAGAACAAAATCCTCTAAATACAACTTGCCTTAAAATTCTGCACACAGTGTATAGTTGGAATAAATCTGTGAATTTGCACATTTTATATGATGCATGCCACTTTCAGATTGTGCTGGCTCCACTTTCTAAGTAACAATAGGTAGAAATATGGTTCACTGCGTAATTTGGAGCAGGCAGTGAAAAGTGCCAAAACCTATTTAGCTAGTTCACAAGCAAAGTTAGAGCAGGCATTATTAAGTAGCAATACTTAGAAATGTGGTTCACTGGGTAATTTGGAGCAGGCCGTAGTAAGTAGCAATACCTGGAAATTTGAGTCACTGCATAATTTGGAGCAGGCCCTGAAAAGTGCCAAAACCTATTTAGCTAGTTCAGCAGCAAATTTAGAGCAGGCACTACTAAATAACAATACATAGAAATGTGGATCACTGCCTAATTTGGAGCAGGCAGTAAAAAGTAGCAATATTTATTTAGATTATTCACTGGCAACTTTTTAGCAGGCACTCACAAGTAGGAATCCCTATTTCTATTATGAAATACCGATTTGTGGCACATACCTTTCCCTACACTGCACACCCTCTCCCTATTCTACACTATTGCTACCTATCATTAAACTCTTAGCTAAACTAACTGTCCAGCAGCATTGGGGCGCAGCACCTTCCCTAATATTTAAGACTCACAAAATCGCGCTGACGCTGCTTGTCCTCATTTTAAATGCAGAGGGACATGTAAAAGAGAGAAGACATGAAAAATAAAGAATAAAAAAGTGAAGAAAGAATATATATATATATATATATATATATATATATATATATATATATGTGAATATAAGATGTATGATTAAACATATTAGTGAAATGTGGTATATGGAATGTAATCCAAATGAGAATAAAAGTAAAAATCCCGGTTTAGTTCTATTTAATTTTTTATTTATTTATCTTTTTGTCTCTATCCATATTTGTATATTGAATTAAATTGCATGTAATTTACCCTCCTTTCCACTATACTTTAACAGATACTATTGTTTTTGTGCCATCAGAAAAAATGATTGGATACCAAAAACTGTGTTATAGATAGAACAAAATCAATCAATTCAGGGGAAAACTGGCTATATATTTTTTTGTAGAAGAAATGACAATGCTTTTAAGGTGATATCATGAGAAATATATGAATACAGTGGAACCTTGGTTTAAGAGTAACTTGGTTTAAGAGCGTTTTGCAAGACAAGCAAAACTTTTTAAACATTTGTAACTTGGTTTAAAAGCAATGCTTTGCAATAAGAGTAAATTCTCACCGTGTACACTTCCGGTTCCGTCCTTTCACCACATTCTGACCCGCTCTGGAGGTAAATTTCTGTCCATATGTACTGTTTACTGTACATAGTATGCCATTGCCCAGTACAGAATATACTAAATAGCATTTCTATCAATTTGCATTTGTGGATATAGTATTGTACTATCTTTCTGCTAACCAGTACAACACATTGCTTATACTGTTCCTCTCGCACACCAACAATTCTATTGTAAGCTAAAGTGCAGTGTAATTTGTTTTACATGTTTTTTACTGTACTGTACAGTATTTTGTATTAGTGTACTGTAATAATTTTATATGAATACAGTACATTATTTTGCATTACTGTAATAAGTTTGTATAAATACAGTAAATATTTTTGGGTTGTTGAACAAATTGTCTGCGTTTCAATTGTTTCCTATGGGAAAATTTGCTTTGATAAAAGAGTAACTTGGTTTGAAAGCACACTCCCGTCACGAATTATGTTCGGAATCCAGGGTTCCACTGTATAAGAAAACCACATCACTCATGATCCAATAATATCTGTCTGACCAATATGTGACGCCCTGGCAAACCCAGGTAGTCACAGATAGGCCCCCGCACAACACCTTCCCTCACTTAGGAAACACAAAGCCGATCTGAAACCCTAGTCACCCCCCCTTAGGGAAAGATAGACACACCAGTGGGTGGGACCAGGCGGTTGGACCCGCCCACCCTGGGGTCTAGACAGCCCAGAGCGGTAAAACAGTAGTTAGTTCAGTTTGTAGTTCAAGTGGAGAGGAGTGTGAGCAGGAGCTAGGTGTAGCTCCAGTAGAGGAAGTACAAGTTGAACAGTGCCAGGGTAGGAGCCCTGGTGCCTTGGCTAGGAGGCAGACGGTGGTCTCCGTCAGCAGGAGACGGGAAGACGGCTCGGCAGAACTGAGGTGGGCCGGCACAGGGTTTTAGCCCGCCGGTACCGACACAGGGAACCAACCCGGAAACCGTAGCACAAAGGGGGGTACTCTGACCCTGAAGCCAGGACCGGAAACCAGCGGCCTGGCTAATTAACCGATTGAGGCCAGGATTATAGGTCCTGTCCGACCCAAAGTCCCTCATAGAAGACAACAGCCCACTGATAGGGATAGGAGGCCACCGCCAGGGCCCTTAGATCACACGGGCCAGCGTCTGCGAGCAAGGCTCCTTAGGCCACATCCAGCCAGGAGCGTACTCCTGAGTTCCAGACTAGGAAGTCCACCTTACACAAAGACAGTGCAGAGGAAAAGGACAGAGATCACCAGCCCGGGTGGAGGACCCGAATGCAACCGGCCGCGGCGCCGGCCACCAGCACCTTGGTTTACCAAAGACTCGTGTGATTCATTTACTGTGAGTAATCAAATATCCCCCTGCTGTCGCTATACCCTGCACAGAGACACTGGGTCCCGGGGCAACCATCCCTACCCACAGAGGGGTTAACATCTAGCTGCCACTACACCTTCCCCGGGTGCCCACAACCGCAGTGGTGGTGTCCCACCTCTTCACACACAGTGGGTGGCGTCACGAACTTAATACAGCCTAGCCCGTACATCTACGTCCCCCTTTTTATTCGGTGTGTCCGCGAGACCCCCAGGTATGGAGACCCTCGAGCCACCACCCACAGAAGGCCCAGATCCGAGCAGCGGCGGCTGCTGGCACGGGGGCGGCACAAATACATGTCAGATATGTAGCAGTTGTTTTGTGTCCCTAATATGACTGTTGGTTTGCAACAGGAAAGGTTAAGTAAGATTGTCCAGCCAATTAGACAGATGTTCTGTCAATGAATTTATTTCTGCTACTATGGGCCTGAATTGAGGGGGACACAGTTGGGCATTTTCTAGATTCGCCCTTTCTCTCTTTCTTGCATTCCTCCACCTTACCTTGTGCTTGGAAAATGTCATATATAGTCCTGATATTTTAAGATGCCATATGTCATGATTAGGAGCAACAGCTGCTTGAAACACATAGCCCAGACCTCAGACCTGTTGTCTATGTATTTACCACTCCCATATCTTTAAGATTGGAAAAACCTGATGTTTTATTGAATATTTCTCATCATGTGGATGCTGCTTTTTCCTACTATTCCTTTTGTTTGTTTTAATGTTTTGTTTATTGAAGCAGAAGAAAATAAAAATACATATAAATCAGAAATCACAGTCTTAGCTTATACAATTACATTTGCATCAGCTGCTTCTCATTTTAACTCTATGGCTCTAGTTACTTATGCGTTGTCTAGGCTTTCCAATTAATAAGCTGAACCATCGGAAACTGGGAAAGCCCAAATGAAATTAGTATCCTGGTTTCTGTTTTAAATTGCAACAATTTTTAACAACAAGTATCAAGGAAACAAGAAGTAGGGGGGGGGGAGCCAGAATCTAGAAGAGCGAATTTTCATCGCATGAAATTCAATTCCGAGATTAGAGATAGAGGGATAAAGAGACAGTAGGAGAGGGGAGACAGAAAGAAAGAAGAGGAGAAAGGAGAAGATTTTGGTCCTAGGTCCGTTCAGTCTATGGCAAGAATGGTTAGATAGCTATCACTCATCCCAATGGAGGAGGAGAGGTGTGGCTTATACTCCCCTATGTTGCCGTCTGCGAAGTCACTACTGAAAAATGAGGTTTAGACCTGTAGACCTGCCACGCCTCCCAGACCTGGAGGAAAGAGAGCAAATTTTGACGTGAGAGGGCTGAGAGTTTTTCGACATGATATAATTGATCGATCTTCAGCAAAAGCTGTGTGAGAGTGGGAATTTTCGTTGTGCGCCACAGTTGGGCTATAAGTAGCTTACAAGCTGAGTTTACAAATGACGCCAGTTTTGAAGAAGCTTTATCTTTAGGCCACATTGGAAAGTTCAGAAGCATTTGACCAGGTTCCAGAACCCCCTGTTTGCCTGTGAGGTCTAATATTAGCTGTGATGCCATCCGCCAAAAGGTCTGGACAATCGGACAAGTCCACCACATATGTAAATATGTACCCTTGTCCCTCTCACATCGCCAGCATTGATCTGAGTTGGAAGAGCTCCATGTACTAGACGAGGTGGGAACAATGTACCATCTCGTGATCACTTTAAATTAATTCTCTTGAACTCTCACACAGCAAGACGGACCGTGTGAGGCATTGTAAATTTGGTTTGTTTGTAGATCAGTAAATGTAGTACTCAGATCCCTCTCCCATCTTAGTATGTATGCTCTCTTTACCACCAGTTTTTTCGTAAGCAGGGTCTGGTACAGGTTAGAAAGGATTTTCCTGGGAGCCCGGGTTTGCATACAAAAATCTAATTTTTTCCCCCCGGTGGCCCATGGTAATTTAATTGATGTGTTTCAGGAAGCAGTTGTCAAGGATGTGGAGGCATTGCTATATCCCAAAATGGATAATAATCTTAATGAGGGAGAAGCGGCAGCGGTAAAAATAATGCGCATGTGGAATGACACAGTATTCCGCCAAGCGGATAAAGTCGGTAATATTGTGTTGTTAACGCGCACCGCTTATATTAAAGAATGCTTAAGGCATCTGCAGGATTGTGATACATACACTCCCTTACAATCTAACCCCATTACTGAGTATAAGAAGCAATTAACACGCTTATTGGGGAGATATGTAACACTCGGTTTTCTCACTAGCACTCAGGTCGAAAAATTAATTCCAGAATTTCCCACAAAACCCCATTGGTATGCTATACCTAAGATACACAAAGATAGTGTCAACCCCCCTGGCCGCCCGATAGTGGCTGGCATCGGTTCGTTAACTGAGCCGTTGTCCCACTATCTTGATTGGTTATTGAGGCCTCTGATGGAAAGAATCCCTTCCTATGTGAAGGATAGTAACGATTTTATATCTTTGTTGAGAGGTTTTGATTGGCAGGAGGGGTTTAATCTTGTGTCCATCGATGTGGAAAGCCTGTATACACGGATACCCCAGAACCTGGGTGTACAGGCAGTGAGGGAGACAGTGGCTCGCAGTGGAAAAACGCAGTTGTATTGCGATTTTGTAGGTGAAGCTTTGAATTTTGTGCTTTCAAAAAACGCATTCATGTTCCTGGATAAATGGTACGTCCAGTGCGGGGGTACTGCAATGGGTACCACCGTATCGTGCGCTATGGCTAATATTTTTTTGGGTTTTTTTGAGAGCGTATACGTTTTCGTTAGCACAAACCCATTTCTCAAGCACGTGAAGTTGTTCCTCAGATATGTGGACGACATATTCATGGTGTGGGATGGTACAGAGGAGGAGTTCACAGGTTTTGTCACCTACCTTAATAGTACAAACACCATGAATATGTCGTTTACATCATGTTTTGGAGGCAACGTTATAACATTTTTGGATATAGAGGTAGAAGTGAAAGAAGGGTTAATATTGACAAGGATGTATAGGAAACCAACTGCCTCTAACTCGTTACTGCACTTTCAGAGTGCCCACCCCACTCATACTAAAGTAGCTTTACCCTACTCTCAGTTTTTGAGACTAAGGAGGATCAATAATGTAAAAGAGATTTTTGAAGAACAAGCTGGGGATTTAAGATCAAGGTTATTGGCACGGGGTTACCCTAGTACATTAATTGATTCTGCGTATGAGAAGGCGTGTTCTGAGAGTTCTGAAAATCTATGGGTCAGCCAATCTTCTGGTATTGGAAAATTGTCACATAGTCAGGCAAAGGCAAAAAAGGTGAGAAAAACGAACAATGCCGTAAATAGGTTTATGTTCAGTTTTAGGTTTGGCCCCTTAGATGGAGTAATAAAAAAAGCCATAAAAAAGAATTGGCATATCCTTGCCAACGACCCGGATCTAAAGAGTATGACAGATGCAGGACCCCTAGTCTCTTATAGACGGTGTAATAATTTGAGAGATCTGCTGGTGAAAAACAGGGTGACCTGTCAGTCCACATGGCTCGAGAAATGTTCGCCCGTTGGGAATTTTCGCTGCGGTCACTGCAAGTTGTGCGCCTTACATCTCACTGGTACATCTCTTCAAATTGGTTCCTTTTCTCACCAGGTCAGGCAGTTTATTTCCTGCAAGACGAAGTATGTGGTTTATGTGATTGTATGCCCCTGTGGAAGATTTTATATAGGGAAGACAATAAGGTGCATGTACATACGCTTTAGGGAGCACTATAAATCGATTTCCACAGGTAAAGGTTCTCCTAGGCTAATAGAACACATTCGCACAGCACATGAAGGTAATCCCAACATCTTGCGCTTTGCAGGACTAGTCCAGGTTTCCCTGCCTCCACAAGGGGGCGATCTCCATAAGTTATTGCTACGTAAAGAAGCAAGTATGATAATAAAATTTGGAGCGCAGGGAAACCTGGGTTTGAATGACCGTAACGACCTAGCGGTATTCTTATAATACCGGCTTGCATAAAACTGATTTTTTTGCAAATTATTTTCGAGTGATGGATTCATTTTGGATCTTTTGATAAATGAGTGGTTATGTCATTAAAAAGAATAATATGAACATAATGGGTTATGTATTGATACGACATTGATAAATGCCTCTGTACCTTTCAGGTGAATTTTTTCCCTTTTTTTTTTTTTTCCCCTGTTTTCATGTTTGTTTTTGAAATGTGTGTCACATTGATTGTATGACCATGTTTTAAATGGGATGTGTTGTCTGCACTTATGTTAATCACTATTATGTGTGCATTCCTCTGTTTTTAATGTGCGGTGATGTGGCCTGGATGCACTCCCCTTTATAAGGTGCGTGCGGCCATTCCCCGACGTGGACCCGTAGAAGTCTGGCTTACAGACGAAACGGCCGTCGTCCTTTGGAGGGACTCGCATCCTAGTCACCTCCCGCATTTTTATCTGCACCGATGAAAAGAACGCTTGAATAAAAAAGAAATTGTTTGGCATAGCAGCTGTTTGCGGTCGATTTTTCATCTTCCTGTTGTTGGATCTCCTAGCTGCTCAATACCGACCAGCACGCTGCGCCTGCAAACCAGCGCTACATGGCAGTCATCAGCACGTGAGCCACTGAACTTGGAGGTAATCTGAGGGCAGGCGGTGCAGGACTTGTTCACTTGTTGCTACAGTATATTTGCATACAAGAATATTCAAATGCAGTTAAAGGCCTGTCAATATGAGTATGAGGTAATAATGGCTGAATCACATGCTTTAATTTTGTATAATGAAGAAATGTGAGCTTAGAAAGGCCTGGGTTCATACCCATCTCCTGTTCAGAAATCAGAGAACCGTCCACCAGGAGATCAACTAGCGGAACATTCACCTTGGTCAGGAATGAGGATTTCATGGATGCGGTTTGAATTACATCAGCGTCTAGTATGTCGGAAACTTGGGTTAAAGGGGAGAGAGGCGGGGCCAATATCTCTCTGTTTTCCTTCCATTTGTGCACGAGAGTTCTTGTGAGCACATTTGTGAAGGATCTTTTATCCTTCTGGGTAGCAGGGAAAAGTAGCATAGCTCGCAGAGGTGAGGGGGCTAGGTATTCTTCTATAGGTATCCACAATTTAGTCGGAGGGCGTCTGATCCAGTCTATCGTTCTAGAAAGGACGGCGGCTTTATAATATAACGATTAGTGATGAGCGAGCATGCTTGTCACTACTCGGTACTCGCACGAGTATCGCTGTACTCGGGCTGCTCGGCGGGGACCGAGTAATCTCGCTATACTCGTGCTGTACTCGTGGTCTTCATTTCTGCATGTTGGCGCTCTTTTGAGAGCCAGCCCTCATGCAGGGATTGGCTGGCAGACCACTGCAATGCCACAGCCCTGTTAGTTGTGGAATTGCAGTGATTGGCCGGCCTGCACAGCGTGACCGAGCCTTTATATCGGCCGGCGCGCTGTGCTCTGCTCACAACTATCCAGACAGTCAGTGCAGGGAGAGTGTCGCTGATTCAGGGAAAGCTTTGCGGCCCTTTATAGTTAGTTCCGAAGCAGGGCTGCAAACAGTGTGACCAGAAGTCCTTCTCAGGACTATTCTAGTTGTATACAGGCAGGCAGGGTATAGCCAGGTCGGAGTACAGTAGCAGAGTCCTTCTCAGGACTATTGTTGCTATATACAGGCAGGGTATAGCCAGGTCGGAATACAGGCTAGTGACCAGAAGAGTCCTTGTCAGGACTATTGTAGCAGTATACAGGCAGGCAGGCAGGGTAGTGGTGACCGTATACCAGCCTTCATCATATCTGGGGCTGGTGTACACAGTGTAAAACAGTCCAGATAGTGTCAGACTTCTCAGTAATTGTCGCTCCTAAAAACCAGTTAGGTTCTTATTGCGTCCGTGCTTGCATTTAAAAACAGCACGTGTGTGGCAGTCAGTGGCAGCGTACAGGTGCGCGTTTTGCACAAACTATTATATAACGCACAAGTCTAGTGTATAATACACGTCAGTCAGCAGTGTCTGATAGTGTCAGACTTCTCAGTAATTGTCGCTCCTAAAAACCAGTTAGGTTCTTATTGCGTCCGTGCTTGCATTTAAAAACAGCACGTGTGTGGCAGTCAGTGGCAGCGTACAGGTGCGCGTTTTGCACAAACTATTATATAACGCACAAGTCTAGTGTATAATACACGTCAGTCAGCAGTGTCTGATAGTGTCAGACTTCTCAGTAATTGTCGCTCCTAAAAACCAGTTAGGTTCTTATTGCGTCCGTGCTTGCATTTAAAAACAGCACGTGTGTGGCAGTCGGTGGCAGCGTACAGGTGCGCGTTTTGCACAAACTATTATATAACGCACAAGTGTAGTGTATAATACACGTCAGTCAGCAGTGTCTGATAGTGTCAGACTTCTCAGTAATTGTCGCTCCTAAAAACCAGTTAGGTTCTTATTGCGTCCGTGCTTGCATTTAAAAACAGCACGTGTGTGGCAGTCGGTGGCAGCGTACAGGTGCGCGTTTTGCACAAACTATTATATAACGCACAAGTCTAGTGTATAATACACGTCAGTCAGCAGTGTCTGATAGTGTCAGACTTCTCAGTAATTGTCGCTCCTAAAAACCAGTTAGGTTCTTATTGCGTCCGTGCTTGCATTTAAAAACAGCACGTGTGTGGCAGTCAGTGGCAGCGTACAGGTGCGCGTTTTGCACAAACTATTATATAACGCACAAGTCTAGTGTATAATACACGTCAGTCAGCAGTGTCTGATAGTGTCAGACTTCTCAGTAATTGTCGCTCCTAAAAACCAGTTAGGTTCTTATTGCGTCCGTGCTTGCATTTAAAAACAGCACGTGTGTGGCAGTCGGTGGCAGCGTACAGGTGCGCGTTTTGCACAAACTATTATATAACGCACAAGTCTAGTGTATAATACACGTCAGTCAGCAGTGTCTGATAGTGTCAGACTTCTCAGTAATTGTCGCTCCGAAAAAACAGTTAGGTTCTTATTGCGTCCGTGCTTGCATTTAAAAACAGCACGTGTGTGGCAATCGGTGGCAGGGTACAGGTGCGCGTTTTGCACAAACTATTATATAACGCACAAGTCTAGTGTATAATACACGTCAGTCAGCAGTGTCTGATAGTGTCAGACTTCTCAGTAATTGTCGCTCCTAAAAACCAGTTAGGTTCTTATTGCGTCCGTGGTTGCATTTAAAAACAGCACGTGTGTGGCAGTCGGTGGCAGCGTACAGGTGCGCGTTTTGCACAAACTATTATATAACGCACAAGTCTAGTGTATAATACACGTCAGTCAGCAGTGTCTGATAGTGTCAGACTTCTCAGTAATTGTCGCTCCTAAAAACCAGTTAGGTTCTTATTGCGTCCGTGCTTGCATTTAAAAACAGCACGTGTGTGGCAGTCGGTGGCAGCGTACAGGTGCGCGTTTTGCACAAACTATTATATAACGCACAAGTCTAGTGTATAATACACGTCAGTCAGCAGTGTCTGATAGTGTCAGACTTCTCAGTAATTGTCGCTCCTAAAAACCAGTTAGGTTCTTATTGCGTCCGTGCTTGCATTTAAAAACAGCACGTGTGTGGCAGTCAGTGGCAGCGTACAGGTGCGCGTTTTGCACAAACTATTATATAACGCACAAGTCTAGTGTATAATACACGTCAGTCAGCAGTGTCTGATAGTGTCAGACTTCTCAGTAATTGTCGCTCCTAAAAACCAGTTAGGTTCTTATTGCGTCCGTGCTTGCATTTAAAAACAGCACGTGTGTGGCAGTCGGTGGCAGCGTACAGGTGCGCGTTTTGCACAAACTATTATATAACGCACAAGTCTAGTGTATAATACACGTCAGTCAGCAGTGTCTGATAGTGTCAGACTTCTCAGTAATTGTCGCTCCGAAAAACCAGTTAGGTTCTTATTGCGTCCGTGCTTGCATTTAAAAACAGCACGTGTGTGGCAGTCGGTGGCAGGGTACAGGTGCGCGTTTTGCACAAACTATTATATAACGCACAAGTCTAGTGTATAATAATACACGTCAGTCAGCAGTGTCTGATAGTGTCAGACTTCTCAGTAATTGTCGCTCCTAAAAACCAGTTAGGTTCTTATTGCGTCCGTGCTTGCATTTAAAAACAGCACGTGTGTGGCAGTCGGTGGCAGGGTACAGGTGCGCGTTTTGCACAAACTATTATATAACGCACAAGTCTAGTGTATAATACACGTCAGTCAGCAGTGTCTGATAGTGTCAGACTTCTCAGTAATTGTCGCTCCTAAAAACCAGTTAGGTTCTTATTGCGTCCGTGGTTGCATTTAAAAACAGCACGTGTGTGGCAGTCGGTGGCAGCGTACAGGTGCGCGTTTTGCACAAACTATTATATAACGCACAAGTCTAGTGTATAATACACGTCAGTCAGCAGTGTCTGATAGTGTCAGACTTCTCAGTAATTGTCGCTCCTAAAAACCAGTTAGGTTCTTATTGCGTCCGTGCTTGCATTTAAAAACAACATGTGTGTGGCAGTCGATGGCAGCGTCAGGCTCCATATTGTCCCTGGATAGAGACGTGCATGATGGCCTGTAAACATGAAGTGCCCATTGTAAGGAAGTGGGTCTATTGTAGTATAGCCCTTAGGCAGGGCAGCCAAAAATTGGGAGGCTCCACGTTGTCCCTGGATAGAGACGTGCATGAGGGCCTGTAAACCTGAAGTGCCCATTGGAAGGAAGTGGGTCTATTGTAGTATAGCCCTTAGGCAGGGCAGCCAAAAATTGGGAGGCTCCACGTTGTCCCTGGGTAGAGACGTGCATGAGGGCCTGTAAACCTGAAGTGCCCATTGGAAGGAAGTGGGTCTATTGTAGTATAGCCCTTAGGCAGGGCAGCCAAAAATTGGGAGGCTCCACATTGTCCCTGGGTAGAGACGTGCATGAGGGCCTCAAAACATTGTTCCCATTGCAAAGGAGCGGGTCTCCTGTCGTTGTAATGTCCATTCTGCAAAGAATGGGCGAAAAAATTTACCACTGGGGGTATACCTGAAACAAAGGCCTAAGTATTGCAATTTGTAACGGTCATCATCATGGTGGCGCATGAGGAGAAGGAGGAGCAGTCCAGCGATTATCCAAAGTCCAGAAGTGTGTACCCATGGGTGAGTGGAGGTACATGGCAAACTTTAAATTCCGCTCTCATTTGCTGGTGGTGTGGGGAAGTCTGGCCCAATCCAACCCTTGTTCATCTTGATCAGAGTCAGCCTGTCAGCATTTTCAGTTGACAGGCGGGTGCGTTTATCTGTAATGATTCCACCTGCGGCACTAAAAACACGCTCTGACAAAACGCTAGCAGCAGGGCAGGCCAGGACTTCCAAGGCGTAGAGAGCCAATTCATGCCACGTGTCCAGCTTGGATACCCAATAATTGTAAGGCACAGAGGAATGTCGGAGTACAGTTGTTCGATCTGCAAGGTACTCCTTCAGCATCTGGGCAAACTTAGGATTTCTTGTGGCACTACCCCGCACCTCAGGGGCTGTGGTACGTGAGGGGCTGAGAAAACTGTCCCACATCTTAAAGACTGTTCCTCTACCTCTGGCGGATTGGACTTGTGCCTCTCTCGGCTGTACGCCTCGGTTGTCCACTGATTCATGACCTATGCCGCTAGCGTTTTGTGAGGGGAATGCTTTGCCTACTTCCGTGACTATGGCCTTCTGGAACTGCTGCATTTTGCCTGACCTCTCCGCCTCGGGAATAAGAGACATAAAGTTCTCCTTTTAGCGTGGGTCTAACAGTGTTACCAACCAGTAATGATTGTCGGCCAAGATGTTCTTAATGCGAGGGTCACGAGACAGGCAGCTTACCATAAAGTCAGCCATGTGTGCCAGACTCTTAACAGTCATCACTTCAGTATCCTGACCAACACGATGACTGAACATGCTGTCCTCCTCCTCCTCCTCCTCATCATCATCTACCCTGTCCTCTGGCCAGCCACGCTGAACCGAGGATATGACTGCATGTCATATCCTCAATTTGGCCAGAGAGTTGCTCCATGTCTTCATCCTCCTCCTCGTCATAGTCCTCCACTGCACGTTGTGATGAGATGAGGCTGGGCTGTGTGTTATCATCACCCACACCCACTACTGTTTCTTGCTCAAACTCATCGCGCTCCGCCTGCAATGCATCATGGTTGTTTTTTGAGCAGAGACCATTTTAGAAGGCAGAGAAGCGGTATGGTGACGCTAATAATGTCGTCATCGCCGCTCACCATCTTGGTGGAGTCCTCAAAGTTTTGGCGGATGGTGCATAGGTCGGACATCCATCTCCACTCCTCAGGTGTTATGTGTGGAGTTTGACCCATTTCCCGACGGCTTAGGTGATGCAGGTACTCAACAACTGCCCTCTTCTGCTCACATATCCTGACCAACTTGTGCAGAGTTGAATTCCAACGCGTGGGGACATCACACACCAGTCTGTGTGCCGGAAGATGCAAACGGCGTCTTAAGCCGGCAAGGCCGGCTGAAGCAGTAGGTGACTTTCGAAAATGTGCAGACAGGCGGCGAACTTTTACCAGCAGATCAGACAGCTCTGAGTATGACTTTAGAAACCGCTGAACCACGAGGTTGAGCACATGGGCCACGCATGGAACATGTGTCAGCTGGCCTCGCCTCAAAGCCGCCACCAGGTTCCGGCCATTGTCACACACGACCTTTCCTGGCTTTAGATTCAGAGTTGTGAGCCAGTGATCTGCCTGCTGTTTCAGAGCTGTCCACACCTCTTCTGCATTGTGGGGTTTGTCACCTATGCAGATTAGCTTCAGCACTGCCTGTTGCCGCTTCGCCGAGGCAGTGCTGCAGTGCTTCTGTGTCGCCCTGGACAAGCCAGGAGCCACAGAGCACAACACTTAAACACCCCACACTCCCTGCAGGCATATCATAGTCAAAACACAAAATCCTTGTTGCCTTCCCCAGGGGCTGTTGTCCACACCAGGGTGTGGAGCCAGGCGGTTGGTCTCCACCCACCGAGGAGGAGGGAAAACACAGGCAGTGAGAGTTAAGCTAAGGAAGTGGAAGGAGGAAAGTAGTAGAGAGGAGAAAAGTGACAGCAAAGAGCCTGAAGTTGGTCCGGGTGTGTGGCCCGGACAGGACAGCAAGGTTGGCAGGATGTGGTGACCGTCTGCAGTGGAGGCCGATTGGAGTCTGCCGTAAGGACCGTGGACGGGTGGTGACCCGGCCGTACCGGACCGGTATACAAAGAGAAGCCAGCACCATTGGCAGAGGACTTTCGGATCCCGGCAAGGCTTGGTGTCGCCGTGAATTTGCCAAATCCGTTAGTGAAGGGAACCTCAGGGTTTCCAAACAGCCAAGTCCAGATAGAAGGCAACCGTACAACCGTGAAGGGGAGACACAGCCACCGCCAAGGGCAACCGTCTCCCAGGGCCAGCGCCTGTGGGCAAAAGGGGCTCCTCCGGCCCATATCCAGGTCGGGGAGCGGGTTACCGTTGGGAAACCATCACTACCAACACTTAACTTAGGTGCAGGGAGAGACAGTCATCACTAACCTGCAGGAAGGAACAACCGCAGCCGTCCGAGTGACCCGTCCATCCAGCCACTTGTTTAACCGTGAACTGTGTCATCATCATTGGGCTGAGTGAGTACCTCCGTGCCGTGCGGCACAGCGCTGCCCCTGCGACCCTGCACCTCATCAGGCCCCGCAACCCGCCTGTCATCCATGTCTACCCCATCACCAGGCCCCGGGACAACCAACCCCCCTACCCACGGAGGGGAGAAATAACAACAAAGCTGCTCCCTGTCACAGGCTCCCGGGATCCCCGTCCAGAGCAGCGGTGGTGTCCACACAATCACCACAACCGTGGGTGGCGTCACGGACAATATCCCCAAAACCCAAACCACCCCTTTTCACTCACGGGCGAGTAGCGCCGCTCGAGTCCCCGGGATCCGGCCATCGCTCGAGCCAACGAGCAGCAGCAGCCGTAGAGCAGCGTCAGCCGGACCCGAGCAGTGGGAGAGCGCACCGTCCCCTCCTCCGCCCGCGACACTTCCAGCTTGGGACTGGTGTGGAGGGTAAAGTGGATCAGGATGCGCAGGAGGAGGAGGAGGCTGAGGAGCATGACATTCCGGAGCTGTAGAGTGTGTGTGAAACCCTGACTGAGGTAGGGCCTGCAAAACTTGGTGTGTGAAGGACGTGTTCCGTCCCTCGCTCAGACTGGGTCCCAGCTTGCACAATATTAACCCAGTGTGACGTCAGCGAGATGTAGCGGCCTTGCCCACATGCACTTGTCCACGTGTCTGTGGTTAGGTGGACTTTGGCTGAAACAGCGTTGTTCAGGTCACGTGTGATGTTTTGTGACACGTGGTTATGCAATGCGGGGACGGCACACCGGGAGAAATAGTGGCGGCTGTGGACCGAGTAACGTGGGACAGCTGCCACCATCAGGTCGCGGAATGCTTCTGTCTCAACCAGCCTAAAAGGCAACATTTCCAGCGCAAGCAGTCGCGAAATGTTAGCATTTAGAACTGTGGCATGTGGGGTGTTGGCAGTGTATTTGCGCCTGCGTTCAAAGGTTTGCTGAATGGATAACTGAACGTTGCGCTGGGACAAGGACGTGCTTGATGATGGTGTTCTTTCTGCGTAGGCAACTGCAGGTGCAGGAGTGGAGGAGGCTTGTTCGCAGGCAGCATGGACAGGGGATTGGCTCGCATGCACAACCAGCGAAGACGTAGCAGTGACATCAGCAAGCACTGCTCCTCGACTCTGTTGTACTTCCCACAAAGTCGGGTGCTTGGCTGACATGTGCCTGATCATGCTGGTGGTGGTCAGGCTGCTAGTTTTGGTACCCCTGCTGATGCTGGCATGGCAGGTGTTGCAAATGGCCTTTTTAGAATCATCTGGAGCCAACTTAAAAAACTGCCAGTGTCAGAGTTCCGGGTTTTCCAGTTTTCTTTTGAAAGAGCTTGCCCTTTGTTAACATGGAGTTTTCTGTTCTGTTGCCCTACTTCCTGTCCATCTGTTTAAAAGCCGCCCCTAAAGCTTAGTCCAGTGCCTGAGTATACTGCTTCCTGTGTGCTCCTGCCCTGCTGCTTTTGGTTCCTGATTGTTATTCGGATCCTCTTGGAAAACAACCGACACCGACTCTGGACTTCATCTGGTATCATCTAGCTGTGCCCGGACTCCGTTTGCCGTCTTTGGTCGGCACTTCTGCCCGGTTCCTTCCGTTTAATACCACTCTGGACTCACATCACGTACGGACATTTTTGGACTTACCTATTGCCCTTTTGTGTCCCGGCTGCTGCGCATTTAGGGCTTCTGGGGTGATTGCCAGACAGTCCCTGTATAGGGGTTCGCTCTTGGTGGTCTCCCTGGGGGAGTCCGGTGCGCGGTCCCGGGAATTCCCTTTCGCTCCGTCCCTGGAAGGTATTTCCTGTATTTATGTTCTACTGTGTTTTTGTTCCGTTTATGTACATATTTGCTGGTTGCATATTATAAACGTCTTGCACCAAGAACTCGTCTCTGGTTGTCATTGCCCTAACGCAATCGAAATCCTCAATACATACAATAGTATTACAGCCAGACTCGGGAAGACCTAACATTTGTACAGGCACCTTGTGTCGTGTTGTTCCGGGGAACAGTTGCCTGACGTCTGCCTGGGGCCACCACTCTGCTTCTTACTGCCTGTTGTGATGCTACGCCTCCCTCCCCCTGTGCACTGCTGTCCTCGCTCTGCATATCCTCCTGCCAGGTTGGGTCAATTACTGGATCATCCACCACGTCGTCTTCCTCTTCCGCACCCTGCTCCTCCTCCTGTCTTCCTGACAATTGTGTCTCATCATCGTCCACCCCTTGTTGAGACACGTTGCCAACTTCGTGAGAACTGGCTGCTCAAATATTTGGGCATCTGTACATACAATCTCGTCATGGCCCACTTCAACAGGAGCTGGCGAGAGGCCAGAATTTGTGAATGGAAACGTGAACGAACAGCTCTTCCGAGTGTCCAAGTGTGGGATCAGTAATGTCCGTGGACGTGTACTCGGCCTGGTGGTAGGAAGGAGGATCAGGTTCTGAAATGTGCGGTGCAGTATCACGGCTACTGACACTTGACCGTGTGGAAGACAGAGTGTTTGTGGTGGTGCCAATCTGACTGGAAGCATTATCCGCTATCCAACTAACAACCTGTTGACACTGGTCTTGGTTCAAGAGCGGTGTACTGCTGCGGTCCCCAAGAATTTGGGACAGGACGTGCGAGCGACTAGATGTGGCCCTTTGTTGTGGCGAAATTAGAGCTTGCACACAACCTCGGTCTCTGCCTGCACCACCATCACGTCCACTTCCTTCTTCGTTGACAACGCCCTTGCGCATTTTGCAATGCTGTGCTGATGTGTATTCACTAGACTTGTGCGTTATATCCAAGGTTTTGCAAAACTCACACAAATGCAGCGGAAAGCTGCCACCAACAGGCACACACGTGCGGTTTTTAAATGCAAGCACGGAGGCACTAAGAACCTAACAGGTCTCTATCCAGGGACAACGTGGAGCCTCCCAATTTTTGGCTGCCCTGCCTAAGGGCTATACTACAATAGACCCACTTCCTTACAATGGGCACTTCAGATTTACAGGCCATCATGCACGTCTCTATCCAGGGACAATGTGGAGCCTCCCAATTTTTGGCTGCCCTGCCTAAGGGCTATACTATAATACACCCACTTCCTTACAATGGGCACTTCAGGTTTACAGGCCCTCATGCACGTCTCTATCCAGGGACAACGTGGAGCCTCCCAATTTTTGGCTGCCCTGCCTAAGGGCTATACTACAATAGACCCACTTCCTTACAATGGGCACTTCAGGTTTACAGGCCATCATGCACGTCTCTATCCAGGGACAATGTGGAGCCTCCCAATTTTTGGCTGCCCTGCCTAAGGGCTATACTATAATACACCCACTTCCTTACAATGGGCACTTCAGGTTTACAGGCCCTCATGCACGTCTCTATCCAGGGACAACGTGGAGCCTCCCAATTTTTGGCTGCCCTGCCTAAGGGCTATACTACAATAGACCCACTTCCTTACAATGGGCACTTCAGGTTTACAGGCCCTCATGCACGTCTCTATCCAGGGACAACGTGGAGCCTCCCAATTTTTGGCTGCCCTGCCTAAGGGCTATACTACAATAGACCCACTTCCTTACAATGGGCACTTCAGGTTTACAGGCCATCATGCACGTCTCTATCCAGGGACAATGTGGAGCCTCCCAATTTTTGGCTGCCCTGCCTAAGGGCTATACTATAATACACCCACTTCCTTACAATGGGCACTTCAGGTTTACAGGCCCTCATGCACGTCTCTATCCAGGGACAACGTGGAGCCTCCCAATTTTTGGCTGCCCTGCCTAAGGGCTATACTACAATAGACCCACTTCCTTACAATGGGCACTTCAGGTTTACAGGCCATCATGCACGTCTCTATCCAGGGACAATGTGGAGCCTCCCAATTTTTGGCTGCCCTGCCTAAGGGCTATACTATAATACACCCACTTCCTTACAATGGGCACTTCAGGTTTACAGGCCCTCATGCACGTCTCTATCCAGGGACAACGTGGAGCCTCCCAATTTTTGGCTGCCCTGCCTAAGGGCTATACTACAATAGACCCACTTCCTTACAATGGGCACTTCAGGTTTACAGGCCCTCATGCACGTCTCTATCCAGGGACAACGTGGAGCCTCCCAATTTTTGGCTGCCCTGCCTAAGGGCTATACTACAATAGACCCACTTCCTTACAATGGGCACTTCAGGTTTACAGGCCATCATGCACGTCTCTATCCAGGGACAATGTGGAGCCTCCCAATTTTTGGCTGCCCTGCCTAAGGGCTATACTATAATACACCCACTTCCTTACAATGGGCACTTCAGGTTTACAGGCCCTCATGCACGTCTCTATCCAGGGACAACGTGGAGCCTCCCAATTTTTGGCTGCCCTGCCTAAGGGCTATACTACAATAGACCCACTTCCTTACAATGGGCACTTCAGGTTTACAGGCCATCATGCACGTCTCTATCCAGGGACAATGTGGAGCCTCCCAATTTTTGGCTGCCCTGCCTAAGGGCTATACTATAATACACCCACTTCCTTACAATGGGCACTTCAGGTTTACAGGCCCTCATGCACGTGTCTATCCAGGGACAACGTGGAGCCTCCCAATTTTTGGCTGCCCTGCCTAAGGGCTATACTACAATAGACCCACTTCCTTACAATGGGCACTTCAGGTTTACAGGCCATCATGCACGTCTCTATCCAGGGACAATGTGGAGCCTCCCAATTTTTGGCTGCCCTGCCTAAGGGCTATACTATAATACACCCACTTCCTGACAATGGACACTTAATGTTTTGAGGCCCTCATGCACGTCTGTATGCGGGGGCATTGGTGAACCTCACAATTTTGGACTGCCCTGGCAAAGGAAAATACTACAAAGACTCACTTCCTCAAAATGGGCACATTAGACTCAAGAGGCCTTCATGTACGTCTCTTCTCAGGGACATCGGAGTGCCACACAATGTTTTCACGTAAAATCTTTCATGTATTAATCTCAAAAAGTAACATACACCAGCTCTATCTCACTATTGGGTATGTGCCCTTAACATTTCTGCCATGAAAAATCATTTTGGGGTCATTTTGGAAGGTTTTCTGGTGAGTCCGTAAAAATGGCGTGAAACGCGGACAAAATTGTTCACAGCTGTGACTTTTGAGTGATAAATGCTTCAAGGGGTCTTCCCCATGCTGTTGCCATGTCATTTGAGCACTCTTCTGAGACTTTTGTGACATTTTTAGGGTTTCTCCATGCTGCCGGGGGGTCATTTCACAAAAATACTCGGGTCTCCCATAGGATAACATTGGGCTCGTTGCTCGGGCCGAGTACATGAGTATCTTGGGAGGCTCGGCCCGAGCTTCGAGCACCCGAGCTTTTTAGTACTCGCTCATCACTAATAACGATATATTGGGTAGTCCCATGCCCCCCCTGTCCCTTGGGAGACTCAGCGTTTGAAAATTGATTCTCGGTTTATGTTTGTGCCAGACATAGTTGGAAATTAAGGAGTTACACTGAGAGAGAAAAGATGAGGGAATTGGTATGGGTAACATTTGAAAAAGGTAAATAAACTTTGGAAGTATAATGCTTTTAATTAAATTTTTCCGACCTATCCACGAGAGGAATGGAGCATTCCATGAGGCTATATGTGCGGTAAGTGTGGGAAGAAGGGGCTTGTAATTGAGGTCAAATAAGGATTTGAAGGTTTTCCCCAACTTAACGCCTAAGTATGTTATGTGACTATTTGGCCACCGAAAGGGGAACCTGTTTTGGAGAGAATTAGTAACTTTGCTGGCGATATTAATGCTTAATGCTTCTGACTTTGATAGGTTAATTTTGAAGTTAGACCAACGGCCATATTCCTCTAATATTTTCATAAAGGCAGGGAAACCCCTCTCCGGTCTGGACATTACCACCAACAAATCGTCCGCAAAGGCGGCGGACTTGTGGTGAACTCCCTGTAGATTGAACCCCTCTATGTCCCGGTCCTGTTGAATGGAGGCTAGCAATGGCTCCATGACCAGGACAAAGAGTAGGGGGGATAGGGGGCAACCCTGCCTTGTGCCATTTTTAATGTCAAGAGGGTCGGTGAGGGTATTATTTATTTTAATCCTCGCCGTGGGGGATGTGTACATCTGGAGGATTGCGCGTATGATATCTGGTGGAAAGTGAAAGGCCTCTAGCGTCCCCCGTAAGAAGGTCCAGTCCACTCTGTCAAATGCCTTCTCGGCGTCCGTTCCCAGTAGCACTAGAGGCAATTTATGAATCCTGGCATATTGCATTAGGTTTATTACTCTCAGTGCGTTATCCTTCCCCTCTCTGCCTCTGACAAAACCTGATTGTTCTGGAGAGTTGAGATCTGGAAGAATATCTGCCACTCGATTGGCTATTAAGCTAGCATATATCTTTAGGTCCACATTCAATAGAGAGATGGGCCTATAATTTCCACAGCACTCTGGGTCTTTCCCATCTTTGTGTATTAATGATATGTGCGCCTCTAGTGCTTGTTTGGGTATAGGGTCGCCGAGTAGAATAGCGTTGCATGAAGCTAGGAGATGATCCCCCAAAATATCAAAGAATTTCTTATAATAGATAATGGGAAGGCCATCTGGACCTGGTGCCTTCCCCACGGGGCTCCTGGACAGGACGGCCTGGACCTCCGCCCGGGAGAACGGTTTTCCTAGGGACTCCTGTTGTGTTTTAGAGAGTTTCGGGAGATTTAATTTAGTTAAGTAGTTTTGTATATCACATTTCCTCTTGTCTCTCTCTAATGTCGACTCTTCCGGACGGATTTGGTATAGGTTTTTATAAAAGCGAAGGAATTCATCCGATATTTGAGAGTAGTCTTGCGTACGGTGACCCTGTGTGGTTTTAATTGCATGTATGAACGTACGAGCCTGTCTTTTTTTTATCATGGACATCATAAGCTTAGAAGCCCTGTCCCCATGTAGGAACAAACGATTCCTCCAACTGAGATAAAACTTAGCCGACTGCTTATTGAGTATATCTCTCAGTTCAATGCGCTTCGCAGTCAGCTGTTCTAATGTCTGTTGGGAGAGGGACTTCTTATGCTGGGCCTCCAATGTGGCTATCTCAGCATACAGAGTCTGCAAGAACAAATTTCTCTGCTTGTTGAGATGTGAGGAGATGGAGATCAGTTCTCCTCTAATGACCGACTTATGCGCTTCCCACAACAACGGGGCCGCAATATCTGGTGCCTTGTTCTCTGCAAAATAATTACGGAGACATTCAGATATGCGCTTCTTATTTGCTTCCGAGGAGAGAATTGCTTCATTCAATCTCCACGTACGATGTAGCCAATACGGCCTCAGAAGTGAGAAACTAGTTGCAACATAAGCATGGTCAGAGTAGGGTGTTGATTGGATCTCTGAATCTTTGACATTGGATAGTAGGTGTCTAGGTAAAAAAATGTAGTCTAGTCTATGGTATGATTTATGGGGATTAGAGAAGAATGTGAAGTCTTTGGCTGTGGGATGTTGATAGCGCCAGATGTCTATAAGAGAGAGGGATTGGAGAGAGCATTTTATCCGAGATAGGTCTTTTAAAGAAAGGTGACTTTTCTTTGCAGTAGAGTCTAACTTGGGCTCCATGGCCACATTAAAGTCACCGCACAATATTGGAGTACCCTCTGAAAAATTGCGAAATTTTTTGAGCGTGGATAACAACCATCGAATCTGTCTAACATTTGGGGCATATACATTCCCTAGGGTTACCATAGAGCCCGCCAACATACCCTTGACGAAAATATATCGACCCTCCGGGTCAGTAGCGACCTCTTGGGTTAAAAAGGGTATATCCTTAGCGAGCGCTATAGAAACCCCTCTAGAGCCTTTGCGTGTGGAAGGGGCGTGAAACCAAGTGTTGTAGTGTGCTTTGGAAAAGCTTGGGATTTTGCCCTCACAAAAATGCGTTTCTTGGAAGAATATCATATCGGCATGCCTCTTTTTTAGGCTATGTAAGGTCTGTGACCTTTGTACAGGGGAGTTCAGTCCATGTGCATTAAGGCTTATTACCGTAAATACCTTATGGTGTGATGCCATGTTGGTACAATCGGGAGGACAGTCTGTTCTTTTCCCATCGGAATGAATGGACCGGACCTATGACCAATGTAAGAGTGAAGAAGACAGGGAGACTAGGGAGTAGAGAAAGTTTTAGAGAAGAACAAGGTATTAGTTTCAACATTTTCAACTTTTGAAATTCAAACAAAAGAGAGTGTGCCTCAAGAGGGAGCAAAAAGTGCAAAACCTCTGTAATAACTTCATATTTTAGGTTAGCATAAACAGGTATATATATCAGAAGACCCAATCAGGAGACCCCTTCAAGGGGGCTCGCCAGCAAAGTTCATCTGCAGTTTCTTCGCCGCTTTGCGCCGGGATCTGTGGGTCTTTGGGGTGAGGCTATGCCACGGTGCCGGATCTGGGAGCATTTGTAGTGTAGCCGCCGAACGATGAATTTCCAGCTCCGGATATTTATCCAGTGTGATCCCCAAATCTTCACAGACCTTTCTTATGTCCGCAGAGGTCTTGGCTTGGTAGTGCTTTCCGTTAGCAGTTATGGCGATGCCGAACGGAAATAACCAGCGGTACGGAAACTGGCGTTGGCGTAACACCGTTGTGAAGGGTTGTAGTAGCCTTCTTTTGGTCAGGGTGGAGGAAGCAAGATCTTGAAAAATCATAATATTAGAGCCTTCATGACTTATAGAGTCCGCTTCTCTGGCTTTTTTAAGAATAAGTTCTTTAACTCGATAATCCAGGAAGCGGCAAATGACATCCCTTGGTGGTTCCCCTTGTTTAGGTCGGGGTCTCAGAGATCTATGGGCTCTTATCAGGTCCAATGTTGGAGCAGGGTCAGAATCTATCAAATCAGAAAAGATGCCCTGTAGGGTCGGGATCAAAGCCTCATTTGCTACCGATTCTGGAAGACCCTTTAATCTGAGGTTGTTTCGCCTTTCTCTATTTTTATGGTCTTCCAGAATGGTATGAATTTGGTTGATATTATCCTCCTGTTGGCGAAGACAGGAGATGACAGTGTTGGAGGTGGAGGTTATTGTGGCTTGAGCCGCTTCGAGGGATTCCACCCTGTGTCCAATTTGGCCAATTTCTTGCTTGATATCTGAAAGCTCCCTTGCTACCGGTTCCAACGCATTTTTAAGGATCCGTTTTATAAAAGATCTTGAGATGGGGAGACTCTTGCTATTATCCGCACCTTCAATGTCACTGTCCTCATCATCCATATCTGGTATGTCGTTAGTAGACGTACTTTGAGGGCTGCCTGTTTTGGTGTCAACTGCATGAAGATGTTTTTTAAGAAATTTATCGACATCAGCCTGGGTGGTAGATTTAACTGGTCTGGGCAAAGAGCTGGCCCGTGCGTTGCCGATTTTTACCATGTTAAAGTCAGACATATATACTTTTATGCTTGAAAGAATATATAATATGGGTTAGGTCACTCCGCTCCCTCCAGATAGCACAGATTTTAGAACATTATATTCCCTCAAAGAGGTGGAAATAGGCGAGGAGAGAAAGACTTTATGTTGGCGATATGGCTATGTGGTCTCTCTCTGCATCATCTTCCTCCAAAGGCCACTCCTATAGCCTCAGTGCCTGTGCCGGTGTATGGGGCCTGTATTTGAGAATTTTTCCTGCCGCCCGCTAGTCCGCCACTTAAGGAAAGTCCAGATCCGGGCCGATAGGGTTCCCTGCAGTGTGTGAAAAGGGGGGAGGGGTGGAGAGCAGAGTAACCCCCTATGGCTCCTGATGCCTCCTTGCAGATCAGGAAAGAGGTCTCCTGCAACCTAGTCCCCTTCTCTATCCTCTCCCTCCACCAGGCTGACCCCCAGCCCCTGGGAATGCTTCCCTGCACCTCTCACTCAGCGCCAGTCTCTGTTCTCTTAGCTCCTTCAGCAGTAACCCCCCGCAGCGTGCCCTGGCACTGAGCTGCGTGGACAATCTGTGCAGGGGGGCGCAGGACGCCGGCTGCACGCGACTGGGCCCGGCCGGTACCTCAGGACGGATTCAGGGTCTTTGTGTGGGGGAGCTGCCGACACGCTGACGGACAGAGGGAGAGGACACACTCACCGCCCGTTCTTCTCAACTCCACTCTCAGCAGTGATGCTGCCGCTGAGCCACTCACACAGGGGGGCAATGGAGGGGGGGCGCCTGGATGCTGAGTGCTCGCAGCTGGGCCCGACCGTCACCGCAGGCCGGACTTGGAGCCTCGGAGCGGGAGAGGAGCAGGCGTATAGCCGGGCGCTAGAAGATGTCCCACTCACCGCCAGGCCCTCGCTCAGGTGCTGCAGACTTCTCCCGAAATGCCGGAATGCCACTCTCCGCCGCGTCCCAGGAGCTCCGCGCGGCCTCTCCGGAAAACCGCGCGGCCCGCTGCTCCCGCGCCTCAGACCCTCCGCCTGTCCAGCTGGTGAGTATTGGGTCTCTTCACCTCCCCAGGTCCCGCTCCGGCAACCCGCGCGGTCTCAGCACCATCCACCTTCTTCAGGGCCGGGCGGGTGGGAGGCCAAAATGGCGGCGGCGGCTCCCTCCCTACTATTCCTTTTAAGCATGTTAGGAGCTTACCTTTGTTTCCATTTATTATTTCTCCTTTGTCCATTTGTGTACGTTTTTTGTTTCCACGCTCATGCTGCCATACTAAGAGGGTGGAATGAACACAGGAATTAATGCCCTTCGGACTAGTCCCTACACTCATTAGCATATTATGAAAGATCTTTAGACATACTTTTTCTAAAGATATCTTTATCTATGTTGCTAGATACAGGGGCAGTTAGGCAGAGATTAGCAAAATGTACCCAGAACTGCTCGTGCTTCTCGGTACATATTGCACCATACAGGTTCATTTTAACCCTAGAACGCATACCTGGGGCCTCGCAGGCCTGCTAGGTCACTTGTTTTCTATGGTAGACTTCAATGTTTGCGCGTTCTAGGGTTAATAATGAGCATGATTTTACATAATATGATTTGGGTGTACACTTTTTGTTACAAGGCAGCTTTTTCTCCTTTTTTTCCTACAGTATATACATCAGAGGAAAAATGGAGGCTGCAGTGTATACAGTACATTACAGGAGACACTGGGGCTACTGCTATCTTGATCTGTGGGTTGGTAGTGCATCTGTTGCGGGGGAGGGGCCACGCTCGCTACGCTCGGGTCCAGGGCTTCTGCTGCTGCTCGGTGGCTCGAGCGGTGGGCCGGACCCGGGGACTCGAGCAGCGCTCCTCGCCCACAAGTGAAAAAGGGGTGGTTTGTTTGGGGAGATAGTTCGTGACGCCACCCATGGGTCGAGGTGATAATGGGCACCACCGCTGCTGGTGACGGGGATCCCGGGAGCGATGGCAGGGAGCAGCTAGGATGTTGGTTCCCCCTCCGAGGGTAGGGTTGGTGATCCCGGGGCCTGGTTGTAATACAGGGAGGCAGGGTAGCTGGTGTGCAGGGTTGCGGAGGCAGCGCGGCGCGGTGCCGGATGGCACTGTGGTACTCACTCAGGCACAGATTCACAGAGTCTCTGGTAAACCAAACGGCTGGATGGACGGGTCCCGCAGCCGGCTGCAGTGTCTTTGCTCTGCCCGGACAGGTTGATGGTGGCTGTCTTTCCCTGCACCTTTGTAGAATGTATTGACTCCGATGGTTTCCCAACGGTAGTCCGCTCCCCGGCGTATAGATATCGAAGGAGCCTGTTTTGCCCGCAGGCGCTGGCCCTTGGATCTCTAGCCTATGGCAGTGGCTTTTTATCCTCACTCTGTGGACGGTTGCCTTCTGTCAGGTCTTGGGTGTTAGGGAACCCCTGTGGTTCCGGTCACTCTCAGATTTGACCATTTTCGGCGGCTCCCAGCCTGGTCGGGGTCTGATGGCCCTGCCTTTGTGCTTGGTACAGATCTGCTCCCCGGTTTGGTACCGGCAGGCCACCGCCCGTCCCCGGTCCTACGGTTCCGCTGACTTGTACCACCTCCTGCAGACGGCCACCACCATCTGCCGACCTTGCTGACAGTGCCTGGGCTCCTACCCAGACACTAACAGTTTCTGTCCTCTCACTTTCAACTCCAACTTGAATCTGTCACCTTTCCTGCCTCCAGGCCTTTGAACTCATCGGTGGGTGGGGCCAACTGCCTGGCTCCGCCCCACCGGGTGTGGACATCAGACCCTGGAGGAGGCAACAAGGATTTTGTGTGATGTTGTGTTTGTGACTACCTGGCTAGTCCAGGGCGTCACACATCAAGCACGAACTCTGCCCACTAAGTATGTCCATGCACTTACCAGTGTCCGTTAGGACGTAATCCTTTATTGCAGACACTGCAAAGTTTGTTAGTGAATGCTGCGTGTTCGCAGTGCAAGAAATAATTAAAGGGACGACGGCCGGCTAACCGCAACTGCTGGTCTGAGCACTGCTGTCCCCATTCACAGGACTGAGGTTCCCCACCCCTGATGTAAACAAATTTGCTTATTTTTAGGCATAAACAGACAAGTAATTCATTTTTTGCTTCAAATGAGCAAATACTTTATTCATCTGTATCTAAAAATGTAACCAGGCACTGATTTGCGTGTTGAAAAGAATAATAAATTCTTAGAGGGAAAGTATTTTAGTATAATGTCTATTGTTCACAAAACTGGATAATGGTAGACATTTACATTCTTTTGTTCTAAGCTGTCATCAAACTATGCTGTGTTTTGTATAAATATATGGAAAGAGAGTATGAGCTGGTGCCAATATCTTGATTGTTAAGTATCTAGTGGTAAATTCCATAATTTTGGGGGGTTTTATATTTATGGTTGGTGTATTTAATTGAAGCTCTTCAGATAAATCCTGATGGCTGTATTTTGAGAAATTCGTGTGCAATAAATGTATTCTGGTCTTGGTTCTGTGCTGTTTGCTGCCCGTGTGGTGATTTTACAGGATCTACTTCCAATTTATAGCTATATAATGTGAAATTTAATTTGAGCTTGTGTGAGATTTTCTCCTGTATCTAAGAATTGTTAGATAAGGCACAAGATAAAATTCTGAGATGCAGTGAGTTATTATTGCCATGACAAATTGTATTATTAGCCCCTTATTGTACATATTAAAGTCATCGATTTGTCATATGATATAATCAAATCATTGCATCATTTAGTTTAGGATGTACGTGTTATTAACCCCTTATTTTCCATTATTCATTTTCGTTTTTTGCTCCCCTTCTTCCAAGAGCCGTAACTTTTTTATTTTTCTATCACTCTTGCCATATGAGGGTTTATTTTTTGCATAACGAGTTGTACTTTTGATTTGAACCATTAGTTTTACCATATAGTATACTGGAAAACAGGAATAAAATTCCCAGTGCTGTGAAATTGCAAAAAAAAGTGCAATTGCACGATAGTTTTGGGGATATTTTATTCACCGCATTCACTATATGGTAAAACTGATGTGTCAGTATGATGCCTCACATCAATATGAGTTTGTAGATGCCAAACATGAGTACTTTTCCTTTTACATAAGGGGTTAAAAAAAATTCAGAAGTTTCTCCCCCCAAAAATTGCGCTTTTGGTGCCATTTTCTGAGATCCGTAACGTTGTAATTTTTCTTGGATCTGGGGCTCAGTGACGGCTTATTTTTTTCCATCTTGAGCTGACATTTTTAATAATACTATTTTTGTGTGGATGCTACGTTTTGATCGCCTGTTATTACATTTTAAAAAAAATTTTGTGGCAAGCAAAACCGGAATTTTGGCGTTTGGAATTTTTTTCTCGCCACACAGTGAACCTATCTGGTTAACTGATTTTATATTTGGATACATTGGGCATTTCTAAACACGTTGATACCAAATACATGTGCCTTGTGAAAAACTGAGCAAAGGAAAAGTTCAGCTCACCCCCTCTGATGGAGACTTGAATGGAGGACAGGTGCACGGGAAGTAAGCCGGCCAGGCTGAAGATTCCAAACAGAGAAGAAGATTCCAGCATTCATGTCCAAATAACATAAAATGGGCTTTATTGGATATGCATTAAAAAGGTGATGAAATCACATCCCAAGCAATAAAAATCCCCATGGAGATAAGGGGAATGGTAGATGGTACGCGTTTCGAGCATTTACCGCTCTTAGTCCCAATCCATAATGTTACAAACAACAGAGTGGGGATTTAAAGGAAAAAGGTGTGTAAAAAGGATATGACATCACATCAATGAAAAAAGTCAGACAAGTAATAAGTAATTTATATGATCAGGAATGCAGTATTATTAGAAAGAGATTCCTGCATCATGGATACTCTAACAAAACAGTTTTAAAAGCCAAAAATCGGGCCGATTGTAAGAATCGAGACCAATATTTGGAAAAAAAAATACCTTCAGTTTCCTTCGATAGATGTCCCATTGTATTCTCAACTATAGGCTACTTTACACGCTGCGATATCGGTCCCGATATTGCTAGCGTGGGCACCCGCCCCCATCGGTTGTGCGACACGGGCAAATCACTGCCCGTGTTGCACAACATCGCCTAGACCCGTCACACATACTTACCTGCCCGGCGACGTCGCTGTGACCGGCGAAGGGGGCGGTTCGTTCAGCGTCACAGCGACGTCACAGCTGCGTCACTGAACCGCCGCCCAATAGAAGCGGAGGGGCGGAGATGAGCGGGATGTAAAATCCCGCCCACCTCCTTCCCTTCGCATAGCGGCCGGGAGGCAGGTAAGGAGAGGTTCCTCGTTCCTACGGCGTCACACATAGCAATGTGTGCTGCCGCAGGAGCGACGAACAACTTCGTTACTGCTGCAGTAACGATAATCGAGAATGGAACCCCATGTCACCGATGAGCGATTTTGCACGTTTTTGCGACGATGCCAAATCGCTCATCGGTGTTACACGCAACAACATCACTAATGCGGCCGGATGTGCGTCACAAAATCCGTGACCCCAACGACTCCGCATTAGCGATGTCGTAGCGTGTAAAGCCTCCTTAAGTTCAGCACAGATTACCATACAATTGTTAATATCATAAAAAAGTACCTTCCCATTTTGTATACGGAGGATACAATTAAAACTATCCTCGATGGTGGAGTTAGGTTTGTGCCAAAACGCAACTGCACAATAGCTGCCACGGTTTCCCCCAGTGATCATACAAGTCGCACCGGACTGGACACACAATTGGCTTTCTGTTGCAGGCTCATACAGGTGTGGCCAAAGATCTTGCGGCTTATGCAAGAATATGCCCAATGTGAAGAAAGTAATCTCTAGTGTCACAAAAAAAGAATATAACATCAACTCTTTTATCAACTGTGGCACTACCCATGTTATATATGTCATCACATGTAATATGTGTAACGTTCAATATGTGGGTAGCACATGCCGCAGCCTGAGACGCAGGATATCTGAACACTTGTATGATGCTGGTAATAGAAGTAGTAGGAGTCCGTCCGGAGCATCTCAGCATTTCATTTCCATTCATGGGGGCAGCACAGATACCTGTAAGGTAAATGCTATAGAAAAAATTGTGCTACCATACCTAGGAGGAGACATAGTAAAAATAATGCATAGAAGGGAGGCACAATGGATCTTTCTGTTGGAAATCAGAGCGCCTATGGGCATGAATCTGAGGGACGAAGTTAAAAACATTTACTAAAGGATAGGGAGAAAAGGGAAAGAAGGAAAGAAAAAAGAAAGAGAGAAAAAAACAAAAAACAAAAAAAAAACCCCATTAAAATGCATTCAGGGATGTTTATGAATATTATATATTGCTCGATACTATCCTTTCCCTTATTTAGTACTAATTGTCGTCTCTGGTTCTTGCCCATACGCGGTTTGCATACATATGCATCCATGTGCTCCGGGGCCTTTTTTTTTTTGTTTGTGAAAATGTTTTTTTGAGAATATTTTTTTTTTTGCGCAAATGTTATTGACTTCCCTTCCCTTTTTCTGCATATGTTTTCTCCTATGTGTTTGGGTTATATTTACCATTGCTCTATATTGAGAGCCGCTTACTGATTACTTGTCTGACTTTTTTCATTGATGTGATGTCATATCCTTTTTACACACCTTTTCCCTTTAAATCCCCACTCTGTTGTTTGTAACATTATGGATTGGGACTAAGAGCGGTGAACGCTCGAAACGCGTACCATCTACCATTCCCCTTATCTCCATGGGGATTTTTATTGCTTGGGATGTGATTTGATTTCATCACCTTTTTAATGCATATCCAATAAAGACCATTTTATATTATTTGGACGTGGATGCTGGAATCTTCTTCTCTGTTTAGTGCCTTGTGAAAGTATTCAGCTCCCTTGAATTTTTCAACCTTTTCCCACATTTCAGGCTTCAAACATAAAGATAAACATTTTAATGTTATGGTGAAGAATCAATAACAAGTGGGACACAATTGTAAAGTTGAACAAAATGTATTGCTTATTTTAAACTTTTTCTAAAAAATAACTGAAAAGTGAGGCGTGCAATATTATTCGTCCCCTTTACTTTCAGTGCAGCAAACTCACTCCAGAAGTTCATTGAGGATCTCTGAATGATCCAATGTTGTCCTAAATGATTGATGATGATAAATATAATCCACCTGTGTGTAATCAAGTCTCCGTATAAATGCTCTCAGTGTTCTGCTTAAAGCACAGAGAGCATCCTGAAGACCAAGGAACACAACAGGCAGGTCCGTGATACTGTTGTGGAGAAGTTTAAAGCTGGATTTGGTTACAAAAAGATTTCCAAAACTTAAAATATCCCAAGGAGCACTGTGCAAGCGATCATATTGAAATGGAAGGAGTATCATACCACTGCAAATCTACCAAGACCCGGCCATCCATCTAAACTTTCATCTCAAACAAGGAGAAGACTGGTCAGAGATGCAGCCAAGAGCCCCATGATCACTCTGGATGAATGGCAGAGATCTACAGCTGAGGTGGAGAGTCTGTCCATAGGACAACAATCAGTCGTACATTGCACAAATTTGTCCTTTATGGAAGAGTTGCAAGGAGAAAGCCATTTCTCAAAGATATCCATAAAAAGTGTAGTTTAAAGTTTGCCACAAGCCACCTCGGAGACACACCAAACATGTGGAAGAAGGTGCTTCGGTCAGATGAAACCAAAATCAAACTATTTGAGCACAATGCCAAACGGTATGTTTGGTGTAAAAGCAACACAGATCATCACCCTGAACACACCATCCCCACTGTCAAACATAGTGGTGGCAGCATCATGGTTTGGGCCTGCTTTTCTTCAGCAGGGACAGGGAAGATGTTAATTTGATGGAAAGATGGATGGAGCCAAATATAGGACCATTCTTGAAAAAAAAAACTGTTGGAGTTTGCAAAAGACCTGAGACTGGGACGGAGATTTGTCTTCCAACAAGACAATGATCCCAAACATAAAGCAAAATCTACAATGGAATGGTTCCCAAATAAATGTATCCAGGTGTTAAAATGGCCAAGTCAAAGTCCAGACCTGAATCCAATCGAGAATCTGTGGAAAGAGCTGAAAACTGCTGTTCACAAATGCTCACCATCCAACCTCAATCAGCTCGAGCTATTTGCAAAGGAAGAATGGGCAAGAATTTCAGTGCAAAACTGTGCAAAACTGATAGAGACATACCCCAAGCAACTTGCAGCTGTAAGGGGACGAATAATATTACACGCCCCAATTTTCAGTTATTTATTTTTTAAAAAAGTTTAATAAGCAATAAATTTCGTTCAACTTCACAATTGTGTCCCACTTATGATTCTTCACCATAACATTACAATTTGTATCTTTATGTTTGAAGCCTGCAATGTGGGAAAAGGTTGAAAAATTCAAGGGAGCTGAATACTTTCGCAAGGCACTGTATTTGTATATTTTTTATTTTTTTAACGGTTTTATTTTCAATGGGGCGAAAGGAGGGGTGTTTTGTTTTGCTGAAACTGGAAAAGGAAAAATATAAATTGTCGCCCAACGGTGGGACACTACCGGTTTTCATGGTAACGGAGGCTCAACCTACTCTGTTGCAGCCCCTTCCTGCGGCAGTCCAGTCCCAACATCCCGGATCCCAATAACTCACCACCCAAACAACCTGTTCCCCCTGGAAACCTAAAGTGGCTGGCACAGGAGGTGCAACTATTATACAAGACACAAGTTTGTGTTGGTCACACCAGTCCTGTGACCATGGTCCATTTTTACTTAAGGTATATATAAACCGAACGAAGTCCATGCACCGGTGTACACATTTTGACAATTTTTCTTGCAAATCTGGTGACTTTCACTCTTTTCATTAAAAACTGGTTGATTTACTAACATTCTCTATATGAAAAATAATAAACTGTGTAAAACAACAAACGAAAACACCGATACCTAACATTCCATGGCATCACAACTGCTGGTACTATACCATTTAACACTCTAAACCGCTGCATTATTGCAATTAACAATCATGATCGATCTGCGCCAGTGGCCCTTCCAGTGCACAGCGCAGCCTCTGGCTACCATACCACGGGCTCCAGACCCAGGTGGCACTTCCACTCACAAGCTCTTGAGCAGCAATTCTTCTCCGGCGTCGCTCTCTGGCTATCGCTTTTGTAGGGAATCGTAGTAACTGCCGCCCGTGCACCTCTCCAGTACGGGGATCGATGTTAGGCTGCATTTCAACCTCTGGCACTGGTGGTAAATAGACTTCTGCGGCCCTGGGATGCCGCGCAGCAGCGGAACAGGCAGACATCGTGTTTCCGCTCCCACTGGTGTAGACAGAGGAACTGACTGCTCCGCAGCCGAGGTTGCAGGGCACGGGTGCTCCGTCTCTGAGGATGGGCCCGGTGATGCAGCCGGGTCTGGTCTAGCCAGTGTCTGGGGGACCGCTGTCGTGGCTGGACTGAGGGCCTTGCTCTGGATCTCTGCAGCTGGAGACTCTGGTAAACAAACTGAAGGTTCCGCTGCCGGGGTTGGTGGGGGCAGCTCGGCAGTCAGCTGTGGAGCGCTCACCACAAGCTAGGACGGTCCGGATCCCTCAGCCACTTTGACTGGATTTTTGCAATCAACAGGGACTGGGTAACCGCTTACTCTCTCTTCACGTGGGATTTCAATCTCACGGCTCGCACCGCCACCGCCAGGCTCCTCATCTCTTCCCTCCAGTGGTTCAGAATGAAGAGGAATTGTGTCCACATCCTCCGGCACAGCTGCTCTGTTTTCTCCTCTTTCCATGTCGCGGTCCCCAGGACAGCACGCTCCGGGGACCAGTCTCGCTCCGCCATCTTGCAACTGCGTCTTCCAGGAATGTTGTGACAGAGTCCTAGCGTCCCTGCTCCACTTCCGCTAGTAACACATTCTGGCCCGCCCCCTCAGTCTTTTTGCAGCACCCTCTCGCTGACCGTGGCCCTCTGGGAACTTCCGGTTCTGGCCTCTTCAGGAAGACGAGGGGCGGGGCTTAATCTTTGTGCGCTTTCTCGGAGAAGATGGGTTTGGATGTGAAAAAATGGCGGAAAATGGCGGTATCGGCGGGAAACAGAATCGCGGTCTTCGGCTTTCAGGCGCACGTCACCCAGGTAAGTGGGTCCTGCTCGTATCCTGTTCATCACACCAGGTTTTTCGAGGTGTACCGCTCCCGGGCAAGCAGCCGAGCTGCTGCTGCTCAGGATCTGCGGTGGCTCGAGGGGTCTTCGGACCCGGGTTCGCACGGCCACTTGATTAAAAGAAGGGGGGAGATATGTACACAGGTTTTTTGAAAAGTTTGTGACGCCACCCACGGTGCGTGGTAATGTGAGGGACCACCGCTGCCGTTAGGGAGCCCAATGATGATGGTATTGCAGCCTGATGTTTAACCCTTCCGTGGGTAGGGGGTTGGTGTCCCAGGGGCCCCGTTGATGGTTGGGTGCCGTGGGGGATACAGGGATCTTCCAATGTCCTCACTCAGTCCCAGAATATTTACACCGACAGTTTGTAAATCAGAATTCTGAGCACCACTGCAGCCTGCGGGGAGCACACCTGGATCCATGCTCTTGGTGTTGCTGTCAGTCTGTGGCACTATCTCTGGCACCTTCTTCTCTGTTGGACCTGTGGGTATAAAATCTTCGGGTCCCACTCACCCATATGGCTAACGGAGTGAGCTTGCTCTCAGAGTTCACGCGTAGGATTTCTTTGGACTGCAGTGGGAAAGTCCTATCCCATTGATGCGCTAGTACCCCGATTTTGGAGCGGGTTGGGGATGACACTTGAAGTCTTCACCCCCGTCGGGTAAATTACCTGAACGCGTGAAGCTACTTTCCGGCTTGGGTCCACGTACCCCAATGTGCCCTGGTCCGTGCCCGGTAATAGCTCAAGGCTGCCGGCTCCCCTCCTCGGCAGTCTGTGCCCCTTCACACTGTCCCCTGCGACCGGGTTCCAGCTCCTACCGGGCCCAGACCAACGTCTGCCACCTAGTATACAGGAGCTCTCCTCCGTGGCCTCTCCTCGCGAGAGCCACCTCACCTCCTCTCTCCACTCTCTCTACAACTCAACTCAACTCAACTGTCACTGTCCTCACTTTTTCCTCACCAACTCCGCATGTGGGCGGCCCTATTCCTTTCAGGCCCCCCAATGGTGTGTATGGTAGGTAAAAGTGGGAAGTGTTCCTAGGATTTCAATTGGCTAAGCTGTTAGCAACACCAAAGGACCAGGATCCGTAACCAAGGAGGGTGGATACTGTGCAGAAGGGCAAATTGCACAATACCCTGTGATGACCTGATAGGCCAGGGCGTCACATTACCTCTTTGCTTATAGCAATGTTTAACTCTTTCTAATCCAAGCCCAATAAGCTGGGATTGTGTTTGTTCCTGTAGTTGGTAACAGTATATTCCCTTCTACGTGATTTGTGGTGTATGTTTTGAAGAATAAGGTATATAGAGAGACTATAATCCTTTTTTTCACATCTGTCACATTATTTATTTGCACACAAGAACCTTGAACTATGACTTAGTGACTTCTGATTCAGTACGAGTCCCTTTATATCACTTTATATCATGTACTTAGTTACCTTATAGATAATTCCGGTTACCTAGGTGTACCTCTATGATAAAAAAAACTCTCTCTTTATCCATATATTAGCATGGAACTCCAGTTAATTAGCTGGATATTGTAATTATTTTATATCCTATACTATTTTTGAATCTTTGCACCACTAGGGTATTCCTACCTAGACAGGGCTTTCTCAGGGATACAGAAGGATAGCCTTCTTTAGTGGAGGTGCCAATTGGTGTAGTCACTACGGTTCCCACCTCCAAGATAGGGATATATTTGATTAGGGCTGATGGAAGGATAGCATTATCACAATGTGACAGTAGGAAAGCAAGGGACAGGGACTTCTATGCTGTCCCTCATGCTAGGGGTTCCTAGGCTATTTCTAACTGCAGGGTTACCCCTAATGGTGGTGATGCCTGAGTCCCATGCCTGACTAAGCTCCTAACCAGAACTGATGTGATTCCCCCCTCCCACCCAAGGAGCAGGAGAGATGTAATCAAAGGCAGACAGGGGAAGGCCAAAACTCTGACACACTGCACACATGAACCAACTGTGAGAAACTCAAAAGAAAAACAAGAGCAGGAAGGTAGTGACAAAAAGACAAGGGTTAACTCCACAACTACCCAAAGTAACAAATACTACAACCACTAGTTATTCTGGATCACTCCTCCTACTTTTAATGCATATCTATTAAATATACATGTGTTAATGTTGAACTTTTTCACAACATTTTTTTATGAATGCATATCTATCCCATTATCTAGAACTGTCAGTGTCAGTGGCATAACTGCCCAGAGAACAAAAAGATCAAGCGATTGAATTTCAACTGCCAGATCCATATTGTCATGTACATAACCTGTCTGTAGAAAATCAAGAGGCCAAACTGCACATTACATTTCTCAGTCATCCAATTGCATAACAAATTATCTTGTCCATTGCTTCTGTTATGCTTTGGGTGAATTGAAATTTTGAGGCTAAAGTAACATTTTTGCAAAGAAACCCTATGTTTTTTGTTTTCCATGCCCAAATAAATAAAATTGTGTATAATTTTGGGGTTAGATGAGAAACTGTGGAAAGAAAAGCGCAATAGGGTCTTACCCCAAAAAGGGGAGGAAGAAATGTAATAAAAACACACTCACCTATAATGGTTGTGCCAGTCACAACCACTATACAGGCATATATAAGATCCAGGTCCAGGCAGCAGTCCCAAAGTTGGCTGATAACAGAGAGCGATAGAGAAGGGTCTTAATTCCGCGCCAAGGACTCAATGGATCCAGGAAGAGATTAATGCTTCTTTAATAACATGCACAAGTCTACGCGTTTCTGGAGACACAGCTCCCTTCATCAGGACATTGGCAAGAGAACATCAAATCTCTGTCTCCAGAAATGCATAGACATGTGCATGTTATTAAAGAAGCATTAATCTCTTCCTGGATCCATTGAGTCCTTGGCGCGGAATTAAGACCTTTCTCTATCACTCTCTGTAATTTTGGGGTTAAAAATACTCACCACACTAATAGATGAATTCTTTGCAGGGTTTAGTTTGCCAATTGGGGTCACATGTGGGTGCTTCTGCATTTTTGGATTTTTGGCACCTCAGGAGCTCTGTAAATGCAACGCATCCAAATTTGCATTACAAAATTAAATAGTGCTGTTCACTTACCGAGCTCTGCCCTGTTCTCAAACATTGTTTTTTGACTATGAATGGGTGTAATGCTCACATGCCGAACACAGGATTAGTGGATCTACTGGACTGAAGGTACCGATCACTAGCCTGGAGGAGTGAATTAGAACGGCTACAGAGTCTTCGTTAAAGCCACCGGATGTGGCAATAAACATACAGTACAGACTAAACGTTTGGACACACCTTCTCGTCTCCAGAACAACTGTTAAGAGGAGATTTTGTGCAGCAGGCGTTCATGGTAAAATAGCTGCTAGGAAACCTCTGCTAAGGACAGGCAACAAGCAGAAGAGACTTGTTTGGGCTAAAGAACACAAGGAATGGACATTAGACCAGTGGAAATTTGTGCTTTGGTCTGATGAGTCCAAATTTGAGATCTTTGGATCCAAGCACTGTGTGTTTGTAGAAAAGGTGAACGGATGGACTCTACACGGCTGGTTTCCACTGTGAAGCATGGAGGAGGAGGTGGGATGGTGTGGGGGTGCTTTGCTAGTGACACTGTTGGGGATTTATTCAAAATTAAAGGCATACAGAACCAACATGCCTACCACAGCATCTTGCAGTGGCATGCTATTCCATCCGGTTTGCGTTTAGTTGGACCATCATTTATTTTTCAACAGGACAATGACCCCAAACACACCTCAGGCTGTGTAAGGGCTATTTGACTAAGAAGGAGAGTGATGGGGTGCTACGCCAGATGACCTGGTCTCCACAGTCACCAGACCTGAACCCAATCGAGATGGTTTGGGGTGAGCTGGACCGCAGAGTGAAGGTAAAAGGGCCAACAAGTGCTAAGCATCTCTGGGAACTCCTTCAAGACTGTTGGAAAACCATTTCCGGTGACTACCTCTTGAAGCTCATCAAGAGAATGTCAAGAGTGTGCAAAGTAGTAATGAAAGCAAAAGGTGGCTACTTTGAAGAACCTAGAATATGACATATTTTCAGTTGTTTCACACTTTTTTAAGTATTTCAGTCCACATGTTTTAATTCATAGTTTTGATGCCTTCAATGTGAATCTACAATTTCAGAGTCTTGAAAATAAAGAAAACCTTTTGAATGAGAAGGTGTGTCCAAACTTTTGGTCTGTACTGTACATGCTGCTAGGTAGCCAACAGAGGGCAGCCCCAGGGGATCAATAGTACCTCAGCAGCTGGCACGATAGACACCTACAGTCTCTTGTTGTAGAAGCAGCAGCAGCGGATACTTTCACCAGTGACAGGGGATATCGAAGCAGATGGCCAGTGTGGATACTTGCAGCAGCAGTAGTGGATATAGTAGGAGGTGGCAGCCATGGATTGTTGCAGCAGCAGTGGATTTGTCATGCACTGAAACATAGATAGAAATCAAAAACAGCACTCAGAACTGTAGCAGCAGCAGCATGCAAAGGGACCTGAGAACAAGCAGCAAAAATAACTCATTGCTCAGGTACTTCCCTTAGGGGAAAGATGTCTTAAATACCTGATACCTCTCCGCCATGCTGAGAGGAACTTCTGGGTAAGGGTCTACTGGCCATTTAAGAAAAGGGGCATGTCAGAGGGCGCACCGTATGGACATTCTCAGGAGACCTGTACGGTGTGCACAGGATCTGAGAAACAGCAGCAGGAGCCAGGGAGGGAGCAGTCACCGCTGGGCGGCCAGGAAGGTGAGAGTGCTGGCATTGCCACAGTGAGAGGGAAGCAAAACAGCGCAGAGTTGATGATATGGGCATTACAATGTGGTATCACTGTGTTTGGGAGAAATTACGTAACAAATAATTAAGTCTGTGTTTTCTCCTGTTACCATTGTCAAAATTACAACTTTTGGGCTATATTAACATTTTAGCCAATAAAACGTAACCATCATTTTCACATCAACATTTTAAAAAGCTCTATGAAGCCCCTATTGGTAAAAGTGCTTAACACATCCCTACATAATTCCTTCAAGGGTCTAGTTTCCAAAATGTGGTCACTTGTACAGTCACAAAAGCAGTTACTGGGAAGGTTCACTTAACAACTGACTTGTGAACCAGGGTTTGTACCCAGAGTCATTATATTTGCCTGACAGCACACTGGGTGAACCTTGTTGAGTCGGTCCCTCAGATGGCAGATGCACAAACAATTCAGAGGATTGAGGCCTTAGTTCCATGAGTTCCTCAGAGTTGTTGAAAGATATAACACACCAGACAGACCTGTGACCCTTGCCGCTTAATCTACCAGGCAGGATAGTATGTGATAATGGCCATAAGCTGGTGGTGGCTATGACGCTTGGCAAGCTTGCACATGTACGAGGGGCTGCTGATAAATCTTTGGCTTTGTGATCTTTTTTTGTTTCTATGGTAATGAATGTTACATTACATGAAAGCCTTATGTGTCTAATATATGTTTTAAAATTTGGGTTTGTTGCTTATAGCAAAAGTTCTCTACACACGTGAGAAAACAAAATGGCGGAATCTAATGCGATATTCACAGCAACTGAGAGCAGAGGAGTGAAAAATTATTTTTCTGCAAGGAAAGTCTGCAAAGGATCATGGTGATAGGTTGCTGACATTGAGGGATCAATGCCCTTCATATTCCACAGTTAAGAACTGGGTTGCCAAGTTTAAAACGGGCCACTTCAACACCAATGATGAGGAATGTCCTGGACGACCGCGAGTGATTGTTGTTCCAGAGATTGTCAATTGTGCACAACCTCATACTGGAGAATTGACGAATTTCAGCTAAAGCAATAGCAGACATCATGGGGATTTCCCGTGAACGTGTTTGTGTCATCATCCATAAACATTTTGACATGAGGTAGCTATCTGCAAAGTGGGTCCCCAAATGTTTGACAACAATCAGAGAAGCATGCGAGTGAAAACTTCCTGGTCTACTTGTCAGCATTTCCTGACTGATAAGAACTTCCTGGATTGACTGGTCACTGTGGATGAGACCTGGATTTATTTGTATGACCTTGAAAACAAGGAGCAATCAAAAGAGTGGAGGCACAGTGGTTATTCTCATCCAAAGAAGGTCAAGGTGCAAAAATCAGCCACTAAGGCGATGGCATCTGTGTTCTGGGATAAGCAGGGTGTGCTGCTAGTGGACTACCTTCAAAAGGGTTCCGCCATCAATGCAAGGTATTACATTGAACTCTTTGATCAATTGAAAGCAGCTCTGAAGACCAAAAGGCGCAGCAAGCTGTCCAAAGGAATCTTGTTCCTGAAAGACAATGCCTCCGCTTGCTGGCTGACCACCCACCTTATTCACCAGATCTAGCTCCCTTCGACTATCATCTGTTTCCAAACCTGAATAATCATCTCAATGGTACCAAATTTCACACCATATCTTATGCCATGTCTGCTACGGTTACCTGATTTGAGGAACAAATGAAATCCTTCTTTTTGCTAGGCTTACAGAACTTGGAATACTGATGTAAGAAGTGTGCTGACATCAGTGAAGAGTATGTGGAATAAATGTAAAGTTTCATCATCCTATCTCGTTTCTTTCTGGTTAAAACCAAAGACTTATCAGCAGCCCCTCGTAATATGCACTTAATGGTTCAGCGCTTTCTGAAACCTACCCAGATTTGCCTGAGCTACTTGTGAAGGTACGCTGCTTGTGTGCTTATTATCAAAAGTCATCTACAGCTGCCACCAGTCTGGCAGTGCAGCAGCAGAACTTGCAAGTGCCAGCTCACTGACTGTTGTGCGGTGAGAACATGGATTGGAACCTCATATTGCACATGTTAGAAAGACTTTGTGAGCACCTGAGTGCATTATTTGAATACCAGCTACAACGTGCCTGTCATTATTCCAGTCAGCCTCCATACATAAGAACCAAAGAGTGGGCATAGATGTCTGACATCTGTGAGGTTCTACAAACATTTGAGGAATCAACCAAGATAGAGATTGGCAATGATGCCATAATCCACGTAACCATCTCACTTCTGTGTCTACTCAAACACTTGCTGCTCACATTTAAAGACAAAGCTTGCGGGCGGCACGGCGTGACTCAGTGGTTAGCACTGCAGTCTTGCAGCGCTGGGGTCCTGGGTTCAAATCCCAACAAGGACACCATCTGCAAGGAGTTTGTATGTTCTCCCTGTGTTTGTGTGGTTTTCCTCCGGTACTCCGGTTTCCTCCCACACTCCAAAAGACATACAGATAGGGACTTTAGATTGTGAGCCCCAATGGGGACAGCATTCCTGATGTATGTAAAGCGCTGCAGAATAAGTTAGTGCTATATAAAAAAAAAGATTTGATTTTTTTTTTATTTTGAAAGCTTTGCATGTGAACCAGATTGAAATGGAGAAAGAAAGTACACAGGGTGCTACCTGCTTCCATATCCAGGCCACTTGCTCTGGAAATGTTGCTGTTTAGGCATGTGGACGCTGAGGGTTACTGCAATCTCATGACCAACCATCACCCGTGCCCTAACCAACGCAGTTAGGTTGAAGCAGCAGTTTCCCTATAGAAGGACTGTAAAGCAATATACCCTGCCTATATGCCTTTACTTCAAAACTATCCCTCCTCCAGTGGCTCTCCTGAAACTAATTGCACGATATTACTAAACGATATTACTAAAGAAAAGAATACACTGTGTGTAGAATTATTAGGCAAATGAGTATTTTGATCCCATGATAATTTTTATACATGTTGTCCTACTCCAAGCTGTATAGGCTTGACAGCCAACTACCAATTAAATAAATCAGGTGATGTGCATCTCTACAATAAGGAGGTGTGTGGTGTAATGACATCAATACCGTATATAAGGTGTGCTTAATTATTAGGCAACTTCCTTTCCTTTAGCAAAATGGGTCAGAAGAGAAATTTGACAGTCTCTGAAAAGTCCAAAATTGTGAGATGTCTTGCAGAGGGATGCAGCAGTCTTGAAATTGACAAATTTTTGAAGCGTGATCACCGAACAATCAAGCGTTTCATGGCAAATAGCCAACAGGGTCGCAAGAAGCGTGTTGTGAACAAAAGGCAAAAAAATAACTGCCCATGAATTGAGGAAAATCAAGCGTGAAGCTGCCAAGATGCCGTTTGCCACCAGTTTGGCCATATTTCAGAGCTGCAACGTTACTGGAGTATCAAAAAGCATAAGGTGTGCCATACTCAGGGACATGGCCAAGGTAAGGAAGGCTGAAAAATGACCACTTTTGAACACGAAACATAAGATAAAATGTCAAGACTGGGCCAAGAAATATCTTAAGACTGATTTTTCAAAGATTTTATAGACTGATGAAATGAGAGTGACTCTTGATGGGCCAGATGGATGGGCCAGAGGCTGGATCAGTAAAGGGCAGAGAGCTCCACTCCGCCTCAGACACCAGCAAGGTAGAGGTGGGGTACTGGTATGGGCTGGTATCATCAAAGATGAACTTGTGGGACCTTTTTGGGTTGAGGATGGAGTGAAGCTCAACTCCCAGACCTATTTCCAGTTTCTGGAAGACAACTTCTTCAAGCAGTGGTACAAGAAGAAGTCGGTATCGTTCAAGAAAAACATGATTTTCATGCAGGACAATGCTCCATCACATGCATCCAACTACACAACATTATGGCTGGCCAGTAAAGATCTAAAAGATGAAAAAATAATGACATGGCCCCCTTGTTCACCTGATCTAAACCTCATAGAGAACCTGTGGTCCCTCATAAAATGTGAGATCTACAGGGAGGCAAAACAGTACACCTCTCGGAACAGTGTCTGGGAGGCTGTGGTGGCTGCTGCACACAATGTTGATCGTAAAAAGATCAAGCGACAACAGAATCTATGGATGGTAGGCTGTTGAGTGTCATCATAAAGAAAGGTGGCTATATTGGTCACTTATTTTTTTGGGTTTTTGTTTATGCATGTCAGAAATGTTTATTTCTAAATTTTGTGCAGTCATATTGATTTACTTGGGGAAAATAAACAAGAGAGAAGGGAATTTACCATATTTTTCGCTTTATAAGACGCACCTGATTATAAGACGCACCCCCAAATTTGGTGAAGGAAAAGAGATTTTTTTTTTAATGTTAAATGGGGTCCATCTTATAATGCCAGTGTCCGTCTAACAAATCATATAGGGTATATGTCCCTCATAGCCCCCATCCTAAAATTAGCCCCTTTAATCTGGATATGGCCCCCTTATATTGAATATAGCCCCCTTGTAATGGCACACATTCCCCTGTGCTGCCTATGGCCCCCTATGGATTGCACACGTTCCCTGTGTTGCCTATGGCCCCTATGGATTGCACACGTTCCCTGTGCTGCCTATGGCCCCCTATGGATTGCATACGTGCACCTGTGCTGCCTATGGCCCCCTATGGATTGCACACATTCCCCTGTGCTGCCTATGGCCCCCTATGGATTGCATACATTCCCCTGTGCTGCCTATGGCCCCCTATGGATTGCGCACGTTCCCTGTGCTGCCTATGGCCCCCTATGGAATGCATATTTTCCCCTGTCCTGCCTATGGCACCCTATGGATTGCATACGTTCCCCTGTGCTGCCTATGGCCCCCTATGGATTGCACACATTCCCCTGTGCTGCCTATGGCCCCCTATGGAATGCATATTTTCCCCTGTGCTGCCTATGGCCCCCTATGGATTGCATACGTTCCCCTGTGCTGCCTATGGCCCCCTATGGATTGCATATGTTCCCCTGTGCTGCCTATGCCCCCCTGTGGATTGCATACGTTCCCCTGTGCTGCCTATGGCCCCCTATGGATTGATCACGTTCCCCTGTGTTAGATATCACCCCCATGCTGCTGCCCATGGCCCCTATAGATCGCACAAGTCCCCCTGTGTTAGATATTTCCCCCATGCTACTGCCCATAGTAAATAAAGCACTCTTTTCTTACCTCCTCCAGCGCTGATCTCCCTCCTGTCTCCCTCCGTCCTTCTCTTTCCTCCCCTTCCTGGTTCTCCGTGCGGTCATGTGATCGGCTCAGACTGAGATCTCTGCGTGCCTGATCACAGTGGAAGCAGGAGACCGTTGAGAAATGCTGAAGGGGGTAAGTAAAGCTTTTTTATTTTAGAATGAGCAGCAGCATGAGGGCCATATCTAACACAGGGGGGGCATGTGCCATCACAGGGGGGCGCAGGGACATATAATATGCACCACTCCCCCAGCCCGTCACTGCGGTGCGGTTTCAGCACCATGGTGATGGACACCAGCTGTGCATATTATATGAGCGGGAGCAGGAGATCAAACGCTGCTACCCGCAGCGTTCACCTGCGCTCCAGAGCTGCCCCCACCTCCCCTGGACCCTGCAGTGTATAGGTATATATTTATATCCCCCCCGTATATTCGGCTTATAAGACGCACCCCCTACTTTCCCCCAAAATTTGGGGTAACAAAAGTGCGTCTTATAAAGCGAAAAATACGGTATTTGTTTTTTATTAAGTTGCCTAATAATTCTGCACAGTAATAATTACCTGCAAAACAGATATCCTCCTAAGATAGCCTTATCTGAAAAAAAAACCCACTCCAACTTCCAAAATTATTAATCTTTGATATGTATGAGTCTTTTGGGTTGATTGAGAACATAGTTGTTGATCAATAATAAAAAAAAATCCTTTAAAATACAACTTGCCTAATAATTCTGCACACGGTTAGATTTGAGTTAACCCTGTAAAGGACTTTTGGGTTAACATAACAGCAGCAAGGAATGTAGGGCAATAATCGCTGCTTAGATGCCTCTAAGGGTACATGCCCACTATCAGAATTAGCAGGTATTTTCACTGTATCCAAAATGCTGCATTGTACAGCAAAAGCACAGGGGATATGTTTTATAGAAATCCCATGCGCACTGTGCTTCTTTTCTACACAGCGTAAACTGATATACGTCACAGCTTCCTGAATTGCAGCTAGTATTTTGAGCGGGAAAACACAGCAAAAATACATTGTTCAGACAGACATTGCAGATTGTTAAGGCCCTGTCACACACAGAGATAAATCTGTTAACAGAGAGTGATAGAAGAAGGGTCTTAATTCCGCGCCAAGGACTCAAAGGATCCAGGAAGAGATTAATGTTTCTTTAATAACATGCACAAGTCTACGCGTTTCTGGAGACACAGCTCCCTTCATCAGGACATTGGCAAGAGAACATCAAATCTGGTGTCAAGTGAGATGGTGAAGTATAAAAGCATGCAATGATGTCATAGGAAACACCCATCCTGAAAAAAACTTTGAAAGCGGGCGGGATCCTGATCATTCTAGAAATCTGTATGTTCCAACAGTTCCCTGAATATTGAATTATGATCAAAAACAGTTATATACACTTCTACTAACATACAGTAAACATGTACAATAATCCTGACAAAGGAAAAACAAAATAGATATATAATAGATATACTGAACGACATACACGGGGTTAAAACCTGGTGTAAAAGGAAGAAAAACAGCACGATGTCATGGAGGAGCAGAGACATCAACCACAGGACTACCGCCCCGATTCATAATCTATCATCGTCCTAAGGTGGTTTCTTATTAGGCAGGCAGCCTAAGGGTATAATGATGGAGCTCAAATTGCTGTCAAGGAATTGCTAGAAGAGAGTGGATGGCCGAGGGCTATGTGTGGAGTATATTGTGGAACCTTCAATGAAATGCAGGCAGTACGGAGCTAGTGTCAGAGAGGTGAACAACGTTCGAGAGGCGTGGGGAAAAAAACACAACCAAAGTACGCCTGCGCAGACTGGTGCTCAGAAAAAACGGGCAAAAATCAGAGAGACACAGTGTCTAACATATAGAAACTTGGGGGATATATATTCACTGGGGGAAAAACTTTATATTAGATGGACTATGGTCAAAAAACAGCTCATCCAAACAAAAAACAAAAAAAAAAATGGTTAAAAAATATATATTAATTTTTATTACAACATTAAAAAACTAGGAAGCATCTATCTCTGTGTTTAAAAGCAAATTGCCCTAAAAAATTATTGAAAAAAAAATAAAAATATATATATATATATATATACATACACACACATACATATATATATATATATATATATATATATATATCTATATATATAATTGCCTTATTCTGTCTGTCTGTCTGTCTGTCATGCTCCAAAATTGTGTCCTTACGGTGACACAAAGCTGATTGGCCGCTGGGCTCGCCATGGCCCCGCCCCCCCACACGGATTGGCCTCTCGCCCCGGCTCTCTTCAGGCCCCGCCCTCCTCACGCAATGCACGCTCGCTCTGGCCCAACTGACATGGAGCTCCGACTCCCAGGTGAGTACACACACACACATCAGATCACACTCACTCTCACACACACCTCACACATCACATCCACACACTCACAACATCCTGGGATATTGCTTGCTTCTACACCGGCTCCGTCACGATCCCAGCAGCGCCAGACATAACCTTGCGATACTGGGATCTTGACGGAGGCCGTGAACGCTGGTAACCATTATACACATCGGGTAACTAAGGTCCCTTGGTTACCCGATGTGTATCATAGTTACCAGTGTACACCGGCTCACACTCACTCTCACACACACCTCACACACACATCACATCGCATCCACACACTCACAGCATCCGGCGATATCGCTTGCTTCTCGGCCTCGATACTGTGCTGTTGTGACCTTCCAGGACCTGCCGGAAGATCACATGGCCAAAAGCATGTGGTATCTCCGGATGTTGTGAGTGTGAGCGTGGATGTGCGATATCGTCAGTGTGTGTGTGTGTGAGTGTATGCGATCGGGTGTGTGTGAGTGTATGCGATCGGGTGTGTGTGAGTGTATGCGATTGGGTGTGTGTGAGTGTATGCGATCGGATCTGTGAGTGTCAGCAGAGGAGCACGGCGTGCTGGAGGAGGCTGGGAGGAGAGAGGCTGATCTTGGGGAAGGCTGGGAGGGGGAGGCTGATGCTGGGGGAGACTGGGAGGGGAAGGCTGATGCTGAGGGAGGCTGGGAGGGGGAGGCTGGGAGGAGAGAGGCTGATCCTGGGGAAGGCTGGGAGGGGGAGGCTGATGCTGGGGGAGGCTGGAAGGAGAGAGGCTGATGCTGGGGGAGGCTGGGAGGAGAGAGGCTGATGCTAGGGAAGGCTGATGCTGAGGGAGGCTGGGAGGGGAAGGCTGATGCTGAGGGAGGTTGGGAGGGGAAGGCTGATGCTGAGGGAGGCTGGGAGGGGGAGGCTGGGAGGAGGGAGGCTGGGAGGAGAGAGGCTAAGAGGAGAGAGGCTGATCCTGGGGAAGGCTGGGAGGGGGAGGCTGATGCTGGGGGAGGCTGGAAGGAGAGAGGCTGATGCTGGGGGAGGCTGGGAGGAGAGAGGCTGCTGCTGGGGGAGGCTGATGCTGGGGGAAGCTGGGAGGGGGAGGCTGATGCTGGGGGAGGCTGGAAAGAGAGAGGCTGATGCTGGGGGAGGCTGGGAGGAGAGAGGCTGCTGCTGGGGGAGGCTGATGCTGGGGGAGGCTGGGAGGGGGAGGCTGATGCTGGGGGAGGCTGGGGAGGCTGGGAGGGGGAGGCTGATGCTGGGGGAGGCTGGGAGGAGAGAGGCTGATGCTGGGGGAGGCTGGAAGAAGAGAGGCTGATGCTGGGGGAGGCTGATGCTGGGGGAGGCTGGGAGGAGGGAGGCTGGGAGGAGAGAGGCTGATGCTGGGGGAGGCTGGGAGGAGAGAGGCTGATGCTGGGGGAGGCTGGAAGGAGAGAGGCTGATGCTGGGGGAGGCTGATGCTGGGAGAGGCTGGGAGGAGGGAGGCTGGGAGGAGAGAGGCTGATGCTGGGGGAGGCTGATACTGGGGGAGGCTGGGAGGAGAGAGGCTGATGCTGGGGGAGGTTGATGCTGGGGGAGGCTGGGAGGGGGAGGCTGATGCTGGGGGAGGCTGGGAGCACGATGGGGGGTGCGCAGCATGGGGGATGGAGCACGATGGGGAGTGCGCAGCATGGGGGATGGAGCACGTTTGGGAGTGCGCAGCATGGCAGATGGAGCACGTTTGGGAGTGCGCAGCATGGCGGATGGAGCATGTTTGGGAGTGCGCAGCATGGCGGATGGAGCACATTTGGGAGTGCGCAGCATGGCGGATGGAGCACATTTGGGAGTGCGCAGCATGGCGGATGGAGCACGTTTGGGAGTGCGCAGCATGGCGGATGGACCACGTTTGGGAGTGCGCAGCATGGCGGATGGAGCACGTTTGGGAGTGCGCAGCATGGCGGATAGAGCACGATGGGGGGTGCGCAGCAAGGGGGATGGAGCACGATGGGAGGTGCACACCTCCCCCCAACACACACACACACACACAACACACCACACACACACTGGGAACCACAAACACCGCCGTACACAGACACCCACACACACAGACAACGCTGCACACACACAACACCCAACACACAAACACCGCGGCATACATAAATATACGCACATACCACGCAACACACACACATTGCACAAAACATACCTCCCCCAAAACACACCACACCCACACAAACCGCGCAACACACACACACACAACGCTACAGACACACAGCGCTCCACAAACAACGCAACACACGCAACACACATACAACACCGCTCTCACCCCCCGCCACACCCAGACAACACCCAGAACATGTACAGCGCCCTACACAAACACCTGGTAACTACACACAACAACATCTATATATATATATATATATATATATATATATATATATATATATATATATATATATAACAAAAATCATACATTAACTACACAATACGTAAATTCTAGAATACCCGATGCGTAGAATCGGGCCACCTTCTAGTATATACATATATATATATATATATATATAAAGCTGGGTGGAGGATACCGGGCACCGCTGATCCCCTTTGAGGCTGACAAAGCTGCGCTTCCGTGCAGGTGGAGACCTGGGTGCGTGTCCCAAAGCAAAGACGATACAAGATCCACAAGGTAGAGATGAACAGGTCGCACTCCAATGGTCAAATAAAGAATTTCTTTTATTCCACGATCACATCAGGGTACAGGTAGTGAGGGAGGATGAGGGTGTGCCACGTCGGACGACGGCAGCCGTTTCGCAAGTAACCTTGCTTCTACGGGTCCAGTGCATGCAAAGGTGCTGCATCCGCCCTTAAATAACAGGTGAAACAGATGCAGCGTCCTTGCGTGAGTGTAGTGCCAATTAAAAACATATACCAGCTGTACAAACATCAGATTCACATAGAAACTTATTATATATCAATTCCAGAATGGATTATAAAGTTTCATTATGTACATGGGTAAGGTTAGAGTAAAGAATTGATTTAAATACAATGCTCATTATAGTCTATCAAAAGACATCGCAAAATACAATATGCAAAGCAGGCTTAAGGAAGAAAAAAAAAAAAAAAAAAAAAAAAAAAACAGCATTATAAGATAATCTGCTTCATTTTAATAGTGCGCATCCCCCCCATACGAAGAAAGCCCTTCCATATGGACAATTTTTGCGCCTAAAAAGAGTGCACAATAATCCTGAGACCTTTCTGCATCAAGCGTTAGATCTAAAAAAACGTCTATTAGAACGAGGATATCCGATATCAGTCATCAATTCTGCCCTTGACAAATCTTTGAATCATGATCCCAAGAATAAAAATAAGAATAAAAATAAAGAACCTAACAATAAAAGTGAGAATTAAAACAAAAACATAGATACCATCTTGAAAGAAACGAAAACTGAAAGTATAAATAGATGCGTTTTTAATTTTAAATTTAATTCTATGTATGATGCAATAAAATCAAGCATCAAAAAACATTGGCATTTAATTAATAAAGATAAGGATCTTTGTGAAATGGCAAATGAGGGACCTTTGATTTCATATAGGAGGTGTAAAAACATAGGAGATATCCTTGTTAATAATCGTATTACTACCCCTAAACTAGGTACGTGGTTGGATCGAAATAAAATCAAGGGAAACTATAGGTGCGGTGGCTGCCCCTTTTGTGAATATCACTGTATAGGAGACACTTTAAAAATTGGTACAGAGCTATTTAAAATAAAAGATATGATTACTTGCAAATCTAACTACTTGGTATATGTTATTTTTTGTCCTTGCCAAAGATACTATATAGGTAAAACAATTCGGCCTTTATATGTTCGTTTTCGGGAGCATTTTAAGTCTATAACCTCTGGGATAGGTTCTCCACGTTTAATTGCCCATATGCAGGAATATCATGGAGGTAATCCACGCCTTTTAAAATTTGCAGGCATAATAAAAATTAATCCCTGTCCCACAGGTGGTGATATGCATCGTTCTTTACTTAGAAAAGAATCAAGACTGATTATAGACTTAAATGCTCTCGGTCCCCTTGGCCTTAATGATAAAAATGACTTGTCAGTGTTCTTATAATGCTGTTTTTTTTTTTTTCTTCCTTAAGCCTGCTTTGCATATTGTATTTTGCGATGTCTTTTGATAGACTATAATGAGCATTGTATTTAAATCAATTCTTTACTCTAACCTTACCCATGTACATAATGAAACTTTATAATCCATTCTGGAATTGATATATAATAAGTTTCTATGTGAATCTGATGTTTGTACAGCTGGTATATGTTTTTAATTGGCACTACACTCACGCAAGGACGCTGCATCTGTTTCACCTGTTATTTAAGGGCGGATGCAGCACCTTTGCATGCACTGGACCCGTAGAAGCAAGGTTACTTGCGAAACGGCTGCCGTCGTCCGACGTGGCACACCCTCATCCTCCCTCACTACCTGTACCCTGATGTGATCGTGGAATAAAAGAAATTCTTTATTTGACCATTGGAGTGCGACCTGTTCATCTCTACCTTGTGGATCATATATATATATATATATACATATATACATAAATATATAAAAAATCTGGTTTAAGACATATATAAAAAATGTAGTGGAATCATTAATAAATAAGAGAAAATTGAGAAAAATTATTATTACGGGTATATACAGTTAGGTCCAGAAATATTTGGACAGTGACACAATTTCCGCGAGTTGGGCTCTGCATGCCACCACATTGGATTTGAAATGAAATCTCTACAACAGAATTCAAGTGCAGATTGTAACGTTTAATTTGAAGGTTTGAACAAAAATATCTGATAGAAATTGTAGGAATTGTACACATTTCTTTACAAACACTCCACATTTTAGAAGGTCAAAAGTAATTGGACAAATAAACCAAACCCAAACAAAATATTTTTATTTTCAATATTTTGTTGCGAATCCTTTGGAGGCAATCACTGCCTTAAGTCTGGAACCCATGGACATCACCAAACGCTGGGTTTCCTCCTTCTTAATGCTTTGCCAGGCCTTTACAGCCGCAGCCTTCAGGTCTTGCTTGTTTGTGGGTCTTTCCGTCTTAAGTCTGGATTTGAGCAAGTGAAATGCATGCTCAATTGGGTTAAGATCTGGTGATTGACTTGGCCATTGCAGAATGTTCCACTTTTTTGCACTCATGAACTCCTGGGTAACTTTGGCTGTATGCTTGGGGTCATTGTCCATCTGTACTATGAAGCGCCGTCCGATCAACTTTGCGGCATTTGGCTGAATCTGGGCTGAAAGTATATCCCGGTACACGTCAGAATTGATCCGGCTACTCTTGTCTGCTGTTATGTCATCAATAAACACAAGTGACCCAGTGCCTTTGAAAGCCATGCATGCCCATGCCATCACGTTGCCTCCACCATGTTTTACAGAGGATGTGGTGTGCCTTGGATCATGTGCCGTTCCCTTTCTTCTCCAAACTTTTTTCTTCCCATCATTCTGGTACAGGTTGATCTTTGTCTCATCTGTCCATAGAATACTTTTCCAGAACTGAGCTGGCTTCATGAGGTGTTTTTCAGCAAATTTAACTCTGGCCTGTCTATTTTTGGAATTGATGAATGGTTTGCATCTAGATGTGAACCCTTTGTATTTACTTTCATGGAGTCTTCTCTTTACTGTTGACTTAGAGACAGATACACCTACTTCACTGAGAGTGTTCTGGACTTCAGTTGATGTTGTGAATGGGTTCTTCTTCACCAAATAAAGTATGCGGGGATCATCCACCACTGTTGTCATCCGTGGACGCCCAGGCCTTTTTGAGTTCCCAAGCTCACCAGTCAATTCCTTTTTTCTCAAAATGTACCCGACTGTTGATTTTGCTACTCCAAGCATGTCTGCTATCTCTCTGATGGATTTTTTCTTTTTTTTCAGCCTCAGGATGTTCTGATTCACCTCAATTGAGAGTTCCTTAGACCGCATGTTGTCTGGTCACAGCAACAACTTCCAAATGCAAAACCACACACCTGTAATCAACCCCAGACCTTTTAACTACTTCATTGATTACAGATTAACGAGGGAGACGCCTTCAGAGTTAATTGCAGCCCTTAGAGTCCCCTGTCCAATTACTTTTGGTCCCTTGAAAAAGAGGAGGCTATGCATTACAGAGCTATGATTCCTAAACCCTTTCTCCGATTTGGATGTGAAAACTCTCATATTGCAGCTATAATTGTATTTCTGAACATGTTTTTGTAAACAGCTAAAATAACAAAACTTGTGTCACTGTCCAAATATTTCTGAACCTAACTGTATAACCTAAAATCAATAGAATAGATCAGTGACCTCATTGAGACCCGACGGTTTTAGTGTACGTAGCCTATAGATCCAATAGGTCTCCTTTTTGTTGAGCATTTCCATACGGTTCGGGATAAAAGGAGGGATCTGTTCAATAGGGGTGACCCTAAGCTTAGATTTCTTATTGTGTGCTATAGTGACATGCCTAGACAATCCGTGTAGGAGAAAGCCTTTTTTAATGTTGTGATGATGTGAATTCAATCTATTGTGTAGTGGTTGTATCGTTCTGCCCACATACTGCTTATTACATTCACATTCGATCAAATAAATGACATAGTCAGATTGGCATGTTAGGTGGGTTTTGATAGGAAAAAATTCCTCCCCTGAACCAGAACAGAATTGTGTCCTCCTATGTTGTATCGAGTAACAACAAAGGCAGTTCCTCATGAGACATTTATAAGCACCAGAGGGTTTGACAGAAGACTGGGAGATGGGTACCTCCCTGAGTCTACTGGGGGCTAGCATATTCTTTAGGCTAGAGGCTCTCCTGAAGGTCACCCCGGGTTGTGCCGGTAAGCACCCCCCTAGGACCGGGTCATTTAGGAGAACCCCCCAATGTTTGGAAAGAATCTTCCTGATCCTCTCACCATCATTACTGTAAGTAGTGAGGAAGTTTGAGGAAAAGTCACAGGGCTTTGTGTCCCCAATCCCTGTTACTTTTTGTCTGATCAAATCTGTCTGGGTCAGGGTACTCGTAGCTTTATACGCTCCCTTGACAAGGTAAGGGGGTATTCTTTCTCAAGGAACCTCTCCTTTAAAATGTCAGCCTGTTGTTTAAAATCAATGTTGAGCGAACAGTTCTTACGGATTCTTTTGTATTGGTTCTTTGGTATATTACTAAGCCACTTGCTGTAGTGACTGCTGGAAAAATAAATATACCCGTTGCTGTCAACCTTCTTGAAATAGGTTTTTGTTGAAATCTGCCCATTGTTGTGCCAGAGGGTCAGATCCAGAAAATCAATACTGTCCTTCTGTATATTGGGTGAGAAGGACAGACCCCAATTGTTACTCAACAGGTGTTCCAGAAACAACCCCACATTATTACTGGTATTTAACTGGAGTTAAAATGAACTCCATCCCTTTCAGGATGAAGTCTTTCTGACCCAATAAGTTCATTTTAACTAATAATTTCTTCTCTTTCCAAGATAAAATATACCATCAGCACTGCGGGACCGCGATGGGCTCAAAGGTCGCACCGACATTCGCAAATTTATTTATGGGGGCCTTTGAGCTTTTATATATTTATAATTTTAATTTTTTTAAACACATCATTTTGTATAAACGTTATATTGATGACCTGTTCGGCATATGGGATAATACCAGTAATAATGTGGGGTTGTTTCTGGAACACCTGTTGAGTAACAATTGGGGTCTTTCCTTCTCACCCAATATACAGAAGGACAGGATTTTTATTTTTTTTTCAATAATTTTTTAGGGTAATTTGCTTTTAAACACAGAGATAGATGCTTCCTAGTTTTTTAATGTTGTAATAAAAATTAATATATATTTTTTTAATCATTTTTTTTTTTTTTTGTTTGGATGAGCTGTTTTTTTGACCGTGGTCCATCTAGTATAAAGTTTTTCCCCCAGTGAATATATATCCCCCAAGTTTCTATATGTTAGACACTGTGTCTCTCTGATTTTTGCCCGTTTTTTCTGAGCACCAGTCTGCGCAGGCGTACTTTGGTTGTGTTTTTTTCCCCACGCCTCTCGAACTTTGTTCACCTCTCTGACACTAGCTCCGTACTGCCTGCATTTCATTGAAGGTTCCACAATATACTCCACACATAGCCCTCGGCCATCCACTCTCTTCTAGCAATTCCTTGACAGCAATTTGAGCTCCATCATTATACCCTTAGGCTGCCTGCCTAATAAGAAACCACCTTAGGACGATGCTAGATTATGAATCGGGGCGGTAGTCCTGTGGTTGATGTCTCTGCTCCTCCATGACATCGTGCTGTTTTTCTTCCTTTTACACCAGGTTCTAACCCCGTGTATGTAGTTCAGTATATCTATTATATATCTATTTTGTTTTTCCTTTGTCAGGATTATTGTACATGTTTACTGTATGTTAGTAGAAGTGTATATAACTGTTTTTGATCATAATTCAATATTCAGGGAACTGTTGGAACATACAGATTTCTAGAATGATCAGGATCCCGCCCGCTTTCAAAGTTTTTTTCAGGATGGGTGTTTCCTATGACATCATTGCATGCTTTTATACTTCACCATCTCACTTGAAACCAGATTTGATGTTCTCTTGCCAATGTCCTGATGAAGGGAGCTGTGTCTCCAGAAACGCGTAGACTTGTGCATGTTATTAAAGAAACATTAATCTCTTCCTGGATCCTTTGAGTCCTTGGCGCGGAATTAAGACCCTTCTTCTATCACTCTCTGTTATCAGCCAACTTTGGGACTGCTGCCTGGACCTGGATATTAGATATGCCTGTATAGTGGTTGTGACTGGCACAACCATTATAGGTGAGTGTGTTTTTATTACATATCTTCCTCCCCTTTTTTGGGGTAAGACCCTATTGCGCTTTTCTTTCCACAGTTTCTCATTTAGAGATAAATCTGTGGCAGATCTGTGGTTGCAGTGAAATTGTGGACAATTAGTGCCAGGTTTGTGGCTGTGTACAAATGGAACAATATGTCCATGATTTCACTGCAACCACAGATCTGCCAAAGATTTATCTCTGTGTGTGACGGGGCCTTTAGTGTGCAGCAGGCAGGTGAGGTATGCGGGAAATGGGTAGTAGCAGCACTGGAGGCTACAGGCTGACAGGACACAGGAACATTAAAATCCTATTAGCAAGAAAAAGGTATGTGTCTTGGTGAGCCTTATAAGCCCAGGCAGACTATCAAATGGAAGCACATAGGGCCTCCTGCAAAGTCTAACATGGTGCACAAAAAAGTTCAGCAGATTGGGGTGAGGGGAGAAAACCCCAGGTCTGGAACAGGTGCGTAACTTTACCCCCTCTTAGGGTCCCTCACACATGAGTCCATAGCTGTAGAAAGTGAATGCTTAGCATGAAATCTTTTCAGCAAGTTTGCATCATTTATGTCCTTTTTGACACCCAACATCTCTCCTCAGGACTGTATCCCTTCCAGTCTATCAAGTAGAGGAGATTAGCACAAACCTTCTTACAGTCCAGAATGTGGTTGAGCTCATACAACATATCCAGATCAGAAGTAGAAGCAGGGACAGTCAGGGCCAGAAGATGTACTAATGAAATGTGAAAGGCATTAGAGATTTGTAGAGTAGGGAGTACTTTAAGATGGAAGGAGAATGCCATTTTTTTTGCAACAAGTCTTCAAATGAATATTTTTTTATATGAGAGCCCCACCTTAAGTCCAGGAGTGATGTTGGGAACAGGTTGGCTGTGTTTATCAGCACCCTTCTTAGCCCTTGCTGTGGCTGAAGCTAAATTAGCTTGTTTACAGCAGGAAATAGGCTTTTAGTGGGAATACGTAGATGGAGACGAGGTTCTGAGCTGAAAATCATAACAAATAGAGATTTCCCAGAAGACTCTGAAACAGAATTGTTATGGGAGAATTTGGTCCAAGGGAGCAGGTCTAGCTAGTTATATTGGTGGAAGTTGAAGAACACTCATAATTACTGTTCCATGGACTGGATAATTCTTTCAGTCTGCCTACTACCTTGGGGTGATGATGAAAAGTCCATTGAAATGTTTGTTTTTGCAGAGTGCCCTTGGGAACCTGGAAACAAAATACACACCATAGTCAAAGACAATACAAGCTGGAAGACAATGGAAGAGGAAAATTTATTTAAAAAACACTTGAGGCAACTGTGGAGCAGATGAAAGACCTGTTAAGGGCACAATACGAGAAATTTTAAAGAATCGGTCCACTACGACCCAAGAGGTAGTGAACCATTATGCTTCAGGATGATCAGTAGCCAAGTCCATAGAGATGTTAGCTCCAGGCTCTACTGGAATAGAAATGGGCTGAAGAGGACTAAGGGGGGCTTTGCACGTTGCAACATCGCACGTGCGATGTCGGTGGGGTCAAATCGAAAGTGACGCACATCCGGTGTCACTTTTGACATCGCAGCGTGTAAATCCTAGATGATACAATGAACGAGCGCAAAAGCGTTGTTATCGTATCATCGGTGTATTCTCCGACATTTCCATAATGCCGGTGCCACGACAGGTACGATGTTGTTCCTCGTTCCTGCGGCAACATACATCGCTGTGTATGAAGCCGCAGGAGCGAGGAACATCTCCTTACCTGCCGCCGGCTGCTATGAGAAGGAAGGAGGTGGGCGGAATGTTTACATCCTGCTCATCTCCGCCCCTCCGCCGCTATTGGCCGCCTGCCGTGTGACGTCGCTATGACGCCGCACGACCCGTCCCCTTAGGAAGGGGGCGGGTCGCCGGCCAGAGCAACGGTCGCAGGGCAGGTGAGTGCATGTGAAGCTGGCATGCCGTGAATTTTCGCTACGCCAGCTATCACAAGATATCGTACCTGCGACGGAGGCGGGGACTATCGCGTGCGACATTGCAGCATCGGCTTGCAATGTCGCAACGTGCAAAGCCCGCCTTAGAGGTGCTTGACAAGAGAGTTTCGATTGCACATACAGGATTCTATGAATTTCTTGACATTTTGTGTTCATTTGGACCACCAATAGAAGCAAGAGATATGTTCAGTAGTATATTTAACTCCCAGGTGGAGTGAAGAGAGCAATTAGTGCAGGATAAGACCTTCCAGTGGAGTGCCTTTTAAATCAGAGAATGTCCCCTAAGTGGTGAAATGGAGGAAAAAGATTTGGTAGCAGCGATAGGTTCAGGTGCCATTACATGTGAGGACAGATTATTAGCATCATCAGAGGACGAAAGTACCTGGATAAAGCTTCACCCCTGTGGTTTTTCACAACCATAAGGTGGTGTTACACATAGGGACAACGACAATGACATCGCTGCTAAGTCGCCATTTTCTGTGACGTAGCAACGACCTCAACAGCGACGTCGCTGTGTGTGACACATAACAACGATCAGACCCCTGCTGCGAAATCGCTGCTCATTCCTGAATGTTCCAGGTCATTTTTTGCTCGCTGCTATCCCGCTGCGCCATGATGATAAGCTCTGCATCCTTGTGCTTGATACCGTAGCAGCGACTGTCGCTACGACGCTGAAGGCAGTGACGTAGGACTGAAGGCAGGACAAGGGTGTGTTTTTGCGGTGTATTTTGCAACGCCCCTACGACTCCGATTGGTGGTACAACAGCATTCCGATTGGGTACTTTGCCAAAGGCGTTACAGTGATTTCATTCTTTAAGTTCCATTCTTTGTTCTACGTAGTAGATGCTCTGTCTGGTGTCGCTAGTGTGTCGTTTTTTGTGGATCTTTCATCAGACCTTGTGATTGAAAAGGTAAAGTATGCTTTGTATTCTCAAATTGTTGTATATAGGATAGTAGTTTTGTATATAGGAGCAATATTATAGTAGTTGTATTCTTGTACTTAGGGAGCAATATTATAATATTTATATTCTTATACATAGGGAGCAGTAGTTATATTCTTGTATATAGGGGTCAGTATTATAGTAGTTCTATTCTGGCGCATTATTATAGTAGTTATATTCTTGTATATAGGGGGCAGTATTATAGTAGTTATATTCTGGGGCAGTATTATAGTAGTTATATTCTTGTACATAGGGGCAGTATTATAGTAGTTATAATAGTTATATTCTTGTACATAAGGAGAAGTATTATAGTAGTTATATTCTTGTATATAGGGGGCAGTATTATAGTAGTTATATTCTTGTATATAGGGGCAGTATTATAGTAGTTATATTTGGGGCAGTATTATAGTAGTTATATTCTTGTATATAGGGGGCAGTATTATAGTAGTTATATTCTTGTATATAGGGGCAGTATTATAGTAGTTATATTTGGGGCAATATTATAGTAGTTATATTCTTCTATATAGGGGGGCAGTATTATAGTTGTTATATTCTTGTATATAGGGGGCAGTATTATAGTAGTTATATTCTTGTATATAGGGGGCAGTATTATAGTAGTTATATTCTTGTACATATGGGGCAGTATTATAGTTGTTATATTAATTTATTTACATAGGTGGAAGTATTATAGCTTTTATATTCCGGTACATAGGAATATACATACATATTGTTGAAACTTCTCTCATTTCATTTTATTTTTGCAGTTTGCACATCATGGACGATGCGTAGCGTGCTGTTGTGGTTGCTGCATTGCTGGTGGAGGAAGCTCAGCGACAAGCGACGATATGCTAGGTGAGGATGAAATCTAATCAAATTCAGGCTATGTGCAGACTGAAGATATGCCAGTATACATAGTCACTAGGAACTTTGCATCTTCAAGATGTCACAATTCCTTAAGACCCAACAAAGAGTTCATGGCCACCAATGGAATAATTCTCCTCTGCTCTGGAGAAAACTTCCTGGAGAAAAATCCTCAAGAATGATATTTGTGGGAGAACTACTGCTACACCAATAGCAGAGGCATCAACTTCAAGAAAGAACAGTCCATTCACATCATGATGGTGCAACGTTTGAGCAGTAAAAACAAGACATGATTTTTCAAAAGGCTCAAACAGCAGATTCTAACCAGTTCCGGGAGTTAGCGCCTTTCCGAGTTAGGACTGTAAGCAGTGCAACCACTTTTGAGTAGTTTTTAGAAAAGCCAAGGAATCTTTGGAGAGCCTTTAGACTGACTGGCTGTGGCAACTGCAATATGGCAGAACCATTCTCTTAGTTCATATGAGGGCCACCAAAAGAAATGCTGTAGGCGACAAATAGAAATTCATGTTGCTCAAACAAACATTTTTCCCGCTTGGCATAAAGATGATTTTTTTGCAGTCTCATTTAAATGGAGCGGATTTGAAATCATGATGAACGTCCAAGTCTCTGGAGGATATTAGGATGTCATGCAGAAATACTAAAACATTCTAATACAGGACATCATGCAAGATCTAATTCACAAAGTGCGGCAACACAGCAGGTCCATTGCACAATCCAAAAGGCATGACTAGAGATTCATAAAGTTACCATCGTGGGTGTTGAACACTGTCTTTCATTCATCAAATTATATGATTAAGTAATAAAGCACTACACAGTTCCAACTTAGTGAAGACAGTGGCACCTTTAATCTTGTTGAATAAATCGTAGATAAGTAGGAAGCATAATGCAAAATCCCATAACGTCCAGCTTGACACAAGCTCTAACTTTGTTTATATTTAGTAATTCTGCCTAGTAACACGGGTAAGTTGGCCGGTGGCCAGTCAGCTTACTGCGCGGGTATTTATGAAAAAAATTCTTGGTTATTATTGTTTGTGCGGGAATCTGTTTTCCCTATAAAAAGCCGGTTTTTAGTCAGCTGTGTCAGTCACAGCTGACGGACAGTGAGGATTGTCATGGGGGCACTTCTGCAGCAGCTGATCAGGAGAGCCGATGAGGAGGACGGTGTGCAATGGATCAGATCCTGCCTTAGCGGTGGTACTGCTGACGTATCGGAAGGCCATGAGCTGGGCGAATTATCTGAACTTATCTCGGTTCCTGACGTCGCCTCAGATGAAGCTTTGATTGCAGTTTGGAGGACGAGGAGGAGGAGGGAAGCCTACTCACCACCAGTGTCGGAGAGAAGATCCGGGTGTGGGACAGCTGGAGCAAAGTGTTCCGGCGGCCGTAAGAAGTCATCCACTGCATCGGGTAGCCAGGCTTGAGGAGAACGGAGAAGTGGTCGCGCAAGATCATCGCGGTTGGCGCCATCGGTATCGCGAGATCTCTCGACGTCATCACGGGACTTCCGGAGGTTGCGTCATTGGGATGCGCCCACCTGCCCGGATGTGGTGTGACCGGCTTCTGCCGCCCAGGCTCATCCAGGAAACCTCGGGCCGTCAGCGAGTGAGGACTTCTCCTTGGGCGGTAGCATGCCGTCACTGCTGCAAAAGAGCTCCAATGCAGCAGCGGCGCTACAGGCCTGGTCCTCTGAAGATTCTGTGAGTGAGAGCGGCGAGGTCAGCGGATATCCTGGGCCTGCCGCTACAGTCTGCTCAGTAACCGTCCCCCAGTCATTGGAGCCTAGCAACAGGAGGGCTGATCATTCCTGCAGGAATGGTGAGCTACCCTATCCCCCTATCTCTAACCCTGCTGTAGGCAATAGGGATAGTGTTAGTGAGTTAATTTACAGCATTTGCGCTAAATTTATGCAAACGGGAGCTAGTGTAGCCACCCCCCAACCATCTTTGCAGTCTGAGTCACAGGTTGGTAGCTTTAGGGGTACCCTCAAACATGCTTTTATTTTATTTTATTTTGATAGATGCCTCCCGATGGGTTTTGCTTTGTCATGTTTTTATTTTGAATGTTTTTCTTTGTTTTTACATTGGGTAGTGCAGGATTCAGTGCTGTCTGGGGGGGTTTTGCACTATCTTGATGATTTTTTGTTCATTGGCCACAGGGGTTCTAATTTGTGCATGGAGTTGATGCAGAATTTTTTGATGTTCATGGACCACTTTGGGGTCCTTGTGGCTGCCGAAAAAACGGTGTCTACTTGCCAGAAATTGGAGTTTTTAGGGATCACAATAGACTCAGCAGTTATGGAATGCAGCCTTCCAAGCGATAAATTGCTCCATTTATAGGGATTGATTGACAGTATAGCTGTTAAAAAGAAAGTTACCCTTCGAGAGTTACAATCTCTGTCGGGGTCTTTGAACTTCGCCCTTAGAATTATTCCAATGAGGAGGGTGTTTTGTCGACAGTTATACCATAGCACGAAAGGGTTAAGTTCACCAGGTGCACACGTTCGGGTGACTTTTGAGATGAGGGAGGACTTATTGGTCTGGCAGAGATTTTTGAGTGAGTTTAATGGAATTAGTTGTTTCCAAGATCGGTTTTGCTCTTCTGATGATTTGTGTTTTAACATGCGTACGGATGTTAATTATGGGTTTTTGGTTTCTTTAGGTAGTGCTTGGTCAGCTGGGACTTGGCCAGATAAGTGGTTCGCTTTGGGTTTGAACAATAAGAAGGTGGTGTTAGATTTGTTTGCGGTTTTTGTAGCTGTCTCTATTTGGGGTGATGTGCTTGCTAATAAGCGGATTAGTCTTTAGTCGAGCTGTAAATGGGTTGTTTTGGGGATCAATGCCCTATCTTCCAAATGTTTTTGGGCTGCAAAGGTTTTAAGACAGTTGGTTTTCCAGTGCATGAAATGCAATATTTGGTTGAAAGCGGTATGGGTTCAAGAGCCAGATGTTTTTTCATCTTTGTCTTTTTTGCAGCAGCTGTCCAGTTGGAAGGAAGGAGCGCAAAAGTTGACCTATCCAAAGCACTTTTGGGAAATTTTGGGGATTTAATCCCTTTGTGTATTAAAAATTCGTTAGCCCTAAATACATGGGCAGCCTATGGAGGCAATTTTGTGAGTCAAGGGGTTTTAATTCTTATTCTAGTAATTGATCTGATGTTTGGAATTATGTTCAATTTGAGTTGTTGTGTGGTATTAATCACTTGCATAAAGCCTTATCGGGTGTTTCCTTTTTCTTAAATTGTGGGGTTTTGAATAGCTTTTTCATTTTTCCTATTAGGCAGTTTTTGAAAGGTCTTAAGAGAGGATCAATGCAGTCTGATGATAGACATCCTATTTCGGTTGAGTTGTTAGACGAGTTATAGCTGGCATTGGGTTCTGTATGTACAAATAATTTTGAATTATCGCTGTTTAGGTCGGTGTTTGTTCTTGGATTTTTTGCAGCTCTCCGTATCTCTCAGTTAGTGTCTCCTAGTAAGAGGTGGTTTAATGTTTGGTGACGTTAAGGTGTTTAGCTCTCATTGTTTGATTTCTATTGTTAGTTCAAAGACGATCAGCTTGGTAAGGGTCATTTAATCAAACTCTCTTCCATCAATGGTTCTCGGGTTTGTCTGGTATTTAACCTTAGGCATTGGCTTTCACTTCGTCCTTCCATGGCGAGTGCTTTATTTTTACATATGTCTGGCAAGCCTGCTATGAAATTTCAATTTAATTCGATTTTAAAACGTTGCTTGGCTAGTCTTGGTAAGAGTAATTTAAAAATTTCTTCTCACTTGTTCAGAATTGGTGCCGCTACGGTGGCGGCTAGCCTTGGCTTAAAGAAAAGTAGAATTATGAAGTTGGGGAGATGGTCATCTGGTAGGTACAAGTTGTATGTAAGGCCTAATCTGTTGCTTAATTAATTACTTTTAATTTCAGAACCCCTTATCATGTGGATTGTTGGCCATTCATTCATTTATTGGGCTCAGAAGCGGGCTGCTGTGCAGAGGTACATGGAGCATCTTTCTTTTCCTCATGATCAGGTCAATATTTTGTGGGTTAGTTGCAGAGATATGAGATGGAACACCTCCTGGCTGAATTGAAGAAGAGAGCCAGGTTCAACCCATCACCGGACCTATTGATAATTCACTTGGGAGGTAACAATTTGGGTAACGTAAAAACCCTTGATTTTATTTTTCAGGCAAAGAGGGACATTATTTTTGTTAAAAAAAGATTTCCTGCAGCTGCAGTAGTATTTTCTGAAATCATTCCCAGGTTGGTCTGGAATTCAGGTCGGTTTTTCTTTATGGAAAAACTTAGGAGGAGAATTAATAGGGTGTTAGCAAAATTTTTTTATTTCTTTGGGTGAACTTTCTTTTAGGCACCTGGATTTGGAAGGTTTTGGACATGGCCTTCATCGGGCGGTCAGTGTACACTTATCGGATATCGGTATTGATATTTTTAACCTAGGACTTCGGAGTATGGTGGAAAAATGGCTTTGTGGGTCTGTGGGGGACACTAATTCGGCATTAGTGTCCTTGTGGGGTAAAATCGTCCAGAGGCTCTGGATGGATTTTGGTATTTATTTCGGTAATATGGTAATTTTATTTTACAAGTTGAAGTATTGCTATGGTTATTGTGATTTGTTATTGGTAACCCTTAATAAAAAACAACACTGACAGTTTTTCCAATCCATACTCAGTTGTCTGTGTCAGTTTATTTGAATGGGAATGAATGGGTTTTGTGCTATCATGGTTTATCAAAGTGATTTTAGTCAAGTCCTAGTAGCCTATGCTTGATCTTAGAGGACCATCTTTCTTTTTAACAAAGAAAAAACGTGCTGGATGGAGGTTAAGATTTTCTCAATCTATGGGAGAGATTGAAGATAAACTCTCCCTCTGGGTGGTATATGCCTGGAAGAAAGAGTATGACACAGTTATATGGCTGATGAGGCAGCAGTGTCTCAGCCCTCTGCTTGGAAAAGACATCTGTGAACTCCTAATAGGGCACAGGCAAACTGGAGGAAGACGATGCCGAACAGAGTTCCACAGGAGGTGGCTGAGTTTTAAAGCAATTGCGAAAAGAGATGGACCACACTGGGTAATCTGATCAATTGAGTAGTCAATGACCGGAGAATGAAGCTGTAGCCATGGTAGTGACAAAAGCACCCATCAGAAAGCGGTAAAATTAACATAAAAATGTCCTCAAGTGCACCAATCTGATGTTTCTTTGTCTAGAATTGAATATGACTTCCTAGAATTGCAGAGATTAGCTTTTGATGTGTTCAAACAAAAGGAATTTTCAGATTATTTTACAAAGAGAAGACCATGAAATTCTTTGTGGTTCCAGAATTCTGTGAATACCGAGGAACCAAAGAAAATAGATATAGGAATGAGTAATTAAACTTAAAGGGAACCAATCACCAGGATTTTCGTATATAAGCTAAAGCCAGTGCTATACTGGCACTATCACGCTAATTCTCTACAGACCTGTAGTGGTCAGATTAGATGTTTAGGTTTTGAAATCCAAGAAAGTAAAGTTTATAAAATCATCAGCTTCTTGAGTGACAGCAGCTGAGGATCAGATAATATCTGGGGAGTATTCAGAGTTTTCCACTAACCCTGTTAGAATTAGCAGAAGTATTATACAATTGATTTACTTTTACTTGCAGGACCAGTGGTGAGTTCATACTCATGTGACCAGAAGAGGCGGGGACTCAGCCAACAAAGCTGATACAAGCTGTTCACATGGGTATGACCTGTCCACAGGTCCTGCAAGTAAAAGTAATCGATGGTATACAACTCATGCTAATTCTAACAGAGGGAGGGGATAACTATGAATATATTATCTGCTCCTCAGCTGTTGTCACTCAAGAAGCTGATGATTTTATAAACTTTACTTTCTTTGATTTCAAAACCTAAACATCCGAGCTTACCACTACAGGTATGTAGAGAATCAGCCTGATAGTGCCAGTATAGCACTGGCTTTAGGTTAGATACGAAAATCCAGGTGATTGGTGCCCTTTAAGTGGACAACAGAGTTAGACCAGGGTGATACCTCTTCTCTTGCATAGGGTGCGAATTTAAGTAGTAGGCCTCATAGGTGTATCTAGGCTTTGTGGTCGCTGGGGAAAGAATTCTGTTTGGTGCCCACCCCGTGGTTTGGGTAGTCATCATGTTAACACTCATTCATGTATGACTTGTACACTTAGTCCCATGCAGATGAGCTGCTCTATCTAAGTCTCTCAATTTTTGAATGAAAACTGGAGTAGAAAGAAAAGCTAATTGTCACATGACTAAATATGAAAATAGTTCATCAATGTTAAAGTAGTGGACAACCTCTTTAATATAGCCATGTATAACATAATCTTACAAGTTATGAATTTTTATTTGTGTACAGGATCAGAACTTATAATAGCACAGGTATACAATTACCAGAAGCATCAGAGATACAGAAATACATGATTAGAACCCCATCAGAACAGAAACACAGTATCACAACCACCAGCAGTATAGATATTCCTTACCAGAACCACCAGCAGTACAAATGTTGATCACTAGAACCACCAGCAGTACATAAATACATCCCATCAGAAAAGAAACACAGCATTAAAACCCCCATTAGTACATACAGTAAATACATAATCAAAACCATCATCCATATATGGTACATCAATTGTAATGTCAGATCAGACCCATATACATTAGCATTGCATGAACCTACAACTTTCAGTACATCCTTAACAAAGGTAAAGAGATACTGGGAGTTATCAGTCATCATCAGTCTGCGGTCTTACAGGAACCTGTAAACAGTCTTTACAGGAACCTCAATACTGATGAGAATTAGTCAGTATCACAAATAATCATTTACATTCAGGTACCTTATAGATGAAATTGTTTCTTATCCAAGTCATCTATTTCTTTTCTTCATCTTCTCCAGACACCATGATGACTTCTTACATTCACAGCTCGTCTCTGCAGCTTCCATCTTCTCTGGTCTTCTGGAGCACAACCCCTCACGATACTCTTAAAAAATAGCAGAATGATTATAATACTCCTATGTAAAAATATCTGCCCTACGCTGTGCCCCTGAATAAATAATTGCCTCTCACTGTGTTCTCGGCACAAAATATGACACACACTGTCCCTCTAATGATACATGTCCTCCATAGTGCCCTTTCCTTTCCATACTAAAACCCCTCTTCACACTGTCCCCTACACTGTGTCAACACTATACTGCCCAGTCTTTATACTGTGCCCCCTCATTACACACTCCTCCTCACTATGGCCTCACTCTGTCTCCCCCCTAGCTGCTCCCTCTCCCTACCTCCCACTATCTAGTCTCTGTTTTGTGCCCCCTCATATTTTTTTTAATCCCATACTATTGCCTTACTCACCTTCGCACTCATTCCCCTCACTCTTCATACTATCTGCATACATTTCTTCCTCACTCCCCATTTTGCCCTCCTGATTCCCATACCGTGTACTCAAAATTCCCCCCTTGCTCATAAATAGTCCTGAAATTTCCCATTTCTTTCCCCATTTGCTCCCCAAACTGTGCTTATATGCACTTCCCCATCCCTCCCCATACTATGTCTTTATACATTCCCCTTCACTATCTCTCCCCATATATACATGCCCCTATCTACCCTCTCTCCCCATACTGTGTGGCCATATATACTTCTGCCTCACCATCCTCTCTCCTCATACGATGTGGCAATATATACTTCCCCCTCCACACCATATCTGCCCATACTGTATAGCCATATATACTTTACCCGCCATGCCATCTTTGCCCATAATATGTGGCCATATACATTACCCCCCCACACTATCTCTGTCCATACTGTGTGGCCATATATACTTCCCCCTCTACTCCATCTCTGCCCATACTGTGTGGCCATATATACTTCTCCCTCCCCATCATCTCTGCCCATACTGTCTGGCCATATATACTTCCTTCTCCACATGATCTCTGCCCATACTGTGTGTCCATATATACATCCCACCTCTCCCTCTCTCCCTATACTGTCTCCATATATACATCCCCCTCCCCACCCTCTCTCCTCATACCTTGTAGCTATGTATATATTCCCCCTCCCCACACTGTGAGGACATATATACATTCCCCCTCCCAATACTGTGGCCATATAACTACCCCCCTCACCACCCTCTCTGGCCCATATTGTGTCCGCATATACATTCCTCCCATTCCCCTCCCCCCATATTATGGCCTATACATTCCTCCCCCTATATTGTGGCCACATATACATTCATCCCCTCACTTCCCCCCTCCCCCCATACTGTGTCCATAGATACTTTCCCCCTCACCCTTTATTTTTCCTCTTCGGTGTCTTCAGCTCACACCTGAGCACTTACCACCACCAGCGATGTTTGCCGTCTCTGTGGCGCCAACGAGTAACGTCAGCAGTGTGATCAGCTGACCTGATTAAACTGCTGATGTCGCCCTAACCCGAAAGTGCAGTCACCACTTCAATTGTACTTGCATCTGAAAGACAAGAGTACACTTGATCACAGGGAGCTGCGCACTGCACTTTCTCTGAGTCTAGCTGCCAGAGCGCTGCATCAGGCAGCAAGACGGGGTCCCGTGACAGCTGCGCCTGGGCCACATGCTCCACCAGTCTCCCTAGATATGCCTCTGGTGGATCTTATACATTTTGAATTTAAATGCAAAAATGATATACTGATTTTGATCAGGAGTGTTGCTACCTGATTTAATTCTGCACACAACTCTTTTGTATAATTATGCTTTAAATGTGTATGAGAGCTTTGTTTTAAATAGTTGCTGTTGATATGTCTCATTCAACCTTAAGCAATACACAGAAAATATTTAGCCAGAAAATTCAGACCAAGAAAGTCACTTCGTGTCTGTTCTCCATTTTTTTTTGTAACCTCTAAGAATGATACATTTGTTGGCCGGAGTCATCAGTAAAGCAAATTAAGCAAATGAACAGACTGCCATGAGTAATAAATTTGTGACCTTGAGCAAGTTAGAATGCGGCATTGTGTCAGGGCAGACCTGAGGCTGGACAAGGACAAGGCGAAGCATCCATCACTTTACCAGCAATTCATTGAGACTGCGAACAGACAATTTTTCTTGATGTTATTTTCAGATTGATGTATGAAGAGATATTTCCCTGTGCCAAGCACAGTTCATACATAATTTTATATTGCCACTCAATAAATCTCAACAGTGATAGAACCTTTCACAGCTGACAGGGTATGCAAACAGCAGTGAGCAAGCAGTACAGAAAAACCTTGGCCCTCTTTCATGCACGAAGAAAAAAGGCGTAAAAACTGTTGAAACTTGGAGATATTGTAAGCTTTATCTTCAATCATTCTTCTCAAAGAAAAATATGTAAAGAACAACTGTCAGTTTTATTTGAATCTCTGCAAAGGGGGAAGATTAAGATTTACTGGTATGTGTTTGCTTTATTCAGATGAGCATGGAAATCTAAATTACTGTGGGAGAACTGAGCTGACATATGCACGTTCCTTATACAATAGCGGCAGCCTGGCGTCATAACTCCCAGCCACACAAATCTACCGGAATAAAACAATCTTTGATGTAAATTCAGCTGGCAAAACTGAAAACTGTAAGCCTTGCTAAGTAAATTACGTCTTCTGCACAGATTGAAAATGACAGTTCAAAAGAGCATTTACTGTAAGAAAGGCCAGGTGCACTAATAATTTGCAAACATACATGCATGATCCTTATATCTTACTGTCTTATCTACATAGAGTTGTTAAAAGACCGTAGGCCTATTAATCAGCGAAGTGTTGAGAGAAAAGACCAGGCACCACAGACGAGCAACAATCAGCTTTGCACTGGTCTAAGGAACCGGACCGCTGTTGCGGACATGGGACACCTGCCTCGGCGCTGCATGCTCAGAAACAGACCGCAGTGCAAAAATTCAGATCCAACAAAGGAAAAAGGAAAAAAGCAGCAACTCACCGGGGGAAGAGATCAAGTCTTCTTTTGTGTGCAAACACGAGTAAGGCCTCCGACACACATCCGTGAAAAACGTGCGTGTTTTGTCCGTTTCCGTATATACCGGAGACACGGACAAACGTGCACCAATGTTAATCTTTGTTGTGGTCAAACTTGCATTTTTCATCATGTCCGTGTGTCCGTGTCCGTGATCCGTATGTGTTTCCATTTTTCACAGCAGCATGTCCGTTTCCTGCACGGAACACGCACACACGGACAAAATGAAAGTCAATGGTTTAGTGCGCACAAGTACGTGACATGGATGCATCTTCGTATGCTCCATGTACGTTTTGTGCTTTTGTAGCGATGTCGGTCATTCTTTCTTTTCCTGTGTATGTCGGTCAATCTCACTGAGTCCGTCGGTCGGTCTCTCTCTGTCTGTCTGTCCCTCTCTCTGTCTGTCGGTCAGTCTCCCCCCTTTCTCATACTTACCGATCTCCGATCACCGGTGCGGTGCTGCACGGCGTGCACACTGCTCCGGCGGCTTTTACTACTTTGAAAAAGCCGGCCGCTCATTAATCAATCTAGTATTCCCTGCTTTCCACGCCCACCGGCGCCTATGATTGGTTGCAGTTAGACACGCCCACACGCTGAGTGACAGCTGTCCAATCACTGCAACCAATCACAGCCGCCGGTGAGCGTGTCTATAATGTGCAGTAAAAAAAAGAAATAATTAATTAAAAAAAACCAACGTGCGGTTCCCCCCCTTTTGATACCAGCCAGGGTATAGTCACACGGCCGAAGGCTGGTATTCTCAGGATGGGGAGCTCCACCTTATGGGGAGGCCCCAGCCTAACAATATCAGCAAGCAGCCGCCCAGAAATGCCGCATCCATTAGATGCGACAGTTCTGGGACTCTACCCGGCTCTTCCCGAATTGCCCTGGTGCGTTGGCAATCGGGGTAATAAGGAGTTAATGGCAGCAACCCATAGCTGCCAATAAGTCCTAGATTAATCATTGCAGGCATCTATGAGACTCCTCCAATGATTACCCTGTAATTTAAAGTTAATAAACACACACAACGAAAAATCCTTTATTTGCAATAATAAACACTAACAAATACCCTCGTTCACCACTTTATTAACCCCAAAAAACCCATCCATGTCCGGCGTAATCCACGGAGGTCCCGCGTCGCTTCCAGCTCTGCTACATGAAGGTGACAGGAGCTGCAGAAGAACACCGCTGCTCCTGCCAGCTCCACTCAGCAACTGATGTAAGTTTCGCGATCAGCGATGACGTCACTCAGGTAACTCGTGGCCACCGCTGGATCCTCCAACTGTGACAGCGAGTCGTCCGAGTGACAGCAATGAAGTCACAGGTGAGTTACGGTCTCAGGTGGGTGACTCCAGCAGGCCGTGGGTAACCTGAGTGACAGCAGCAAAAATCGTGCTGCTCACTTCAGTTACTCTGGGGATTAGCAGTCACCGGTGATTCCTTCACGGGTGACCGCTAATCAGTACGCGACAAAGACAGAGCCGCGGTATGACAATGAAGTCGGGTGAAGGTCACCTGAGTTCATTCTCTACGCGCGACACTGTCTGCTGTCAGCGGGTAAGCATCAACGACATTTTACATCACACACGGAACATTTCACACGGACAAAACACACATGTCAGTTATGTATCTTACGCACACACGGACATTCCACACGCACACACGGCTAGCATACGCAATTCACACAGATGCCACGCGGACCATAAAAACGGACCTAAAAACGTATCATGGACCTGAAAAACGGCCAGTATTACTTGTGCGTGATTTTAACGGATGTGTGTCGGAGGCCTAACATGTAGTGCAGGGAGCATCTTTAAATGCACAGTGGACAGCAGTTTCCATGAAACCAAATAAAATTTGGATAGTTAAGCAGAGCAGATGCAGTTGAACCCAGAAGTTTACATACATTATCTAAAAAGACACATGCGTGTTTTTCTCACTATCTGATATGAAATTAGAATGAACCTTTCCCGTTTTAGGTCAATTAGGAACGAAAATTATTTATATTTGCCAAATGACACAATAATGAGAGAGAATGTTTTAAACAATATGGTACAGTCTATATGATGATCTCATGTCTTTGCAAGCTTGTGATAGGTTTATTGGAAACATCTGAGTTAATTAGAGACACACCTGTTTATGTATTTTAACGCACACCTAAAACACTCTGCTTCTTTGTGTAGCATCATGGGAAAGTCAAAAGAAATCATCCAAGATCTCAGGAAGAGAATTGTAGACTTGCACAAGTCTGGTTCATCCTTGGGTGCAATTTCCAGATACCTAAAGGTGCCTTGTTCATCTGTACAAACAATTATATGCTAGTACAAACATGATGAGAATGTCCAGCCATCATACTACTCAGGAAAGAGATGGGTTCTGTGTACCAGAGATTAATGTGCTTTCATTAGACATGTGCATATCAAGCCAAGAGCAAAAGTGAAAGACCTTGTGAAAATGCTTGAGGAAGCTGGCAAAATTGTGTTATTAACCACAGTGAAATGAGTACTGTATCAACATGTGCTGAAAGGTGACTCTGCCAGAAAGAAGCGTTTACTCCAAAAGAAACATAAAAAAGTCAGATTTATGTTTCCAAATACACACAAGAATAAAGACCTTAATTTTTGGAAACCTGTCCTGTGGTATGAGGAAACTAAAAAGTATTTGACCATAATGACCATCGTAACATTTGGAGGAAAATGGGGAAGCTTTGAAGCCTAAGATGGACTATGGACATACATGATGTTGAAATCTTCCTTCTCACATCATTTCCCTTGGGCCTCCTTATGATCCGATGACGGGCGAAGAAACGCGTCGAGGCCATGCACATAGCATCAGCTTGACGGAAGTACCTTTATCCTCATTTATTTTGAAGTGACATGCTGTGAGCTTTTTTGTGGCAACAGGTGTTTGTTTTCTGTACCTAGTTTGTTGATAATGAGGTATTGATCTTCTAATGTGATTAACAATGGTTTATCATAACGCTTGTTGGTTGTGAGAATATTAGGTATAGTATTTATCATTGATTGGTAGGGTTATCTAGGGAGAGTGAGGGTCAGCTGTCGAGGAACGGGGGCGCCCAGCTACGTTAGGGTGTCATACCCTCCGTTGATAGGCAGAGCCAGACACAGTGACATACTAGGGTCACTGGAGTGTAGATGTGTGTACTGGATTGTTATCATCATATTATTGTTACATCTGCCTACATATATCACGACTTCGGCTACCCCTGATCTATATGAGCTCCCTATTTTATATTAACTTATTGTTTGAATTTTTGGGTTAATCACCTGGGCGATTTTAATATTATCTAATAAAATTGATTTTTAAAGGGATTTGTATTGCACATTTGTAAACTTACTTTGTCCAAAAGGTGACAAACAACTCCCAAGACACCACAAACACATGGGAAAGTGACAAGGACATATACTCATGCGAAAACAAAAGAGCTGGACGAGTAAAAAGAGGAGGAGACACAGATATAGGCATGTCATGCCCTTCTAAAATCATGCAAAACACCGCAAGGGGACTCCAAGCAGAGTCTCCCTTTTCTCCAAAAATTGGGCCACAACCACTTCAGTGCCATCACTTGTGCCCCAGTTGCAAACTGGATGTGTTGATTAGCATCAAGTACATTAAAAAATACGCCAGCCTTAACTGTCCCCAGGATGACACCGGGGTAGGTAGCAAAGTCTTTGCTGAACCATGACTTGTTCATCTTGGCTCATTTTTAAAAACACCACAAGAGGACTCCAAGCAGAGTCTCCCTTTTTTCCAAAAATTGGGCCACACATACCACTTCAGTGGCATCACTTGTGCCCCAGTTGCAAACTGGATGTGTTGATTAGCATCAAGCACATTCAAAAATATGCCAGCCTTAACTGTCCCCAGGATGACCCCGGGGTAGGTAGCAAAGTCTTTGCTGAGTCATGACTTGTTCATCTTGGCACATTTTTAAAAATACCGCAAGGGGACTCTAAGCAGAGTCTCCCTTTTTTTCAAAAATTGGGCCACACTCACCACTTCAGTGGCATTACTTGTACCCCAGTTGTAAACTGGATGTGTTGATTAGCATCAAGCACATTTAAAAATACGCCAGCCTTAACTGTCCCCAGGATGACACTGGGGTAGGTAGCAAAGTCTTTGCTGAACAATGACTTGTTCATCTTGGCTCATTTTTAAAAACACCGCAAGGGGACTCCAAGCAGAGTCTCCCTTTTTTTCAAAAATTGGGCCACACTCACCACTTCAGTGGCATTACTTGTACCCCAGTTGTAAACTGGATGTGTTGATTAGCATCAAGCACATTTAAAAATACGCCAGCCTTAACTGTCCCCAGGATGACACCGGGGTAGGTAGCAAAGTCTTTGCTGAACAATGACTTGTTCATCTTGGCTCATTTTTAAAAACACCGCAAGGGGACTCCAAGCAGAGTCTCCCTTTTTTCCAAAAATTGGGCCACACACACCTCTTCAGTGGCATCAGTTGTCCCCCAGTTGCAAACTTGACAGGTTGATTTGTATGAAGCACATTGCAAAATACGGCAGCCTTAACTTTCCCCAGGATGACACAGAGGTAGTAAAGTCCTTGCGGATCCATGACTTGTTCATCTTGATGAATGTTAGTCTGTGCACATTGTCACTGGACAGACGCGTGCGCTTATCTGTCAGCACACACCCAGCAGCACTGAAGACACGTTCAGAGACAATGCTGGCTGCGGGACACGACAAGATCTCCAAGGCGTAAGTTGCGAGCTCAGGCCATTTTTCAAGATTTGAAGCCCAAAATGAGCAAGGCTCCAGTTGCAAAGTCATGGCATCGATGTTCATTTGGAGATACTCCTGTATCATCCTCTCCAGGCATTAACTATGTGTCAGACTTCTTGTCTCTTGGGGCCTTGCATTGGATGGTCTAAAAAAATTATGAAAGGATTCCATAAAATTGCTGTTACCAGCACCAGATACGGTGTTGCTGGTATGGTTTCACTGATAATGAAGAGACAGTCCCATGCTTGGCAAGTTACACCTGGGAGATTTACTCCGTGCACCACTGGTGTTTGGTGGAAAAGCCAAGCTAAGATTGAGTAACAGCTTCTGCTGATACTCCTGCATACGTGCGTCCCTTTCTATGGCAGGAATTATTTCGCCTAATTTGGACTTGTACCGGGGATCTAATAGTGTGGCAACCCAGTAGTCATCATTACTTCTAATTTGGACAATACGAGGGTCATATTGTAGGTAGTGCAGCAAGAAGGCACTCATGTGTCTTGCGCATCCATGCGGACCAAGTCCTTGCTGTGTTTGTGGTGGCAAGGTGATAACCATGCTTCCTTCCTCTGACATCTCCCCCCAACCTCGTTCAACTGAAATTTGACCAAGGTCTCCCTCATCTGCTGAGTCTTTCATGCCCATCGACAGTTCATCCTCCATTTCTTCCTGGTCTCCTGCACCTTCCTCAACATTTTGGCTGCTACCATGCGCCCTTGTTAATCCCTCTCCCCCACCGTCCCATGCCTGCCGCCTCGGTGATGCTGAACGTCTGGACCTTGTAGATGTTGGTATCCCTTGCGCATATGAATCCTCCTGTACTTCCTTCCCTTCTTCTTGTCCCACCACCTGACTCCGAATACTGTTTAGAATGTGCTACAGCATGTAAATGACTGGAATTGTCATGCTGATAATGGCATCGTCAGCGCTAAACATCTTCGTCGCCATGTCGAAACTGTGCAGAAGGGTGCATAGGTCCTTGATCTGAGACCACTCCAGCAGCGTGATCTGCCCCACCTCTGCATCTCGTTGGCCCAGGCTATACGTCATAACATATTGCACCAGGGCTCTGCGGTGCTGCCACAGTCGCTGCAACATGTGGAGAGTGGAATTCCAGCGTGTCGGCACATCGCATTTCAGGCGAATAATTGGCAGGCTGAAAGACTTCTGGAGCGATACAAGTCGGTCAGCTGCGCCGGTTGAACGGCAGAAGTGAGCAGAGAGTGACTGTGCCCTGTGCAGAAACCATCTAGGCCGGGATAGTGGGTTAAAAATTGCTGGACAACAAGGTTCAACACGTGAGCCATAAAAGGCACGTGTGTCACCTTGCCCCGGCGTAGGGCCGCACCCAGGTTTGCAGCATTGTCGCACATGGCCTTCCCTGGCTGCAGGTGGAGACAACCATTTACCAAACTCGCTCTCCAGAGCTGACCACAACTCCTCAGCTGTGTGACTCTTATTTCCCAGACATTTCAACATAAAGACCGCCAGCATAGTAAGGAGGTGTGCGAATTCCTTGTGCGCAGTTAAAACATGGGTGGCCTGACCAAGCAGGCTTGGGGCGGAGGTGGAGGACCCAGACGAGGTTGAGGAGGCAGAAGCAGTGGAGGAACTTCCACATACAAAGGATTGACGCACAAGTCGTGGGGACGGCAAGACTTGTACAGCAGACCCTTCTCCATCTCGCACCATAGTTACCCAGTGCCCAGTCAGCGACATGTAACGCCCCTGTCCATGCTTACTGGTCCAAGTATCGGTGGTGAAATGCATCCTGTCACACACAGAGTTTCTCAAGGAAGCGGTGATGTTGTGTGCGACATGCTGGTGTAGCGCAGGCACACCTTTCTTGGAGAAGTAGTGGCGACTGGGCATCTGGTACTGGGGCACTGCGATGTACATAAGGTCTCGAAAATCCGCTGTGTCCACCAGGCAGAAAGGCAGCATTTCTGTAGCTAACAGCTTGCAAAGGTGAAAGTCAACCTCTTAGCTTTGTCATGGCTCGTAGGAAATGGCCTTTTAATTGTCCACATCTGAGGGACCGAGACCTGGCTACTGTGTGGAGACGGTGTGGAGTAGGGTGTCCCTGGAAAACTGCAGGTCTGTGAGGAAAGTGCAGGCGGAGACATGATATTGCCTTCATCCAAAGTTGGTGCTCTCGATGCCTGAGAGAGCTGTACAGCAGCACCTGTTTCCCCCCCGAAAACAACTGATGATGACCTGCCAAGCAAACTGCCTGTTGTGGTTAAAGAGGTGTAAAGTCTGCGTAGAAAAACATGTATGACAGCTGTCCCCACAGTCATAGAGGATGAAGAGCACACGGATGCAGTTGAAGGAGCAGACGGTGGTTAGCCTGCTCCGATAGGATGCATTGTAGCACAGTGAGCTTCCCACTGGGACTTATGCTTCTTATTCATGTGACGGTTCATGGACGAAGTAGTCAAACTAGTGAGTTTTTGGCCTCTACTTACAGATTGGCGACAAAGCCTACAGATCACATGAGTTGGGTGATCCTTTGCGATGTCAAAAAAGGACCAGGCAATGCAACTATTAGAGCCCATGCGACCTGCAGAGCCACCCCGACTTGTGCTCAGAGGCAGAGTTTTGGCTGAGGATGCAGTTGTTGACGTGCTGCCAGTACTCCGTCTTTGTCCAGGAAGGCGCAAGTGTGACGTCCTGGCAAAACCAGGTAGTCACAGAAAGAGTTAAACCTCCTTGCTACCACTTGATCACACACTGGTACAGTGAAGCAGCCGCCCCATCCCCCCAGTGTAACAAAAGGAGCAGGAGGGAAGGAGTTGAGTCAGTCAGTGGAAGGAGAAGGAGAGGAGAGTAGTCAGGTGTTGTGGCTCCTGAGCTGCTAGGGAAGTGGAGCAAGGAGAAAGCCGAGTCTTGGAGCTGAAGTAGAGAGTAGGCTCAGGGGCACATGTAGTGGACCGGGGCAGGGTAGTGGCCTGCCGGTAGTGTGCACGGGACCCTGGACTTGTGCAAAGAAAGGACTTCCCCCGTCCATAACAAGGTGACTCTTAGCCGGAGTACAGAGGAGAGAGGGCCCTGCTTCGTGTACCGGGTGTGGGATCCGAACACCACCGTTCCAAAGGCCTACGGACACCGGCAAGTTCTGGTTACGTACTGGACTCTGTGTTTCCTGACCACACACATCATCCAACACCAAGACAACCGAACTGTGAGTTTCCTGCTCCCTGCAATCCCTGCCACCACCACAACTCCCAATTGGGCCCCGGGACTACACCTCCCCTACCCGTGGAGGGGATTCCACCTTGCTGCCCCACACCACCAGTGCCGGGTACGATCCCCAGAGGCAGCGGCGGTGCCACCATTTCATCACCGCAACCCACGGGTGGCGTCATGGACAATCTCCCTTACCTAATTCCCTTTTTGTTGTGGAGCCTGGGATCACAGACCGGGTCACGCCACCGTGATGCCTACAGAAGTGACCCCTTGGCCAAGATCTGAGTACCCCCTATCCCTGGGCAACACACAAGCTAACCTCGTCGTCAGTCTCATCCTCCTCCACCACCTCTGCTGACCTCCTCGAGTGCCTGACTGTGGGTTGACAGTAAGTGGGATCTAGAACTCCCCTCGCCCTCGGACATAACCTCTTCCTGCCCTGACTGAATAGTTAAGTTGTCATTTTAGTCAGTTATCTGAGTCTCATTGTCATCAGTATGTTCCTCATTGTCTCCACCAAGAGGTGTTATAGTTTGTTAATGAGGGTCTACATTATGCTCAGAAACTTGGTCATCAGGGTCTGAATCAGACTCCCAAAGCTTCTGGGCATCACTGCAGACCATTTCCTGGTCTGTACTCACTGTAGTTTGGGAGCAGACCTCTGATTCCCAGCCTATAGTGTGACTGAACAGCTCTGCAGACTCACTCATCTCTGTTACACCATACTCTGCAGGGCAGGTGGATACTTGAGACCTGGGAGAAAGCAAGTGCGATTGGGGTGACAACTCAGAGGACTGTTGTTTTTTGGATGTTGAAGTTGAGGTGGAGGTAAGGCCACTTGTTGGAGCACTTGCGATCCATTCAAGCATGTTCTTTTTTTTGTGCATCATCTACCTTTGTTACAGTAGTTCTGTTCCATAAAAAAGGGAGCACATCGGATAGTCCACGGAAAGTAGTAGACATCTTACTTTTGCTTGAAGATGGCCTTCTTCAGCAGATGTTACTGTAGCTTTACCACCTCCCCCAAGGACACAAACCTTTTTCCCTTTCCAACACGCCTGTTCCCCTTTCCACCAGCATTTGTCCTTTTGCCACTCATTTTGTTTGTGATCAGATTGGACACTTCAAATGTCGTAGCAAAAATAGAGAGGTGGTGTAAAATGCAGAGGTGGTCAAGCTTTATTAACAGCTGAAGAACCAACACTGACTATCCCTGACAATGCAACTATGGCCCTAAAACTGGCAACACTGTTTGCTATTAAAATTGCGTAGCAAAAATGGACATGTGTGTAGAATGCAGAGGTGGTGTACCTTGCTTGGCACCAGAGGAACACTAAGTTAGTAACCCAGACACTTTTAGCATGCCACTAAGTGTCAGCACTGCTTGCTATAAAAATAGCATAGCAAAAATGTGCAGGAAGGTAGAATGCAGAGGTGGTGTACCTTGCTTGGCACAAGTGGGAAACTAAGTTAGTATAGCAGACACTTTTTGGATGCCACTAAGTGTCAGCACTGTTTGCTATAAAAATAGCGTAGCAAAAATGGGCAGGAGGGTAGAATGCAGAGGTGGTGTACCTTGCTTGGCACCAGTGGGACACTAAGGGGTACTTTGCATGCTGCGACATCGCTAACATCGGCTAGCGATGCCGAGCGCGATAGTACCCGCCCCCATCGCACATGCGATATCTTGTGATAGCTGCCGTAGTGAACATTATCGCTACGGCAGCTTCACACGCACTTACCTTGCTTACGACATCGCACGGCAGGTGGCCAATAGAAGCAGAGGGGCGGAGATGAACGGCACGTAAACATCCCGCCCACCTTCTTCCTTCCGCATAGCTGGTGGAGGCAGGTAGGAGATGTTCCTCTCTCCTGCGGCTTCACACACAGCGATGTGTGCTGCCGCAGGAACGAGCAACAACATCGTACAGTATCTCCTTTTCGTGCGACATTATGAAAATGACCGACGCTACACAGATCACCGATTTTCGACGCTTTTGCGATTGTTTATCGGAGCATCTAGGTTTTACAAGTTGCGACGTCGTTACCGGCGACAGATGTGCGTCACTTTCGATTTGACCCCGACGATATCGCAGTAGCGATGTCACAATGTGCAAAGTACCCCTAAGTTTGTATAGCAGACACTTTTTGAATGCCACTGTCAGCACTGTTTGTTATAAAATTAGCGTAGCAAAAATGGGCAGGAGGGTAGAATGCAGAGGTGGTGTATCTTCCTTGGCACCAGTGGGACACTAAGCTAGTATAGCAGACACTTTTTGGATGCCACTAAGTGTCAGCACTGTTTGCTATAAAAATTGTGCAGGAAAAATGGGCAGAAGGGTAGAATGCAAAGGTGGTGTACCTTGCTTGGCACCAGTGGGACACTAAGCTAGTATAGCAGACACTTTTTGGATGCCACTAAGTGTCAGCACTGTGTTTGCTATAAAAATAGCCTAGCAAAAATGGGCAGGAGGGTAGAATGCAGAGGTGGTGTACCTTGCTTGGCACCAGTGGGACACTAAGCTAGTATAGCAGACACTTTTTGGATGCCACTAAGTGTCAGCACTGTTTGCTATAAAAATAATGTAGCAAAAATGGGCAGGAGGATAGAATGCACAGGTGGTGAACCTTGCTTGGCACCAGTGAGGCACTAAGCTAGTATAGTAGACACTTTTTGGATGCCACTAAATGTCAGCACTGTTTGCTATAAAAATAGTGTAGCAAAAATGGGCAGGAGGGTAGAATGCAGAGGTGGTGTACCTTGCTTGGCACCAGTAGGACACTAAGTTAGTATAGCAGACACTTTTTGGATGCCACTAAGTGTCAGCACTGTTTGCTATAAAAATAGTGTAGCAAAAATGGGCAGGAAGGTAGAATGCAGAGGTGATGTACCTTGCATGGTACCAGTGGGACACTAAGGGGCCCTTTGCACACTACGACATCGCAAGCTGATGCTGCGTTGCCGAGCGCGATAGTCCCCACCCCCATTGCAGCTGCGATATCATGGTGATAGCTGCCGTAGCGAACATTATCGCTATGACAGCTTCACATGTGTGTCGCCCTGGACAAGCCAGGGGACACAGGTAACAACACACACACACCCCCACCCCCAGCAGTTCACAGCAGACATCCCCAAAGTGACCTGCTTTCTGCCTCGGGCTCAGACTGACACACCAGGTGGGCGGAGTCAGGAGATGGAGACGCCCACCCTGGAGTGAGCTGGCCTGAGGCAGGAAACAAGCGGAGAGAAGTTCAGGAGTGAAGGAGAGAGGAAGTCGGCAGAGAGGCAGACGCAGACTGGGGCCTAGGTTGGAGCCTAGGGCCCCTGTGCAGAAAGTCAGGCAGACGGTAGTGGCCGTCTGCAGGGAGCCGGGGAGCCAGTTGGTGGAACCGCAGGTAGCCGGGGCTGGGCGGTGGCCCCCCGGTACTGAATCGGGGAGCCAGCTGGAAACCGGAGAGCAGGAAGAGTGTGCACGGAGGCGAAGGAAACGACTTACACTAACAACCTGGGGTCAGGGGAAAAACACCGCAGCCGCCTGTGGGACCCGTCCATCCAGCCGATTGTTTCAGCAAAGACTCTGTGTGCCTCATTGGGCTGAGTGAGTACTACCGTGCCGTGCGGCACAGCGCTGTCCCCGCACCCCTGCACCTCTACAGGCCCCATACCCGCCTGTCCACCATCCCAACCCCATCACTGGGCCCCGGGATCACCAACCCCTACCCACGGAGGGGCAACACAACAACTGGCTGCTCCACACCATCACTCCCGGGATCCCCAGCCAGAGCAGCGGTGGTGTACATTCAATCACCACAACCGTAGGTGGCGTCACGGACAATAAACTATCCCCAAATCCCAATCCCCTTTCACTCACGGGCGAGGAGCGCCGCTCGAGTCCCCGGGATCCGGCCCATCGCTCGAGCCACCGAGCAGCGGCAGGCCGCAGCAGCCGCAGCAGCCGGACCCGAGCAGTGGGAGAGCGTGGCGTCCCCTCCTCCGCCCGCGACACATGCACTTACCTGCCCTGCGACGTCGCTCTGGCCGGCGAACCGCCTCCTTCCTAAGGGGGCGGGTCGTGTGGCGTCATAGTGACGTTACACGGCAGGCAGCCAATAGAAGCGGAGGGGCAGAGATGAGCGGGACATAAACATCTCGCCCACCTCCTTCCTTCTGCATAGCCGGCCGGGACGCAGGTAGGAGATGTTCCTCGCTCCTGAGGCTTCATACACAGCGATGTGTGCTGCCGCAGGAATGAGGAACAACATCGTAACATCAGTCTTTCCGAATTCATGGAAATGACCGATGCTATACCGATGATACGATTACAACACTTTTGTGCTCGTTAATCATATAAAAAATGCTTTACACACTACAATGTCGACAGCGACGCCGGAATTGCGTCACTCTCGATTTGACCCCACCGACATCGCACTTCCGATGTCGTAGTGTGCAAAGTGCCCCTTAGTTAGTATAGCAGACTAAGTGTCAGCACTGTTTGCTATAAAAATAGCGTATCAAAAATGGGCAGGAGGGTAGAATGCACAGCTGGTGTACCTTGCTTGGCACCAGTGGGACACTAATTAGTTTAGCAGACACTTTTTGGATGCCACTAAATGTCAGTACTGTTTGCTATATAAATAGCGTAGCAAAAATTGGCAGGAGGGTAGAATTCAGAGGTGGTGTACCTTGCTTGGCACCAGTGGGACACTAAGTTAGTATAGCAGACACTTTTTGGGTTCCACGAAGTGTCAGCACTGTTTGCTATAAAAATAGCGTAGCAAAAATGGGCAGGAGGATAGAATGCAGAGGTGCTGTAGGTAGCAAGACAGCAAAGGAAGCCTCAGTATCTATCCCTGCCAGACTTGCCAGAGCTGATTTAGCCGGACGCTGTTATCTAAAGCTCTGCACAGCGTTGGCACGGACCTGCCTAGCAACAATGCCTATGAACGGCTATAATGCAGCCCTGAAAAGGGCTGAAATTACAAGTAGTCCCTAATCCCTAAAGCGCTGTGTAGATTGCACTGTATGGCTATAGCGCACACAGCAGCGGGAGTGGGAGCAGTGACTGTCACCCACCCGCAGCAGAGAGCTAATGGCGGCGACGGGGAAAATGGCCGGATCTTATAGAGCAAAGACATGTGACATGCACAGCCTATGACACATGCCCTTGCTTGTCTGGCAAAAAAACACTTTGCAGTGTGTGTGATTTGCTGACAGCCTGGCCCGCCCCACTGTACGCGTGGTTAGGAAAAAAAAAAATGGCGATCGGCATTCTTTCAGCACTGATCTAACCCCCCCCCCCCCCCGCACACTACACGCTGAATTTTGATAATAGCGTGATTCACAGTGACTCACACTATTACAGTGAAAAGCCAGCTAGTAACTAGATAGGCTTTTTGTTGATTGAACCGTTCTCGAACGTAACTCGAACTACCGAACTTTTACCAAATTGTTCAGGTTCGTCGAATGACTCGAACACCCCCCAAAATCACTCGAACATGAAGTTGGCGAACCTCGAACATCGATCATCTCTACTAAGAACACCATCTCAACTGTGAAATACTGAGGTGGCAATATCATGTTGTGGGGTTGTTTTGCTGCAGAAGGAACTGATGCACTTCACAAAATAGATGACATCATGAGGAAAGAAGATTATGTGGCAACACTGAAGCAACGTCTCAAAACATCAGCCAGGAACTTAAAGGGGTGGTTCACCCATATTTTTTATTGTCTAGATCGATATTATATTGAGAAACAATGTTTCTCTCAAATACCTTATGTTGGCAATAGTGCCTATGAGAGGCGCTATTGCAGACCACTCTTCCCTGCTCCGTGACCCAGGCCTCCGTGACCTTGGGGATCCAGTGACGTCACGTCAAGTTCTTGACACCGCGTCCGGCCGCAGTGTCTGTGAGTGATGGGCTGTGGACGGTGTTTCACCGCTCGTCACAGCCTATCAGCTCCCTCCTCCCTCACAGCAAAGCAGGAGACACGCTTACCTGTGACAAGCGGTGAAACACCACCCATAGCCCAGTGAGTCAGGAAGACTGGGGCCGGCCGCAGGGATGTGACGTGTCTGGAACTTGACATGACATCACCGGATCCCTGAGGTCATAGAGCCCAGGGGTCACAGAGTGGGGAACAGTGGTCTGCAATAGCACCTCTCACAGGCACTATTTCCAACATAAGGTATTTGAGAGAAACATTGTTTCTCAATATAATATCGATCTAGAAAATAAAAAATATGGGTGAACCACCCTTTTAAAGCTTGCGTGGAAATGAGTGTTCTAAATGGACAATGACCCAAAGCATACTGCCAAATTTGTTACAGAGTGGCTTAATGATAACAAAGTCAATGTTTTGGAGTTGCCTTGATCTCAATCCTATTGAAAATGTATAGACAAAGCTGAAAATGCCGGTGCGAACAAGGTGACCTACAAACATGGCTTAGTTATACCAGGAGGAATGGGCCCAAATTATTACCAACTATTGTCAGAAGCTTTTGGAAAAACTTCCAAAATGTTTTACCCAAGTCATGCAGTTTAAGGGCAATGGTACCAAATACTAATGAAATGTATTTAAGCTTTTGACTTTGCAGAAAATAATAAAAATGCCTTAAAACATTCTCTCTCATTATTCTGGGATTTGGCAAATGTAAATAATAAATATAAATATTTTTGGTTCGAAATTAGGAACCTAAAATATTTTTTTATCTAAAACAGGAAAGGTTTATTTTGTTTTCATGTCAGATAGTGAGAAAAACATTTAGATTTGTCTTTTTGAGTGTGGAGACATGTTTGATTAGGGGAGGGGGTGTGGAGAGGTCAGAGGAGCAGCGGACTGTTTTGTTTTTTTTTTTCTCTTAACATTATGTGTGGAGGTTCGGATACGCAATCAGAGTGCATAAAACATCCACAACATTCAGAGACAAGGGCTTGTGCCATTGGCTGAGTCACATGTTGCTCTGCATATAAAATGTGGACATGTGGCGGCGGCGCCATTTTGTAATTGCTACAGCTTAGGGACAGTGCTGCCGCCACTGCTAGACATTTAGCTTAGCTAGTGGGATTAGTTTTAGGTAGTTGAAATATTTAGGATGGCGATAATGTAGAATTGGGAAGTTCATGGGTATGCAGTGTAGGGAACGTAATGTGCCACAAATCAGCATTTCATCATCTAGTGATTGCTAATTCTGTGGTCCTTCCACAAATTGCTATTTCAGCCTCTAAATAGTGCAAAATCTGTTCTCCATCTCCAAATTGCTATTTCAGCCTCTAAATCGTGATTGTTATATGAATGCACATGAGCAACCAATATGTGTTATTCTGTGAATCTTATTGAGCTAAAACTTGGCCTATCGGGCCTCCCAAACCATCGGCCGCCACAGTAACCATGTCTGCTGCTTTTTTCTCCTCCATCACTGTTGAAGGTGTTCTCACACAGGTATCCAGCCTCAGAACCTCTACTTGTTTTTCTATTGCAGTCAGGAGGAGTGCGAGCACGTCAGCTGTTACAGAAGTGTACATACCTGGTGTTTTTTAATGATCTCCAAGCACACCAGATCTTTATCAAATCACCATAACATCTCTGCCTACACCTCTCCCTCTCAATTCACCAGTATGTTGTGTACATCCTACTCCACCCTCTCTCAGCACAGCAGCCAGCACTTGGTCAGTTGTGGTAATATAAAAGATTATTTTCTCCTACACATGCCAAAGCGAAGAGCTTGAACTTCACCATATCTAAACTGTTGGCCATGGAAATGGTGCCTTTCCAACTGGTGGATACAGATGGTTTCCAAAACTTGATGACCGTGGCAGTCCCCCAGTACCAGTTGCCTAGTCACGACTACTTCTCTAATAAAGTTGTGCCTGCATTCTACCAGCATGTCACAGATAACAACATCCATTCCTTAAAAATCTCTGAGTCTGACAGAGTGAATTTCACCACTGGCACCTGGTCAAGCAATAATGACCAGGGGTATTGTAACGGGGTGCCAGGGGTGCCTTGGGGGGTGTAGTCGTGGCCCCTTTTAGCGACAGGCTAATCCCCGGCCCAGCCGTCACTATTGGGACAGGGGAATGTTTTGTGGGGCAGAGTGTGGATGGCAGGAGCACGCTGTCAGACTCAGGAAAACTCCGTAGGCAGGCTTCAGCTGAACCACAAGGCATTTTATTACACATAACTTCAAAACAGTCTCGGTACACAAATCTTGCAGTGTCAAATCACAATTCCTGCCGGGGAAACTGTTCCTGTTTTCTCTGTTCCAGGGCCTTGCCCGGCTACTCTCGTTTTCTTCACCTAGGCTACTGCAGACTTGACCCACACAACTCTGCTTCGCCGGCTAGGCCTCTTCGGGTCCCACCTTTACACTGCTGGTTCCCGATCAGGACACTTTCCTTTTTCTCTCTCTGACTATTTGCCACAGTCACTCCCACACTCTGCCCCCGTTGCTCCTTCTCCCCCGTCCCAGCAGAAACTAAACTCCTTTCCTCTGATTCTTCCTACAGCAACCTCCCACCCTCCCCCTAGACTGTCCGGCTCCTCCTCTCTCCTGCACTGTTTCTATGGGGACAGCCGTCCCACTCTGACATCTAGGGGGGGAAACCCATTAATACTGTAAAACACAATCAACATCTTTAGCTACCCCCAGCGTGGGGTATCTTCAGGGGGAAAACTGCGCCTCCGTGTAAGGGGTCCGTCCACCCCTTACAGTATTACATCTCATTGGCTGGGCACTGCATGACTCTGGTGGCTGCTGGGGCACCAAAAGATTTAGAATCCCCAAGGCATGCTGGACAAACCTCTGGATCTACCACTTCCTTCGCTGCTTCTGCTTCCTACACCTCCTCTAGAGCCTCCACCTGCACCCTCAACTTCTCCTTTAATGTAACACGCATTCCTAAAGTGCAGGGAGAATCCCCCAACCTCCATACAGTGCAGACAGGACTCACCGCAATCAGGCAGTGTTGAAATTAAAATGTATAGGAGAACGCAGTCACACAGAGGATGAGTTGTGGAAAGCTATTCAGGCCAAGTTTCAGCAATGGCTGTCTCCACTGAACCTGGAGCCAAGGAAGGTCATGTGCGATAATGGTGCAAACTTGGTGGTGGCCCTAAGCTGGGGCAACTTCCCACACGAGCCTTGCATGGCTCACGTCGTCAACCTGGTGTACAGTAATTTCTAGGCCATTATCATGGCCTGATGCAGAAGGCATGGACGCTGCACGCTCACTTCCGCCACCTCTAATATCAACTTGCATCTGTGATGCCCCTGGACTTTCAGGTCGTCACAGGGTATTGCACAATCTGTCCTCCCATGCAGTATCCACCTCCTTCTTGGTTTAGGGTCCCTAACTATATGGTGTTGCCTATATCAGCTAATCAAATCATAGGTACACTCTGCACCACACGTACCAAACACACCAGTGGACGGCTTGAGTGGAATAGAGTCGCCCACCTGGGGGGGTTGGAGAAGGGAAGTCAGGAGTGTCAGTAAGGAGAGTTAAGTCTGGAAGTGAAAGAGAGAGGAGGTCAGGAGCAGGGCTCCTAGGAAGCTATCTAGGTGGCAGACGGTGGTCTGGGCCTAGAGGAGCTGGACCCCCAGTCACAGGGGATCGTGGCAAGGGGCACGGATCTGTTGAGGAGGACAGCCGGCGGCCTTGCACCATCACCGGGCTGGGACCAAGGCACGACAGGGTATGAGGACACTAGGGCAGGGAGTAGCTTCAGGCAACCCGACAATTTACCCAACGAGAATGAAGCCTTCAAGATCCACTCTCCACCCGCTCCAAAATTGGGGTACTAGCGCAACGAGGGGGATAGGACTTTCCACTAAAAACGGTCCAGAAAATCTCAAGCGTGAACCCTGAGAACAAGCTCCCACACTTAGCCATAGTGGGGAGTGGGACCCGGCAGGTTTCATACTACCGGGACCAACAGAGAAGTAAACTTAGTGCCAGTAGGCAGGTCACGGATCACCAGGCAGCACCATTGGGGAAGGGACCCGAACTAGCTCCCCTCAGTGGCAGTGGTATCCAGAACTTTGGTTTATCTAGTTGTTGGTGTCAGCTTAATAGACTGAGTGAGTACGCAAGTGACCCCTTTGAATCCATCGGTACTCCCCCACCATCACCGAGACCCGGGGGGGTCACAACACCTTGCTGCCCCATTCCATCATCCCCGGGTACTCCCAACTGCAGCAGTGGTACTCCTAATTGCCACATACCACGGGTGGCGTCACGACCTTTAATACATCCCCCTGTAAATATCCCCTTCATTTGAGTGGCCGCATGACCCCCGGGTCCGGAGACCCTCGAGCCACCGGATCCGAGCAGCTCGGATGCTGGCACGGGGGCGGCACACCTCAAAGTCCTGGCTTCACGAACAGGATATGAGCAGGACCAAGTTACCTTGGTGACATGCACCTGAGAAGTCGAAACCGCGAGTCAAGATGCCCGTTTCCCGCCAATTTCGCCATCTTTTGGCGCCAAAATGTCGTCTTCTCCACGAAAGCGCTTGAATTTGAAGCCTTACCTTTCGTCCTGAGAGTGAGCCGGAACCGGAAGTTCCCAGAGGGCCACAGCACCAAAGAGAGTGGTGGGTGATACCGAGGGGGCGTGACGGCATGTAGCAGCGGAAGAGAAGCAGGGACGCCAGGACTCTGCCATAATGTTCCTGGACCCTACAGAGGAAAGATGTCGGTTGAGCGGAGCTGGTCACCGGAACGTGCTGTTTCCGGGACTGCGACCTGGATTGAGGAAGAGACGGAGCAGCTCTGCAGAAGGATGCGGATGCAGTTCCTGTTCCTATTGGATCACTGGAGGGAAGTGATGAGGAGCGTGGCAGTGGCGGTGCGAGCCCTTGAGATCGAAATCCCACATGAGGAGAGGGTAAGCAGTTACCCAGTCCCTGATAATTACCCTTATGCGGCCGATTCGGCTGTGGGATCCGGACCGCCCCCAGTCCCGGCAAGCACTCCATCGCCACTAGCCCCGTCCTCGGCGGACGCCGAGCTGCCTACTTCCACCATGGCAGCGGAACCTTCAGCCCCCGTTTGTGAAGAAGCAGCTGCGGAAACCCTGGTACTGTCACCCGACCTGGTCACGACAGCAGTCACCCCGACACCTGCCCAACCAACCCGGACGCATCACTGGGCCCGTCCTTAGAGGCGTAGCACCCGGACTCAACAACCCCGGCTGCGGAGCAGTCTGTTTCTCTGCCCACAATAGCGTAGGTGGAGCCTGGAGAGCTGCCGGTTCCGCCACCATGAGGCATCCCAACGGCTGTTGGGGTCGCAAAAGCACAACTAAAGCCCATGCCAGCTAGGGAACCGAGGCCGGACGCTAACGCCCCCTACTGGGAACGACACCCGCAAAAGTTGCAACCGGAGATGAAGACCCAAGACCAGAGGCAATGGGAGATTGTTGCCCGTGCCCAGAGAGAGAAGGAGCATTTGAGGAAGGCCACCTTCCGTGTCAGAGGGCCGTGGCACAAGGGCCATGTAAAGTGGTTTAACCCCGACAAAGGGTGGGGTTTCCTCTGGGAAGCGAGCCTCTCAGAAAGAAGTGTTTGTCGCTCTTAGAGATATAGAGCAACAAGTCCCGAGGGACCACCCGGGCCGTAACCTGGAGCCGGGAGAGGTGGTTACCTACACCCGGCATTGGAGTGAGCAGGGCTGGGGTGCCCTACATGTGAAGCGGCTCGATATGGTTAACGAGCAGGTTCTACCAGCCGCCGCTATAGATTACCAGCCTCCAAGTGAGCGGTATCTGTAATGTGAAAAGTCTAAACTGTTAGGTATCTGTGTTTTATTTTATTGTTTTACAAAGTTTGTTATTTTCCATATAGAGTAATGTTATAACCCAACAGAGTTTTAATCAACTAGGTTTAAATCAATAGAGAAAGTTACCTGATTGGAAAGAAGATTATTTCATGTGTGCACCAGGTGCATGGACTTCGTTGTATTTATGCACCAATGTTTTGTTGTAGTAAAAAAAAAATAGAGTCGCCCACCTGGGGGGGTTGGAGAAGGGAAGTCAGGAGTGTCAGTAAGGAGAGTTAAGTCTGGAAGTGAAAGAGAGAGGAGGTCAGGAGCAGGGCTCCTAGGAAGCTATCTAGGTGGCAGACGGTGGTCTGGGCCTAGAGGAGCTGGACCCCCGGTCGCAGGGGATCGTGGCAAGGGGCACGGATCTGTCGAGGAGGACAGCCGGCGGCCTTGCACTATCACCGGGCTGGGACCACGGTACGACGGGGTACATGGACCCTAGGGCGGGGAGTAGCTTCAGGCAACCCGACAATTTACCTAACGAGAAAGGAGTCTTCAAGATCCACTCTCCACCAGCTCCAAAATCGGGGTACTAGCGCAACGAGGGGGATAGGACTTTCCACTGAAAATGGTCCAGAAAATCCCAAGCATGAACCCTGAGAACAAGCTCCCATACTTAGCCATAGTAGGCAGCGAGAACCGGCAGGTTTCATACTACCGGGACCATCAGAGAAGTAATCTTAGTGCCAGGAGGCAGGTCACGGATCACCAGGCAGCACCATTGGGGATGGGACCCAAACTAGCTCCCTCAGCGGTATCCAGAACTTTGGTTTATCCAGTTGTCGGTGTCAGCTTAATGGACTGAGTGAGTACGCAAGTGACCCCTTTGCATCCAACGGCACTTCCCCACCATCACCGAGCCCCGGGGTATCCCCCCTACCCATGGAGGGTCACAATACCTGGCTGCCCCATTCCATCATCCCCGGGTACTCCCAACTGCAGCGGTGGTACTCCTATTTACCACATACCACGGGTGGCGTCACAAACTCTAATACATCCTCCTGTAAATACCCCCTTCATTTGAGTGGCTGCATGACCCCCGGGTCCGGAGACCCTAGAACCACTGCGGATCCGGATCCGAGCAGCTCGGCTGCTGGCACGGGGGCGGCACACATCGCTACAGAGATCTTTGAGCCTACCGGTTAACCGGTTGATATGAAAAGTGCTGACACAGTGGAATTCCACTCTGCACATGTTGTCGCGACTATGGCTACAGCGATGAGCCCTGGTGCAGTATGTCATGACGCATAGCCTAGGCCAATGCAGGGGCAGTCGTGAGGGAATCACACTTGTGGAGTGTGCACAGATCAAGGACCTCGGCATCCTTCTAAAGCATTTCAAAATGACTATTAAGATAGTTGTTAGCACTGATGCAGACATCATCAGCATCACTATTCTGGTCGTCTACATGCTGGAGCACACTTGAATAGCCTGCGGGAGTAGGTGTGGTCCCAGCGGAAAAGAAGAAAGCAGAGAAGGATGTGTAAGAGAGACCAATATCTCTTAGGTCCGGACTGTCGTTACACAGGCGAGTGGCATGGGATGGTAGAGTACAGCGATCGAGCGGGGCCCATGGTGCCAAACTGTTAGTGAAAATGCAGAAGCCGAAGAACAAATGAATGAGGATGAAGAGGAAGAGGTGATGGGCGCACAACAGTCAGGAGATGAAGATATGGATACCCTCTCTGTTGTCTATGGACTGCTTCTTGAAGCTCATCAAGAGAATGCCAAGAGTGTGCAAAGCAGTAAATAAAGCAAAAGGTGGCTACATTTAACAACCTAGAATATAACACATATTTTCAGTTGTTTCACACTTTTTTGTTAAGTATTTCATTCCACATGTGTTAGTTCATAGTTTTGATGCTTTCAATGTGAATCTACAATTTTCGGTCATGAAAATAAAGAAAACTCTTTGAAGGAGAAGGTGTGTGCAAACATTTGGTCTGTACTGTATGTCAATGAGAAAAACATTTTAAAGCATTTTTTCATCAATAGGAATATGCTGGGTGAAAGTCTTCTATAATATACAGTGCCTTTCGAAAGTATTTGGCTCCCTTGAATTTTTCAACCTTTCCCCACATTTCAGGCTTCAAACATAAAGATAAAAATGTTAATGTTATGGTGAAGAATCAACAACAAGTGGGACACAATTGTGAAGTTGAACGAAATTTTTTCCTTATTTTAAACTTTTTTAAAAAGTAATCAACTGAAAATGGGGGCGTGCAATATTATTCATTCCCTTTAAGTTAATACTTTGTAGCTCCACCTTTTGCTGTGATTACAGCTACAAGTTGCTTGGAGTATGTCACTATCGGTTTTGAACATTGAGAGACTGAAATTCTTGCCCATTCTTCCTTTGCAAATAGCTCGAGCTGAGTGAGGTTGGATGGAGAGCGTTTGTGAACAGCAGTTTTCAGCTCTTTCCACAGATTCTCGATTGGATTCAGGTCTGGACTTTGACTTGGCCATTCCAACACCTGGATACGTTTATTTGTAAACCATTCCACTGTAAATTTTGCTTTATGTTTTGGATCATTGTCTTGTTGGAAGAGAAATCTCCGTCCCAGTCTCAGGTCTTTTGCAGACTCCAACAGGTTTTCTTCAAAAATGGTCCTGCAGTTCATCCAGAGTGATCATGGGCCTCTTGGCTGCATCTCAGATCAGTCTTCTCCTTGTTTGAGATGAAAGTTTGGATGGACAGCCTGGTCTTGGTAGATTTGCAGTGGTATGATACTCCTTCAATTTCAATATGATCACTTGCACAGTGCTCCTTGGGATGTTTAAAGTTTTGGAAATCTTGTTGTAACCAAATCTGGCTTTAAACTTCTCCACAACACTAACACGGACCTCCCTGTTATGTTCCTTGGTCTTCTTGATATTATCTGCGCTTTAAACAGAACACTGAGACTATCACAGAGCAGGTGCATGTATATGGAGACTGGATTACACACAGGTGGCTTATATTTCTCATCATCATTCATTTAGGACAACATTGGATCATTCAGAGATCCTCAATGAACTTCTGGAGTGAGTTTGCTGCACTGAAAGTCAAGGGGATGAATAATATTGCACGCCCCAATTTTCAGTTATTTATTTTTTTAAAAAGTTTAAAACAAGCAATACATTTTGTTCAATTTCACAATTGTGTCCCACTTGTTGTTGATTCTTCCCCATAACATTAACATTTTTATCTTTATGTTTGAAGCCTGAAATGTGGGAAAAGGTTGAAAAATTCAAGGGAGCCGAGTACTTTCGCAAGGCACTGTATATGCAGAATGAATATTTCTAGTAGCTCATGCTCTGGAAACATTGACCCAATTCATCTAGACTAGCATGGTCTTGATGAGGAGGCATGCTGGAGTCAAACGCTCATAATTCATTAAAAGGTGCATGCCTCTTAATGAATCTGGACCATCGGACAAGTAGCTTGCATCTACATGCACCTTGCCATAAATCCAACTCTAGTCGGGCACTGGAGTAAGATTTATGGCATAAGAAAAGCAGCATCCCATTATGACTTTGATAAAAGGGAGTTACAACACTCCTATTTCACCCCAGCTCAACCCATTTTGTCAGACCTGGGCAAAAATGACATGAGAGTGCCATAAGTCACATAATTTTAGGGAAGCATTACGTTCTGTGAAAATTTTGAGAATTTTCAAAGATTTCTACATCAGAATACCGGTGTAAAAGCTTTGATTAATTGAGCTCACTGACTTCAATGAAGAATGTGGTGCCACAAACTACTGGTATAAAGCAACAGGGTGATGTTTTTGACAATCTGCAGGTGGCATCCATGAAAGTGTTGATATTCTTATTAATTGATGGCATATTACTAGCATAGCAACAGAGAAATTACTCCTTTAAAAACTAGTAAATCTTTACTAGACAGACTCAATGAAATCACCTAAATAACAACACAAAACTATACATAAAACTCCTTACCCTTCAGGGAAATTAGGAAATTATTTGTGCCTCTATATCTATGTCTCAAAATTTTAAGGGTACATCATAACTTGGTTCATGTGGGTAACCCAGGGAGTAAAGCGACCTTGGACCATTTTTCTCACCATTTTTGGTGGCCAAGGTTGCATTGAGATGTGGTTGATTTTGTGTCTTCCTGTAATGTTTGTGCATGTTCTGAAACCTCGCATACTGATCCATCTGGGACTCTCCTACTGTTGGCTATACCTGACATACCGGGGACACATTTATCCATGGATTTTATTGCTGACCTTCCTTTATCCGCTGGAAAAACTGTAATTTTAGTAATGGTTGATAGGTTTAGGAAAATAGTGCACTTCATTACCTTACCCACTCTCCCTAACTCAAAAGTTTAGCTCAAGAGTTTGTCACTGAGATCGTGAAGCTTCACAGCATTCTCGCCGATGGGATGTCAGATCAGGGGATCTAGTTTGTATCTAAATTTTGGAAAGCGTTTTGTTCTTGTCTAGGGGTAAATCTTTCCTTTTCTTTGGTGTTCCATCCTCAATTTAACTGTCATATGAAACGTCTGAATCAAAGTCTAGACAGGTACCTTAGGTGTTTTGTGTCTGACAATGAGGAAGATTGGACATCTTACCTTTGGCTGAGTTTGCGTTAAACAATCGTCACAATGAGTTACTGGTAGGTCACCATTTTTTGGTGCATACGGCTTCTACCCTTAGTTCAGTGCTTTTAATACAGATGGATGTTCGGGGATTCTGAGGAACAATGATTTTCTTTGTCCCTCTCTTCTGTATGTCAATGGGCACAGAAAAGCTTAAAGGATATGGAGGACAGATACGAACACATGGCTGATAAAAGACATTCATCAAGTTTGGATATGTGTGTGAATGATTATGTATGGCTGTCCACCAAAAGTATTAAGTTGAAGATTCCTTCTTGAAAGCTATATCCTAGGTTCATTGATCCGTATAAGGTATTCACCGTTATTAATCCTGTGGCCTTTCATCTTGAGCTACTTCAAGCACTTAAAATCCATAATATTTTTACTGGTCATTGCTCAAGCAATATGTCATATCTTCGCAGCTATCACCCTTGCCACTGTCTCCAGTTATTGTTCATTGTAATTTAGAGTTTCATTTGGCAAAAATCATGTGATTCTCATTTTGTTTGCCGCTCTCTTCAATGTCTGGTACACTGGAAGATTAATGGTCCAAAAGAAAGGATATGGGTACCAACATCAGAAATGAATGCCAATAGGTTAGTGCATTCCTTACATCCGGACAAACCTGGTCATGAGGGTTCAGAGGCCCCTTGTACAAGGTGGGGGGTACTGTAAAGAGTGTCTCACATCCTGATGTGATATTGAGGGGATCTGAATTCGAAGGTCACAGCATATAGTTGATCATAGATCCTCTTTACTGCTGGCTTTTCGTTTACCCTGAGTTGGAGCTTATTTAATTTGATCAGGTGTTGAAGGAGTTAAAGTTCCATTCTATCCTGCTGTGATCTAACAGGTAGTTGTAACCTCAGCTAAGCCACTCCCTTTGCTATAAATATCGCCTCCTCACTCTCCCTATGTTTGATAGAGTTTATTCTATACTGTCCAATTTGAAGGCACCAATCTCTAGAGAATATTAGGTGTTCACTTCTGTTGCAGCTGAGAAGTTCCTGCTGGAGAAGCCATGGAGTGTTATTTGTTGTGTCTCTCCCCACCTATTTGTATTACCTTCCTCATGTTGTCTTATTGCAGTGGAGAGACTAGCATCTTGCTGGTCTTCACTAGCAAGGCGCACGGAGGGAAGGACTTACAGTATCTAGGGATGTTAGGGAAGGCAGGGATCAGACTCACATGAATGTTAAGAAGTGACCCCGCTCCCCTCTCCTTAGTGCCAAGGCCATCTCTGGCACTTCCCTGGCTTACCCTTTTGTGTTGGGTTGCTTGCTGAAAGTCGTATCACTCCCAGCATGACACATACACAGCTCTGCCACATGCACATTTACAAATACACAGAGCACACTATACATTATCACATCTTATAGTTCCTGATTGGGATCTGAATGGAAGCTTCAGAAGTTCAACGGCTGAAGAACCTTTCACTCGGTTAACTGAAGGACCTTTTAGATTATTATAAATCACATGACCGGTAAGGTCCTAGAATTACTTGTTTGACAGGTCCTTCAGCTGCTCAGATCCTGCAGCATCAGTCCATCTGATCCTGGTAAGTTTCCTCTTTTGCTCTACAGTGATCACATACTACAGTTATTAGTGCAAAGCAGGAGGAGAGAAAATAATTGTCTTTGATAAAGGAGGATGTGGTGTCTGTGATCTCCTACATCACAGAGAGCTGACTCCAGGCTGTAAGATGCACGCACTTTTTAGTAGGAGTTTTTCTTGTTAAAAGTGTGTGTTATAGCCTGAAAATAAAGTAATTTCATAGGAAAAAAATCTTTCTTAGATTTTCTCTCTAGAATACAGGACATAGAAATATACTGATATGTACAGATGTATCTCTGTGTAAATTTGGTTACTGCAATGCAGCTTTAAGTATATAAAATTGTCACATATTTACTAACTAGCTGTTCCCAGCCAGCTAATGCTCGGCTTGCCCATTCCTATGTAATCAACGCTTCCGGTGATTAATTAAACTAAAGTTAATAATGACAACATTCAGTAGCGTTGAAGTGGTTGAATTACATGTAAACAAAGTTGATAATTGTCGACTGGCAACGAAAACGTGACGTGAAAAATGCTGGGAGTTGTACACAGACAAAGGCCACGTAATGCTAAACTGCAATGCCCAGCATTTTTCACGTCACATTTTCGTTGCCAGTTGACAATTATCAACTTCCTTTACATGTAATTCAACCACTTCAACACTACTGAATGTTGTCATTATTAACTTTAGTTTAATTAATCACCAGCAGCATTAATTAAATAAGAATGGGCGTGCCGAGCGTTAATTGGCTGGGAACAGCTAGTATATACAGTACAGACTAAAAGTTTGGACACACCTTCTCATTCAAAGAGTTTTCTTTATTCAGGACTCTGACAATTGTAGATTCACATTGAAGGCATCAAAACTATGAATTAAAACATGTGGAATGACATACTTAAAAAAGTGTGAAAAAACTGAAAATATGTCTTATATTCTAGGTTCTTCAAAGTAGCCACCTTTTGCTTTCATTACTACTTTGCACACTCTTGGCATTCTCTTGATGAGCTTCAAGAGGTAGTCACCGGAAATGGTTTTCCAACAGTCTTGAAGGAGTTCCTAGAGATGCTTAGCACTTGTTGGCCTTTTTGCCTTAACTCTGCGGTCCAGCTCACCCCAAAACATCTTGATTGGATTCAGGTCTGGTGACTGTGGAGACCAGGTCATCTGGTGTAGCACCCCATCACTCTACTTCTTGGTCAAATAGCCCTTACACAGCCTGGAGGTGTGTTTGGGGTCATTGTCCTCTTGAAAAATAAATGATGGTCCAGCAAAACGCAAACCAGATGGAATAGCACACCACTGCAAGATGCTGTGGTAGCCATGGTGGTTCTGTATGCCTTCAATTTTGAATAAATCCCCAACAGTGTCACCAGCAAAGCACCCCCACACCATCACACATCCTCCTCCATGCTTCACGGTGGGAACCAGCCATGTAGAGTCCAGTCGTTCACCTTTTCTACAAAGACACGGTGGTTGGATCCAAAGATCTCAAATTTGGACTCATCAGACCAAAGCACAGATTTCCACTGGTCTAATGTCCATTCCTTTTGTTCTTTAGCCCAAACAAGTCTCTTGTGCTTCTTGCCTGTCCGTAGCAGTGGTTTCATAGCAGCAATTTTACCATGAAGGCCAGCTGCACAAAGTCTGCTTTTAACAGTTGTGCTAGAGATGAGACGGTGTGTATAGCTGTATATATGTGCTTACTGTATATATGTGCTTACTGATCACACTTGGACCTGGCTGCAGGACATCAACGAAAACGTGATGTAAAAAATACTGGGAGTTGCAATTTAGCATTACGCAGCCTTTGTTTGCCATTGGCTGATTCAGCTCAGCTTGAGATGTGTGTGCAATGTACACAACAGGATTTGTGTGAATCACATCATCTTAAGATGTGTGAGTGTACAATGTACACAACAGGATTTGTCTCTGTGCTTACAGGACCTATGATGATGTCACATTGAGGGGAAGAGTCAGGGGGTCACATGATCAGCTCCTCAGTGTATGCAGGACTCTGCTGTGCTGGTTGTGATGGTGCTGGATGAAGTGAAGTTTGTGTGTGGGGTCATGAGGGATTTAGAATGTGGATGTAGCAGAGCTGTGTGTGTAATGTGTGGGGGGCGGAGCCGCATGTGTAATGTGGGGGGATCGAGCCACGTGTTTAATGTGTGGGGGGCGGAGCTGTATGTTTAATGTTTGGGGAGCAGAACCATGTGCATACCTCCAAACTTTTAAAGAAAAGAGGCACATTTTTAGGCCACACCCATGGCCATGCCTCTTATCACACCCAGTCAGTAATGACAATCATTGTTTTAGAAACAATAATTAAAAAAATACATAAATTTATTTCTAAGTAGTAAATTAAAATATAAATGCAAACTTGGCCGTGTTACTTTTAAACTAGAATATTTTAAACCACAAAATTCTGTTTTAAAGCAGATCTGTCCCCTAAATCTGCCCCATGTACAAAACTGCAGACTTCATGACAGATCCGCTCTATTAGATACAATTTCTGTAATAATACTGTGCTTTTGGTTAATGGGAGGAATTAGTGAATACAGGCAACTTACTGTTCTGATTGTTCCAATTGTGGAGACACGGGGGTCAGTGGGTGCTCTCGTCCGCTGATCCGGCCACCTTTAGAAAGACAGCAAGGCCCAGTGCTCATCCCAACTGAACGCCTGACATCCTTAATCCCTCCCTCTCCTCCTCAGCTGTGATCCGATGGCAGGATCAGATCACAGTATAATGGCTCACGCTCACAGCACAGCAGGAGCCGAGGGTCATTAGCATATCACATCACATGTGATATGCCAGTGTGACCTCAGCTTGGTATGTTCGCACGTTGCGTTCTGTGCAGTGTGGAAAAGAACACACCCTCTGGCAGACTAAACAAATGTAAACACGGCGTTTGTAAAAAAAAAGAAAATGCACCCAAAACTCATGCATTTTGGATGCATTTTCCAATCATTTTGCATGCGTTTTTGATGCATTTTTGACAGTGCGTTCCCCGTCAATTCAGCTCTGTTACATGCCCGCTGACAGCAGACACAGACAGTCGCGCAATGAAAATGAACTCAGATGAACTTCACCCGACTTCATTGTCATCCCGCGGCTCAGTCTGTGTGTCGCATCCTGGTTAGCGGTCACCCTTGAAGGACGCACCGGTGACCACAAATCCCGAGTGACTGAAGTGAGCAGCACCATCAGCAGTGCCGTCACTCAGGTTACCCGCGGCCAGCTGGAGTCCTCCACCTGAGACCACAACTCACCTGTGATGTCATCGCTGATCGCGCAGCTCACTTCAGTCACTCGGGCAACTTGCTGTCACAGTTGTAGGATCCAGCGGTGGCCGCGGGTAAACTGAGTGATGTCACCGCTGATCGTGCGGCTCACTTCAGTTGCTGTTCAGTTCCTCCTGTACTCACACTGCTCTCCCCTCCTGCACTCACTCTGCTCTCCCCTCCTGCACTCACACTGCTCTCCCCTCCTGTACTCACACTGCTCTCCCCTCCTGTACTCACACTCCTCTCCCCTCCTGCACTCACTCTGCTCTCTCCCTGCTGCTGGTGCACTTACCTCAGTTGTAGAAAAAACGCTTTTGAAGTGGCCACTGTGTGTAGATGAGCCGATCACATGTGGATCCTGGGTAGAAGGGGCAGGCAGAAGGGGCGTGGCCAGCATCGAGAGAGCAACAGGATGGGACAAGGAAGGCATCCAAGGAGTCTGTGTGTCCAGCATTGAAAGGGGGCGTGGACGACCGCAAAGGGGCATGGCCAGTAGCATAGATGCCATGGAAGGCATCCAGAGAGTGTGGCCAGCATCCAGAGGGGGCATGGTCAGCAGAGTGCCGGGGCATGGCAGCTGCTTCTCACTACACTGCGGGACACATAGCTTCCCGGGCATGAGAACGGGACTAAGGTATAAAATCGGGACTGTCCTGCTATATCCGGGACGGTTAGGAGGTATGCATGTGTGGTAATGTGCAGAGAGTGGAGCCGCATGTGGTAATGTGTAGGGGGCGGAGCTGCGTGTACTAATGTGCGGGGGCGGAGCCGCGTGTGGTAAAGTGCGGGGGGTGGAGGCGCATGTGTAATGTGCGGGGGGCGGAGCCGCATGTGTAATGGCCGCGTATGGTAATGTGCCGGGGACGGAGCCGCATGTGTAATGGCCGCCTGTCTAATGTGCGTGGGGTGGAGCCACGTGTGGTAATGTGTGAGGGCGGAGCCAAATGTGGTAATGTGTGGGGGGCGGGATTAGCAAGTAACCATGAGTAATCACAATGGCTCTTAGATATATAGATGTGACTCATAGTTTTTGCTGCTTTCTGTAATGATGTAGGTTGTGGGTTCAATTCCCAGTGAAACTAGATCTCACATAAAAGAGAAAATTACATTTATGTTTTTATTTTTTTTTCGAAATTTTAGAAATATGACTTTCTCTTCACCTCTAGACTACAAGTACATATACTGTACATTTGTACATAGCAATGCATTTCTCTGTATGTACCAAGATAATCTGCCATTGTGTTCAAAGTCTACAATGCAACTATAAGTATACTAAATTCTCCTCCCTTTGTTAATTCTAGCTGGGGCTCTTAGCTTTAGCTACTTGCTAAAAAGATAGTGGTTCTGGGGTAAATTCCCTCCCTTGATCACAAGGAAAGGAACTGATTGTTTACAGGGACTCTTTCAGGAAAGTAACTAATCAAACCAAGTAAAGGCGATCAGTGCATCATGGTGTGGATAATCATCTAAATACACCTTCCTACCTGCTTATTTTTCCCTACCTCTGCCCTTCTCTCTCTCCATGAAGCCAAGGCTGTCAATTAAAGAAAGAGGGATGGAGATTGATGGAAAACAAGCAGGTGAGATGTATTTGAATGATTAGCCTCGTTGTGATGCACGAGTGCCTGTGCTTGGTTTGAATAGTTATTCTGTGAGGATAGAGTTCTTTTCATTTCAGTGTTTAGAGTGATGTGGGATCTGCCCCCTGTGCAGGAGGAACCATGGAGCAGTGAAGTCACCAAAGAGAGTGAGTGGTGGAAGTCGGGACAAAGCCCTGACACACTGGGACAGAGGGACTGACTGCTCAAATCGGAACATTCCCACTGAATATGAGACTGTTGGGAGGTATGATTAAGAAACTGGCACATTCCATGGATAAAGAAGAGCCAGCACGATCTGAGAGTGGCAGAGTGGCATGCATTATATAAAAGTGCAAATTCACGGATTTATTTCAACTGTACTATAATACAAAATTAGATTTTTAGCAAATAATTGATCAATTTTTTGAGCCACCCCTGCCACTTCATGGCAAATCTCAAAGGGGGGGTCCTACTCTATATTACGTATTTCATGTGCCATGCGGCCTCCATGCGTACGTTGGGACCTGGGCTGTCGCTTATCCACACCACAGCTGCCTCCTTTTGCAACATGGAAGCGGTTATACACAGGTATGTGTGCTGTAATATGGTTCTGATTTGAATCTATTTATCTAGGAGGCCACAGAGCACATGAAATACATAATATAGAGTAGGACCCCCCTATCGAGATTTGCCGTGACGTGGCAGGGGCGGCTCAAAGAATTGATCAATTATTTGCTAAAAAACTCATTTTGTATTCAGTGTCATAACTAGAGTTCAATGGGCCCAGGTGCAAAGTTTGGACCTACCCCCCCCCCCCCCGTCTCCTCTCACCTCCCCCAGCTCAAACTACAGGATAATTATGCTGACACTCAGATCTTTCCCTCAGAACCCTGCCCTCCCATGGTCTTCTATACATATTTTCCTCAGCACCCAGGTTTCCCATGCTCTGATATCCCTCTTTCCTTCAGCACCCAGCTTTTCCATGTTCTGCTATACATCTTTCCCTCAGCACCCAGCTTTCCAATGTTCTGCTCTGTATCTTTACCTCAGCATCCAACTTTCCGATGCTTTGCTGTACATCTTTACCTCAGCACCCAGCTTGCCCTTGATATCAGAGCATGGGAAAGCTGGGTACTGAAGGAAAGATGTATAGCATAGCATGGGAAAGCTGCATGCTGAGGGAAAGATGTGTTATAGAACATGTTAAAGCTGGGTGTTGAGGGAAAGATATTTAGTAGAGCATGGGAAAGTGGGGTTCAGGGACAAATGTATAACAAAGCATGCAGAAGCTGGGTCCCAAGGGAAAGAGCCTTATTCCCTCAGCATCCAGTTTTCCCAACCCATGCTTGTATCTTTGTCCCCCATACTCGTATATGTTCCTGTCCTTGTATACGGCCCCATTCACCTTTTTTCTGTACTAAAAATAACATTATAGATTTATTCATTTTGCATATAAAATGGTAGGTTTTTTTTTAATGGTGCATAAACTTTGCCATTTTTAGGGGGGGTTATGCTTTTAGTATTATTTATGCTTTTTAATTTCTGAATTTTAGCACTAAAACGTCGGATGCACACAGTCACTTATTCAAACAAATGCAGACATGCACACTATATTTGTTATATATTTATGTCATCTACTGTATATGTCTGCATGTTTAAGCACACTGTATATACAAAGAAATATGAAAGTTAGATGTCTGACAGCAAACCATGAAGATGAAGAGACCCGGCCACCATCACAGGACAGCAATGAGGCATCATCAGCTACAGGGCAGTGGGGGAGGGGGCAGGAGATTGCAGCTGTAAGGCCAAATAGGAGGATAGATGGAGGAGAATAGAGGGGAGTGGGGAGGGGGCAAGAGAGTGCATCTGTGAGGGGCAAATAGGAGGATAGGTGGAGGAGAGAAGAGGTGAGTGGGGGAGGTTGCAAGCGTGCATCTGTAAGGGACAAATAGGAGGATAGGTGAAGGAGAGAAGAGGGGAGGTTGGGAATGGGCAAGAGTGCATCTGTGAGGGGCAAATAGGAGGATAGATGAAGGAGAGAAGAGGGGAGTGGGGGAAGGGGCAAAAGTGCATCTGTGAGGGGCAAATATGAAGATAGGTGAAGGAGAGAAGAGGGGAGTGAGGGAGGGGGCAAGAGTGCATCTGTTAGGGGCACATAAGAGGATAGGTGAAGGAGAGAAGAGGGGAGTGGGGGAGGGGGCAAGAGTGCATCTGTGAGGGGCAAATAGGAGGATAGAAGAGGGAAGTGAGGCTAGAGACATCATTCAGGGAGCTCCAGTACTCACTTCAGGTCGCATTGTGTCCTCTGGAGCCTCCATTCCTGCTAGTGCCGACTACAGAGCAATGACATTCAGGAGGGAGGGATACAATCTCCTCAGAAGTCTCTCATATTTCTGCAGCACTCACTGCACAGCCCTGAGACTCTACAGCAGCTCCGTGCCGGTGGGCGGGGCTTACTGATGAGGGCGGGGCTGGCTTTGCTAAGGAGGAGGCAATGATCAGGTTTTCTCCCTCTTCTGATGGACGGGAGGGGCGGAACTTACATGGAACATACAGCGTCTGTGATGTATGCTGGAGGAGAGACTGTCCGGGGCCCAGCGGGGGATCTATTGACTTCCAGGTGGGCTGGAGAACAGTGAAATCTTTATAGCAGCAGACAATCGCCCAGCAGATACACAAAGCCGGGGCCGGGTGATCACTGTGCTGCTATTACTGCTCTCCCTGCCCATAAGACCGCCCACCTCTCAGTAATGGCTTCAATGGAAAGAGGTGGGCGGGATTATGGGCGGAGAGAGAAGTGCATATGCATTTTTTAAGGAGCCGGGACATGTGTTACCCCTGAGTTGGCTGCAGTGACCATGTTCTGCCACAGTTTGCAGCACAGGGTCCAGACTGGGCTCAGTGCTGCAATACATTTCAGCTGGATGTGGTACTCGGGTTCACATCCAGCTGAACCAAGTGCTGAGGTCCAGGAAGGGCCCTTTGAAGCCCTGGGCTCGGTCGCAGTGGCGACCCTTGTGACCGCGATCGTTCCGCCCCTGTTTTTATTATAGTAAAGTTTGAAATAAATCCGTGTATTTGCACTTTTTATATGATGTATGCCACTCTCAGATCGTGCTGGCTCTCCAGGCTCCATGGATGCAAGGCTTCTGACTGTTATTGATAAGAAGGGTGTCTATATTGGTCAATGATAATGTTTAAACTGTCAAAAATTTATTTTTGTACATTTTGAGCTGTTTGATTAATATTTTCACTTTAACTGATGAAAAATAAATTGAGATGGGAAAATTTGCATTCTTCATTTAGTTGCATAATAGTTCTGCACACTAAAAAAAAGCCAGCACACTGTAGATATTGTGCTTGAGAAAAAGACTAAAGTGGGGTTTACACAATACAATATCATTAATGAATTATCGTCGGGGTCACGATGTTTGTGACGCACATCCGGCGTCATTAACGATATCGCAGTGTGTGACACTTATGAGCGACCTTAAACGATCGCAAAAGCGGTCAAAATCCTTTGCTGCGGAGAGGTCGTCCTGAAACAAAAAATCGTTTTCTTTTTTTAGCGATGTTGTTCCTCGTTCCTGCAGCACCACACATCGCTGTGTGTGACACCGCAGGAGCGAGGAACATCTTCTTACCTGCCTCCACCGGCAATGCGGAAGGAAGGAAGTGGGCGGGATGTTACGTCCCGCTCATCTCCGCCCCTCCGCTTCTATTGGACGCCTGCCGTGTGACGTCGTTGTGACGCCGCACGGACCGGCTCCTTAGAAAGCAAGCGGTTTGCTGGCCAGAGCGACGCCGCAGAGCAGGTAAGTGCGTGTGACGCTGCCGTAGCGATAATGTTCGCTACGGCAGCGATCACACAATATCTCATGTACGACGGGGGTGGGTGCTATCGCGCTCGACATCGCTAGCCGATGCTAGCGATGTCGCAGCGTGTAAACCCCGCTTAAGTCCTCAATGTCATCAGATATAACCTCAGCACCAAATGAGACAAATAGAGTTCATGAATGCAGCAAAAAGTCAACTTTGGATATTCTCTGTAGTGCCGATTCGGAATAAAATTATTCACTGTTTGCAGCATTCATGAACTCTATTTATCTCATTTGGGGCTGAGGTTAATTCTGCACACTGACAGTGCCCAATAATTACACACACATAGATGTTGGCTTAAGACAAAGTCTCACTTTTTTTCTTTCTTAAATATTAAGGATTCCGGTTTCTTCAGCCTGCTTTACATGTTACAATTAATCGTGCGATCGCATTTGCGATCGCACCCGCCCCAATCATTAGTGCAGCACGGGCAATTTCTTGCCCGTGTCGCACAATGCTGTAACCCCCCATCACACGTACTTACCTTCCAAGCGACCTCGCTGTGGGCGGTGAACATCCACTTCCTGAAGGGGGAGAGACGTTTGGCCAACGGCAGCGGCCGGCCAATAGAAGCGGAGGGGCGGAGATGAGCGGGATGTAAACATCCCGCCCACCTCCTTCCTTCCGCATTGCCAGCGGGACGCAGGTAAGCTGCAGTTAATCGTTCCCGGGGTGTCACACGGAGCGATGTGTGCTGCCCCGGGTATGATGAACAGCAGGACGTGCGATTTTTAGAAAATGAGCGACGTGTCAGCGATGAACGAGAAGGTGAGTATTTCTGCTTGTTCATAGCTGTCACACGCTATGATATAACTAACAATGCCGGATGTGCATCACTTACGATGTGACCCCGCCGACATCTCGTTAGATATATCGTAGCGTGTAAAGCTCGCTTTCATCCTTTTGGATTAACAAACAGCATTATAGTTCAATAATAAAATAAATCATCCTAAAATACAGATTGCCTAATAATTGTGTACACACTGTATACATGCTTGCAGAGGACACAATTGAATATGTTGTTATTGGTGTACTTGATAAAAATTTTATTCCCATCCTATAAATTAAGGGCACATCAATGAAGTCATGAGTTTATTATCAGTGGGGGTCCCTTTACTTTCTCCAAGTAATGATTGCTAACAGAAAGTGCTATTATACCTTTATTTGCTGCCGCTCGGTACACTTGTATGCATCACTGACATCATGAATAAAATAACTTCATAGCGGATCCACATTCCCCGACACATCAGCTGCTCTTCTCATTTATAAGGAATCTTTCCTGAGCTATTTAATGTCTCTTCTATAGAACATTTAGCAAATAGTTTACACAGCAGAACTTGAAGGTATGGCAAGGTGTTTATGGAAATGACTTTGGAGCAGTTTGAATGTCATTCCTCATTTTTACTTAATGGAAATCACTTTGGTACAGTATCTATCTGTGACCCAGGCATCCGTATTACATTATACGTTCTCCTAGATGGGGTTAGACTGCTGTTTTCCATTTATGCTTACACAATATGGTTATTGAACCTGTGAATTTAGAGCTGATGCATGGAGGCTGTAATTTCATAAATCTCACGCTGCGGGAAAAGGAAATTATAGAACACATTATTGTGATTATATATGAGTAAACATATTTTCCAAGGAGTGAGAACATGTTTTTCTCCTTATGCTACAATATGGTATGCTGTTACTTTTGTTGCATCTCCCAGATAACTGTACATGAACAAATAATGTTATGTTAGAGCATTTCCAGTTTCCTATGTTAAATATCCAGGTTAAACCAACCACTCGATAGCTGCTGGAGCATCATCCTATTTAGCTGCTTAGGAAACATCATAATAAGTTACCTCCAATGCAGGTTGAATTGGGCATTATGATAAGCTTTTTGACTGTAAAGGGCCCATATATTGTTGTTGCACAGTGCAGCTTTATAGTCTGTGACCACCAGTGCACATACTTGTATGTATTGTATGTATTGTGGCTCTACTGTATGTGGTACAGATCTAGAAAATTGTACTCACCATCTGGTAGCCAGTACCGTACCTCTGGGTGTCCTTGCTTTCACACAGTCAATTATGGATTTCCATAGATTCAATAACAGGGTCTGGGACCCTTCTTTTGTCCCAAACGGTTGTCAAGAGTTGAGCATTATTTTAAAACTACATCTCAACATATCATGAAAGTTGGACAATACCTTGACATAATGGGGATCACTTGTTAATATTGAAGGGGGCACCACTGGTAATAATAGTTTGGGAAACAACAGCTTGTATCTCTGATCCTGCATGTGCACAAATGTATCGACATTTGCCTAGATCCTTGATAGTGCAGTGATATTTAGGTACTGTTGGTTTTCATTATACAGTTGTGCTCAAAAGTTCACATACCTTGTTGCTTGTTAGCCTGTGGCCTTGACCTTTGCACCTCTTGTCTGTAGTTGGTCCCTTTTAGCTTAAAACTAAACGGGTCCCGCTCACCCATATGGCTAACGGAGTGAGCTTGCTCTCAGGGTTCACGCTTGGGATTTTCTGGACTATGTAGTGGGAAAGTTCTATCCCCCTCGTTACGCTCGTACACCAATTTTGGAGTGGGTGGAGAACGGATCTTGAAGGCTCCGTCTTTGTCGGGTGAATTACCAGGACACCTGAAGCTAGTTCCTGGCCTAGGGTCCACGTACCCCGTCATGCCCTGGCCCCTGCCTGGTGATGGCACAAGGCCGCCGGCTGTCGACAGTCCATGCCCCTTGTCACAATCACCTGTGACCGGGGTCCAGCTCCTACCAGGCCCAGACCAACGTCTGCCACCTAGTAACCGAGGAGCCCAGCTCCTGACCTCTCCACTTGAGAGTCATTCCACAACAAACTGTCTCCTAACACTTCTGACCTCCCTTTACCACCCCCCCAAGTGTCCAGCCCTATTCCCTTCAGGCTGTCCACTGGTGTGACTGGTGGTTGTGGTGCAGAGTGTTTCTAGGGTTTTGATTAGCTTGTTCTTAGCAACACTAAAGGTCAGGGACCCGTCACAATTAGATCAGGTGGGCTGCCAAGCCGTACCCCACCTGTGTATCATGCAGGGACAGAAACTCTAAAATGCAAGGCCCAACAGAAAGGGGCCTGGCTGTATAAAGGGGCCTGGCTGTATCCTGTACAAAATATGAGGTTTTAGTTGGTATTTAGTGGGGGTTTAGCTGTATCCTGGTAGAGTATTAGTTTTTGGCCTGGGTGATGTACACACTGCAGCCCATCTTTGCTGTAAGTAATACTTAATTTTTGGAGGTTATTTATTCCTCTTTTTGTTACTATTTTTATATTTAGTGTAGGGACCTACAAGCATGAGGATCCTGTGACGAGGGTTGTAGGCTTACGTTTTATGGCCATAAATGCCAACTAAAACCTTATTTTTTTGTACAGGATACAGTCAGGACCCTTTTTGTTGCATTTTAGAGTCTCTGTCCCTGCATGATACACAGGTGGGGTACGGCTTGGCAGCCCGCCTGATCTAATAGTATGGGCGTCACCTAATAGGCTGCGGGTTTGTGACTGTGTTATCTGCATATGTGAACAGCGCTCTATGCAAACCACTAGTGTGCAGTTTTATCATCTAGCAATCGCCCCCCTCCATTCCATGGAGGTGTGTGTGATTTGATCCTCCTGCACCTGTGATGCTTCCACTTAGTGAGGGTTTAGCTGTGTCCTGGTAGAGTATTAGTTTTTGGCCTGGGCGATGTACACACTGCAGCCCATCTTGCTGTAAGTAATCAGTGTGTGTGCATAAAAGCTGAGTGAGTTTCTGGGATCTAGTAGAAAAAATGCTATCTTCTTTCCATCACCTTGGCTGTACAATGGGCATGAAGGTGCATTAGTTCCATAGCCTCTTAGATCATTTCCCAGAAAACCTTGGTAAGGCAAAATGCCACCAAGCTTTAAGAACTGCAGAAGAATCAATATAATATGGATTTTTTTTTTGTTCAAGAATAAATGTGGATTGTTGCTCATGGGAAAAAAGGCATTTCCTAAAAATAAGCCATAGCCTATATTTCAGAGCATAAATTAATATAAGACAATATCTTATTTTCGGAGAAACATGGTTTATGTGTCCCGATCCTGCTACACATGTTTCCCATCCTGATGTAGATGTCCCTTACCCTAATATAGATGTCTCCCATCCTGATATATATGTATTTATCCTGGACCCCTTCTTAAATATACAGTTCTATCTCTAATGTATAAAAATAAATTTTACTCACCTTCCCCGGCTCCAACATCACGTGGCATCATCCTCTGTAGTGTCTAGTATCTGACATCGGGGTCCCTGCTATGGTGACACATGTCACTGCCATGCGCTCCCAGTCACAGGCATGCAGACATCAGCTGCCGCTCTATTTACTGGGACCCAATGGGTCTCTGTGCAGCAGTGCATTTCATCTGGAAGGGCAACCTTGGGCCCGTTGCGGTCCAAACCACGATTGTTATGCCCCTGCTTACCACCATATCACAAATTAAACATAATAATCTATACTCAGAAATTAGTTTATTCACATTGATCAACTTTGTAGCTTGCCTGTTGTGTAATGTATCCATAAACATCAATTATGTAAAAGTTTTTTAGAGAACAGAAAAGCACAGGTTTTACATTTAAAAAAATCTGCAAAGGTGGATAAGTGGCTTGGCACTGATGGAGTCATGACTAGAGATGAGCGAACCTTTGGAAGTTCAGTTCAGCAGGTACAGTTGAACCTTAAAAAAGTTCGGTTTGTGACCCCAATTGATCCGAACCTCAATGGAAGTCTGTAATTGGGCATTTTGTGACTCCACCCACATGCTGCCTGCCATAAGCAGAACACTTCTGGAGGAGGGTGTGTGGGATTTTTCCAAAAAACTTTTGTGCATGTGCATCTGTGCACATTATACCTGATCATTCTGATTTTACCCACAGTCGGAGCCATTCAAACACTGCACATGTCTGAGCATCACTCATACCCAAGCATAGTGCTGTACACTTGAGTGGTTTGCACTCGTAACTCACTTGAACTTCGAAATGCAAAATTTGGTTTTCTTGGTAGTCGATTTACAAACCCAAACTGCGAACTTTGAACCTCAGGTTCGATCATCTCTAGTCATGAACTTGGAAATTAAATTAATATGAGAAGACCCTTACAGAATTGTTTAATGAAGAACTACAGATTCAATATGATTAGATTCAACGACACTGTGGCATTTTTCCACAGCATATGATTTTTATTGACAATTTTAACACACATGATTAAAATAATGCAAGCAAGGTGTGCACAACAAAGGGGTGGATGTAATTAAGGACAAAATTATAAAGCAACAGTATTACATCATCCTATAGACCACAATAGGCAGGACTGATCCACTGACATGCCCCCAAGCTCAGAGTGGTAACTCTTAGTCAATTAAATGGCCACCTAAGTAGTGCCTATTAAGATACCTCTCTATACCCGCACATGCAGTGAAATAGTCATATGACAGTGAAATAATTCAACATTACTAACCAGTGTAATAAGTCCGTAATGGCACCCCCCCAAACGTCCCGACGCGCGTTTCACCTTCTTCTTCAGGGAACGTGGATCAGTCCTGCCTATTGTGGTCTATAGGATGATGTAATACTGTTGCTTTATAATTTTGTCCTTAATTACATCCACCCCTTTGTTGTGCACACCTTGCTTGCATTATTTTAATCATGTGTGTTAAAATTGTCAATAAAAATCATATGTTGTGAAAAAATGCCACAGTGTCGTTGAATCTAATAGTTTAGGAGGTGGTATCCATTGTAGTTTCTACCTAGGTCCCTGTTAGTGACTTGTATTCAAGATTCAATATGATTCCAGATTTAAAAAAATAGAGGCAGTGTTCCATCAGTCATCAAATTATGGATTTCTGCATCATACAGTACAAAAAAATGCATCATCAAGAGTAGATATGTTTCTACAGCATACTGACACCGAATCATCAGCATAAATCGACATACTACGAATCTCAATTCCAATGTAATCTACTTAGCTGACATTATAACACTCTGCAGATCTTCTTGTGTGCAAATTAGTATCTGAAAATATTTGCTTTTTTATTTTTTAGATAGTGGGGAGATGTGTAATTTGATTGATTATACTCATCATTATTCTCCTGTAAATATAATTGTACATGTCTATTTTCTCAGGTGTATTTTTTGCAGTACCTATATTATTTACACTGTAAAGAAGTCTAGAAGATGGAAGAGAAGAGCTTGTTTGGGGATGTTGTGCTTTTACCTTTTTGCTAAAAAATGATTTTAGGAATTAAAAAAATAAATGAAGATAAAGCTTCCAGACAGCAGTGTTCAGCATATTATTGATTTAGAAGTGATGGTGTAAAATTGTATTTTTGATTTTTATTGACATAAAACTTTCATATTAATGTCGTACATTTCATGCCACTTATGTCTAGTATCAGTGCCCCAACAAACCTCCACACAGTGTGATGCCCTCTTAATACCAGCCTCCACTTTGTATGGTGTTTCCACAGCTTCCCACTCAGTATGATGTTCCCACAAGCCTCCACTCAATATGATGTCCCCACAATTCCCCATTCAGTAAGATGTCCCCATCGCCCCATTTAGTATAATGCCCCCACAGCCCACCAGTCAATATTATAGGGTGCTTTACACGCTGCGACATCGCTAGCGATTGCTAGCGATGTCGCGAGCATTAGCACCCGCCCCCATCGTTGGTGCGATATATGGTGATCGCTACCGAAGCAACATTATCGCTACGGCAGTGTCACACGCACATACCTCTTCAGCGACGTCGCTGTGACCGCCGAACAATCCCTCCTTCAAGGGGGAGGTGCGTTCGGCGTCATAGCGATGTCACTGCGGCGTCACTATGCGGCCGTCCAATAGCAGAGGAGGGCCGGAGATGAGCGGCCGGAGCATGCCGCCCACCTCCTTCCTTCCTCATTGCCGGTGGTCGCAGGTAAGGAGATGATCGTCGCTCCTGCTGTGTCACACGTAGTGATGTGTGATGCCGCAGGAACGAGGAACAGCCTCACTATGCACGAGACAACGATTTTTGGTAAATGAATGACCTCTCAAATACCAATGATTTTTGTCTCTTTTGCGATCGTTTAAGGTCGCTCCTGCCTGTCACACGCTGCGATGTCGCTAACGGCGCCGGATGTGCATCACAAACACCGTGACCCTGACGATATATCGTTAGCGATGTCACAGCGTGTAAATGGCCCTTATGTCCCCACAGCTCTCCATTCAGGAAAATGTTCCTACAGCCCCCAACTCAGTAAAATGTCCATCCCTCAGTATGATGCTCACATCGCCCACCATTCAGTGTGATGTCCTGAAAGCCCCCCATTCATTAAGATGTCTCCACAGCCCCCACTCAGTATGATGTCCATAGAGCACCCCCCCATTCAGTAGGATGTCCCCAGAACTTCCCATTCAGTAGAATATCCACAGAGCCACTAACTCGGTATAATGCCCCCACAACCCCCCGACTCAATATGATATCCCCTCAGCTCCTCATTTAGTAAGATGTCCTCTCAGCCCCCCATTCAGTGTTATGTTCCCATAGCTCCCCCACGCACACTCAGTATGAGGGTCCACACAACTGACATTTAAAAAAAACACTACTCACCTTGCCCCTTTCCAAGTATTTGCCGCTCCAGTCTTTGGCTCCCTGATCCACATTCAGCGGTATCTGCTTTCTGAAAATTTTTATGCTGCTAAAAATCATAACAGGGGATGGAAGGACTAGGTGCTGAGTGGCGCCGGGCTCCCCCCCTCCCCGGCTTATGGGCCCCATAGTGGCTCCATGGTCTTCCTCTATTGGTGGTATGTCCCCATTGTGAAGCTTTTAACATTATATGTGAAGCTTTTAAAGATTATTTGAAAGGGGAAGAGAAAGACATTTCTTTTTGTTTTGTTTTTTAGACCTATTTGTAAACCTGAAAGGTTACTTTGAAGGAAAAGTGTAGAAAATTATTGCATTTATAAATATATAAGCAGATTTAAAGCAGATCATAAAACTCATGATAGCATGTTTGGTTTCCCACTGGTTAAATTGCAGGCTTTGTCTGGATACATCTTGTGGTTTCTAGAGAATATTTATGCATTGTTTGTGCAAATAAGATCACAAGGCCTAAATTGTAGCGCGTCTGTCCCGGACTAGCAGCAGGTGGCTCACAATTGTCTTCCATAGCAGGACGAGTTTATTTGCAGCAAGGTTTTTGCGCTGAATAGCAAAGTCATGGCAGTGCTGGATGACACTAAAGTCACTTCCTCAGAGTTTCTGTATGATTATCCTCCATAGGCCTCCAGGGGGAATGATTAATTCATACATCATCACTAAGGTATCTCTCTCATGGTACATGCAGGGAATAGACCTCTTTATAGAATTGCCTTGGGACAGATGTGAAATTTGTACAGAAAATCACACCAGGTAGTCAATCTCGTAAAAGCATTGATATTACAAACTAAATACAAGTGATCTATTTGTTTAAGGATATTACTGTTTCAGACTGGATATTAAAACAAGCTTTTACAGACAAAAGGTGTCAGCGCTCTCTTTCCATTTGATGATACTAAATGCGATCAATCCTTTTTTTTTATTACAGCCATGGAGCTTTGTGGGCTGATAGAACCAAAGTAGCTCTGATTGAAATACACCAATGTCCCTATTAAAAGTTATGTCAGAAATGAATAAGGAATCTTAACAGTTTTACCTTGATATATGAAGACGTAAAAACTTTAACTTTGAATCGTCAGTCTTTCATTCATTCTCCTTGATTTATTTTTCATCTAAGTTTTTAAGCTCCTTGGGTACTTTTCATCGGGCCAACAGGAAAATTATACATGAATATTTTTACTTGATGTTCAAGGCATATAGGTCACATTATCACATCACAATGTTTCTTACACGCAGTTATCTTAAGGAAAAACTGTCTTATTTTTTTTTGTCTTATCTAAGATGTTCATGTGACTACAAGTGACAGGCAGCAGCTGTAGAAATAATATATAAAAACATGTGACCCAAGAACTCAGTTTTTCTTCTAAAGGCAGTAAATATTTAAATAAATCATGCTTGAATGTATGTGTTGCTATCTAAACACATATATTATATAAAGTCATTACAAACAGAGTGATCTATTTCAAGTGCTTATTCTGCTTTTCTGTTAATGTTGATGATTATGGCTTACAGCCAATGAAAACCCAAAAGTCATTATCTCAAAAAATGTAAAAAATTAGCACAAAATACCGGCAAAGGCTTCCTAAGTATTTAAAATGGTCCCTTAGTCTGGTTCATTAGGTTGTACAATCATGGGGAAGACTGCTGATTTGACAGATGTCCAGAAAGCAGTTATTGACACACTCCACAAGGAGGGTAAGCCACAAAAGGTCATTGCTAAAGAAGCTGGCTAGTCACAGTGTGCTGTATCCAAGCATATTAATAGAAAGTTGAGTGGAAGGAAAAAGTGTGGTAGAAAAAGGTATGTGTCATAAATCAAAATACCCCTTAAAAATAATTTTTATTTAGATAATTTTAAAATCTCAAACCAAGTGCGACATTAGGTGCAAACCTCACTACAGGTGCACAGGAAAGGGAGAATTGCTGGCCCTATAACAGTTTCTCCCTCATGTACCCTACCTACCAGTGAAAGTCGGCACCCTAATTAGCGTAATGGCGCCCCCACGCACCCTAGGCTCACCCTTTCCAGCCCTGTATGCCCCTGCCGAATAAAGTACAGTGCCTCAAAAGGTGCCTAGTGATATATTAAAGAAGTGCACAGTGCTTAAAAAACTTAATCTATAGCCGCAGATACAGGGTAGGTATATTTGTAGGGTACTTGTCACTCTAGTTATAATGGGTTAAAGGTCTGGAGCCTCAAATGGAAAAGAAACCTCAACGCATTTCCCCTTCTTTTTGGTTCATCAGGAGGTTGATGAAACTGCCCTATTTAATGGGCTAATCGCCATGAAAATACTCAGTAACAAGTCTTCTTTTAAGGTATCGTCACACTAAGCAACATCGCTAGCAACATCGCTGCTGAGGAACGACTTTTGTGACGTAACAGCAATGTTGCTAGTTAAGTTGCTGTGTGTGACATCCAGCAACAACCTGGCCCCTGCTGTGAGGTCACTGGTTGTTGCTGAATGTCCTGGACCATTTTTTAGTTGTTGCTCTCCCGCTGTGAAGCACACATCGCTATGTGTGACAGCGAGAGAGCAACAACTGAATGTGCAGTGAGCAGGAGCCGGCTTCTGCGGACGCTGGTAACCAATGTAAATATCAGGTAACCAAGAAGCCCTTTCCTTGGTTACCCGATATTTACCTTCGTTACCAGCGTCCGCTGCTCTCACGCTGTCAGTGCCGGCTCCCTGCTCCTTGCACACATAGCCAGACTACACATCGGGTAATTAACCCGATGTGTACTCTGGCTAGGAGTGCAGGGAGCCAGCGCTAAGCGGTGTGCGCTGGTAACCAAGGTAAATATCGGGTTGGTTACCCGATATTTACCTTAGTTACCAAGCACAGCATCGTTTCCATGCGTCGCTACTGGCTGGGGGCTGGTCACTGGTTTCTGGTGAGATCTGCCTGTGTGACAGCTCACCAGAAACCCGTGTAGCGACGCTCCAGCGATCCCTGCCAGGTCAGGTTTCTGGTGGGATTGCTGGAGCGTCGCTTAGTGTGACGGTACCTTAAGAGCCAGCTTCTAGCATAATAGCCAAAGATAAGTCCAGCTCCCTGCAGAATGGCTTGTGTTAGATGAATGTGATAGCATTGAAAAAGGTGCACAAGCAACTGGGATAATCGCAGCCTTGATAGGATTGTTAAGAAAATGCCATTCAAACGTTTAGGGGCGATTCACAAGGAGTGGACTGCTGCTGGAGCCAGTGCTACAAAAGCCACTACACACAGAGGTATCCTGGACATGGGCTACAACTGTCGCATTCCTTGTGTCAAGCCACTCATAACCAGTAGACCATGCCAGAAGTGTCTTACCTGGACCAAGGAGAAAAAGAACTGGACTGTTGCTCAGTGCTCCAAGGTGTTGTTTTCAGATGAAAGTAAATTTTGCATTCATTTGAAAATCAAGGTCCCAGAGTCTGGAGGAAGAGTGGAGAGGCCACAATCCAAGCTGCTTGAGGTCTAATGTGACGTTTGCACAATCAATGATGGTTTGGGGAGCCATGTCATCTGCTGGTGTAGGTCCACTGTGTTTTATCAAGACCAAGGTCAGCACAGCCAACTACCAGGAAATTTTAGAGCACTTCATGCTTCCCTCTGCTGACAAGATTTTTGGAGATGGAAATTTCATTTTCCAGCTTAACTTGGTACCTGTCCGCACTACCAAAAGTACCAATACCTGGCTTAATAACCATAGTATCACTGTGCTTGATTAGCCAGCAAACTCGCCTGACCTAAACCCCATAGAGAATCTATGGTGTAATGTCAAGAGGAAGATGAGTGATTCCAGACTCAACAATGCAGACAAGCTGAAGTCTGCTATCAAAGCAACCTGGGCTTCCATAATACCTTAGCAGTGCCACAAGCTTATCGCCTACATGCCACACCGTATTGATGCAGTAACTCATGCAAAAGGAGCCCCGACCAAGTATTGAGTGTATTTACTGTACATACTTTTCAGTAGGCCAACATTTCTGAGTTTAAAATCATTTTTTCAGTTGGTCTTATATAATATTCTAATTTTCTGAGATAATGACTTTTGGGTTTTCCTTGGCTGTAAGCCATAATCATCAACATTAACAGAAATAAACACTTGAAATAGATCACTATGTGTGTAATGACTCTATATAATATATGCGTTTCCCTTTCTGTATTGAATTACTGAAATAAATTAATTTATTGATGATATTCTAATTTATTGAGATGCACTTGTATATCAGAAAACGTGTGTCATAGCTCAATGAACACAAAACCACAGTTTATACCCAATTTGAGTGAAATTTTGCACGGCCTGTCTGTAACACCAGACTAAAAATAGTGCGAACATTAAAATTCATAATCTCTCCCCCTTCAAGTGATTTGTACCCCAAAATTTAGACTCTATAGAAATAAAGTAGAAAATGTGTGTCTGTGTGTTTAATTGAAAAACACAGTTTTTGCCCAAAAGGGCTTAAACAATTAATGAGACTGCATCCAAAGAGTCACTTTTAATGGGGCAGTAACCATATAGCCGCTAATGTGGAGCAGCCTCATAACTCACTGTAAAGTCTGTAACTATAGCAATGGCTGTCAAGAACCAGTACACAAGTAACTGGGGACCCATTATGAGAATTGCCTCACAGTAAGATCATTCTGGTTGTCTATAACCGCTGCAGAAGTAATCTTTCTGCTTGCCTATAGCACTAGAGGGCAGCTTCTAGCATTGAAGCTGATGACATAGTTTTTGCCAAAGGGTCTTATGGAATTAAAGCCACGGTGCTCAAATGGTTGCTCTTAAAGGGGCAGCAACCATATAATCTCTAAGGTGAGTCACTAAGTCGCTCTGAAGTCTGTAATGATAGCAGCAGCTGTTAACAACCATCAACCCTAGGAAGCGTAACCAACAATTTAACATAGAATTTTCTGTGAGCAAAGCCGTGGGTATTATGCTAGTACATTAATAAAGTACACCCTGAAAACTGTACGTCATAGTAAATTTGAACAGATATTTTATGTCCAAGATCTGTCAAGTCAGTCTATTTAAAAAAAAATGGAAAGGAAAGCTCAAAAAAAAATTGTGTAAACCATGTTAAAGTGGTTGTCTGGGGCTACTCACTTCAATATGTAGAGGTATGACATTGTTTCTACACATAGCTGCTAGAACTGTAGACGATCGTTAACTATAGTATACCTCTCCCATTCATTAAAACGAATACACAAAACTTGCCGATTGCACAAGTGTCTCGATAGTTATGTCCAGAAGCAACGTCAAAAGCACCATTCAGCTCCCTATACAGAAGTGACGGACAAACCCTATAATTCCAATATATTCCATAATTATTACAATTACATGAGGAAGAACAGGAAAGAAAAAGTAGACAGTGCTCTGTTGTTAGAATAGACTCTCATTGATTGATGGTGATCTATCCTCCAGGAAATGAGTACCAACAGGTACATGTAAGGCATTCAATGACTCATTGTTTAGTCATGCCCATGGTATTCTGTGTCCACAGAATATGATCATAATATGATCAATCTGGGCACATGGAGCATTATGTCATCAGCAGTACATCACCTATTCGCACAGGATGAGGTACTTATAAGAATGATGATAACAAATAATCACACCTGATGAATGAATATTGTTCATTTATTTGCTAATTGCCGGCCTGTTTAGTTAAGGAAGTAATCAAATACGAACAGTGATGGGCAAACCCCACTCTAAATTTTGGTGTCCATGCCGCCACCTACTGTCCATGCATGGACCCCGAACATGGTCTTCTCAGGTAAGTCCGTGTAACTGCTTGGGTTTGGCCAACCGGACAAAAATAAGCAAGGCAGATCAAAATATTGTATTGCACCTGTGCGGGACCTCAATGCCGGCTCGTGTGGATGACGTAAAACGCGTCATGCACACAGTTTCAGAAGAAGGAGGACAAAGATGGCCGAAAGAGGAGGCGCCGATACCGGAGAACGGAGACACCCATCCAACCGGTCTGCACCGCATCACCCGTTAGGTGAGTATTGTAAAGTGATTTTTACTTTATACAGCACGGCCTGGGCTCTTATATACAGAATTTTAGAATGCTGTATATGAGAGCCCACTGGTGGTAGCCGCAGCTTACGAGATAATCACCAAATCTGGTGACAGGTTCCCTTTAAGACATTTTAAATTGCATTACTTTGTCCATAGAAATTATATTTATATATTGGGCATATTTTTGTGATGGCACAAGGCTTAAAACATTCATTTAAACTGCCAGTGTCTTGTGTTTTCAGTTTTTTTTTTTTTTTTTAATTTACGCTGCTGTTCATTTAAGCTCCTGTTCCCTCTCTACACCCTGCAATCAAATGATTGGGCCGGGAGGAGGAAGCACAGTCAGTGTTTTGTAATTGGTATACACAAGCACTGTTTCAGCTTTGTGTACACAGAAATCAAGTTGATAAAAATGTTAATAAACCATGGTTATCTACTCTCTGGGAAATCTGCCTGTGTTTGACTGCCAGCTCCCACAGTTCAGGCCACGAAACACTAAGCAACATCGCTAGCAACATCGCTGCTAAGGAACAACTTTTGTGACGTAGCAGCGATGTTGCTAGCGATGTTGCTGTGTGTGACATCCAGCAACAACCTGGCCCCTGCTTTGAGGTCGTTGGTTGTTGCTGAATGTCCTGGGCCCCTTTTTTAGTTGTTGCTCTCCCGCTGTGAAGCACAAATCGCTGTGTGTGACAGTGACAGAGCAACAACAATTAACCCGATGTGTACTGTGGCTAGGAGTGCAGAGAGCAGGAGCCGGCACTGACAGCTGAGAGCGGCGGACGCTGGTAACGAAGGTAAATATCGGGTAACCAAGGTAAGGGCTTCTTGGTTACCCGATGTTTACTGTGGTTACCAGCGTCCGCAGAAGCCGGCTCCTGCTGCCTGCACACATAGCAGAGTACACATGGGGTAATTAACCCGATGTGTACTCTGGCTAGGAGTGCAGGGAGCCAGCGCTAAGCGGTGTGCGCTGGTAACCAAGGTAAATATCGGGTTGGTTACCCGATATTTACCTTAGTTACCAAGTGCAGCATCACTTCCACGCGGCGCTGCTGGCTGGGGGCTGGTCACTGGTTGCTGGTGAGATCTGCCTGTTTGACAGCTCACCAGCAACCCGTGTAGCGACGCTGCAGCGATCCCTGCCAGGTCAGGTTGCTGGTGGGATCGCTGGAGCGTAGCTTAGTGTGACATCTCACCAGCAACCTCCTAGAAACTTACCAGCAATCCCTATCAGGTTGTATCATTGTTGGGATCGCTGGTAAGTTGTTTAGTGTGACTGGGCCTTTACATGATCTAGTGTTAATCTCTCAGACTACAGTACATTGACATTTTACAACATCAGTGCAGAGTCAAGTATGGAATGTCTGGAAGTATAAAGTCTATTGGCATTCCAAAAGTAGTTAAGGACCCACATTGCTGCTGAAAATGCTGCATACCTTCATTGTTTACGTAGTCACAGCTGTTTGTTGGTTAAGCTGTCCCTAAAGGCCCCTTTACACACTGCAACATCGCTAGCGATATCGCTGTAACGTCACCGCTTTTGTAATGTAATAGCGACCTCCCAACCGACATTGCAGTGTCTGACACGCATCAGCGACCTGGCCCCCGCTGTGAGGTCGCTGATCGCTACAAGTCGTTCAGGACCATTCTTTGGTCCTTTGTTTCCCGCTGTGCAGCATGTATCGGTGTGTTTGACACCGTTACAACGACATCATTAGCGACCCCGCCCATAGGTGTGCTAGCGTTCCCTTTCCAGCAAGGTCGTTCTGCAGGTCCATATCGCTGCTGCGTCGTGGGCCAGATCTGCCTGTTTGACAGCTCACCAGCGACTGTTAGAGACTTTCCAGCGATTCCGACCAGGTCGAGATCGCTGGTGGGATCGCTAGAAAGTGTCAGTGTGGGGGCCTTAACACTACAACTCATTCTATTCACTTATCAATTATTGAGGGTCTAACATGAGATGTCTATATTAACATTTTATTCAGATAGCCCAGATGGGATTACCATGCCTAGCCCAGGCAGCTATCAAAGATCAATTTACACGTAATGCCTTCATGACCGGGCGATTTTTCCTTTTTATTTTTTGCTCTCCTTCTTCCAAGAGCTGTAACTTTTATGTTTTTCTGTCAATATTGCCTTGTGAGGTCTTGTTTTTGCAGGATGAGTTGTACTTTTAAATGAAACTGTAAGTTTTACCATAGAGTGTACTGGAAAATGGCAAAAAAAACTCCAAGTGCGGAAAAATTGCAAAAAAGTGCAATTGCATAATTGTTTTGGGGGATATTTTATTTACTGTCTTCACTATATGGTAAAACTGATATATCAGTGTGATGCCTCAGGTTGGTACAAGTTCGTAGACACCAAACATGTATAGGTTTACTTTTATGTAAGGAGTTAAAAAAATCAGTAGTTTGTCCAAAAAAAAGCGGCACACTTTTTGTGCCATTTTCCAAGACCCGTAGCTTTCTCATTTTTCAGGACATGGGGCTCAATGATGGCTTATATTTTGTGTCTCGAGCTGATATTTTATTTTTGGCACCAATTTTGCGCAGATGCCACAATTTGATTGCCTGTTATTGCATTTTGCACAAAATTTACGACGACAAATAAACGTAATTTTGTCGTTTGGATTTTTTTGCCGCTACACTATTTACCAATCAGATTAATTAATTTTATATTTTGTTAGATTGAGCCTTTCTGAATGCGGCAGTATCAAATGTGTGTGTATTTATTTTTTTAAAACTTTTAATTTTCAATGCGGGGAATGAGGGTTGAGTTGAACTTTTAGTTTTTTTTTTTTATTTTTTAAAACTTTGTTTTTTACTTTTTTTAATTTTACTAGTCCCCTAGGGGACTATAAATATCAGCAGTCTGATCACTCATTAATTTCTCCTGATCACAGCAGCATCGCTCTGATCAGGAGAAATGATGCGTAACAGGAACTATGTCATTATAGCGACAGGAGTCATTATATGACCCTGTGCTACCATGACAGTCATCGACTACTCATGATCGCATCACGAGACTTCCAATAATGGCAGAGAAAGGTATGTTCCCTGCTGTGGAGCTTTAACTTGCACTGCCACATTTTGACAGAGCAATTTAAAGGGTTAACAGGCACAGGTGGATCATGGATCCACCTGCGCCTGCAAGGCACACATGTCTACTATACAAATCAGCAGACATGTGCGGGGATCACCACCGGCTCACCTTAGCAGCCGTTGTTGATCACCCCTTCATGCTTAGGAGGTACCGTTACGTCCTTGGTTGTGAAGGTGTTAAAGCAGCGGTCTGAATACTAGACAAAAAGGAGAAGGCGGTGCTGGGCAGGGATTACAGCTGGAGTGAGAGAGTGTTCAGATCAACAATAAGGTTAAAAAAATGCACCCTCTGGCAGACTTTGACAACTGTAAACACTGCGTTTGACAAAGAAAATGCATCCAAAATGCATGCGTTTTGAATGCATTTTGAATGCGTTTTGGATGCATTTTTGACAGTTCAGTCTCACGGCAATTCAGCTCTGCTACATTCCTCTTCTGTCACAGCAGCACCAGAGACCATGACTGGCTGCTGACAGCAGACAGAGACAGAGCCGAGAGATGAGAATGAACTCTGGTGAACCTCTGATGTAAGTGCCGCGACATAGGTGGTAGTGCAGGACCCGCAGTTGTGACATCAGAGGTTCACCCGAGTTCATTGTCATTGCGCGGCTCTTTCTCTATGTCGCTGCCTGATTTGCGGTCACAGGTGAAGGACTCACTTGTGACCGCAAATCACCTGAGTGACATCATCGCTGATTGCGTGGCTCACTTTAGTCACTCGGGTGATTTGCTGTCACAGGTGGAGGATGCAGGTAACCTGAGTGATGTCACTGCTGATAGCGCAACTCACTTCAGTTGCTGCATGGAGCTCTCAGCAGGCGGTCCTGCTCTATGACCACTCGCTGTGAGTGTCAGATGTATCAGTCTTGGAAGTGTGGCGCCCCTGCGGCTTCAGGCACCACAGGGTACTGCATTTTATCCGGGGTGCAGTATTCATCTTGGATATGGAGGAGGTCATCACTGGTAAAACCACCACAATCCACCACAACACACAGGTACCCTCTCACTGGAACTGGGCTGGGGTAGAGACATTGGAGGGTGGTCATCACTAATGTAGTGGACCGTCTGCTCACTTGATCAGGAACCCGAGGGGGAGGAGCTTGACATGGGGAGTAAGGTGACACACATACACAGCCATTCAGTCAGTCATCAGGGAGTGACGGATAGTGAACAAGTGAGACGTGGAGGACACGGTCGCTGAGGAGAGAGCTACGATATAGTTCTCTCAGGACTGGGTGCACAGAGAACAGGGTGTGGAGCCCTAGACTGGTGGGCACTGCACGTCCTGCCAGCAGAATCCGCTGGGCAGAGTATTTCAAGTCTTCTGACCCACACCAAGTGCCCGGGGCACAGCAGCATATAAAGCCAGGGTTCAGGACCAAAAGGACGGCACCAACTACGGACTCGCACTGCCTGCTATATGGGACAGGAACGGAGCCAATCCAAAGGCTCGTCTCCCAGCGTAGCTTCAAGCCGCAGGGACTCACACCATTTAGCGCAGGAAGGAAGGACTCACAGTGAAACCCACCGGCTCTGACCTCTGAACTATCCAGGATCGGCTGGAGCTATTGACAGTGGGGACTAGCCGTTCAAGGGCATCAACATATCAGTGAGTAAAGAACTTTGACTGCAACCCCTGTGTTGCTCCCTTTTTTCATCGCCTCCAACACTGCACTCCTTTAATAGAATGAACTACTACTCCCCACATCCTCCTTGGGGCCTGAGCTCTGCCTGTGGAGAGCTATACCATCTGAGCTGCGTTATCATCCGCCCCAGAGAAGTCCTCTAGCAGCGTCGGCTAATGCTTGGTCAGACACCACAGGTGGCATCACAAATAACTACTACCCCCATCCTCATCATTCCCCCCTTTTATTGACACCGCCGGGGTCACGGAATTGGGCCTGGCCAATGTGCCAACCCGAATTGACACCGGCCCGGAGACGAGTAACCCTTGAGACCCCGTGGATGCGTCAGAAGCATCGTGGGACCTTGTGTGGATTACGTCAGACATGGGGGGGTGTATAGGGGCTTAATAAAGTGGTGAAAGAGGGTTTTTTCATCTTTTATTTCAAATAAAGGATATTTCAGTGTTCGTGTTTATTTTCTTTCAATTACAGTTTAGTGATGAGGGTGTCTCATAGATGCCTGCCATCACTAAGCTAGGACTTATTGGCAGCTATGGGCTGCCATTTACTCCTTATTACTCCGATTGCCACCGCACTAGGGCATTGGGAAAGGGCTGGGTAAAGTCCCGGGATTGTTGCATCTAATGGATGCGGCAATTCCGGATGGCTGCTGGCTGATATTTTTAGGCTGTGGGTTCCCAATAATGTGGGTTTCCCCAGTCTGAGCATACTAGCCCTAAGCTGTGTGGCTTTATCTTAGCTGGGCATCAAAATTGGGGGGAACCGCACACTGTTTTTTTGTAATTATTTATTTACTAGCTGTAGTACCCGGGCGTTGCCCAGGATAGTAACTGTCTCTCTGTCTCTCTCCAAGTCTCTGTCTGTGTGTCGTTTTCTGTCTGTCTCACTGACTGTCTCTTTCCTTGTCTGTCTGTTTCTATCTCTCTGTCTGTATTTGCATCAGTCTGTCTCAATCTCTGTATCTGTCTGTCTGTCTCTCTCTCTCTCTGTCTCTTTGCCAGTCTGTCTCTTTGCCCGGCTGTCTCTTTTCCCGGCTGTCTCTTTCCCACTCTGTCTCTTTCCCACTCTGTCTCTTTCACCGGCTGTCTCTTTGCAGGTCTGTCTCTTTGCAGGTCTGTCTCTTTGCCCGTATGTCTCTTTGCCCGTCTGTCTCTTTGCCCGTCTGTCTTTCCAGGGCTGTCTCTTTCCAGGGCTGTCTCTCTCCAGGGCTGTCTCTCTCCAGGGCTGTCTCTTTCCAGGGCTGTCTCTGTATGTCTTTTCCTGTCTCTCTCTATCCGTCTCCCCACCGACATCTTTTTACCTCACACGTAAACTTGTTATACTAACAGTTTATTTTGTTCCTATAGCAACCACTGACAGTTGCTATTTATAGCCTGCAGCTCCCACCTCCATTCAGTTTAATGGCTGCAGGATTTTTGTATTGTAACTGGAAAGCGCGGGTTAAATTTTCCCGCCCCAATATAGTCTATGACGTTCCCTGAGTCACATGGAGTGTCTGTGCAAAATTTCGTGATTGTAAATGAGACGGTACAGATTCCTTTAGCGGACATACACACACACACACACACACACACACACACACACATACACACATACATGCACACATACATGCACTGAGCTTTATATATTAGACTGTACTGCACGATACTGTATAGACCCACCCACCGGTGGCTGTGATTGGTTGCAGTGAGACAGCTGTCACTCAGCATGGTGCATGTCTGACTGCAACCAATCATAGGCGCTGGTGGGTGGGTGAAGCAGTGAATATGAGATGAGCCTAATGAGCGGCCGGCACTTTCAGAAGCAGGAGAGGCCGTTGGAGCATTGTGAAATCCGCGCCGGTGATCGATGAGTATGAAGGAGAGAGGTAGGAGAGACCAAGGGAGAAACCAACAGAGAGAGAGACCGACCAACAGAGAGAGAGAGAGAGACCGAGACCGACAGAGAGAGAGACCGAGAGACCTGCGTTTTTGTTGACAAGAACGGATCCAAAATGCAACCTAAATGCAGTGCAGATGCACAGCTAAACATTTTGGTTGCATTTTGACACACCTCATTCATTTTAATGGGTGAAAAATGTTCACAAAACACAATTAAGAAGTGACATGCTGCTTTTTTAGGCAACGATTTTGACAAATATTTTTCAATCAAAACGCTGCCTAAAAAAAAGCAACGTGCTGATGAAAATTCTGACTTCTCATAGACTTTTCTGGGGAAGAAAAAGACATGCATTTTGTCATTGACACGGTGCAGTTTAAAACGCAACCAAAACGCAAGAAAAAACGCAACATGCGCACATGGCCTAACTCTTCCGTCTCATTTGCATATCAACTCAAATTCTGGTTTCTCTGTAATTGAGGAACGAACTAGCTATATTAAGTTATTTCTGGATTTCTGTTTGATAGAGCTACTGCATATATAAATAGTTTGGAGGGGAAGTAAACCCTGGTTTGCAGATTCCCTTAAAACTACTGTATATATATTTTCCCTTCACTTGTAGCAAAATAAGGTCCAGAAAATGATGAGTTATTCAAAAACAAATTATGTGTATACTATCATTGAACCTTACTTGCCAGAAATATATTATTTCTGTTCTTGTAAATGAGTAGTGGACATTATACATCTCCTACTGATTAGGTGCTGCTTTGAAAGGTACAGAGATAACAAATATATATTGCACACTGTGTAGAATATTGTTCCGGTACTAATTTGTAGCATATAATATTATCCCTAAACCTTGTGTTTGATTCCTTCTATCTAAGCCACTGACGTTTGCCTACCAATGTATAATGCTAAGTTCTAAACATAGACAACGTGATAAAGGAGACCTGCGGCTAGAATGACACAAGTTCTAAATTAAGCCCTCTCTCTGAAGTTCTGAGTGTGGCATGTTCTGTAACACCTAACAATCACCTTAATATTTGAAGTGCTGCCGTGCTTTCAGAGGATCACTTGGGTATGAATTTTACCTCCAGCATTCAGATATTTATCAGTATTATTATCTAAAAAGGGTTTTACTTCTTACCTCCTCTTTACTTTAGCTTATGAATTAGTGAGAAATGAAATATGAAGCATCTAAGTGATTTCCTCTCATCACTTGATATTTATTCATCCCCTCCTTATGAGATTCCCATTTCATCTTAATGTGCTTGTTATCCCAAATTCAAATATTTTTGTGAAGTCGAGGGCGCTGATCTTCAGTACCAGTTTTTAATTCATGTCACATCCAATTACACCATGTAATTAAAAGGAGCCAGACAAAGGCCATTGGTCAACAAAGGGTAAAATTTGAAATTTACAAATAAAATGTAAATTTTAATTTTTTTTTAATTTTTTTTTTTTTAAATTTTTCTTAGTCTCTTGATGCTCTTTGCTCTAAATGACCTTTACCTGCTCTTCTACGAAAGAAATGAATCTCATTAGACAGTTTCTTTTAAGTCCAACATCAAGGAAGATACAAATTGGTTTTGTCCATCATAAAATGAAATTCAGACAGTTAATTAAATGGCAAAGTAAATTCTTATCCATGCAGCTCAAATTAAGCTCTGGATAACTGCACAATGTTTAACCCATTCAGTATTGAAAGACATTGAAATAAATTACTTTTCACTCGTTACCATAACATTCATTATTACCCAGTTGTATCAAGGGATTGGGAGTGTTGAATAATTTAATAAAGCACATTTCATGTCTGATGGAGGGTGGGATCGAATCTTCCGCAATTTCCATTTCTGACATTTTTCGCAGCCGTTTTTTATGTCCTTTGATACTGGTAAATATATTCAAACATATAGTATATATTAAATTACATCTGTAAAGGGGCTGTCTAGGGCAACGATAGAGAAATGTGTTTCCTTACAAATTATGACCATAGCCTTTGGTGCTGTGCATTATATTGCTGATACAAATTAATCCTCAGAAGAACACTTTAGCTCTCTATACAATAGTGGGTACAGTACATGCTTTTTATATGTCCTGTAATCCTGTATTGATCTTCTGATATGGTTACTGATTTAGTGATAAATCCCTTTTTTCACTAAAGTAAAAGCTATTTTGCTTTTGTATAAAGATTAAGTGCAGTTGGAGTCAAATTATACACATATAATATGTAAACACACAGTAATTTCTAAATATAGTCATGGCAAAAATGTTGGGACCCTTGAAATTGTTCCAGAAAATGAAAGTATTTCTCCCAGAAAATTATTGCAATTACACATGTTTTGTTACATACATGTTTATTTCCTTTGTGTGTATTAAAACAACACAAAAAACAGACTAAAAAAACGCAAATTGGACATAATTTCATACAAAACTCCCAAAATGAGCGGACAGAATTGTTGGCACCTTTCCAATATTGTGAGTAAACAACTTTAATTCAAGCATGTTATGCTCGTTCAAACTGATCTGTGGCAAGTAAAATGTGTAGGCAATATAAAAATCACTCCTGAAACCAGATAAATAGGGAAGGAGTTGACTCATTCTTTGCATTGTGTGTCTGTGTGTGCCACATGAGCACAGAGAATAGTAAAAGGAAAAAACTGCCTGAGGACTTGAGAACCAAAATTGTTGAAAAATATCAGCAATCTCAAGGTTACAAGTCTATCTTCAGAGATCTTGATGTTCCTTTGTCCACAATGCGCAACATAATCAAGAAGTTTACAAACCATTGGCACCGTAGCTAAACAACCTGGAAGTAGATGGCAGATAAACATTGATGAATGGTTCCAATTCAGGATAGTCTGGATGGTGGATAAGCAGCCCCAATAAAGTTCCAAAGAAATTCAAGATGTTGTGCAGGCTCAGGGTGCATCAGTTTTAGCAGTAACTATCCATTGGCATTTGAATGAAATGAAATGCTATGCCAGGAAGACCCCACTGCTGATACAGGGACATTCAAAGATAGACTGAAGGTTTCTAAAATGTGAGTTATGCAACAATATTTCTGGGAAACTGGCTAAGAGCAAGCTAGAGCTGGTACAGCACATCCTTCTACTGTTTACCAACAAATGGAATGAGGATTACAAAGAATAGAACACAGTACCTACAGTAAAATATGGTGGAGCTTCAATGATGTTTTGGGGTTATTTTGCTGCCTAAGCTGGGTTTGCAATCCCAAGTCATGGGTCTTCAAGCCGGACAATCACCCCAAACATACTTCAAGAAGCACCCAGAAATGGATGAAAACAAAGTGCTGCAGAGTTCTGACGCACTGAGCATTGTTTCTGGATCTAAATCCCATTCAACACTTGTGGAGAGATTGAAGGCATCTTCAAATATTAGAGACCTGGAGCAGTTTGCAAAAGTAGAGTGCTGCAAAATTCCAGTTGGGAGGTGTAAGAAGCTTGTTGTTGGTTATAGAAAGCGATTGAAGGCAGCTATTTATTCCAAAGTTGTGCAACCAAATATTAAGTTAAGGATACACAGATGAACAGATTTGTCTGGCCCATTTTTGGAGTTTTGTTTGAAATGATGTCCAATTTACTTTTCTTTTTTTCACTGGATTTGGATGAGACTTGGATAAACCACATAAAAAGTGGTTTTCTTACAGGATCTATGTTCATGAACCCCAATCCTTTCTCACATAGCAATCCCTCTACTAGAGCTTTATCATAGCACAGGTTTCTATAAGTAAATTACAAACATTCACAATGTTCCTCCTTTTAGGTATGAATTATGCAAATTATGTTTAATAAATGAACTTTATTATTTTCTTATATGAGCTTCAAAATTGATCTCTTGTCTAGTTATCCTACTTTGTGTTTTAAGTTTCTTCAATTCAATATACCTTTGTTATTGGGTATACTGTTTTGTCTTTACATACTGTAATAAAAAGTCAAGAAAAAAGTTAAAAAGCAGAACAACTGTGTAGCAGATATGGAGTAAACTAATCCACTTTCCAATTAGCTGCTTAAATTTCCATTGGTGTGGAGAAATCTGGTGGCACCACATTCAGGCTTTCAGGATCGTCATGGACCAGCTAAGACTCAAACTCTGTTTATTACACTATCAAACTTTACAAATAAATTATTAGCTCACTTCTTATTAGCCTTGTCCCACTATGTACACTATGTGTTATGTATCATTTTAAGTAGTTTATATAATCTAATAGTTAAATGTTGTGGAATGTACAGTGTGCACTGCATTGCCTATGCCATGTCAGACCTGATTGTATTAGGCTTATGATAAATTTAACTCCTGATTATTATATAAAGGATATTTTGTCCAGTGAGATGATCTAATCGATTTGATGCAAATCAAATTCATCTTCAATTTTATTAAATTTGCATGTTCTGACGAATTTGAACGAGCCCTTTCAAATCACATGATATGGCACAGCCAATAAGGAAGTACTATAATAACCTATATTATAGCCTAGGCAGGGACTGTAGCAGCTTTTATAAGGTGATTTTAAGATTGCGCAGCTACTGAGTGAGGAAGATAAAACCCTGAAGCATTGGATAAATACTCCAGACAGTAATACTGCAGCACTGAAGGAGATCAGAGTAGTAGCCTTGACATAATATACAGACAATTGATAGGGTTGGAGAGATAGAAGTTTCTAGAGGTAGTTGCTCCAGTATCACATTTTATATCCGTAAATGCCACATCAGTACAGCACCCTGATGCATGTTCTGGCTTTTTGGTGATATGCCTACCTAGTATTTCTAATTTTGTCATTTTTGGGAAATACATTGAATTTTGTTAAGAAAAAACAAACAAACATTTAATTGTGCATGTCTCTACACGTGCACCTGCCATATCAATATTTCAACCTCCGGACACATTTTGCTTTTTGTACCTAGCATTTCTTATTACATACTTTTTAGTAAGGGTTGACAATGGATCGGTTCTGTAAAAAAAATACAAAAACATAACATGGCTAACAATTTGGGTGCCACTAGCAGCAAGACCACTTCTGGCACCAGCTATCCGGGCAGTAGTCCTACCAAACACAGGCCAAAATTGGTCTCCTTTACCTACTGTATATTAATCATATTAGTCATAGTAAAGGAGAAAACAAAGACCATTATTAAGTATTTGGCAAATTTGTCTCAGTCACAACTGGATGATTTTACTTTTGACAGTGACACCATCAGTTTAAGTCAGTTTTCTGCACAAAATAGTCTGCCTGATCAGAATTGACTAAGTGGGATACATTGTGGATTGTTTTTTTTTTATTCTGAAACACTATAAAAATATCTGTCACTATGCTGTGTGACTACCGGGAAACCATCAATTTCTATGATGAGGTTACTTTGATATTATCAAGGCTGTGCTTGTTAAAGAGATTGAAATATGTTGGATACAGTCCTACAAGGTCTAAGTTTTCAAAGTATAAAATACCTGTGATTTGCAGCAAATATATTTGCCATGAATCAAACTTTTTGGAAAAATTTGCTAAACCTAGCAAATTCAAATTTCACAAGATTTGATCACTTCTATAGTTCAGTGCTCCTATACTTTAGGTTCAGGGTTTTCATTAGGGGGTTTCACAGTCTTTTAACTCTATTGTATAGGAAAATTAGTTAAATGATCTTCTGTTTATCTTATTTACTATACAGTATATATATTATTACTATATATAAATATATAAACACCTACTACTACTGTATATACTATATAACATATACTTATTTTATTTCCATCGAAGACAAGTTATTTCTCTTGATGATTTTATAGATTTTATGGAGATTTTTTTTAGGAAAATATCTGGCTTTTTACAATTGAGGTTACAATATTATACCTTTACAATGTAGAGAACAAAAAAAGATATCTCGTTAAACTGTATGTGAACAATCCGACTGTGCAGCAAGAGCTTAGTTTGTAAGTCTTTCCTTAGAACATAGTACTGCTCCCATGAAACAGGGATTTAAATATAATGGGCAGTTTCTATAGGATTAACATGTTAAGCCCTCCTCTCCTTTACTCTAGGATTTTCATGAAATACTAATACTATTATGTAAAATCCTTTCTGAAAACCAAGTTGTCATTCTGAACAAATCTATAAAGCGCTGCTGTAACATAATGTAGTTCATCCATTCCTAGTCTTGTCTATAGATCTTTGTGTTTATAGACTGATAAGATTATTCATAGTTATTGTTCTTTGTGAACCTTAAGAACCACAAAGGTCAGCTCATATTGATTGCTTCCACAAAACAGTCATTTCCCAGATCACCTGCAGTAAACATCTGAAGAAGGACTCCTTTGTGGGTTTCACAACATCATTTGATGAATAATTTCAATGTTGGTCCTGGTAAAGAGGTCCCCAGATGGAAACGTGTAGATATCCAATACTCTGATGACATGAGTAAACCTTCAAATCACACTTATAACTGGTGTCTTCCAAAATTTCCACATTAAATGTTCTGGAATATTGACATTATGTTACTGATATTTCACCAAGAAGATATCTAAATCAAATAAAATGTAATAGCCTTGGAGCTTCCAGTTTGCCCAAATTTGAGACAAACTGTCTAAATATACACAAAGATTCAGTTTCCTGTCACCACTTGACAAGTTTGAATAGATAACATTTCAGTGATCCTAGATTTATAGAAATTTCCCCAATGTGTTATCTCATACCAGGTTAAAATCAATATACCCATTAAAAGCTGGGAAAATACTGCTAACTCATTTCAGGCATCAAGCAACTTTAGACACATTAAATGCATGGAATAAATAAAAGATACTGAAATATTTGGATTGGAAAAATGCTGCTGTAATGACCCTGATGAAACATCCCTACCACAATGAAGAGAAAGACAAACACCTGAGAGGTGCAGTAACCAGTCACTATGCTAGGTGGCGCTGGAGATACACAAGAGTGAGGGTAGTCAGGCAGGCCGAGGTCAGAACCGAGAGGACACGACGAGACACAATGTGCAGATGGGAGAGAGGTCGTAAAACAAGCTGGAGTTCAGGTAACCAGGAGAGACAGAACAAACACAGGGTGCAGAGAAAAATGTAGACAGGAGGGAAACCGAAGTCAGGAACCAGATGGGAAAGGAAAGCCTGAGGGAGCAGGCAGACAAGTCAGGAGTCAGTCCTTGGTCGAGAACCAAGATCAGTAGCAGAAACCAGAAGCAGGGTGTTTACTGCAACTGAGCCAGAGAATATGACTGGTGCTGCTCCGGACACAAACACGCCCAGATAAACAGCAGCACGGTGGCTCAGTGGTTAGAACTGCAGTCTTGCAGCGCTGGGGTCTTGGGTTCAAATCCCACCAAGGACAACATCTGCAAGGAGTTTGTATGTTCTCCCCGTGTTTCCGTGGCTTTCCTCCGGGTACTCTGGTTTCCTCCCACACTCCAAAGACATACAGATAGGGACTCTAGATTGTGAGCCCCAATGGGGACAGTGTTGCCAATGTATGTAAAGTGCTATGGAATTAATAGCGCTATATAAATGAAGAAAAGAATTATTATTATAAATCAGAGCCATTGCCCGGAAGCGGCATGAAAGAGTAAGCCCCTCCCACAGCCGGTGAATGACCAAATGCAGGGAACGGCCAGTCACAGGGAAAATAATAACAAGTTAACCCATGAAGGAGGACACAACAGAAATTCCCAGCACAGGAGCCGCACCGCCAGTCAAGGCTGTGACAGCTGCCATAGTCATTGTCTCTGATTATTTATATATAAATATGCCAAGTATAAATGTTTTTTATCTTCATGACTTAATTCTTTAATTGCTTGTAGAACATTTCAGGACAACATCTGATTGTCGGTGTACCATATGTCTATGTGAAATGCAAAATCTGTATTTGAATTATATCTAAATAAATAATAATTTTGCTCTTTTTCTAGTTACCACAAAGAGTGTTTTGCCTGAAACTTGCAGAAATGGTTACAAATGATAAATTCTCAATTACGGAAAAAAAAATAAAATGATAGTACTAACCCTCCTGGAGTCATGTTAAACCATCTGTGAGACATTTGTCAAAATTGTAATTGTATTGTTTTTTTCTGGTGCCCAGTAGCATCCAGAATCTGATTCTGTGGCTGCACATTTGTATAGATTGGTGGGGTGACTCAGATAACGTTGGCAGAAGGGTGGATAACAGGTTTCAGCTGTGCGATGTGCTGCCACCAGCGTGACCTGTGAGATATAAATATGTAGCACATAGCACCAATATTGAGAAATTATACAGTGCTGTGAGCGGAATAGTAACCGCTCTCTCTACACATTTAATATTGGATTACAACTGTTTGTCTATTGTGCGTTAATATTTGGCTTCATGTGTGTGATTTCAACATATAGTAAATGTTTTATTTATGTCACAATGTAAGAAAACAGTAAAATATCATTTGCCGTGTTTGTTTTCCATATAAGAAAGACAGCAACTTTAAACAATCCTTGTCCCTTCCTCTCCATCTCTTTAAGATTTAGTTCCTCACAATGATTTCCATGGAGACAGAACATTGCATATTGATGAAAAAAGACCCTGATGTTAGTACAGAAAAAGAATTCTGAGACGTAGAAATTAAATCACCATCTATGTTGCTAAACCAATGAGCTATTTTGTGTATCTATCATTATTGGGCTCTTTTCTAGTCTCTATCATTATGGTGATTCACATCATATCTGGAAGTAAATTTGTGTGATTAGGAGACTGTCACAGCTTCCTGGTAGCAGAGAAAAGCAGAATATAAGACAAAAAAGGATCCCATTTATTTTTATTTATCAAATGCGACTGCACTTCCAATAGACCTCCTTAGATTGGAAGCATATGCTAATCCTGAGTCCCACATTCAAAGCCACAAGTGTATGCTATCATTTAAGGGGGCTTTACACGCTACGACATCGCTAATGCAAACTCGTTGGGGGTCACGGAATTGGTGACGTACATCCGGCCGCATTAGCGATGCCATTGCGTGTGACACCTATGAGCGATTCTGCATTGTCGCAAAAACGTGCATAATCGCTCATCAGTGACATGGGGGTCCATTCTCAAAAATCGTTACTGCAGCAGTAACGAAGTTGTTCCTCGTTCCTGCGGCAGCACACATCGCTCCGTGTGACACCGCAGGAACGAGGAACCTCTCCTAACCTGCCTCCCGGCCACAATGCGGAAGGAAGGAGGTGGGCGGCATGTTACGTCCCGCTCATCTCTGCCCCTCCGCTTCTATTGGGCGGCGGTTCAGTGACGCAGCTGTGACGTCGCTGTGACGCTAAACGAACCGCCCCCTTAGAAAGCAGGCGGTTTGCCGGTCACAGCGACGTCGCCGGACAGGTAAGTAGTGTGACGGGTCTGGGCGATGTTGTGCGGCACGGGCAGCAATTTGCCCATGTCGCACAACAGATAGGGGCAGGTACGCACGCTGGCTATATCAGTACTGATATCGCAGCATGTAAAGCGGCCTTTAGAATGGAATTCTCAAATTTTCAAATTATTGCTTAGGGGACCATCTTACCGATCGCCAGGGTCTGACCATTGATATCACCCTCAATCCAAAAACCAAGTCTTTGAAGAGCTTTGCGGGAATGAAGCAATATGCTGCTAAAACCAATACATTTTTGTGCAACAAAAAAAAATCATTTCATCTGATGAATGAATGTTTTGCTCTTTCATTAGGTGATCAACAGTGTCATGTTTTGGTTTCAGGAATTGATCCGGTAATCTCTTGCTATATGGTCAGTTTCCCTCTCTGCTGAGCCACAGCCTGTTTTAGTCTCTTTCCAATTGCTGATGGTTCTTTTGTGTTTTCTTTCCTTTCTTGAGTATGTTTTTATTTCAGGTGTCTCCACTTTCCTATTTGGTTTTGTCCTATTCCTTGGGAGGGGCATTTTATACTCTTTTTGCACCAACCTTTGCTGTCTATATTTCCAGGTGGGTAGGTGGTTAGAGTTCCAGCTCTTCAGCCAGGTGGTTATCCTGCATGTTAAATCCAAATTGTTTTCCTTGCAGCAAATCTGTGAGAGATTCCCCTCCCTTTCCTTTTCTCTTAATTTGAGTGTCTTGGAGATTTCTCCTATTCCATTTGTTTTTGGATCTTCTTATTTTCTTCTGTCTGTCCTAGGTTACAATGTGAATGTGTTCCTATGCCTTTGTCTCATCTACTATGAGTATTGTATCACTGTGTTTGTGTTGCATATTGAATAGGGTTAGGTTGCAGTTAAAGACACTAAGGCGGGCTTTGCACGTTGCGACATCGCAGGCCGATGCTGCGATGTCGCACGCGATAGTGCCCGCCCCTGTCGCAGGTACAATATCGTGTGATAGCTGGCGTAGCGAAAATTATCGCTACGCCAGCTTCACACACACTCACCCGCCCTGCAACCGTCGCTCTGGCTGGCGACCCGCCTCCTTCCTAAGGGGGCGGGTCGTGCGGCGTCACAGCGACGTCACACGGCAGGCGGCCAATAGGAGCGGAGGGGCGGAGATGAGCAGGATGTAAACATCCCACCCAACTCCTTCCTTCCGCATATCCTACGGAAGCCACGGTGACGCCGGTAGGAGATGTTCCTCACTCCTGCGGCTTCACACACAGCGATGTGTGCTGCCGCAGGAACAAGGAACAACATCGGACCGTCGCGTCAGCGTAATTATGAATTACGCCGACGCTGCAACGATGATACGATTACGACGATTTTGCGCTCGTTAATCGTATCATCAAGGCTTTACACACTATGATATCGCATGCAATGCCGGATGTGCGTCACTTTCAATTTGACCCCACCGACATCGCACCTGCGATGTCGTAGTGTGCAAAGCCGCCCTAAGGGTCAGTCGACGTTGAGTGGGGGCGCCATTTTGTATTCTTAGGGTGCCATCTTCCATGGTCAGGCAGGGACAAATCTGCATCAGATTAAGGACTATCCTAGTCTGAACAGTGACCCATTGAGCACAGATGTTGTGTTTTTCCTGTTTATGCTTCACATTTCTCATAATCAAGCTATCCTAGGTAGAGATGAGTGAACCTGAGGTTCGATATTTGGAGTTCGGGTTCGGAAACTGACTACCAAAAAAAAAGTTTGGGTTCCAAGTTTGAGTGAGTGACAAGTGCAAACCACTCAAGTGAGCAGTGCTGTGCTTGGGTATGAGTGATGCTCAGCCCTGTGCGAGCCACGTGTAGTGCTTGATCGGCTCGCTCTTGGGGTAAAATCAGCGTGATCAAATGCAGTGTTGCACAGACAAAAAATTAAAATACCCTTCCCACAATCCCCAGAAGTGTTCTTATGAAAGTGACTTTCATTGAGGTTTGGATAAAATCAGGTTCACAAACAGAACTTTTTTATGGTTTGATTGTACCTTCCGAACTGAACTTCCAAAGGTGAACTCATCTTTAACCCCTTCACCCCCAGCTGATTTTCTGTTTATCAGGAGGTTTTTTGCTCCCTTTCTTCCGAGAGACGTAACTTTTTTACTTTTCCATCTTTCTTGCCATATGAAGTCTTGTGTTTTGCAGGATGAGTTGTACTTTTACATGAAACCATACTGGAAAAATGCGAACAAATTCCAAGTGCAGAAGAATTGCAAAAAAAGTGTGATTGCATGATTGTTTTTGGGATATTTTATTCACCGTGTTCATTATATTGTAAATCTGATGTGTCGGTATGATTTGTCAGGTCTGTATGAGTTCATAGAGATCAAAGATGTATAGGTTTATATTTATCTAAGGGGTAAAAAAAAAATCTGAAGTTTGTCCATTTGCGCCATTTTCCATGACTCATAGCGTTATCATTTTTCAAGACCTATGGCTCAATGATGGCTTATTTTTTGTATCTTAAGCTGACATTTTAATTGCAGATGCTGCATTTTGATCGCCTGTTATTGCATTTTGCGCAAAATGTGTGACGACCAAAAAAAGTAATTTTGGCTTTTGGATTTTTTTTAGCAATCAGATTAATTGATTATATATTTTGATAGATCGCTCATTTCTGAATGATACAATACCAAATGTGTGTGTATTTTTTTAACTCTTTCATTTTCAATGAGACGAATAGGGGGTGATTTGAACTTTTAGGTTTGTAATTTCTTTTTAATATCTAAAACTTATTTTTTACTTTTTTTTTTATTTTACTAGTCCTCCTAAGGGACGAAAAGGATCAGCAATCTAATCCCTCATTTATTTCTGTTGATCACCGCTACACAGCTGGGATCACCAGAAACACTCATCTCTTGTCACTGGCAGTACTCGGCTGGGTGAAACAAGAAATGACTCATGCTAGCTACAGGAGTCATCACCTTATCCTGTGCTACTATGACAACCATCGGCTCACAGTGATCACATGGAGCCAGGTAAGTGTAGATTTAACGCGACCGGGATTTAAATCGCAATGTCACATTTTAACATCGCGGTTTAAAGGGGTAACAGGCACGGGCGTCTCGCGGATCCACTCATGCCTGCGAGGCACACATGTCAGTTGTTTAAATCAACTGACATGTGCACGGATCGCCGGCAGCTGCCCGCAGGAGCTGCCGGTGATTGCACTATGATGTTTACATTATTAAAGGGATAATCCTAAGACCTCTTGTTCAGGACAATTTTTCATTCTAAATGAACTTTAAAGCTAGTCCTGCATGACTCTTATTTTCTGAAGTTTTTTTTATCCTAAATGTTTTGTTTACCTCATCATTATTGTCTCTTTTGTAAAACATAGTTGTATAGCCTAGTACAGAAGTCTTCAGGTGCATGCAGAGTCATTACAATTCTGTATTGTGTAAATGGTGAAGAAACAGAAATGTAAACTAACAAATAGGAGAATATTAAGATTCATGAGAAGAGTAGCACATTGTTCTGGATATTGATGGATCATACAGCAGGTGCTGATTTCAGCTGTAAGGTAAGAAAAATATTGAAATAAAATAACTATACACAGAATATACTCAATAAATACAGCTTTATTTCATTATGTCCCACATGAATCTTTAAATCGCAGTGAAGAGTTGAGTACTTCCCATGGTCAAGCTGTGTTTGTCAGCAGTGATAAATCTGCCACTCAGATTCAATGGCAACATGAAAAACTATCTCAAGCAGGGGAAACATGATTAACATCTTTAATTACAACGTAAGTACTTGACTTAGTGATTTTATGGCAGGTAAAAGCTGTTAAGAAAATAAGCAATGTAAAAATGTACTTTAACAAGCAGAAAAACTTGGCCGAGATTTTATACACATTGATCTTCATTGCTTACCTGGGAGAATTGCTATATCCACATTACAGCTTCCTTGCATTTTTTTGTGTATTATTAACAAGCTGTTGTCTTGAAAAGATATACAATGTGAACAGAGATTGATTAAAATGGTGTCCGCTAAATTGGGTAAATGTCAGCAATATTTCATGTTTCTGTTGGGTTTAGCATTTAGTAATCTTTAAAGTTGTCTTCTAACACTTATGTAGGTACTTTGAATCAGTTAAGCATATTATTTCTTGTAGAAGGTCACACATATAAGTGATAGTCAAAAGTGAATTTTTATGGGTATTTTTTTCTGACCCTCTCAAGTGCCTAAGCTTAAGATGCATTTTAAATGGAACCTGATAGATGATGCTACCCGATCCATTGGAAACAGGTATCAGGCACTGGCTGTATGATTTCAGTCAGGTGTGTTTAACGCTGTAGAGCTTCCGAGAAAATCATAATTTAAGAGCAGGCTGGGGACCGAGCCGCAGTGGAGACTAGTTGGGCAGGTAGTTCCCTGGTGACTTCTCCCTGCCAGCTGCCAGTGATTGACAGATCTCTCCTGATACACAGACAAACCTGTCAATTATTGGACAAGGCCAATATACCATACTTTTTAAAGGGCTCACTGCTCTGCTAACTATACCTCCTTTGTATGAACTATATACAAATGTAGAAAGCTAATTAAACCCTATATCTTGCTACCATCTAAAGTTTTAGGCCAGATTCAGAAATATGTGTTTCCCAGTACATGCATGGGCCAGATGTGCATCTCCTGACCAAAACTCGACAGCTTCCTAGGCATATATGAGGATCAGGAGTTTAGGTCAAGAGCCCTGTAGTTGGCCATGTATCATGGTCTAACGTGGGCTGCTAAACACAGTTGTGTGAATCTGCCCTTCTACTGCTTATAATTTATCAAATATAAAAATGCTTATTAAAAGTGCAACAGTACATTATGAATAAAAGCAAAACATTTTAGTACTTAAGAAAGGTCTATTTCCTGGTGCATGACAGTAACGGCTATTAAAGGTTGCCAGTTTTCCTTAAATAACGGGAGAGTCATAGTACCTACAGTTTACAGTAAATGCTACAAATGTGTAAATTAGTATCTGAAGATACATAATTCTTTTCTGTATCATTCAAAATATAGTTAGGTCCAAAAATATTAGCACAGTGGCACAAGCATTTTAGCTATTTACCAAAACATATTTAGAATACAGTTATATAACCATTATAGGCTTATAGTGCAGACTCTGCTTTAATTTGAGGGTACTCACATCTATTTGGAGTCATGGTTTAGAAATTACAGCTCTTTAATATGTAGCTGTCTTTTTTTTTGGTATACTGTGATTTTCCTATAGAGGGAGATATCTTATCTTTGAAAAGTGTTGAAATAAATCACATTCCACTCATCCTGATGCGCTCTTCTTTCCATGGCAGCTCGGTGCTTTAACTCTGGCTTCTCCAGCTATTGTTCTACACTCGATGGGGGTTGCAGCAGCTGTCCTTTCCATGCCAGCAATAGTGGTTGTGACTCCTCAGAACCTAATCAGGTGAGTAATTCTATACACACTTGCTAATCCTTACCCTGGAATAAGACCCTGTTTGGCCATTTTTCTTTCCAACACACTTTATCTAATTGGTGTAAGCATTCTTAATATGTAGCTGTCTTTTTTCAAGGGACCAAAAGTAATTAGATAATTATCTCAACAGCTTTCTTATGGTCTGCATGGGCTATTCCCTGATTGATACAACATGAATAAAGCAGATAAGAGGTCTAGAGCTGATTCCAGGTGTGGCACTTGCATTTAGAATAACAATCCAAATAGAAATGGGTAGAAAAGAGGGTTTTAACACTATACCTATTTAATCCTCTAAAAATTAAAAAAAACTTTATTAATAGTAATTCATTAAATACAGTCAGAATAGTCAAAAGAGACCAAAAGAAACAACAACTAGGTGTTGTGTGAAGTGTACACACACAGGATATCAAATCTGGCAAATAGGCAGTTGGGGATGTGACAATCCGAGGCTGTGTTTTTTAGAGTAAAGGCACTATAGTAATCACAGTAAGTTAAAGAAGGTATGGAACTTGATCTTCCCTGCTCTGTTTCCTGCCTAACAGCGGAGGGGAACACCTTAAATTTTTGGTGCTCCCGCTCCTCGTTGACTTCCCCTCTCTTGTCCCTGCTATCAATAGAGATTGGTATCCACCACAACAAAGAACCATAAGTGCAAAACGTTCTTTAAGAACAAATAACCATCACAGTCTCAGGTCACTTCTCATAGGCAATGCAATAAATATAATATACTAAAAAATCAATGACAGTGACTATCAATATTGTAAATCCGATAATACAATTTTGGGCATAAAAAAAGAGAGAATAAGTACTTATCTTTTTGGGGAGCTACTGATATTGTAGACCAGATCCTACCTCATTTTCCCCCTTAATTGCGAGATTCATCAGGGGATACATCTATACAGACAGTGGTAGCGCTCAGTCCCAGTGGCTCCAAAAGTCTACTGTTGTCTGCAGTTGTCAGGGAGGCAGTATATTTGTAGCTAAAAAGCCCACAGCTGTCCCTAGTCATGGAGAAGCAGGGCACATATGCCTGATTTCAAAAATCATGTGGAAGTATGATCCTTCTCCCCACATGGATGTAAAACCAATAAAGTATTTGAATTTTTAGAGGATTAAGTAGGTATGGCATTTGCATTTGGAAGTTTGGTTCTGTAAACTCACAACTTGCGGTTGAAGGAGCTCTCAATGGAAGAGAAACAGACCATCATTAATTAGCCTGATAAAAAAAGAAGAAATCCATAAGCGAGATAGCAAAAATGTTAGGAGTGGCCAAATTAACAGTTTGGTACATTTAGCAAAATAAGAGCGCACAAGTGAGCTTGGGATCTCAAAAAGGCTTGGATGTCCATGCAAGACAACAACGGTGGATGATCACTACATGGTGAAGAAAAAAAGCCTCACAACATCCACCTAAATGTACCGTCACACTTAGCGACGTTCCGGCAATCCCACCAGCGATCTGACCTGGCAGGGATCGCTGGAGCATCGCTACATGGTCACTGGTGAGCTGTCAATCAGGCAGATCTCCACAGCGATCAGAGATCAGCCACCAGCCACCAGCGACCCGTGTAACGACGCTGTGCTTGGTAACCATAGTACACATCGGGTTACTTAGCAAAGCGCTATGCTTATAGTTACCTGATGTGTACCTTGACTACTTGTGCAGGGAGCAGGGAGCTGGCTTCTAGAAGCTGCAGACACTGGTAACCAAGTTAAATATTGGGTAACCAAGCAAAGCGCTTTGCTTGATTACCCGATGTGTACCTTGGTTACCAGCGTCCACAGAAGCCGGCTCCCTGCTCCCTGCACATTCAGATCGTTGCTCTCTTGCTGTCAAACACAGCAATGTGTGCTTCACAGCAGGAGAGCAACGACCAAAAAATGGTCCAGGACATTCAGCAACGACCTGCGACCTCACAGCAGGGGCCAGGTCGTTGCTGGATGTCACACACAGCTACATCACTAGCAAGACCGCTGTTGCGTCACAAAAACCGTGACTGAGCAGTGATATCGCTAGCGATATCGCTTAGTGAGACGTGGACTTTAGGGAAGAACACTATCTAGGAAGTAGGTGTTTTAGTATTTAAGTCTACCATTGAGGGAAGACTTCATGAGAACAAATTAAAGAGGGTTTACGACAAGGAGTAAACCATTAATTAGCCTTAGAAATAGAAAGGCCAAATTAGACTTTGCAAAAAAAAAAAATCTAAAGAAGCCGCCTAGTTCTGGAAAAGCCTTCTTTGGACAGATGAAACTGGCGTAAAGGCCAGCAAAGCATCTCAAAGGAAGAAACCCAGTGTTTGGTGACATACATAGCTTCCAAATTTCAGGCAGTCATTGCCTGCAAAGGATTCTCTACAAAGTATTAAATATAAACATTTTTTAATCGTAAAATAAATTTGTACAGTTACTTTTGAGCACTTGAAGTGAGGAGGCTTTGTAGAAAATGATTTGTAATTCTTAAACCTTTCTCAAGATATTTTTGTTCAATTCCCTTTAATTAAACCAGAAAGTCTAAACTTCAATTGCATCTCAATTGTTTCATTTTAAAACAGAAATAGTGACCTGCAGAGGCCAAATCACGAAGATTCGGTCACTGTCCAAATATTTCTGAACCTAACTGTCGCTCTCCTAATTGACCTCCAAGATGTTGCTGAAGTGTTTTAAAGAAAACAAAAATAAAGGAAGCAGAAAACTTCATACAATTACATCATTTTCTTCAGGTCCCCTCCCCACCCCCCACTCCAATTCAGATTTTTTTCACCCATGGTCTGCCTCCAGTCATTGTTTACAGCCTGCTCACACTGACTTGCAGTGGGGTCAATTAGTGCCCTCAGTGGTTTAATGATGCCAGAAGCACACCATATGACCACTGATTATCTACACATCTTGTCATTGCTGCCAGCCTGTAAACAAAGACTGGTAGGGGACTGACTAAGGTCTTCCATACACATTACACAGCTGTTTCCCGAGGTATACTTTGGCCTATTGTTCAGCTGGTAGTCATCTCAGCTAGCTTTCTCATTCACAGAAGGCTCCTATGTTCTATCAGAGCCGCTGCCAAACTTCTACAGTGGCTTATGTGTGTCAGAACAAAAGGATCATCACTGATCAGTCCAGAATTAGACTTGCCAGATCTGTAACAGTTATTTGTCTGGGGCCCCCATACACATTAGACAGTTAGCCAAACCCATCAATAATGCGAGTTCTGCCAACATTAGTCTAATGTGTATGGAGGCTTAAAAATCTGCTCTCTATAGATGGTTGATTTTTAGATGTGAATATTGATAATTTTTTTTTGCTTTCTTGCTATATTTTGTGATCTTTTTAAAGGTATTTGGTGCCAATAAACTTTTACCTAAGGTGTTCAGAAAATAAGAAGATAGATTGGCCTGGTGCTAGTAAAGTATCCTGACAAAGTGACTAATAAATATTAATACAAACAACTATTGAATCAATTCTTCAAATAGTTTGCGAATGAAGATAGACATAAAACTGGTGCAAATGTTAAAAACGTTTTGCTCAACACATGCAAAAGATGCAAAGAATATTGGAACTTTGGTATACACCGTGTGGGTCACTGATCAGTTTTTTAGTGATGGGAGATTAATCTAAAGGCCCATTTACACCAATGTAAACTGTAGAGATGAGAGAACCCAAGGTTCGGTGTTTGTACCAAATATAGACTTTAGAGAAAAAACAGATGTCGGGTGCTTTACATATGCAAACCACTCGTGTGAGACTCGCTGTACTCTTGTACACTCGGTGCTCAGCTCTGTGGCGAGCCGCTGCAGTTTTTGAATGGCTCTCACTGGGGGTAACAACAGTGTGATCAGTTGTATTGTGCAATAAACAAAAAATGGAAAAACCCCTCTCACCTGTCCCTGGAAGTGCTCTGTTTACGGCTGGCTGCATGTGGGTGGAGACCGGAACTGCCCAATCAGTGACTTCCATTGGGGTTCAAGTCAAGTCTGGGTCCGACACCAAACCTTATCTAAAGTCCAGCTGCACCTGCTGAACCAAACTTCCATGGGTCTGCTCACTCCTAGAAAATATTTTTTTATAGAAATATTGATCAGCCAATGATTGCCTTGATTGGATCATTCTTCCAGGCCATTAAATAGTCGTCGGCAATACATTGCAACCATGCAGCATTTTTTCTTCCATTCTAAAAATAAACCAGATGTACCCCATATAGATCATTGGGAACCCAATACATGCATTAGACACAGGAGTGCACAAGATGCCAATTTTATTGGGCTGTTATATTCATCTATTATAAATTGAACTAACTGATAAGACGGACATGTGAGTATAGCCTAAAACCCTTATACCAGGTCTATCCTGTCCAACATGAGCTCCACTTTTGGAAGACAAATTCTTTTAGCTTGCTGGAAATGGATAAGAATATTTCATAGCCACTTTCCTTCCTTCAAACCTGCAGTTTGTCACCTGTAGAAATAGAGGCAGATTTATTAAAATGGCATTTCATAAGTCAGTCTATGTTGAAATGTGTCAAATTTATTATGAAGAGCATAATTCTTAATAAATTTGGAACAACTTGGCCTGTCATAAATGGGTTGTTCACTATATATTGTATTTGAAAAAAACATCCCAGCATAGCCTAAAAATAAGACATTATACTGAACCCTCTTGGTTTCGCCCATTGTTCATCTCATACAAAGGCCTGGTCCCTGCTGGTCTTTAAGCTTGCTCTTCTGGCGGCACACGTGTGTGACCCCCTCAGAAAATTACTAGGATAAGAGCTAACTCTGGTACCAATATTCTTGGTGGGACAATAAAGTGAAATATATGACTAATAAAGGCAAATATATGACTTAATTGTCACTTTAAATCGGCTACCAATCACCCGATGAACAAGTGAAAAGATTGTTAAAGGGAACGTGTCAGGTCCTATATGCATTCTGACCTACAAGCAGGGTGATGAGTGGCCTAGAAATCCCATCCTACCCATCCCTGTGTTGTAATATTGTGTAATATGAATGTATAAAAAAACATTTTATTACTTACATGTTCCCTATGTAATTGATCAGAGGCTGTAGCCCCATGGGCGTCGCTTCACCCCGTGGGTGTTTGCATGCTTTCCATGGTATCACGCCCCTGTGGGCGTGATACGATGGATTTACATGAGTGACATCACCATCAGCCCCTTGAGATCCCGCGCATGCGCGCTTGCCATTACCGCAGTCTTATTATCCGGGTGCTTGATTGTTGGCTTCAGGCGTGCACTGAGTATGCTCAGAAGAGTCCTACAGTTCCGACCATGAGCGCTTCTGAAGCCGACAAGCAAGCACCCAGATAAAAAGGCTGTGGGAATGGCAAGCGCGCATGCACGGGATCTCAAGGAGGTGATGGTGACATCGCTTATGTAAATCCATGGTACCATGGTAGCATGATAGCACGGAAAGCATGCAAACGTCCACGGGGCGATGCGACGCCCAGAGGACTAGAGCCTCTGATCAATTACTCAGGGAGCATGTAAGTGATAAAACATATTTTTATACATTCATATTACACAATATTACAACACAGGGATGGGTAGGAAGCAGTTTCTAGGCCACACATCACCCTGCTTATAGGTCAGAACGCATATGGGACCTGACAGGTTCCCTTTAAGCTTCTTTAAAAATCATGATGTCCTTGGCAGAACATCATTCTGTGTAAATAGGACAAGAGCTGCCAAGAAAAATAACAGCCTGTACACACAGAACTATATGATTGTGCTGAATGCATTGGCAGCATGGTAGGCCTGGGTAAATGTGCCATTTCATCAAACATGTAGCTGATCGGCGGTTGTTTATTGGCCATAAGTCATGTCATGTAAATGCACCTTAAAGGGGTACTCCCATCATCAGGATCATAGGCCAATATGTAGTAAGCTTATTAATAATAATGTAAGAAAATACTGTACCTCCAATTAGAAATGTAATAGTTCTCCAGATATAGCCATATCTCTTACCTCATGTGCAGGGCACTGCAGCTTAGGAATCCATGGTTATGTCCACTCATATTGTGACAGTTAGTTCGTTAGTTATAGTCGTAACCATGGATACCTAAGCTGCAATGCCCTGCACATGAGGTAAGAAATATGGATATATCAGGAGAACTATTGTACATTTCAAATTTGAGGGATTTGATAATATTATTAATAACATACTTGCTACATATTGGGATAGAATCTCGGAGATGGGAATACCCCTTTAACTCTAAGCTGTCCAATTACTTTTCCTCTAGTAGAAGTGTAACATATGTCACACCTGAGTAGTAGGTGAAAGAGGCACTATTAGGCCCAGATGTGGGTGCTGAGAGGTGGTGTGGTTTTTCTGCAGTGTTGTGTAGTTTGGGGTGTCACGGTGCTCCTACCTGGTTCCTGGTGCTCCAAAGCTGTTCCCAGGGTACATCTGTATGAGGTAGGTAGGTAAGTGAGAAAAAGACAGACCGCACCTTGGTATGAAGCGTTCAAACAGTTTACTGGATCACACAATGATGGTTTACTTCTTCTTAAGCATTTATCTGTGACACTGGATTTCAATACAGGTTTTGGTTGGATGGCAACTGGACTGGTGCTCTGTAATGGCAAATCTATAACTGTGGTTTGGCCTTGTTGCTCTAGGCTCTAAAAAAACTATCTGGCAAGGTACCTGACATTAGCCGCCCTTGAAACCTGCTCATCACCTCAAGCTCGGCTTGTCTCAACTGCCAACTGTCAATTCTTCCTGGTTACCATGGTGACCAGTCTATAGAGGATATTGACCAGACATCCTCCAATAGAGTCACTTGCCAACACATACCACCACCTGCTGGTCTTCAGTGGTATTATAGAGCAATAACTTACAGTAAATTTGATAGAATGACACCAGACAATACATTAAACCATGATGAAAAAGGAAAATCCAGCTTTTAATTATTTATTTAAAAAAAAGAAAAGTCCATTTCATCCAAGTGCATAAATATACCATCTCCAGGTCTAGAAAAAAATTCCAATGTTTATACTGCACACCAGACACGTTTCGAGCGCATGGCTCTTAGACTTTTGTGGGTACAATATACATGTCAGTAGTTAAAATAGAGATACAATCACTCCACCCTGAAAGCACCTGATGGGCCGAACACACAGGTACGATCAAGAAGAGGTTACACCACCTAGACCAATTGAAAAACACTAATTAAAACAATGCAAAACATGACAAAATTTTGTTATGAAGACACTTAAATATGAAAAATCAAGTCAGTCTAAATGTCAGAGAAAATAGCATGAGCAAAATACAGATTAATAATGTAGCATAAATTCATTTCTAACATTTAGTCCCAGGAATGTTTCAGTTCCCAACAAAAAATCCAAATGGCTTCTCTGTTACGAAGCATCATCTCCCTGTCACCCCCCCGAGAATGCCTGTTTACTGACTCGATCGCAAATGTACGGAAACTATGGGTACTACGATTATGATAAGTAATAAAGTGTTTCGCAGCATTAGATAGTATCTGTATGATATATCGGACATCTAAGGCAGACACATATCTAATAGATACGTTTTTGCCTGAGATGTCCGATATATCATACAGATGTTCCCTTATTCTGCATTTGAATTTTTCTAATAGAAGACCCCACATATTTCAAATTACATTCACTACAAAAAATGTATGTATACAACATATTCCGAGTTGCCATTCGAAAACCCGCAAATGTTGTATTTCTTACTACCATCATGGTTATAAAAATCCTGTGTTTTGTATGAATATTGACATGTTTTACACAGAAAATTTCCACATTTATAGTATTCATCAATTTTCAACCATGATGATTTATTTTGTGATTTGTTGTGAGACTTTAATAGGCTTGGAGACAAATATTGTCCCAAAGTGGGAGCTTTTCGGGACACAATTCTTATGCCCTTAAATAAATTTTTTTCAACAATGGGGTCCTCTTTTAGAAAATGATAATTTGTCCTTACAATGTTTGAAATAAATTTGAAAAAGAAACGTATACGTAAGTACCAATGTAAGGGCGGCTTTGCACGTTGCGACATTGCACGTGCGATGTCGATGGGGTCAAATTGAAAGTGACGCACATCCGGCGTCGCAGTCGATATCGCAACGTGCAAATCCTTTTTGATACGATGAACGAGCGCAAAAGCGTCGTTATCGTATCATCACTGCAGCCTCCGACATTTCCATAATGCCGGTGCAGTGACAGGTGCGATGTTGTTCCTCGCTCCTGCGGCAGCACACATCGCTGTGTGTAAAGCCGCAAGAGCGAGGAACATCACCTTACCTGCCTCCCGGCTGCAATGAGAAGGACGGAGGTGGGCGGGATGTTTACATCCTGCTCATCTCCGCCCCTCCACTTCAATTGGCCGCCTGCCGTGTGATGTCGCTGTGACGCCGCACGACCCGCCCCCTTAGGAAGGAGGCGGGTCGCCGTCCAGAGGGACGTCGCACGGCAGGTATGTTCGTGTGAAACTGCCGTAGCGATAATAATCGCTACGGCAGCTTTCACTAGATATTGCACGTGCGACGGGGCGGGACTATCGCTGCAGCATCGGTAACACATTGTTACCGATGTCGCAGCGTGCAAAGCCCGCCTAAGTGTTTTGAAATCTTCAGCGATGTCAATCTGCCTTGCACTTTTTTATCAAATCATCTCTTTCTCTAGTGGCTACAATCTTTTTTTGCCCTATCAAGTGACCATTGGGGATATTTCCGTTGTTTTAAGCCATTTTCAATGATTTTGGACTCCTGAATAAAGGAATTGTTGTCACTTCAGTTCCATGTTGCATGGGTGAATTCCCCTACTGGGATAGACTTGATCGTATGTGCAGGATGGAAACTGTTGGCATTTAATATAGTATTTCCTGATGTTGGTTTCCGAAATGTTTCACTTTTAATAACTTCCCCATTATTACCACTGAGCTGTAAAGCCAGGAAAGTAATCGTATTAGAAAAACAAAAATGAGTAAACTGTAAATTAACGTAATTTGTATTAATATACGGTATGAACTGCAGGATTTCTTCCGTATGTCCCTCCCATATGACAATCAAATCATCTATAAACCTCGCATACCATTTAATATATTGCAAAAATGGATTATTGATGTTATATATGATTTTTTCTTCCCACCAAGCCATGACCAAATTGGTGACGGCTCGTGAGATTTTCGCACCCATCACCACACCTTTTTTCTGTAAAAACAAAATTTTATTAAACAAAAAATAATTGTAGGCAAGCAAAAAAGTAAAAATTGTTAGAATATATTCCCAAAAATCAGTAAACAATCAAGATGATAATCAACTGCTTGTAGGGCAATATTTTGTGGTTTGGAGGTGTGCAATAAAATGACATCACAATAGGTCTCATGGTCAGGGGAGAAGTTTGTTTGTGTGTTTTCAGTAACGCATGTATAATTGTATAATGGGAATGACTGAATGTTCCACAATCAAAAATTCAGATTGTTTCTTAGAAAAAATTCCCAAAATTAAATTGTTTATCTAATTAGAAAAGACAGGAGTGGGGTCCTCAGGTAGTTGAACATAGATTCCCACATCTGATAAAATTTCCTTAATAGACGCAACATAATCCACATTGTTTTAAGTGATTTTCGATGATTTTGGACTCCTGAATAGAGGACCCCGTTGTTGACAACATTTTTTCTAAGGGCATAAGAATTGTGTCCCGAAAAGTTCCCACTTTGGGCAATATTTGTCTCCAAGCCTATTAAAATCTCACAACAAATCACAAAATAAATCATCATGGTTGAAAATTGATGGATACTATAAATGTGGAAATTTTCCGTGTAAAACATGTCAATATTCATACAAAACACAGGATTTTTATAACCATGATGGTAATAAGAAGTACAACATTCACAGGTTTTTAAATGGCAACTCGGGGTATGTTGTATACATAATTTTTTGTAGTGCATGTAATTTAAAATATGTGGGGTCCACTCAGAAGCGTAGCTAGGGGTTCAGCTCAGGGAGGGGGGGGGCAAAAACTCCGAGTGGGTCCGTAACAAGTAATCCTGATTACAACTACGGTGTTATACCCTAATTATGGGTATAGGGGACACTCAGCAGATAACTGCATTGTTACTGACAATAAATATCTACACAAAGGCTAACACTGATATAATTTCCAACACCATTTGAAGTGTTGCAGTGAATCTGTAAAAAAAAAAACAACAAAAATGCATGCTGTATAGATGATCTGTATGGGATCCACTTTTTCTATAGTTTTAGAGCTCGCTTACATTAGAGTTTAAATCGGCTGAAAGCAAAGAAAAATCTTGCATTGTACTTGGCCAAATGTAAGTGAATGTTGCAGCTCTGATCTGCGAGATTTTCTTCAGCTCTAAAAAGACTGAGGAAAATAATGGTAGCCGGCAACAGAGCCAGAGCCGAGTGTTATCAAGATATTGCCTTCCATGCTCTACACTTGTCTGACCATGGCCTTAAGGCCGCTTTACACGCAACGATATCGCTAACGAGTACCGATGAGCGAGCCTCTAAAGGCTCGAGTTCGGTTCGTCGAAAGGAGGCCGCGTTCGAGTTCGACTTGACGAACCGTCGCCGAATCTCTCGAACCCCATTGAAAACATTGGGAGGCAAACACAAACACATAAAAACACATTATAAATGTACACATACAGTTAATAAACATTGCCATAACACTTACAGGTCCACGCGATGCGTCCTGCACTCTGTCTCCCGCCGCTTTTCCTTCCAATAATCGCTGCGTCCTCCCGGTAACCAGCACTGATGATAGGACCTATCATGACGGCAAAATAGCATGTGACCAGTCAAGTGTCTATTATCTCATTGGTTACAGACTGGTCACATGGCTAGACGTCATGCTAGGTCCTGTCAGTGCATCTCTCCGGTACGCGGTGATCATTTGTGTATCTCTGTGTACCGGCAAGATGCTCTGGCACACGGACGGCTTCCCCGTTCTGCTTCCCCGTTCCGTTATTCACCGGCTGCCACAGCCGGTCAATAACGGAGATCACCGTTGCTATGGAAATGCGCCTGTCAGCGGTGACGTCACCGCTGACAGCCTGCAGCCTCTGCTACTCACTGAGTGATATAGACTGCACGGGAAGCAGCAGCGTATTCCTCCCATGCAGCGCTGTCTGATGTAGCAGAGCTGCATGGGTTGAAGGAGAAAGAAAACAGAAGACCATGGATCGTGGAGGGATGCGAGGGAGTAATGAACATGGAGTCTCTAAGTGTGTCTGTGTATTTATTTCTATTAAAGTATTTTTTCTCTGTGTGGTGTCTTTTTTTAACCCTTTATTGGAGATTCTTAATAGCCGGGTCAAACTTGCCTGACATTAAGACTCTCTGACTTAATACTAGCTAGTAAAACAAAGCTAGTAATAACTCATTATTACCCAGCAAGCCACCCATCACCAGGGCAGCTCGAAGAGTTGGATACAGCGCCAGATGATGGCGCTTCTATGAATGCGCCATTTTCTGGGGTGGCTGCGGACTGCAATTCGCAGCAGAGAGGCCCAGAAAGCTCGGGCTAAAATGTGCTGCGAATTTCAATCCCCAGCTGCCTAGTTGTACCTGGTTGGACACAAAAATGGAGCAAAGCTCATGTCGATTTTTTTTTTTTTTTAAATTATTTAATGAAATTCATGAAATTATTAAAAAAAGGGCTTCCCTATTATTTTAGTTCCCAGCCGGGTACAAATAGGCAGCTGGGGGTTGGGGGCAGCCGTACCTGCCTTCTGTACCTGGCTAGCATACAAAAATATGGCGAAGCCCACGTCATTTTTTTGGTGGGCAAAAAACTCCTGCATACAGTCCTTGATGCAGTATGCTGAGCCTTGTAGTTCTGCAGCTGCTGTCTGCTCTCCTGCATACACTAGTGAATGGAGCATGCTGAGCCTTGTCGTTCTGCAGCTGCTGTCTGCTCTCCTCCATACAGACAGCAGCTGCAGAACTACAAGGCTCAGCATACTCCATCCAGGACTGTATGCAGGAGTTTTTTTGCCCTCCAAAAAAATTATGTGGGCTTCGCCATGTTTTTGTATGCTAGCCAGGTACAGCAGGCAGCTACGGGCTGCCCCCAAAGCCCAGCTGCCTATTTGTACCTGGCTGGGAACCAAAAATATAGGGAAGCCCTTTTTTTTTACTTATTTCATGAATTTCATGAAACAATTAAAAAAAAAAAATGACGTGGGCTTCGCCCAATTTTTGTGTCCAGCCAGGTACAACTAAGCAGCTGGGGATTGGAATCCGCAGCTCAGGGTGCCAAAGATTTCTGGGCACCCATGCTGCGAATTGCAGTCTGAAGCCGCCCCAGAAAATGGCGCTTTAATAGAAACGCACTGTATCCAACTCTTCCAGCTGCCCTGGTGATGGGTGGCTCGCTGGGTAATAATGCGTTTAGGGCTAGCTGTATATTATCAACTGACCCTAAGCCCGAAATTCATGGTGTCACGTCAATATTAGACATGGCTACCATGAATTTCTATTACACATAAAAAAAAACACAACACAGAAATTTTTTTATTAGAAATAAAACACAACACAATTAGTGACTCCATCTTTATTGAAATAAAGAACCCCCATCCGCAGTAATCCTGGTTCAAGGGTCCCGTGCAGTACAATCCGGATCCAATATCATCTGATCGGTTTGCTAGAAGGCAAAGCGATCAGATGATGTGTCAGGTTCAAGGGCCTGAATCACATGACACAGCAGCTGATTGTATAAACGGCTTTTATACAATCAGCTGATGCATCAGTGCAAAAAAAAAAATAAAAAATTACACACTTCAGTGCAGACTCCTGTCCGACAGCATCAGCTGATAGTTTAGCCAGCCGGGTGGTAAAAAGCCGGCCACACCGCTCGACTTATAGTGTCAGCTGATTCCATCAGGTGACCGCATCAGTTGATCATCACCAGGTCTGAGAAAGAGAGAGAGAGAAAGAAGAGATAGAGAAGATAGAGAAAAGAGAGAGAAAGGAGAGAGAGAGAGAATTGAGAGAGGAGAGAGAGGAGAGAGAGAGAGAAGAGAGAGGAGAGAGAAGAGAGAGGAGAGAGAAGAGAGAGGGACGAGAGAGAAGAGAGAGGAGAGAGAAGAGAGAGAGAGAAGAGAGAGAGAGGAGAAAGAGAAGAGAGAGAAGAGAAAGAGAAGAGAGAGGAGAGGGAGAGAGAGAGAGAGAGAAAAAGAGAAAAAGAGAGACTGAGAAAAAGAAAGAGAGAGAAAAAGAGTGAGGAGAGAGAGGAGAGAAAGAGGGAGAGAGAGAGAAAGAAAGAGAAAGTGAGAAAGAGAGAGAGGAGAGAAGAGAGAGAGAGGAGAGAGAAGAGAGAGAGAAGAGAGAGGAGAGAAGAGAGAGAGAGGAGAGAGAAGAGAGAGAGGAGAGAAGACGAGAGAAGAGAGAGGGAAGAGAGAGAGAAGAGAGAGAAGTTAGAGAGGAGAGAGAGGGAAAAAGAAAAAGACAGCCTGAGAAAAACAGAGAGAGAGAGAGAAAGAGAGGAAAAGAGAGAGAGAGAGGAGAGAGAGAGAGGAGAGAGGGAGAAGAGAGAGAAGAGAGAGGAGAGAGAGGAGAGAGAGGGTAAAAGAGAAAAAGAGAGGCTGAGAAAAAGAGAGAGAGAAAAAGAGAGAGAGAGGAGAGAGAGGGAGAGAGAGAGAGCAAGAGAGAGAGAAAGAGAGAGAGCAAGAGAGAGAGACAAAGAGAGAGAGAGATAAAAAGAGAGAGGGAGTGAGAAAGAGAGAGAAGAGAGAGGGAAGAGAGGAGAGAGAGAGAGAAAGAGAGACTAAGAAAGAGAGAGAGAGAAAGAGAGAGAGAGGAGAGAGAGAGGAGGGAGGGAGAAGAGAGAGAAGAGAGAGAGGAGAGAGAGAGGAGAGAGGAAAGAGAGAGGGTAAAAGAGAAAAAGAGAGATTGAGAAAAAGAGAGAGAGAAAAAGAGAGAGAGGAGAGAGAGGAGAGAGATGAGAGAGATCAGAGGGAGAGAGAGAGAGAGAAAGAGAGAGAGAGAAAGAGAGAGGGAAAGAGAGAGAGAAAAAGAGAGAGAGACAGAGAGAGAGAGAGAGAGAGAGAGGGGGAGAGAGAGTAGAGAGAGAGAGAGAAAAGAGAGAGAGGACAGAGCAATGCAGCCTCATTCCGTGAACTGCTCCGATTTTAGAGGTGTGTCCCGCGGCTCACAGCTGATGTCCGGCTCCTCTCCTCAGTGCATAATTAAATTAAATTATAATTATAAATATATAATAATTATGATTGAAAATTAAAAATAAAAAAAAATAAAAAAAAAAATTAAATTCTTTACCGGGACACGAACTCGTGAAGTTATGCTTCTTAGGTGAGCACTCTATCCACTGAGCTACTGCCTCTAATGTTAAAGGTAGGCAGATTTGGTAATCTTGAAGTCTGCATTGCTGAACTCTCTGCTGACCGCACGATTCACTTCATTACTACGTGGAGCACTCGTGTTCTGTAGCAGAGCTGACAGTGTCGTGTGGATTACATCGGACCTGGAGGGGTATTTGGGGATTTTAATAAAATGGTGAAACAGGGTGTTTTTTTTCTTTTATTCCAAATAAAGGATTTTTCGCTGTCTGTGTTTCTTTACCTTTCACTTTCAGTTTAATCATGGAAGGTGTCTTGGGGAAACGCCTGCCATGATTAACTCATTATTACCCCGATTGCCACCGCACCAGGGCAATTCGGGATGAGCTGGGTGGAGTCCCGGGACTGTCGCATCTAATGGATGCGACAATTTCGGGCAGCTGCTGGGTGATATTGTTAGGGTGGTGGGCTCCCCATAATGTGGCGCTCTCCTTCCTGACCATACCAGCCTCCAGCCATGTGGCTTTATCCTGGCTGGTATCAAATATGGGGGGAACCGCTTTTTTTTTTTTTTTTTTTTATCTATTTATTTATTTTACTGCACGATATAGACCCGCCGGCCGGCGGCTGTGATTGGTTGAAGTGAGACAGCTGTCACTCATCGTGGGGGCGTGTCTGACTGCAACCAATTATGGGCGCCGGTGGGTGGGGAAAGCACGAAATACCTGATTGAATACTGAAGCGGCAGCCATTTTCTAAAGAGGAAAAGACGCCGCAGATTTCTGACAGCCTTACAGCGAGACGCCCGTGATCGGTGAGTAGGAAAGAGATTGGGATTGTGCTGGGGACGCAGGACGCATGCAGATAACAACGTGTGCACATAGCCTTAATGTGAAAAGCCACGTTTTTGTTGATCGAACCGTTCTCGAACCTAAGTCGAACTGTAGAGCTTTTAAGAAAAAGCTCGAGTTCGAGCTCGAGCTCGAACACCCCCCAAAATCACTCGAACATGAAATTGGCGAACCTCGAACCTTGAACATCGCTCATCTCTACTAACGAGATGTCGTTGGGGTCACGAAATTCGTGACGCACATCCAGCCTGTTAGCGACGTTGTTGCGTGTGACACGTATGAACGACTGCTAATGGTCAAAAATACTCAACGTAATCGTTGATCGTTGATACGTCGTTCTAATCTCAAATATTGTTGATGGTGCTGGATGCAGGTTGTTCGTCGTTCCTGAGGCTGCACACATTGCTATGTGTGACACCCCAGGAACAAGGAACAACACCTTACCTGCGTCCTCCGGCAACGAGGTGGGCATCACTTTCTTTCGGCTGCTCTCCGCCCCTCCGCTTCTATTGGATGGCTGCCATGTGACGTCGCTGTGACGCCGCACGAACCGCCCCCTTAGAAAGGAGGTGGTTTTCCGGCCACAGCGACGGCGCTAGGCAGGTAAGTCCGTGTGATGGAGACTAACGATTTTGTGCGCCACGGGCAGCGATTTGCCCTTGACGCACACATGATGGGGGCGGGTGCGATCGGCAGCGACATCGCTAGCGATGTCGCTGCGTGTAAAGTGCCCTTTAGACTTGAATGGCCGAGTCTGACCTGACACACAGAAGAAACAAGTGCATGATGGGATTTTTTTCTTTTACATGCAAATTTGGTCAGTGAAAAAAAAAATCCCCACTGAATAAGATTGCTCCGTGTGCTGTGTCAGTATGATGTCTACTTTTTCACATACAGCACTCAGCCAAAAATACACTGGTGTGAACTCAGCCTAATGAAGGGCTCCTTCACACATCAGTGAGGCTTCATGTACAGGTTCTATCTGTGATCAGCCCCATAGTCTCTCATAGGTACGAGCTCTATCTGTGATCAGACCCATAGTCTCTGATAGGTACAGGCACTATCTGTGATCAGCCCCATAGGGCCCGTACCTATGAGAGTCTATGGGGCTGATCACAGATAGGGCCCGTACCTATGAGAGTCTATCTGTGATCAGCCCCATAGTCTTTCATAGGTATGGGCTCTATCTGTGATCAGCCCCATAGACTCTCATAGGTACAGACTCTATCTGTGATCAGCCCCATAGAGCCCGTACCTATGAGAGTCTATCTGTGGGAAACACGGATAAAACTCGTATGAGAAAAACTGACACCATGATGAGACCTCCGAGAGACGGCATGGAGTACAGGAGCCGGGCTTGTATAGTGAGGATCTGTGTAACGTCTAATGCTGTCCCCATTTATTGCGCTGCACACCCAGAGCATGCCCAGCTCTCCTGCTCCCCATGCCCCATACAGACCACCATCCACATGATGAAGTCTAATAACACATGGATAAACCTGCAAGGGTAAATTTACATGTGAGGTACAGACGGGGAAACAACTGATGAGTCTAGTATTGACCATTTCACTGACATTACGATGACAGTGCAGCAGCCAATCAGTGAGCTCAGCAGCTCTGATCGGGGCGGTCAGTTTACACTGGCAGAGCTGCAGAGCTCACTGATTGGGTGCTGCACTGTCATCGTGATGTAAGTGAAATGGTCAATGCCAGAAACCAGCAGTAGAGACTGGCCAGTAGACCCAAGGATGGTGAGGACAGCACGGTTTGTTTTATTTTTACACTGAAGTGCACTCTTGAGGCCACTTTACATGCAACGACATCGCTAACGAGATGTTGCTGGGCTCACGGAATTCGTGACGCACATCCGGCCTTGTTAGCGACGTCGTTGCGCGTGAAATGCACGAACGACTGTTAATGATCAAAATTACTTACCTTATCGTTATCGTTGACACGTCGTTCTAATCCCAATTATCGTTGCTGTTTCAGGACACAGGTTGTTCGTCGTTTCTGCGGCAGCACACATCGCTATGTGTGACACCCCAGGAACGAGAAACATAACGGTACCTGCGGCTGCCGGCAATGAGGAAGGAAGGAGGTGGGCGGGATGTTACACCCGCTCATCTCTGCCCCTCTGCTTCTATTGGGCGGCCGCTTAGTGACGTCGCTGTGACGCCACACGAACCGCCCCCTTAGAAAGTATTCAGTGGCAGGGCAGAGTGGCATGCTGAAGTAATTGAGCAGTGTGACAGGACAGAGTTGTGGAGCAGAGAGGCAGGGCTGTGTCACAGACCTGCACATCCCTAAACTCCCCCCACCCTGACCATCAGGTCCAGACACAGGTTGGGGTCACACTATTCCTGATTTTCAGGACCTTGAATCCCTTTGCACTGCACAGGCAGAGAGGGGGATTCTATCACAGATATGAAATAAGGAACAGGACAGTAGTGCTCCAGTCCTCACATGAAACAATCATCTCCCAGAGAAGTAATGAGTCTCCGGCCTCCCCTCCACTCACCAGCAGCACAACCAGCAATGTCTGTGCAGAGCTGTGTGCCACCCCTGCGACAGCAGCCAGGCTGCTCGGATGCGGATCAGTGGTGGCTCGAGAGATCTCCAGACCCGGGGGTCGTGCGGCCACTCAAATAAAGGGGGGGCTATGTACAGGGGATGGTGTGGAAAGTTTGTGACGCCACCCGTGGTATGTGGTAAGGATGAAGTACTACCGCTGCGGCTGGTAGTGCCCGGTGGCGATGGTGTAGGCAGCCAGGTGTTTAACCCCTCCATGGGTAGGGGGGATACCCCGGGATGAGTGATGGCGCTGGGGAGGTACCATCGGGTCGGTAAGGGTTAATTGCGTACTCACTCAGTCCAATAACGCTGACGCTGACAACCGTGGTAAAACAAAATTCTTGATGCCACTCTTAGATCCCGTGCCCGTTGGTGTTGCTTGTTAGCCGGTCACCTTAACCTTGGCAACTCTCTTCTGTCGTTGGTCCCTTTTAGCTTAAAACTAAATGGGTCCCACTCACCCATATGGCTAACAGAGTGAGCTTGCTCTCAGGGTTCACGCTTGGGATTTTCTGGACTAGGCAGTGGGAAAGTCCTATCCCCCTCATTGTGCTAGTACCCAATTTTGGAGCGGGTGGAGAATGGATCTTGAAGGCTCCGTCCTTGTCGGGTGAGTTACCAGGACGCCTAAAGCTACTTCCTGGCCTAGGGTCCACATACCCCGTCGTGACCTGGCCTTTGCCCAGTGATGGCACAAGGCCGCCGGCTGTCCTCTTCAACAGTCCGTGCCCCTTGTCACGATCCCCTGTGACCGGGGTCCAGCTCCTACCAGGCCCAGACCAACGTCTGCCACCTAGTACACCAAGGAGCTCAGCTCCTGACCTCCTCTCTCTTTCACCTCCAACACTCCTCTCCTCGTCTCCTGACACTCCTGACGTTCCCTTAACCAACCCCCCCAAGTATCCAGCCCTATTCGCTTCAGGCTGTCCACTGGTGTGTCTGGTGGGTGTGGTGCAGAGTGTTCCTAGGATTTTGATTAGCTTGTTCTTAGCAACACCAAAGGTCAGGGACCCGAAACCTATGAGGAGGCGGATATCATGCAGAAGGGCAGATTGCATAATACCCTGTGATGACCTGATAGGTCAGGGTGTCACAGCTGATGTGCTTACACTTCTGTCTGGCAACCGCACATCTCACTGATCCACAGCTGCTGCCTGGAGGTGCAGAGCTTCCTCCTCCTAAGCGCTGCCTTCATTTTCCTCTCAAATTCCTGTGAGAGCAATCTGCATTTTGATTGGAGTAACCTCGCACAGCAGCCCCCTGCTGACTGCTGATTCACCTATCAGCACTTTCCTTTCATTTTCTCCTGCTCTAACAGCAGCATGATCTGCCCTCACATTACCCTGCCCCCTCCAGCAAATGCCGGATTTACTACTTTACCCTGCTCTACTCCTGCAGAGTTAAGAATAGCAGAAGCTACAGGTGGGCACCTCTGAACACGGGGCCCACGGCAGTCGCCCTCTCTGCCCACCTGGTAGCTACGCTTCTGGGTCCACTATTAGAAAATTCAAATGCAGAATAAGGGAACATCTCTATGATATATCGGACATCTCAGGCAGAAACGTATCTAATGCTGCAAAACACTTTATTACTTGTCATAATTGTAGTACCCATAGTTTCCATGTGTGACACCCTGGACCCCAGGGGTCATAGGTAACAACACCTACCACACACACACACACCCCCACCCCTTGTGAGGACACACACAGTCACCCGAAAGGGAGACCTGATGCCTCCCTCAGGGCCAGTAGGGCACACCAGGTGGGCAGAGTCAGGCGGAAAGACACGCCCACCAAGGAGACTACTGTCCTGAGGCAGGAAATACAAACAGTTGAGTTTGAGAGAGAGAGTTGACAGGAGGTGTGGAGGAGAGAAGCTGTCAGGGACCCGGGTTGGAGCCTGGGATCCCCGTTACGTCAGGCAGGCAGACGGTGGTGGCCACCTGCAGGAGTACCGGTACAGCAACCGGCGGAACCGTAGGGTCCGGGCCAGGGTTGGAGCCCGCCGGCCCTGAACCGGGGAGTCAACCGTGTACCGGAGCACCAGAAACCAGGTACTCAGACCCTGTCCTAGCTTAGAAGCCACTGAGTATAGGCAAATTAACTGATTGCTGGCTGGACCTCACGGGTTCATCCTCATCCAAAGTCCCGAAAGAAGGCAAAAACCCACCGATACCCGGGTGAGAGCCACCGCCAAGGGCCAAACATCCAACGGGCTAGCACCTGCGGGCAACCGAGGGCTCCTCCAGCAGCTCAACGCCGGGGAGCGGGCTACCACTGCCCAGGCAGGGGAGCCAAAAACTACTACAAGAGGTGCAAGGGAAAGGGGCCACCATCAACCTCACAGGGGGACACAAGCAGCCGGCTGCGGGACCCGACCATACCCGAACTTTGGTTTACCAGTGACTCGGAGTGTGAATTAATCGTGAGTACACCAGTGCCATCCGGGCACGACACGGCACCACAGCATGGCGCCCTGCACCCCGACAACAACACTATCGCCAGTGCCCCACCGGGCCCCGGTACACACCGCCCCTACCCACGGAGGGGTTAACATCTAGGCTGCGGCCGCAACACCAATCCTGGACAAGCCCCCACCTTCACTCCAGCTGCTGCGGTGGTGCATCCCATCACCATGACCCGTGGGTGGCGTCACGACCCGTAGGATGACAACGCGGCCCTCCCCGGCTGCACGCCTCGTCCCACACCACCACCACCCTACTGCCTCTCCCCTTAACAGAGCGACGTGGCCCCCGGTCTGGAGGTGCTCGCGCCACCGACAACCTGAGCCCGGACCTCGAGCGGCTCAGCCCGAGCAGCGGAGAGCGGCCGGGCCCCTCTCAGGGCGGTACACATCGACTCTTTTGGCGTCACGAACAGGATTCGGACAGTCCACTTACCTGTGGAAGTGCATCTTAGAAGCATTCATCAGCGGCGTTCTGCCGAAAAAGTTGAAGTTCCGCCATCTTGGCGCGAAAGTTTCCCGCTCGAGTCGTCTTCCCCGAGAAGTGAAAGCTCGAAAGTGAATCCCCGCCCCCGAAGGAGGAGTGCGAAGAGAAAACCAAGGGGGAGGCGGGTGAGAAGGCTGCCTCATGTAACCGAGAAGATAAAAAGGCAGGGACTCCAGGACCCTGCATCCGTCCCGTTCCCGGACCCCGCCGGTGTAGAAGCAGCATGTCCGCCCCGTCTGCGCGGCCCGATCGGCGTGACTGAAGGCCGAGGCAATGTTGCTGTGTCGGCACTGCCAGGTGGAGTTACACCGCCTGATGGCCCGGTGGACGACCGAGGTGGAGGAGCTGGTTACAGCCGCGTGGTTGTATGAGGTGGAGGCTATTCTTGAGGAGCGGGTGGGTGATCCACGCCCCCATGTCCCTGAGGGACCGGCGGCTGCAGCTGAGGGACCCGGTCTGCTCCTGGCCCCTATCCAGTCTCCCCTGCTGCCCACGCCGACTGCCGGCCTCCCTCCACCCGGTCCGCTGGCGCCTCCACCGACCACGGAGGCCGCGGTCCCGGCTCCAGGAGATCCACCCACGGAGAGGACCATCAGCGGACAAGGAGAAGCAACAGTTCCTGAGTGGGCCTCAGGAATAGCGCCCCCCCAAGACACGGAAGCTGAGGCGTCCGAGGGCCAGTGGCCGCCAGGGACAGCGGCGTGGCTGGAAAGAAAGTTGGCGCAGTTCTGTATCCAGGTACGGGTCAAATCAATGCGGCAGGCTGTGAGCTGGAAGCAGGAGATACGGGAGATGGCAACCGTGGTGCGGGCGAACGAGAGGCCCACCCCGGAGAATGCGCCCTTGCAAGATCCAGCCTCTCCAGACCCGCCGGCCCAGCAGGATGCTGGACCCGTTGGCAGTGAGATTTTGCGCGCCGACCCAGGATGAAGAGTAGGCAGCGGACCCCCCGTTGTCCCGAAAGACAGTCCCCGTTGGGAACTACAGTGTTCACCTGATTTGCTACTAAAGGACCCGTCCCCGTTGGGACTTGTGTTTGAAACCCCTGTTGACAACCCTGTTGCATGAGTGACTGCTCATGGACAAGCCCGTGGACTTGCCGGCCACCCAAAAACTTTTGGGCTTGTAAATATTGCCCTATCCTGCCCCTTCCCGTCCCATTAGCCTCCGGAGAGGCAGATTGGTAGGACCCGCAGCAGAGTAGGCTTAGGTCCGGTCACCACAGGGACCAGTGACCATCCTCCGGGGAGCCCTTTGACAACTGCCGGGTGCGCAGCACCGTACCCGTTCCCGCCTGGGTGATCTGGCCATGTTCCTGTTTCCGGCTGGGGAAAAGGGGTGCTGCCCATTTCTTAGGGGCAGCATCAAGGCTAGGTTGTTTGGGTGGGAAAGGCAGAAGGACATGAACCTGTTCCGTTTAATAAAAGTTATGCAACGTTAAAGTAAAATGCCGCCCGTTATGGGAAGACCTTCAGTAACCATATATTGTACAAATGTTATTATAATTGTAAATGTTTCCCGTTTTCCCGTTTTACAGTTGAAAGAAAAATAAAAATAAACCAGAGTTGGTCGGGCAGCCCGCGGACGGTCTGCATTAAACCAAGGGGGTATGTGATGCCCTGGACCCCAGGGGTCACAGGTAACAACACCTACCACACACACACACACCCCTTGTGAGGACACACACAGTCACCCAAAAGGGAGACCTGATGCCTCCCTCAGGGCCAGTAGGGCACACCAGGTGGGCGGGGTCAGGCAGAAAGACACGCCCACCGAGGAGACTACTGTCCTGAGGCAGGAAATATAAACAGTTGAGTTTGAGAGAGAGTGTTGACAGCAGATGTGGAGGAGAGAAGCTGTCAGGGACCCGGGTTGGAGCCTGGGATCCCCGTTACGTCAGGCACGGCGCCCTGCACCCCGACAACGACACTGTCGCCAGTCCCCCACCGGGCCCTAGGACACACCGCCCCTACCCACGGAGGGGCTAACATCTAGGCTGCGGCCGCAACACCGATCATGGACGAGCCCCCACCTTCACTCCAGCCGCAGCGGTGGTGCATCCTGTCACCACGACCCGTGGGTGGCGTCACGACCCGTAGGATGACAACGCAGCCCTACCTGGCTGCGAGCCTTGTCCCACACCACCACCACCTTACTGCCTCTCCCCTTAACAGAGCGACGTGGCCCACGGTCTGGAGGTGCTCGTGCCACCGACAACCCGAGCCCGGACCTAGAGTGGCTCGACCCGAGCAGCGGAGAGCGGCCGGGCCCCTCTCAGGGCGATACACATGCATTTGCAATCGAGTCAGTAAACAGGCATACTTGAGGGGTGACAGGGAGATGATGCTTCATAACAGAGAAGCCTTTTGGATTTTTCTATTGGGAACTGAAACATTCCTGGGACTAAATGTTAGAAATTAATTTATGCTACATTATTAATCTGTATTTTGCTCATGCTATTTTCTCTGACATTTAGACTGACTTGATTTTTCATATTTAAGTGTCTTCATAACAAAATTTTGTCATGTTTTCCATTGTTTTAATTAGTGTTTTTTAATTGGTCTAGGTGGTGTAATCTCTTCTTAATCGTACCTGTGTGTGCGGCCCATCAGGTGCTTTCAGGGTGGAGTGATTGTATCTCTATTTTAACTCCCAACTTGTATATTGTACCCACTAAGTTTAAGAGCCGTGCGCGAAACGCATCTGGTGTGCTGTTTAAATATTGGAATGTTTTTCTAGTTCTGGAGATGGTATATTTATGCACTTGGATGAAATGGACTTTTGTTTTTTTTTTAAAATAAATCATTAAAAGATGGATTTTATTCACAAGATGGAAGCTTTATCATTCCTTTTTCACCTGTGTCTCAGCACTGACCAGCAGCGGGATCACTTGCTTCTACACCGCTGAGAGTTTGGACGGTTCCTGGGGTGAGTTGGATGTCTTTTTCCTTATAATACATTAAACTATACATTATTCTTTAGACTCCTATGAATTCAGAAACTTTTGTAATGGTTCCTTCTCGGTCATTTCATAATCCCTTGAAGAAGAACCAAGCTGCACTCAGCTGTCCCAAGAGGTCTCTGCTAAATAGATAATAGAAGGAAAACCAGGAGAGCCAGGAGTAGTTTTCAAAAGAGGTAAAAACAGCTTTATTTATCATAAATGTTAAAAACAGTATCAAACACAGGTGCAAGTTTCCAACACATAATAAAAGCTGCAAGTATATGGTGACACATAAGGAGAGATGGAAGAAGCCTAGGCCAGTGCCAGAGATACACCAAATGACTGCTCCCAAAGTAACCTCCTGGCTATGGGGTCATCCCAGTGGAGGGCAATGAATTCCAGCAGGAGGGAGGGAGAGGGACCGAGAGGTCTATGATTACCAACTCCCAAAATAACCTCCTAGTGCACGGATCAGCCCAGTGGCGAACAATAAATCCCAGCAGGAGGGAGGAAAAAGGCCGGAAGGTCTATGGTTACCGGCTCCCAAAGTGACCTCCTAACAATCGGATCAATCCAGTGGCAATAGTTCCCATCCGGAGGGAGGGAGAGAGACCAAAAGGTCAATAATTACCAGTCAGGTGTGACACTGGAGCAGGCAGGCGGTGGATGAGGGAAACCCCCAGGACATCCGACGTACGTTTCGCTATACTTGCTTACTCATGGATGATTTTGTTGTATAAATAGATAATAGAGCCTCATTAATGCAGAGTCATTGGAGAACTTCTGGATTACTTTTCCAGTGCATGGGTGCTAGAAAGAATCCAGAGGAAGAGAGCTGATGCAGAGCTGGGACGCTTCTAGTGACAGAAAGCTACTCTTTCTACAGCAGGGCCTATTGTATCGAAGAACTTTGAATCCAGTCACTTATGAGAGAATCTTCCAAGTGGCAGAAGAGATGCTAAAATGGTTCTGGACATGTATTCTAACCAGTCTGGATCCTTTGGGTTCCAGAAGACAGAGGCACAATCAGTTAACGGTTTTATTGGAACAACATGAGAGTTGACATCAAGGCTTCATGTCAAGAGTGCCTCACCGTGCTGTGGCCAGGAGAGAAAGACATAAGCAGTGTGTTCCTCTTCTCCCCATCGTGAGCAAGAGCCCCTTGGAGCTTGTAGCCATTAGAGCCCAGTCGCTCTAGGTATATGTATGCTATGACGGTCATTGACCACTACACAAAGTTTGTGGTGGCCATCCCTGTGAGATCTTACTGCCCGGACCACCACAGCCACCTTGTGGAAAAGTTTCATCTTATCGTATGGGAACCCTAGAAAGATTCTCACCAATCTGGGGGCAGCCTTCAAGTCTCAGTTGTTTCAGGAGCTGTGTGCACTATATAATTGTAAACAGCTGAGAACTACAGCATATCATCTGCAGGGAAATGGTCTGTGTGAGATGAACCAAACCCTTATAAGCATGCTGAATTCGGTTCCTCTACACAAGTGAGCTGACTGGCCAAGACTTCTCTTGGAGCTAGTGTATCTCTACAATAATGCCATGAACTGCTCCACTGGATATACCCCTTACTATTTGATGTTCAGAAGGCATGGACAAAATGTTTTGATGTAACAAACATCACACTTGTGTAGTAGGTGCAGGAGGCACTATTAGGCCAAGACGTAGGTACTGAGTGGTGGTATGATTTCTCTACCGTGTTGTGCTGTGTCACGGTTCTGCTACCTGGTTCTGGGGCTCCAAATCAGTTCCCAGGGTACATCTATATGAGGTAGTTAGGTAAGTAAGAAAAAGACAGACCGCACCTTGGTATGAAGCGTTCAAACAGTTTACTGGATCACACAATGATGGTTTACTTCTTTTTAAGCATTTATCTGTGATACTGGATTTCAATACAGGCTTTGGTTGGATGGCAACTGGACTGGTGCTCTGTAATGGCAAATCTATAACTGTGGTTTGGCCTTGCTGCTATAGACTCTGAAAAGACTATCTGGCAAGGTACCTGACATTAGCCGCCCTTGAAACCTGCTCATCACCTCCAGCTCGGCTTATCTCAACTGCCAACTGTCAATTCTTCCTGGTTACCATGGTGACCAGGCTATAGAGGATATTGATCAGACATCCTCCAATACAGTCACTTACCAACACATACCACCACCTGCTGGTCTTCAGTGGTATTACAGAGCAATAACACAGTAAATTTGATAGAATTTGACAGAATGACACCAGACAATACATTAAACCATAGAGTATTCTACAGACTCCTATGAATACAGAAACTTTGGTAAAGGCTCCTTCTGAGTCTTTAAAGAAGATGTATATGGACAGTTTGGTTACCTCTAAAAAATGGGAACATTAATGCTGTCAAAATTGTCAGATCTCTGTCCACCATATACCGTACATAATGCAATCTAGGCACATTTGAGATATGATTAACCATGTATTCCTATCTATTCTCTTGTGTAATCCAGGTTTATGTCAGAAGAAGAATCGTTATATGATGACTGCACACAGACATACAATGGTGTAATTGACACACAATGCAACCTCAATTGTATACTACATAGCTCTAGTAGAAATGTTAGCAACTGTCTCCAACATGTAGGTAGTATAGAGCATATACAGTAAATAATTGTTGTCGGAAATGACATTTCCCATGGCAGCTTTTAGTTGTTACCTAATATGTACTAATTTCCTATATACCAATCTTTATGCCATAGTGCAGTCTAGTGTAAAATTCATACGGCTGATAGTTGTTGATGATTGCCTATGTGTACAGTTCTCTTTATCAGACCTGGTCTGCCCAAGCAGATAAAATGAGCAGAAGTAGAAATGTAACATTCTTTTTATTGAGAGCTGGATCCATTCCATCAGGAGCTATTGCAGCATGATTGTTATCTAGCATCTGATAGGAAAGCCAGCCAACTTGTGTCTGGATAATAAAGCATTTCAGCCACTAGATAAGAAGCTTTTCTGAAATGCCCACTTCTTAAAATGCGTACACAGTGATTTTATGAGCGAAAATTACATAGGATGCTACCAGCTTTATAGTAGCTTGGTTGCAGAAATTGTGTGTAGAGGAAAATACGACTTATAACAAGAACAGTAACAAGATTTCTTGTAACCCTTTAAATCCAGTGAAGATAAAATATATGAAGTGACTTAGAATTATGGGGAATCTATCAACAGGGTTATACTATGTAATCTGACAGTAGCGTAATGTAGGGTCTGAGATCCTAATTCCAGCAATGTATCACTCACTTTACTGTATCAGCAATTGTCATAGAATCACAGTTTTCACTGCAGCATATATAGCAGAGCTTAGAATGCTGAGCTGTTTATAACCCTGCCCACCCCACTGATTAGCCGCTTTTTGTCTACACTGTACTGTGTATTTATGCATATTTTCCAACTCCAAGCTGTATAAAATTAAATTTTTTTGGACGAAGCATATCAGATGATGTGTATTTGTGTAATGAGGGAAGGTGTGGCCCAAAGATATCATCATTCTTTATCAAGGTGGGCAGAATTTTTCCGCAGCTTGGGATTAAGAAATACCCTGTTTTATGGGTGCACCAGAGAGAGCAAGCCCTTCCTGATATCCTATGGGGAATGGGCAGCAGCCCTGATGAAATAGGTGGAGAAACCGGAAGAGGCCCCACCCTTGAGGGTACAATCCGGAAAATGGAGACTCCTCCAACAGTGTCGGCCAGCACCATTTTTGGTTTCTGAAGTGGCAAAATATAGAGAGACAGCAAGCTGAAGAAACTTTTCTATTTGAGACAGCCGATGGTACAGGCTACGTGCCCATAGCTGTCGCAGCCATCAAATTTAGCAAGATTGGGTTGCCCAGCTAGTGGAGAAGGCCATGGAGGGACAATCTGGAGGGTTTCAACCAAAGAAACCAGCTGGAATCATTGGCGGCTGTTGGCAGCCGTGATGGAAGGCACCCCACTGCCAAAAGCAGCGGCCGCGTCGATGGCTCTGTTACAGCACCTAAGCCGTGGGGAATATATTCAGCAGCTGCAGAAGCCTTGGCTGGACCAAAGACCCAGAGTCCAGGAGGCAGCAGCTATGCCTGGAGTGGCTGTGGTGACCAAATCACCATCAATTATGGTCCTGGTGAGTGGATCTTGGCCCTTGTCTTGAGGTTTCCTGGCTGAGAAGCCTTCAGCCTTACACCCTGCAGAAACTAAGTTATCAGGGTGAAGAAAAAGAGAGAGGCCTGGGTGCAAGGACAGTTGGTACTCCTGTAGTTCCTCTGAACCATGAGGAGCTACAGGGAACTGCATACTGTCAAAGATGCAGGGCCTACACCCAGGAACCCAGAAGACCAGTGCCGGTAACACCAAAACTTTCATACAATCCCTGTTTTCTCCCCCTTAAAACTGGTGACGAGCTAGGGTTGGACACAATGGATGGCCACTTAGGGGTGGAACCGATCCAGTCCACTAGATGACAACCAGGGAGGAGGGCCAGACAGTCAGTATGTGGAAGTGAAAGGAGACGGACATAACGGTACTGACGGGAGAGTGTAGTAGTGACCTGTCAGGCTCAGGCATGTGTTTGCCGAAGGTGTACGGTGGAGTACTCTCGGAACCATAGCACCGGCGGGGTGTAGAGCCCTAGGTCAGAACAATGCTCCAGGCAGACCTGATAAAATCTGCACGGTGAGGGGACCATCCAGGACCTCACCGACCTAAAAGTTCAGTGCACAGCAGTGACGGGAGAAGCAGGGATCGGCAACAGAGAACCGACCCAACAGGGTTCAAACTGCCTGCCGTACAGACTAAGACTGAAAGACGACCAGGAGGGGACCCCCCACACGCTCCAAGCCTCAGGGACCCACCAACCAGAGACAGGTGCAGGGGAAGAAAGCCACTAGGTCACCACACTAGCACTGGAACTAAGGGGATCAGTGGTGAGGACCAGCCTCCATCGGGTTGCAAGCAATAACAATTCTGTGAGTAAAGAACCAGTTACACTGCAATCCCTTGTGTGGCATACCTTCTTTCCGTGCCCAGTATTATTAACAGACCTCAACAACAAACAACATCATCTATCCCCTGGGGCCTGGCCCTACTTGCAGAGGGCCCAACATCCAGGCTGCCATTAACATCAGCCCCAGCAGTGAGAAACTGTGCAGCGGCAGCCCCATCTAAATAGCCGCAACCCACAAGTGGCATCACGACAAAAGCTTTATTATTATTCCCCTGTACAGAATTCCTTTTTTAAGTGACCCCCAGGGTCATGGAACCGGACAATGGTAGAGAACTATCCCAGTAAATATACTGCCCGTGACTGAGTACCCCAAAGCCCTGGGGCGCGTCACTCCCGGGTGGCAGTGCTGTCAGCAACCGTGTGACTCATGGGGTTATCCAACACCTCGATCACAGTCATAGCTACAAGTTCATCCAGGAGGATTGGACCAGGGAGAAGGTGTATGTGAATGCTGGCTTCATGTGTAAGGATCCCGCCATGATTTATGAGGACCGCGTCTGTTTTGTGAAAGAGGATGGGCACCGTGGATGATATGTGCCCCAGTGAAATCCTGCTGGCCCTGATCACACTGCCTACGCATCACCCCAGCAACGTGCCGGATTCCAGCTTCTTGAAAAGTCTGGCAGTGTGAGGAGAAAGTCAGATCCCGATTGATGCCCCGGTTGTGCCTGTTGCACCTCAGCACAGACTTGTTCCGCATTCCGTGGGGACCAGTTAAAAAAACCTGACCACTGAAGTTAGCCCAGAGGGCTGAAAGTATTTTCTTTTTGTTTCCCCCCCTCCCTAGTTGTTTTGCACTTGTTGTGCTTTCCTCTGCTGGATAAACTGTGGGTAGGGTTTTTGCCCTTTACCATTGACACTGAATTAGCTCCTTACCACATGGACTTCACCCTTACCCCAAGAATATTGCCTCTTTGTCCCAAAGCCTCTACTCTTGCTCCTAAAAACTTTTTATCATGGAACTTTCACCATAATCAGCGCCACAGCACAGTGTTGACCATAAGGGACTTGCATCCGCAGTGAGGTGAGGGGGTGGAAGGAACATATGGACCCTGTTGTAGGGGTTGAGGACTGTTGCATGTCCCCACTCAAAGTGGGCAAGCTTGAGGATCATGCCGCTAATGGTAGATAAGGGACTTTTGCCTGCGGGCAGTCTGCTTAAAAATGTTTGTGTCCTCATCCAGTACTCAGATGGAGGAAATGGATTCTGGCCTATAACCATTCGTGATGGACTCTACAGTAAATGTCCACATATGTATGTATGTATGTATGTATATATATATATATATATATATATATATATATATATACACTGTGTGTCTGTGTATATATATATATATATATATATATATATATATATATATATGTTGCCTGGCAAAGTTCTGTCTGAGGACAGCCAGATTTAAGAAGGGAGGTGTGTTTAGGTGGTCAAGTTGCCTCCCCGCTCATGCTGAGTCTTGTACTATTTTTATTTGTATATGTCAAGTGTGTTTTATATGGGCTGTACTGCTGTGAGACGATGCGGTTCCTCAATATAGCAAGCTGAGACTGTGTAGAGTCCAGCGCCACCTTGCTCTGAGACCTGGTAAAGCCAATTTTAAATGTATTGTCCTACAATAACTATGTATGTGGTAATGTAATGTGTAATCTGGTATGTGTTATAAATGTGTTAGCAATGTTTGGTAAAGTATATTAGACACATAAGCTTTAGGTTAGAACATAGGTTTAATAGAAGTAGCAGAGTGTAGAATGTTAAGTAGGATGTCATGTAAGGTAAAGTATAGGACTGTCATATACATAGACTTTGCTAGTAATAGATATAGCAGTATAAGATACTTGCTGGTTACAGAGGGAACTAAGAGCAAAGGTGTTAGAAGTTACAGATACCCAGAGTGTTGATTGTAGAGACAGGCTTGTGAGATGGCAGTTCTACAGGGGGATTTCTGGAGTGAGGACGTGACCTTGTAACTTGGGTCTGTTGGGGAACCTAGAGGTAACCTCCAAGGATCTGGAGCCTACGGTTCACCTCAGGACAGGCTTAGAAGAGTCTAAGAACTAGACGGACATTCCCGAGAAAAAATTCATTGGGACTGGCCTAATGAAATCAAGAGAATAGAAGCTGTCCGAGGCAGTGAGAGGACCATGGGTAGTCACGGAGTGAAGAACAGGGGAGAAGCGGTGGCATAGTCCCAGATGCAGGAGAACTAGGTCCTAGTCAGCAAGATAGGCCAGACGGAGTAACCTGGGGAAACATCGGCAGCAGAACCAGGTAAGTGTAGTCATGTCTGTCGTGAAGGTACAAGAAGTATTAAACTGATTACAGTTATTTTGCCCAGAGTTCTCCAGTGTCCTGTTTCTATCTAATACAGCCAAGAAGGCAACCGACTGCTGTAATACCGGTGTCTTTGCCCTGCTCCACTCTGTCCATCCTGCAAAGACACCAACGTACTCACTACAGCAGCCGCGCACATGCTCACTTTCGCAGCTGCTCCCCTGTCCATGTTCTGTCTGGGGAACCCCCTTCTTTCCAGCCTCTCCACACACCAGGCTTCTTGGCAAGTGCCTTAGGGCACGCGTGCACTATTTTTTTCATAATGGGACAGCACACACACCCTAATGTGTGCCCAGCCTATCATGTGAAGTACCTGCAATGATATAGTATATTAACACATCAACATATTATATGTTCTTGAGTTGTTACCTTTAAATGGATTCCATTATAAAGATGATTCACTGAAAACATTGGGGCTTAATAAAGTGGCTGGTTCTTGCAATCACTATTATTAACAAATCAGAGGTACTGTCTTCAAAATAGCACGTTTACTGAAGCATTCACAAAAAAAGAATTTGCATGAAATATCGTCTTTTACAACACATAAAGAACAGTTAATGGAACACAATATACATAATAGTTTTATTTCCAGTTGCCAGCACATTTAATACGTGAAACATGAATTACTCTCTATATATCACTAGTGGGCCAAGTTAAAAGATTACCTTGTGTCATCTCAGTTGTCCTAAGCAGCCAAATTGAATATCTTCTCTAATCCATCATTTTATCTCTCTGTACCCATCATTTACATTATTTAGAATTTATTCCATTATAGAATTGAAAATGAACAAGACTCTGAACATTTATATATTTAAATGATTCAATATATGTCATGATAAATCTTTTGTTATTTTCATGCCAATCTCAGTCGTTCTACTTGCATGCCAAAAGGCGAAATTTATTACAATTTAAGAAAAAAAACACTATGGAAACAATAAGATAAAAACTTCTGTTATAGAGACATATTATTGGTTTTCAAAGAAGAATCGCAATTCAGAAGGATAAATCCACAATAGTATCCAAATTTTATGAATACACAGCCATTCTTAAAGGGGTTGTCCACTACTAGAACAACCTTTTCTCATTCCAAGTTTGCCCCCGTTAAAATATAAAAAGCTTGTACTCACCCCCACTGCAGGCACCATTCCAGCTGTTTCAGCACTCGTTCTCCTGGGGCTCATGTAAGGTTGTGGTATTACGCAAGTCCCGTGCCCCATGAGTGCTTTGCTGTCCCTACCTTCAGATGAATAAATAACCAAGAGGGAATGAGTAATCAGCCACTGATAAATTTTTAATTCCATATCTTTCCAAACTTGAAGGTAATTTATTCTTGCAACTAACAGTAAATTGCAGATTTACAATTCCAATGGAAGGCAGTGACAGCGCTGACGTCAAGAGTGCAGGAGATCGTCACAGCATGATAGATCATTACCTGCTGTGACGATCTCCTGCACTCTTGACGTCAGTGCTGTCACTGCCTTCCATTGCCCTCCACGTTCTCACGTCACGTCTCGCAGGTGGCCCGAGATTGTCACTAACGGTGACGTCACGGGATCCTGCGATTCTTCGCTGAGAACGCGGCGGACAATGGAAGTCAGTGACAGCGCTGATGTCAGGAGTGCAGGAGATCGTCACAGCAGATAATGATCTCATCTAACCTCCTGACAGCAGCGCTCGTCATCCCCTGCAGTGACCTGGGCTGACCTAATGATGTTAGCTCAGGTCACTGCACTACTCTCCCAGCCAATGGGGAACATTCTGTTCTTCATTGACTGGGACATTGACTATGGTATGGATCATCGCGGGACCCCCTTATTGGATTACGCCGGAACCTGATTTGATTGTTCTTTTCAATAAATTGGTGAAAGAAGGAATGTATTGAGGAGTGTTTTTTCAAATAAAAGTTTTTTGTTTTTCAATTTTTTTTTTTTATTACTGACTGGGTTGTGATGTTGGGTATCTGATAGACGTGTGACATCACTAACCCCAGGGCCTGATGGCAGGTGACATTACACATCTGGTATCAACCCAATATATTACCCTGTTTGCCACCGCACCAGGGCAATGGGATGAGTTGGGGCAAAGTGCCAGGATTGGCACATCTAATGGGTGCGCCACTTCTGGGACGCCTGTAGCCTGCTATTTTTAAGCTGGGGAGTGTCCAATAACAGTGGACCTTCCTAGTCTGAGAATACCAGACCACAGCTGTCCGCTTTAACTTGGCTGGTGATCCAATTTGGGGGGGACCCCGTGTTTTTTGTTTTAAATTATTTATTTAATTTAAAATAACAGCATGGGGTGCCCTCTGTTTTGGATTACCAGCCAAGGTGAAACTGCCATCTGTGGTTTGCAGGCTGCAGCCGTCTGCTTTACCCTAGCTGGCTAAAAAGATATGGGGGACCCCACGTCGTGTTTTTTTTTAATTATTATTTTTTTTTTTTTGGCTAAATACAAGGCTAAGCACCCTTTAGTGCCACATGAAAGTCCCTAAAGGGTGCCAGCTTAGAATATGTAGGGGGGTAGGACATTATATATGTCTTTCTCATCTATGTATCTATCCCTCTGTTCATTCATTCATTCATTCATCCGTCTATCTCTCTGTCTATATCTATCCATCTCTATATCTAGTCATCTATTTAGCTTTCTTGCTGCTTCCATTTTCTTGTGGTCTGCAAAAAAACCGGAAGGGACACGGATGACACACGGACCGTATACGGAATGGATGTCACACTGATGCCACATGGATGCATCCGTGAAAAAAAACAGACTGTTTTTTGCGGACCACAAAAATGGAACAGTCATGTGAATGTAGCCTACATGTGTTCCCTATGGGGGTAGGGGTCGGTACAGAACGATGGTGGGGGGGTTGGTGCAGACCGATGGTGAGGGGGGTCGGTACAGAGCGCCGTGTGTGTGTGTGTGTGTGTGTGGGGGGAGGGTTGCAGAGCCTGATGTGTGTGGGGGTGCAGAGCCCTATGTGGTGTGGGGTGCATAGCCCGATGTGTGTGTGTGGGCTGTTATTTCCAATGCTGTAGTGATGAGAGGTCAGGTGCTGGGGCAAAATACTGACAGGGACTGTGTGTGCAGGGGGCGGGCAGGGGGTGGAGCTGGACACTGAGGTCGGGCGGTGCCAGTTCTGACTGTGAGGTTTAGCACAGGAAGTGGTCATTTTGCTGGAGCTGAATGTAAACAAAGAGCTGCAGAGAATAAAGGGATAATTCAAGAGGAACAAAAGTTAGAAAACAAAAGATAACAATGTAGGGATGTTTTATATGACAATACAGCACAGATTAGCTTACCAAAAAATGTTGAGTTTATGTCGGACAACTCCTTTAACATCTAAGAAAGCCTCCACTTGTCTCCCTTCCCTTTCTTGACAAGCTAGTCTTTCTGTCAGCTATGCTGCAATCTGCAATGTAAACTTTTGACTTTGCAGAGAGTAATAAAAATGCTTTAAGTCTATGTTCACAGTTCATGTTTTATTGCACTTTTTGTGCGTTTTTGAGGTCACAAAGATGCACCAAAATGCAGCATGCATTTCCTTGTCCCAGCAAAGTCTATGAGATTTCTATTTTGCTGTGCATCTTTTTTTGTCTGCATCTTGGCTGCATTTTGAAAGATGAAGCCAAGATGCAGCATGTCAATTCTTTTTGTTTTTTTTCCAGCGTTTTTGAGCCCTTTCAGTCAACAGATTTGACTTACAAAACATATTGGGCAAAATGCGGTAAAACACGTCAAAAATGCATGTGTATTATAATTATTATTATTATTATTTAATAATTAGCGCCATTTATTTATTTTATGCATTTTTGCTGCGGGTGCGTTTTTTGTACAATTTTTAGGGCCAAAAACGCTGCATCTTTGTCGTTAGAAAGGATACACTGTGTGAACATAACCTAACCATTCTCTCTCATTATTCTGGCATTTGGCAAGTATAAATAATTTTGGTTCCTAATTGACCTAAAACGGGAAAGGTTTATTCTGGTTTCATGTGAGATAGTGAGAAAAACATGCATGTGTGTCTTTTTAGATAGTGCATGTAAACTTCTGGTTTCAACTGTACATAAAATGCAAGTGATTTTCAAAAGGTATTTGTGGGTTTACAGGGGGATTAAGGGGATAACGTGCACCTTTATAAAATGGAGTACAGGCGCTGCTTAAGGTGCTAGTTTTGGTTTATACCTCAAAAATCTGATGACAGGTTCTCTTTTACCCTTTATGGTACAATGGGGTCAATGTGACTGCATGTAGAGTGGTACAAGTAGTGATTTTTTTTCATTGTACCAGTCAAGGGTTAACGATTGCCAGTTAAGGGAGATGTTTTCCATGTCACTTGCATTTGCAGCAGATTTTAATCTACACTCGTACATGTAACATGTAGCTATGATATTAATGCCTTAGCACTGTATCACTGTGAATGAGTAAACTACAGAATTCTATTTTCTGAGTTACTCACTTCATCATGTTTTAATAATTGTAGTTTGAGATTAGGATCTCTTGACAGTGCAGTTGTTTTCACGACAATCCAGTAACTTAACTAATATTTAAAGCCGGGTCTGTAATAACAAGATAAGTTACTCTGTCGTGACATATTTCTATCTAAGGTTATCACTAAAAATAATCACCTAGGGACAGCAAAGCATAGAATGAATTGCCCTTCATTCTGAAAAATAACGGCAGATAAAAAATCAAGGCAGATAATTGAGGAAATCTCTTGTTTTGACATATTAAATGCTAACAATACACTTTTTAAGAGATAAAGAAATAAAATGTACCATAAAGCATATTGTAGAATCGAAGTAAAGTAAATGACTTACTCTATAGCCCACATGGTAGACCTTTCCACTAATGTGTCTGATTAATCCTCTCATGGCAATAGACAGCCCTAAAAATCAATTGCTACGTTGAAAGTAATGATGATGGAAAATAATTACGGAAACAAGATTGCCAGATATTGTCTATATGTAGAGAGAACTTGCAGCACAACGTCAACATTCAACATCAATCTAGCCCAATCTTTTTCAAGACAGGATCAGGCAGTAATTACTGAACACCAGTTTCCAGATGTCTTCGAGCAGACTAGTAGAAATGGAGAATGGGGCTTTCCGAGGTGCTAGACTATATCATTTGAATTCTGTTTTTCCTCTGAAATATATATTTGTTTCATTTAATTTATTCCAACGAAAACGCCGATTGGAAAGAGGAAGACAGATGGAAGTTAGGGAAGCATTGTATTCGAATGTTTGGTTTTGACCTCGATTAAAAGTGAAGGCACTTCACAAAGTTGGCATGGCTATTACCATTATAATCTGTGCCTGAATTGTATTATTATGTGAGGCATGTTGGCTGGCTTCCTTTGGAGAAGTTAGATTACAATCATGCTGAAGCAGCCACTATGCCCATAATGGAGATCCCGTGATATACAGCACACAGCGTACTTGTAAATGAAGAATACTTGATTACTGTTTCGATGCATTGTAAAGAAGCCTTTGTCTCATGATTCCAGAGGTATATAAAGAATATAATTATGAACACTAGTCTGCTGGGTGACATTTACCTACTAACTGGCATATTAAAACCTGTATTTATTAAAACATAAAGAGGCACAGAGCCTCGTGGAATTGCTTAATTTGTCTATATGTTTGTTCTTTACAAGATACAATGAGGCTTTAGTTTAATGATGAAAACAATAGATTCAGGGCTTCATTAGGAAGAAAACTCAGGCAGTTACCAATAATCAGAGCAGATGGTATCTTTCTCATTTCCTAGCACAGATTTACAACACAATTTTCAGGAAAAGAGATATAGAACAGTAAGGGTTTGTTTTTTGTAATTTTTGCATAATGAAGATATTCTGTGTAATTTTACCCTATTGCCATATAAAGTGTGATGTGTACAGCAAATCAATACAATTACTTTTATTCATGTTTTAGTTTATGATACGATGAGACGGTAATAGAACTTTTGAGGCAAAGAATCAACTCAGAATCTGACACTGATGAAAAAGTCCCACCACCAAGAGACTTCACAGTCAGACATTGTAGCATGCTCGGGTGCCTAGACAATTCTGTTAATCCTGACAAATTCTCACAGTCATAGTTGCAGACGCTGTTTCACTTGTCCAATGATTGTGTCTTGTTGAGCTCAGCTATATTGAACTGAATGGGGATGAGCTGCAAGGAAATCTCCAAGAAATCACCACGTCTGAGAATTGTACTAAGGCCTCATTCAGACTTTTGTGATTCACAAACATGTTTTATCTGTCGTTTTCACAGATAAAACATGTACTTAAATAGATTTTGAGTATGGACACCTGTCTGTGCTTTGTGTGGACAGAGCCTATGCTATGGGTACATAAATGAAATGGCTAACACATGAATGCCGTTCATGTATTATCCAAGTACTGTCCTTTTTTTAATGTTTTTGAATAAGAGAAGACTGGGAAATTTGCTTTCATGTTACATATGAAAAAAACAAATATCACACTGATGGTGACGCCCCTGATGCAGGATTTCGGCTCAGTGTGTATGATCAAAAGTCACAGTCATGCATACTATGAAGTCAGTGTATGTGTTTCGGATTCAAAATGGTGTAGTGCGCATGACGGGAAGTCCACAAACGTTCTGATCGTGCGCACTGAGCTGAAAACCAGCCATGGTAGCAGAGGTGAGTGACCATGCCTCTGATGGGGTGCAATCATTAGCATGCTAGCACGCCCCTGTGGATGTGCTAACATGCTAAGGTTGTTGACTAACCAAGGGAAATGAACTCATTAGCATATTAGAAAAAATCTTTAGAAATACTTTTTCTAAAGCTCTCTTTATCTATGCTAGTGTATACATTGACAGTTAGGCAGGGATTAGCAATATGCACCCAGAATTGTTCATGGTTCTGGGTGCATATTGCACCTGACAGGTTCACTTTAACTGCAAAATGTGCACAATGGTGTGAATAGAACAACCCAACTGGGAGGCTACCGTAGGTATGCACTCTGACTACTGAAGTCACACTGTTACATAGGTATGTTAAAAGGGATGAACACACTTTTTTCATGTTATTGTATCGCCTATACAAAAAGGACTCACACAAGTCAAATATAAATCAATTTTATAACATAGATAAACATTTAAAAACAGTGGTAAAAGAATGTCACTCAAATGGTACAGAAAACATAGCAAAGCTTACCAGCACATATAAAAATGCAGAACACATAGATGCTACTAAAATATATGAATCAGAGGTCACTCCAGACCTAACCCTGACACCTAAGGGTGCTTTACACGCTGCAACATCGCTAGCGATGTTGATAGCAACGTCGCTAGGGGGAGGTGCGTTCGGCGTCATAGCGACATCACTGCGGCGTCACTAAGCGGCCGGCCAATAGAAGCGGAGGGGCGGAGATGAGCGGGACGTAACATCCTGCCCCTCCTTCCTTCCGCATTTCCGGTGGACGCAGGTAAGGAGATCTTCGTCGTTCCTGCGGTGTCACACACAGCGATGTGTGATGCCACAGGAACGACGAACAACATCATACCTGTGGCAGCAGCGATATTAAGGAAAGGAGCGACGTGTAAACGATCACCATTTTTGAACGTTTTTACGATCGTTGATCGTCGTTCCTTGGTGTCACACGCTGCAATGTCGCTACCGGCGCCGGATGTGCGTCACTAACGACGGAACCCCAACGATATATCGGTAGCGATGTCGCAGCGTGTACAGCACCCTTAAGGCTATGTGCGCACTTTGCGTTTTTTCATGCGTTTTCGCAGCTTTTTGAGATGCAGCGTTTTAATGCCAAAATGCATGCGTTTTGATTTTCAAGTAAAGTCTATGGGAAATAGGGCTTTCTTGTGCGCACAATGCTGTTAAACACACAGCATTTCAGTTGCAGATAATTTGGCAAAAACTCTGCATTTAAAAAAGCAGCATGTCAATTGTTTTTGCCAGTTTGGCAGCATTTTGCTAACATTGGAGTCAATGAGAACTTTCAAAATGCATCCTAAATCAAAATCCCAGCGTTTTACATGCTTTTTTTTTATGCAGAAAACATGCTTTTTTGACAAAATAAATGCATGCATTTTTTACTTTATAATATGGGAATAATATGTTCCTTTTACACACACACACAGAGTCCGACAATTAAATTATTGAAAATCCATAATTTAACATTATTGTATGCATAAATATTAAAATATAGTTATAATTTTATTAAAATTAGCTATTTTGTGTATGATTTTAATCATGATATTTGTTAGCATTTTTTTTCCATTTTTTTCAAAGTGTTTGAATGTTTAAACTTTATTTCGTAGTGTATTTGTATTCAAAACGCATCTGACTTTAAGCAATGAAAAAGTATGTAAATTGTGGTAAAAACGCGGCTAAACGCGGTAAAAATTCAAGCATATTTATAGCGTTTTTGTGGTCAAAACCAAATTTGACAAAGACAATTTCTGCCAGAGGAAGCGTTTAGAACTACAACTACCTCGACGCAAAGTGCGCACATAGCCTTAGGTCTCTCCAAACATAAAACTACCAAAAGGTACCAGATTTTTTTAGCAACAGTAATGGACCATTGTCTATTATCCAACCCACAATTGGTGCAAAAACATTCTTTATGTGTGCTCCCCGCAATCTACCCATGGGAACCACACCATGATACTTTTACATTTTTACTGTGGGACACAGTGCTTCCACATGATCTAGCCCTACACTGCACACCCCAGCTCTCCACAGATGTGGCACTCCAGACTCACCATTCATTTACTATGGAGGACTAATGTTTTTTTTACTTTGTGTACTGGAACAACACAAAAAACATGAGGAAAAAAAGAGGCAAATTGGCCATAATTTCACACAAAACTCCAAAAATGGACCAGACAAAATTGTTGGCACTTTCAACTTAATATTTGGTTGCACACCCTTTGAAATAAATTACAATCAATCACCTCCTATAACCATCAACAAGCTTCTTACACCCCTGATCTGGAATTTTTTACTACTCTTCTATTGCAAACTGCTCCAGGTCTCTCATATTTTAAAGGTGCGTTTTTCCAACATCAATTTTAAAATCTCTCCACAGGTGTTCAATGGGATTTAGATTTGGACTAATTGCAGGCCACATTAGAACTCACCAGCACTTTGTTTCCATCCATTTTTGGGTGTTTCTGGAAGCATGTCTGGGATCATTGCCCTGTTGGACATAGGACGCAAATCCAGCTTTCTGACACAGGTTACTACACTGCGACTAGAGATGAGCAGACCCATGGAAATTCAATTCAGCGTGGTCAGCCGAATGTTTAATTAAGATCAGTTTGGGACTCGAACTTGAGCTGATGCCCAATGGAAGTCACTAATTGGGCAGTTCAGGTCTCCGCCCACATGCAGCCAGCAATAAACAGATCACTTTTGGAGGTGGGTGTTTGAGAGAGGTTTTTACACTTTTTTTGTTTGGTACACAGTACATCCATTTAAGCTGTTGTTGCACCGAGTGCGAACCATTCAAACATGGCAAGTGGCTTGCACTGGGATGAGGACTGAGCGTACCCAAGGGCAGCAATGCTCATGGGAGTGGTGTTCACATGTAAAGCACTCGACCTCCGAATCTGAACTCTGTCTTTTGTGTAAAGTCTGTGTTTGGTACTAACACTGAACACCAAACTTCAAGTTTGCATATCCCTTATTGTGACTCAAAATTCTTTAGTAATCTTCATTTTTTATGAGGCCTTTCACACAGTCAATGCACCCAGAGCTAGTGGGTGCAAGCCAACCCGAAAACATATTTGACTGTAGATACTGTGATCTTTTTTTTGTAGGCCTTATTCCATTTTCAGTAAGCAGTATAATAATGTGCTTTACTAACAGCTCTATCTTGGTCCCACATCTGTCCACAAGATGATGTCCCAGAAAGATTTTGGCTTGCTCACGTCCATTTTGACAAACTGCAGTGTAGTTTTTTATGTCTCTGTGTCAGCTGTGGGGTCCTCCTGGGTCCCCTGCCATAGCGTTTCATTTTATTCAAATGTCAACAGATAGTTCCCAATGACACTGATGCACCCTGAGCCTGCCGGACAGCATGAATTTCTTTGGTCCTTGAATGGAGCTGCTTATTAACCATCTGGACTATCCTGTTTTGTAACTTTTCATCAATTTGTCTCTACAGTCCACATCTATGGAGATTAGCTGCTGTGCCATGGGTTGTAAATGTCTTGATTATGTTGCACACCATGAACAAAGGAACATAAAGATCTCTGGAGAAAGACTTGTAATTGAGAGATTGTTTATATTTTTCACCAATTTTGGTTCTCAAATCCTCAGACAGTTCTCTTCTACTTTTTCTGTTCTCCATGCTTAGTGTGGCACACACATACACAAAATGCAAAGATTGAGTCAATTTCTCCACTTCTATATGGTTTCAGGTGTAATTTTCGAATTATCCACACCTGTTACTTGCCACAGGTGAGTTTGACCAAACAACCCATGCTTCATAAAAAGTTATTTACCCATAATTTTTTAGTGGTGTTAACAATTTTATATGCCCATTTTTGGGGTTTTGTGTGAAATGATGTGCAATTTGCCTTTTTTCTCTGTATTTTTTTGTGTTGTTCCAAAACATACAAATGAAATTAACATGTCTATGACAAAAAAAAGTGTAGTTGCAATAATTTTTCAGGAGAAATACTTGATTTTCTGGAACAATTTTAAGGGTGCCAATGCTTTCAGTCATGACTGTATCAGGTTGCATTCAGACAGACAATATACATGTACTGTTCAGAAATTACCATTAGATAAATGAGGAAATAAATGTATCAGCATTATAGTCTCTAGCTATAGAAGTGAAAAAGTTATCACAGTTAAATTATAACTGTTAGGCTGTGTCCGCACTTTGCGTTTTCACCTGCTTTTTACCTGCGTTTCAGCTGCATTTCAGCTACAGTTCAGCTTTTTCATGCCAAAACGCATGCGGTTTGATTTTCCTGCAAAGTCTATGGGAAAAGTGGATTTCTTGTGCGCACTTTGCAGTTCAAAATGCTGCGTTTAATTTGCATAAATTTGGGCAAAAACTCTGCGTTCAAAGAAGCAGCATGTCAATTGTTTTTGCCATTTGGGCTGCGTTTTGCTAACATTGAAGTCAATGAGAAGTTGTAAAAAGCAAGAAACATCAAAATTCCAGCGTTTTACATGCTTCTTAACTGCAGAAAGAATGTGTTTTGGACAACATAAACGTATCCTTTTCTGACATCAAAATAATGAAATATGTCCCTTTACACACACACATAGTCCAACAATTAAATTTAAGAAAAATATGAATTTATTGCTATTTTAGCAATAAATAGTAAAAAAAAGCTATAATTATATGAAATATAACTATAACTATTTTCGTTGATTTCAATAATTATACGTGTTCCTTTTTTTCCCTTTTTTTCATTGTTTTTGACCGTTTAAACTTTATTTAGCAGTGTCTAAATGTTCAAAACACATCTGTCTAAATGCAATGGAAAGCATGTAAAAAGCGCTAAAAACGTGGCTAAAACGCATGCGTATTTACCGCGATTCTGTGCTCAAAAGCAACTTTGGCAAAAGCAATTTCTGCCAGAGGATGCGTTTAGAACTGCAACTAGGACGACGCAAAGTGCGCACATAGCCTTAGGAAAAAATATATGTTCTGGAGATAACAGTTCTGCAATCTGAAAAAATCTATAACTATATAATACATTTTATAATTGTTATTCTCATTACCACATGCAATATTTGGAATTTTCGCCTATAGTTTTAGGTAAGAACAATATTTTCCTCAACTTACTATGGCAATTTTAAAGAAAAGTGAGAGAAATAAAAATGTATGAGCACTTATCCCTGAGCGAGAGGAAGTAAATTGCATCAAGTCTCACATTAGCACAATACTATTTTTTTGTATAATGTGCCTTGGTATCTAAGTATAACTTAATATATGGTGCACATTAAACTGCCTATTTTTATATCCTTTCTGAATTGCAGAACTTTAAGAAAATATCTTGAGAACAGTACGAGATATGAGGAGGAATTATATAAATGGAAAAATTCACTTAAAACTTTTCAGTAGTTTACCCTAGAAAAATAGTAGCTATCGAAATGTATTCCATACGGTATTTTCAATTTAACCTATGATTGCACTTTGGACCTCTGGCCTTATACAAGTATAACAGAGATGGGCATTGCAAATATTCGTGCCATTGATGGTTTGTAGAACACAAACCATATAGGCATTTTAATGACTTTCAACAGAATGGCTGCTGATGACAAGCAAGAGACCAATAAAACTCAGAAATGCCTGAATAAAATGGAATAATAGCAGAATAACCCAAGAAACAATTCAGGAATGCATATTGTACTTTTTTCTCTTAAGGGAAATAGTCTTTAAAGTGGACTTGTCACAAGGTCAAAAGTAGCAAGTTTTTTCTCATGTTATATTCCTTCTGCTCTCGTAAGAATTTCATTTTTATGTTTTAATTTTATTTTTTTAAATCATCTTACACTTCCAGAGATATTGGCCTTCTGAGCTAGTGCTACATTTAACCATCCCTTTACCAAGTACGTGTTAGTCACTAGATTCCCTAGTCTTTAGGTTATTCTGCATTATTACCCTGTGACTAGAGATGAGCAAACCCGAACTGTAAAGTTTGGGGTTTGTACCTAACAACAGGTGTCCAGGTCCCAGACGCGAACACAGAGTTTAACAATCTATATGTCCGATTCCTGTTCGCTTTTGTCATACGAATAAAGATTGTTGATAGGTTGCAAAGCAGCCAATCAGCAAGCTTTTCCAGTGTGGGCACTTGCAGCCCCATCAGAGCCCTGTACACTATTGGCATGGTTGTGATTAGCCAGGGAAATTATTGTAAAAAAAAAAAGACCTGTGCTCCCATTTTATTTTGATAGCCAGTGCGGGTAAAGCAACAGCAACAGGCTGCAGCCCCCACATGTGAGCTTTACCATGGCTGGATATCACAATGGAGAGGATCCCACAGCATTTTTTAACTATTAAAATAAATAATTCTAAAAAGGCGTAAGGTCTCCCCATTTTTGATAACCAGAAATGGTAAAACAGACAGATGGGTGCTGGTATTATAAGGATGGGAGGATCCAAGGATATTGCTCCCCAGCTTAAAAATACCAGCCTGCAGATGTGCCAATCTTAGCATTTTCCCCAGCTCATCCCAATTGCCCAGGTGCAGTGGCAATTGAAGTAATATAAGAGGCAAATGACAGCTGTGATTTGTCAAACAAATACAGCTTCCCTCAAGCCCTGGATTAGTAATGGGAGGCATCTATGAGACACCCCCATTACTAATTCTGTAGGTGAAATGAAATAAAACACAAATACCGAAGAAATTATTTTTCTTTATATAAATACACACCATCTTTCATTCCTTTATTAACCCCCCCAAACACCCTTTCAGATCCAACATAATCCATACGAAGACCCATTACAATCATATTGCGAGGTAAAAATGACCTTGCAATAGGATTTTCCTTGTTAGTAGGATTATGGTGATAGTAAATACATCTAGTTCTTTTATTAATTTAGTGGTGAAACAATGACAGAAGTTTGCAAAACAACATTTATGGGGTTGTGTTGTTATTTTCCAAGACCTTTAATGTTTTAATTTTTCAGTTGAAGGAGCCGTGTGATGACTTATTTTTTTGTAGGGCTAGATGACATTTTTATTGATATAATTTTGGGATGGATATGTTGTTTTGATCACTTGTTACAGCATTTTTTGTGGTATTGCAGCAACCAAAAGAAATGTAAGTTTGGCGTTGTTGAGTTTTTTTGTTTATATTGTTTGCTGATTATGTTAATTATTTTTACATTTTGATAGATCAGAGTTTTATTAATGCGGCGATACCACATATGTGTATTTTTAATTTTTATTATCTTTATTTGTAATGGGCAAAAGAGCAGTGATTTGAACTTTTATGTTTGTTTAATATTTTTCATATTTCAATTTGAAACTGGATTTAACAGGTTAACAATAACGGGCAGAGCTTGGCTGCAACCACGATTGTTAGTGGCAGGTCCAGGCTGTTACACACAGCCATTACCTGCTGAGTATGGGGAGCTCTAGCCTTATGAAACCGCTCCATACACCCGTTTAAGACTTTTGCTGTACATCTATAGCGGATGTTGTTAAGGAATTATATTATGTCACTTGCATTTTTTCATTGCATTTTTTTGTGCGTTTTTTTCACATACATTTTTATCAAGTTTTTGACACTGCAGTGTTTGTCCCTTTTTGTTGTATCTTCATTAAATATAGCTGCTTTGCTTTTGATTCTTCCTGGTATTTTACTTTGACAAAACTTTATTGATATACGTAGGTGTAGACTACATGTGATTTAGATGGGTTTTCGCTTCAGAAACGCACTAAAATGAGTTGGGGATTTTATCTGCAGATTTTCCAGCTCTAATGCAAGTCTATGGGGAAAATTTGCACAGATAAGTTAGTGTACCTGCAAGAGAAAAGGACATGCTATGTATTTGAAAAACGCACCGCAGGTCAATCGATGGTGGGTAAAAAAGGAACAGCGTGGGCATGAGATTTCTATAAATTCCATCCAATGCGCTGGAAGCGTAAGATGCTGCATTGAAAATATGCAACGTCAGAAACTTACCAAAAGCTCATCATGGGAATGTAGCCTATGGCAAGCTATCAGCTATCAGCTGCATGAAATAGGAGTGACTAGTGTGGATTATCACAAGATACATTGGTTTTAGTCCACCTCTTAATTATAGTACACAATGGATACCTGCTCGAAAAAATGCACTGAGTTTTACTGATAATTATAGTAGTTTTAAAAAATCTTCATGCATTTTTTGCTATGTAGTAAGAACCATACCCCAGTCAACACATGTGAATATATTATAAGCCTATGAGTTGAACGTTTGAACTCTACGGCTCTGCGATTTTGCAGATGAAACAATGTTTCTTTTGCTCATACATACGGTGCATCTCAATAAATTAGAATATTATCAAAAAGTTAATTTATTTCAGTAATTCAATACAAAAGGGGAAACACACACATATATATATATATATATATATATATATATATATATATATATATATATATATATATAATAGTCATTACAAACAGAGTGATCTGTTTCAAGTGTTTATTTCTGTTAATGTTGATGAATATGGCTTACAGCCAATGAAAATCCAAAAGACATAATCACAGAAAATTAGAATATTATATAGGACCAACTGAAAAAACTGATTTTAAACTCAGAAATGTTGGCGCCTACTGAACAGTATATACAGTAAATGCACTCAATATTTGGTTGGGGCTCCTTTTGCATGAATTACTGCATCAATTTGAAGTGGCCTGGAGGTGATCAGCCTGTGGCACTGCTGAGGTGTTATGGAATCCCAAGTTGCTTTGATAGCAGCCTTCAGCTCGACTGCATTGCTAGGTCTGGTGTCTCTCATTTTCCTCTTTACAATACTCCATAGATTATCTATGGGGTTTAGATCAAGCAAGTTTGCTGGCTAATAAAGCACAGTGATACTGTGGTTATTAAACCAGGTAATGGTACTTTTGGAAGTGTGGACAGGTGCCAAGTCCTGCTGAAAATGAAATTTCCATCTCTAAAAACCTTGTCGGCAGAGGGAAGCATGAAGTACTCTAAAATTTCCTGGTAGGTGGCTGCACTGGCTTTGGTCTTGATAAAACACAGTGGACCTACGTTAGCAGATGACATAGCTCCTCAAACCATCACTGATTGTGGACACTTCACACTAGACCTCAATCAGCTTGGATTGTGGCCTCTCTCTACTCTTCCTTCAGACCTTGATTTCCAAATTAAATGCAAAATTTACTTTCATCTGAAAACAACACCTTGGACCACTGAATAACAGTGTAGTTCTTTTGCTCATTGGCCCAGGTAAGACACTTTTGGCATTGTGTATTTGTCATGAGTGGCATGACATAAGGAATGCGACAGTTGTAGCCCATGTCCTGGATACGTCTTTGTGTGGTGACTCTTGAAGCACTAACTCCAGCAGCAGTCCACTCCTTGTGAATGTCCCCCAAATTTTTGAATGGCCTTTTCTTAATAATCCTATGAAGGCTGCGGTTATCCCAGTTGCTTGTGCACCATTTTCTACCACACTTTTTCCTTCAACTCAACTTTCCATTAATATGCTTGGACACAGCACTCTGTGCACAGCCACCTTCTTTAGCAATGACATTTTGTGGCTTACCCTCCTTGTGGAGTGTGTTAATGATTGCTTTCTGGACATCTGTCAAGTCAGCAGTCTTCCCCATGATTGTGTAGCCTAGTGAACCAGACTAAGGGACCATTTTAAACTCTTAGGAAGCATTTGCAGGTTTTTGTGGTAATTATTACAATTTTCTGAGATAATGACTTTTGGGTTTTCATTGGCTGTAAGCCATAATCATCAACATTAACAGAAATAAACACTTGAAATAGATCACTCTTTGTGTAATTACTCTATATAATATATGTGTTTCCCTTTTTATATTGAATTGCTGAAATAAATTAACTTTTTAATGATATTCTAATTTATTGAGATGCACTTGTAATTGAAAATGCTGCAGTCAATCAGTGGCCACTTATTTCATGAGACCGGTGGGTGGCATGGGGCTTAGCACATAAAAATAGTGGGAGATAAATATACACTTTTTTTTATTTATACAGCGTACTGTAACAATGAATAACAATTTGTACAGTGGTTGTCTAAGTAGCAGTTAAAAGACCAAAGCAGTTCAGCACTGCTCTGGTTTGCAGCAGAGTGCAAATGCAACCTTAGGCTGCAGTCACACTTGCGTGTGACGAGTGTGAGGTTGACATTGCACTGCCCAGACCGGCCGCTGGATCTCCTGACAGGAGCAGGTTAGCTGCATGTATTTCTAGGTAGCTGACCCGCAACTGTCCGGAGATTCAGCAGCCAGTCTGGGCAGTGCAATGTGATCCTCGGACAAGTCACACGCAAGTGTGACTCCAGCCTCAAGGTGTTATTACACAAACGTTTTAGGTGCCATTGTATAGAAAGCAATTGGTATCAGGAGACAAATTTATTTTGCCAGCTTAAGTCATTAATACAATTATTTAATTTATTAGTAGAAGTTCAATGATTCAATATCCAATAAATTCTACTAGTAAGCAGTGTATCATTGACAAAAAAGAAATTGTAAATGACTTATCTATTGCCAGTATGGAGCCTCTGTGCCACAGTATCCAGGTGCTGAGCATTAGCTCTGTCTGAGTACATCAATTAGTGGATTGAGGTGATTTTGGAGCAGAAACAGAGGGAGGAATGAATTTAGGATTAATGAGAGGTTTCAAAGTCTGCAGGAATGTAATGAAGCGGAGTTTAGTTAATTAAATCCACTAGATCTAAGCTCGTGTTTTTTCCTTTTCTCAGAAATCAGTCATTTGGAATTCCTGCAATCTGGTCCAAATACAATTAGTGAGAAATTCTTCACCTGCAAAAAAATATGATTATTCCACAACTATGTATGTATGTATATATATACATATATATATATATATATATAACTAGCTGTACTACCCGGCTTCGCCCGGGTTATTAACTGTTGTTAACAAATTAGAGTGTATTAACATTCCCGGGATAGAATGTATAAATAGAATATATTGACGCCCGGGATAGTAACTGTCTCTCTGTTTCTCTCCCATTCTCTGTCTGTCTCCCCCTCTATACATATTATATATATATATATATATACACATATCTCTGTCTCTCTATCTGTCTCTTTCCCTGTTTGTCTCTGACTGTCTCTGTCTCTTTCTCCGTCTGTCTCAATCTCTTTCCCTGTCTGTCTATCTATCTCTTTCCATGTCTGTCTATCTATCTCTGTCACTTTCCCTGTCTGTCTCTTTCCCTCTCTTTCCCTGTCTGTCTCTTTCCCTCTGTCTCTTTCCCTGTGTCTGTCTCTTTGTCTGTCTCTTTACCTATCTTTGTCTTTCTGTCTGTTTCCGTGTGTCTGTCTCTGTCTCTTTGTCTTTGTCTGTCTCTTTCCCTGTCAGTCTGTCTCTTTGTCTGTGTCTGTCTCTTTGTGTGTCTCTTACCCTGTCTGTGTCTGCCTCTTTCCCTGTCTGTGTCTGTCTCTTTCCCTGGCTGCATTGTGACATGCCAACATCCATATAAGGGCGTGGCTGCGCATTCTTCTGAAGTTCTGGCTGCAGCTCTATTCGCTTTAATGGAGGCAGTTTTTTTGGTGAATAACTGTAAAGAGCGGGTTTAAAATTTTACAGTCAAAATATAGCCTATGACGCTGTCGGGGTCCAGAACTGTGAGTGTGCAAAATTTTGTGGCTGTGGCTGCGACTGTGTGGATGCCAATCCTAGACATACACACATACATACACACACACATACACACATTCAGCTTCATATATTGGATATATATATATATATATATATATATTATATATATATATATATAAATATATATAATTTTTTTTAAATGAATGTCCACAAGGTGGTCACCCTAATATATATGGGACACTAACCAATTCCTTTATTTTATGCTTAAAAACTACCTTAGGGCATGTGCAAAATGACATCTTTTAAACTAAGGCAAAGGACATATGAGCATATTTTGAGCTGTACCATTAACTTGTATTGTAAAGTACAGAATGATGAGGTCACTTCTTTTAACCACTTGTGATTTTTAGAGACATGAAGCAGTTAAAAAAACAGTCAAAATCCTGAACATGTGAACAAGTCGTTTTACATTAAAAGTGATTGACTGCAGTGGTCAAATGTCAATGTTTAGGATGTCATCTCTGTAGTAGGAAGCAGAGATCACCCAGGATGTAGTGCCTATAACCTGTAATACTATATTTTTCAAGAAAAGCATCCAGGTCGTCAAACATTTTTAGTGACTCAACCATTACAACATCATGTGACAAAGAGTTCAATATCCTCGCTCCTTTCACAGTAAAGAATCTGGATCAGTGCTTATGATTATACTTACTTTCCTTTAAACACATTGTATGCCCCCATTCATTGTTGCTGGCCTAGGTGTAAAAAGATCATTGTAAAGATCTCTGTACCTTCCCCTCATATACCATGTTTCCGAGAAAATAATGCACTGTGTAATATGATTTTTTTCCCCAAAAAATGTGCTGGGGCTTATTTTCCTGGTAGAGATTATTTGGGGGAAACACGGGTTGGGGTAAGTTTACCACTCAAAAAAGGCAGACTCTCTTAGGAGAATGATATTACCAATCCCTGGACACCTACGTCATTCTCAGGTCCTCAGAGCACGCTCAGTGCAGGACTTTGTTTTCTTCACACAGGTCCTCCCCTGCTTCTGTCCAACTAACACACAAACACATTACATACACATCACACTCACATCAGACACACATGCATATATACACACACATACACATCTGGTGATACCGCACTGCTTCCGTCAGACAGGGGGACCTGGGACACTATGAATATGAGGACCTGTGCAGGTCCTCGATGCGTTCCACCACAGGTCCTCACATTCCACAGTGTCCCAGGTCACCAAGAAGCAGTACAGTACCACCAGATGTGTGTCTATGTATGTGTATGTCTATGTGTATGTGTGCCGCCCCCGCGACAGCCGAAGGGCTGCTCGGATCCGGATCCGCAGTGGCTCAAGGGGTCTCCGGACCCGAGGCGGGGTTGCGCGGCAGCTAGAAAATGAAAAAGGGGAAGAAAGGGTGGATTGGATAGTGTTCGTGATGCCACCCATGGGTCGTGGTAAAATGGGATACCACCGCTGCTGCGTTAAGGAAAGAGGGATAGCGCCCGGGAGCGATGGGATGGCAGCTGGTGATGTTAACCCCTCCGTGGGCAGGGGAAGGTGTCCCGGGGCTCGGTGATGGTAGGCTGGGGACCCATTGGAAGCAAAGGGGCACAAAGTACTCACACAGTCCAGAGGTGCTGACACTGACACCGGGTAATTCAAAGTCTTGAACGCCCTGCAGCTTTAGTTCGAACACGCTGGGTCCGTGCCCTTTTGGCGTTGCTGAATGGTCTGAAGGCTTGTCCCTTGGCACTGTGTTTAGTCTTTATTCCATAACCAAGGTTAAAAGGTGCAAATCGATCAGCGGGTGGAGGAGACCTGGATGCGGCCCCTCACTATGTCCATAGTGAGGGGCCGCATCCAGGTCTCCTCCACCCGCTGATCGATTTGCACCTTTTAACCTTGGTTATGGAATAAAGATCCGGAAAAAGATTTCAGCATTGGTGCGGTCTATTTCTTCTTCTATATGGATTAATGGAATTGACTTTCGCTGTTTGGACCAGCACGCTGATCCGGTTTCCAACAAGGACGCCTAGTGCTATATCCCTCATCCTCCAGTGATCCCAGGTGTGGCAGGCTTTTACGGGTGGTGCAGGACTGCGCTCTTTTGGATCCACTGTGTTTAGTCTTGATGGATCCCTTTTGCCTAAAACTACTTGGGTCCCGCTCACCTGCGTAGCTAGCAGGGTGAGCTTGCTCTCAGGGTTCAAGCTGGGGATTTTCTGGACGGTTTTGGGAAGTCCTATCCCTCTCGTTGTGCTAGTACCCCGATTTGGGAGCGGGTGGAGAGTGGTTCATGAAGATTCAGTCCTCATCGGGTGAATTATTGGGCTGCATAAAGCTACTTCCCAGCCTAGGGTCAGCGTACCCCGTCGTGCCCTGGCCCCTGCCCGGTTGTAGCACGAGGCCACTGAACTGCCCTCCGTGGCAGTACCGTGCCCCTTTCCACTACCCCCTGTGACCGGGATTCCAGCTCCTTCCAGGCCAGGCCAACGTTTGGCACCTGGGACGGGTACAGGAGCCCAGCTCCACAGCGTGGCCTCTTCCTGTCACTGCTCACTGACACTCTCTGACTACTACTGACACTTCTGGCCCTCCTTCTACCATCCCTCCATCTGGGCGGCCCTATTCCCCTCAGGCCGTCCAATGGGTGTTTAGTGGGTGTGGTGCAGAGTGTTCCTCAGGATTTGTCTATACCTGTTCTTAGCAACACCAAAGGGAAAGGACCCATAACCAAGAAGGAGCGGGTACCATGCAGAAGGGCAGATTGCACGGCACCCTTGTGACGACCTGATAGGCCAGAGCGTCACATATGTGTGTATATGTGTGTGCATTCCACTGCAGGTACTCAATGCATTTTACCGTGTCTGTTGAGTATGATTGTCGGGTCTGTCGTCTTTCTTTTGGGCGGTGTCTTCTTTTTTAATGAAGGGTCCTGCTATATTCTTTACCTTTTTTATCTGCATGAACACTTCATTATTGAACTGCAACTAGGGCATATTTTGGGGGTAGGGCTTATATTTAAACCTTACTCCGAAAAGGCAAAACATTTCTGCTAGGATTTATTTTCGCTCTAGGGCTTATTTTCTGGGAAACACGGTATCATACATTGTAATATGATTGCCTCTAAGACTTTAGGGTGCTTACGACGTAATACGCCAGATCGCACATACGATTTGCCGAGATCGCACATGTGTCCGGCGCTATAAAAAAAAAATGACCTATGTGCGATCTCGGCAAATCTTATCTGCGATCTGGTGTGTCACATCGCTAACGAGATCGCTAGCGATGTCGCAGCGTGTAAAGCAGCCTTTTGTTTATCCAAACTGAATAAAACTAAGTTTGATAATCTATCTTGGTTTTGGAGTTCACTCATTCTCTTAATAACCTTGGTTGTTCTTTTTTTCATCCACTGTAGTTCAGCTATGTTTTGCTTATACAATGGAGACGAAAATTGTACACAGTATCCTAAGTATCAATGCATTAGTGACTTGAATATAAGCAAAACTATTTTCTTGTTGTGATCATCTATGCGTCTTTTAATAAACATCATGCTATTATATGCCTTGGCAGCAGCTGCCTGGCACTAGTCACTAAAGTTTAGTTAGTTTTATCTACGCATGCACCCAAGTCTTTTTCATTAAAAGTTTAACCCAGTGTGCCCCCATTTGGTACAAAATATAACTGTCACCAATGTGTCACAGTTCACAGTCAACCCTGTGGTGTCTGGCTGCGGAAGGTTGCTGCACTTGGCTGCACAAACTGCTCCTTGATATTTCATCCTTTTCTCTTTGGTGTGAATGAAGTTCTGTGTGTCTTCTCTGCTAGGGTTTACTCTTTCCAATTTAGGACTCTGTGGAGATCTTATTTTTCCAGTTGCTAATCATTATACCTTACCCTGTGACTCTTTATATACCTGCATTTCCCCTTGGCATGCTGCTAGTCATAGAGTTAGTTTCTATATAGTCCTCATTGCAAGCAGTCGGCTTGTAATCATCTGGAGAAACATTTTTGTATGTTTCTGTTCCTCTCCTTCATCTAAGTCATCTTATATAAGATAATCTAAGTCATATAAGTCATCTTAGAGATGTTTCTTGTTTACGCTGTTTATTTTCTCTTTGTGTTCTTTAGGACTTAGTGTTGTTGACTAGCGCTCATCCCACCCATCATTGCCTAGGGCTCAGTTCAGGGTCAGCCAGGACCAGGTTTGCATAGGTGCGGAAATAATCTAGGGACGTCAGGGGAGCCAGGGGCCAATGGAAGGTTTTATCAGAGGTCACTAACTCCCCCTCCCCTAGATTCAAGGCTTCCCTCTTCCCTCCCTTTTTGCCGTTCGCTTGGTATTTCCCCATACCTAGCATGAATATAACATTTTGTTTCATTGGCCAAGTGTATTACAGTACATTTATCCACATTAAATTTCAATTTCTTAGCCTAAACTTTCAGATTACATAAATCATTCCTCGTGTTGATTACCTTGCAGACTATAGTACCATTTGTAACTATTGAAATTCTACTGTGTATATCCTCTACAAGGTCATTAATAAATATGAAAAAAACAAGAGGGCACAACACTGATGCCTGTGGTACCCCGTTGTTAACTGTGATCCAATTAATGTGTGTTCCATTAATAACCACCCTCTGTTAGCCTATCTCTAAACCAGTTCTTAAAAAAATTACAGATGTTTTCCCATAGCCTCATTGCTCTTATGTTATGTAAAAACTTTTTATGTGACACTATGCCAAATGCCTTTAAAAAGTCCAGGAAGTGGACATCCATTATTGTCAAATGCCTGTTTCCTTTGGTAGACCTACAGGTTTCTGCTTCTCAATTTACATCAGGGTGGTTAAAGTCCTCCATTATAATTAATACTCCTTAAGTTACTGCCTCATCTATTTATTTTATGAGGATATTTTCTGCTGCATTCATTATACTTGGAGACTTGTAACTGACCCTTATCGGTATTTTATTATTCTTTCTCCCTCCTCATAGCTCCATCATTATTATTATTATTATTATTATTATTATTTACCACCCTTCAGCTCAGTCTCGAGCCATGGCGATTTGATGGATGAATGCTCTGTAAGAAAACCGATCTTGTGCAAACCTAGAGAGAACCACTAGGCTCTTTTCCCATTCTATCTTCATTGTATCAAGCTATCAGGTTACTTGTCTTCCTCCTGTTCCTTCTATTCTTCTGACAAGGATATCCTTCTCCAGTGCTTGCTCTCTTCTATGATCTTTTGCCATGCCTTCTTGGTCTTGCCCTTCAGATGTTCATTTTATATCTCTGTACTGTACATATCTTTTGGTAAAAAAAATTCTTCATCTGCTCGAATGGCTTCCTTTAGGCTATGTGCGCACGTGTGCGCTCTGCACCGCACACAAAAGGTCCGCTTCAGAGCGCAGCTGAAAAGCTCCGTTCTGAATCGCCTGGTGCCTGCAGACTTCGTGCGCTCTGCATGCTGCCTCTCCCTATAGACAGCATGCAAAGCGCACAAAAGAAGTGACATGTCACTTCTTAGAACGCACGCTTCGGGCAGCAACCGAATCGCTGCGTTCTAATATGCCACGTGCGCACGTCTCATGCACAATCTTCATAGATTGTGCTGGGGACGCAGGACGCATGCAGTTACACTGCGGTGCAGAACGCAGCGTGACTGCATGCAATACGTACATGTGTGCACATAGCCTTAGTCTTTTACGCATGTCTGCATCGTTAGCGTCTCTTCTGTTAACCATGGCTGCAGGGGTCTCTTCTGCCTCTTGCTTATTGTCTTACGCATCAACTATTACTATTATTATTGTTACTTGTACTGAAAAAAAAATAAAAAAATTATATATATATATATATATATATATATATATATACAGTCATATGAAAATGTTTGGGCACCCCTATTAATGTTAACCTTTTTTCTTTATAACAATTTGGGGTTTTGCGACAGCTATTTCAGTTTCATATATCTAATAACTGATGGACTGAGTAATATTTCTGGATTGAAATGAGGTTTATTGTACTAACAGAAAATGTGCAACCCGCATTTAAACAAAATTTGACCGGTGCAAAAGTATGGGCACCCTTATCAATTTCTTGATTTGAACACTCCTAACTACTTTTTACTGACTTACTTAACCACTAAATTGGTTTTGTAACCTCATTGAGCTTTGAACTTCATAGGCAGGTGTATCCAATCATGAGAAAAGGTATTTAAGGTGGCCACTTGCAAGTTGTTCTCCTATTTGAATCTCCTATGAAGAGTGGCATCGTGGGCTCCTCAAAACAACTCTCAAATGATCTGAAAACAAAGATTATTCAACATAGTTGTTCAGGGGAAGGATATAAAAAGTTGTCTCAGAGATTTAAACTGTCAGTTTCCACTGTGAGGAACACAGTAAGGAAATGGAAGAACGCAGGTACAGTTCTTGTTAAGCCCAGAAGTGGCAGGCCAAGAAAATATCAGAAAGGCAGAGAAGAAGAATGGTGAGAGCAGTCAAGGACAATCCACAGACCACCTCCAAAGACCTGCAGCATCATCTTGCTGCAAATGGTGTCAATGTGCATCGGTCAACAATACAGCGCACATTGCACAAGGAGAAGCTGTATGGGAGAGTGATGCGAAAGAAGCCGTTTCTGCAAGCAGGTCACAAACAGTCGTCTGAGGTATGCAAAAGCACATTTGGACAAGCCAGTTACATTTTGGAAGAAGGTCCTGTGGACTGATGAAACAAAGATTGAGTTGTTTGGTCATACAAAAAGGCATTATGCATGGAGACAAAACAACAGGGCATTCCAACAAAAGCACTTGCTACCCACAGTAAAATTTGGTGGAGGTTCCATCATGCTTTGGGGCTGTGTTGCCAATGATGGCACCGGGAATCTGGTTAAAGTTGAGGGTCGCATGGATTCAACTCAGTATCAGCAGATTCTTGACAATAATGTGCAAGAATCAGTGACGAAGTTGAAGTTACGCAGGGGATGGATATTTCAGCAAGACAATGATCCAAAACACTGCTCCAAATCTACTCAGGCATTCATGCAGAGGAACAATTATAATGTTCTGGAATGGCCATCCCAGTCCCCAGACCTGAATATCATTGAAAATCTGTGGGATCATTTGAAGCAGGCTCTCCATGCTCAGCGACCATCAAACTTAACCGAGCTGGAATTGTTTTGCAAACAGGAATGGTCAAATATACCTTCATCCAGGAACTCATTAAATGCTACAGGAAGCGACTAGAGGCTGTTATTTTTTCAAAAACAGGATCTACAAAATATTAATGTCACTTTTATGTTGAGGTGCCCATACTTTTGCACTGGTCAAATTTTGTTTAAATGCGGATTGCACATATTCTGTTAGTATAATAAACCTCATTTCAATCCAGAAATATTACTCAGTCCATCAGTTATTAGATATATGAAACTGAAATAGCTGTTGCAAAAACCCAAATTGTTATAAAGAAAAAAGCTTAACATTAATAGGGGTGCCCAAACTTTTTCATATGACTGTATATATATAATATAAAAAGCTGAGTGTATGTGTGTATGCGTGTATGTGTGTGTGTATGCATGTGTGTATGTCCGCTAAAGGAATGCGCACTGTCGCATTTACAATCACGAAATTTTGGCCCAGGGAACGTCATAGACTATATTTGAGTGGGAAAATTTAACCCCGTGCTTTACAGTTACTCTACAAAAATCCTGCATCCATTAAACTGAATGGAGCTGGGAGCTGCAGGCTATAAATAGCAACTGTCAGTGGTTGCTATAGGAACAAAATAAACTGTTAGTATAAGAAGCTTTTGTGTGAGGTAATATGATGTCGGTGGTGAGACAGAGAGAGAGAGAGAAAGAGAGACAGACAGACAGAGAGACAGACGGGGAAAGAGACAGACGGGGAAAGAGACAGACGGAGAAAGAGACAGACCTGGAACGAGACAGAGCAGGAAAGAGACAGACCTATAAAGAGACAGACTGGGAAAGAGACAGACCAGGAAAGAGGCAGACCGGCAAAGAGACAGACCAGGAAAGAGACAGATCTGGAAAGAGACAGACTGGAGAGAGACATAACTGGAGAGAGACAGCTCTGGAAAGAGACAGCCCTGGAAAGAGACAGACGGGCAAAGAGACTGCCCTGGAAAGAAACAGACGGGCAAAGAGACAGACCGGGCAAAGAGACAGACCTGGCAAGAGACAGACCTGGAAAGAGACAGACCGGGAAAGAAACAGAGCGGGAAAGAGACAGACCAGGAAAGAGACAGACCGGGAAAGAGACAGACCGGCAATGAGACAGCCCTGGACAGAGACAGCACTGGGAAGAGACATACGGGCAAAGAGACAGACAGGGAAAGAGACAGACGGGCAAAGAGACAGACCTGGAAAGAGACAGCCCTAGAAAGAGACAGCCCGGAAAAGAGACAGTCCGCAAAAGAGACAGCCCGGAAAAGAGACATTCCGCAAAAGAGACAGCCCAGAAAAGAGACATTCCGCAAAAGAGACAGCCCGGCAAAGAGACAGCCCGGCAAAGAGACAGCCCTGGAAAGAGACAGACCGGGAAAGAGACAGAACGGGAAAGAGACAGACGAGGAAAGAGACAGATGGGGAAAGAGACAGATGGTGATATTGACAGCCCTGGAAAGAGACAGACCGAGAAACAGACAGCCGGGTAAAGAGACAGCCGGGCAAAGAGACAGCTGGGCAAAAAGACAGCCAGGCAAAGAGACAGACGGTCAAAGAGAGAGACGGGCAAAGAGACAGACGGGCAAAGAGACAGACGGGGAAAGAGAGACAGAAAGACACACACATAGAGACAGACACAGAGATAGAGAGAGACAGACAGATACAGAGATTGAGACAGATAGACTGATGCAAATACAGACAGAGAGATAGAAACAGACAGACAAGGAAAGAGACAGAAAGCGAGACAGACAGACAGACAGCGACACACAGACAGAGACTGGGAGATAGACGGATAGACAGTTACTATCCCGGGCAACGCCCGGGTACTACAGCTAATATATATATATATATATATATATAAATTATCCGTTTCTAAAGTAACTAATAATAGTATAAAATATCAGTTTTAATATTAGGACCCAATAGAAGTCGCGTTTCCATGCATAACATCCAGTGTGCCTCTCAATTACGTAGTAATGCACACCAATCACTTCCCTTGGATGGGAAATTAACCCTATCTATACCACATACTGACTTGTGAGTAGCATCTCCTTGATGTACTTTGAGAAATTGGCATGATACTCCCGAAAGTGAGTCAATCAAAATTGCTGGACAAATCATCAGCAATCTTAACTATGCATAATGTACAACATTGAAAGCAACAAACGTATATGGAATGATGGTCCTATTATGGATTGTCAAGAGGGAAAGCTTGAACATGGGACTTCCACTCAATACATAGAAAACAAAGATGTAAACTACTGCCAGGTATGACCAGGACAGATTTGAGATGGACGACGAAGAACTGGAAGTTGTCAAGGTATTTTCTGTAGTAACATATGGATGCAAAACCTGGACAATAAAGACAGAAGACAGAAGTAAAATAAACACCTTTGAAATGTTCTGGAGAAGGATGTTATCAATATCATGGATGACAAGAAGCACAAACAAATTTATTTTGAAACAAATGAAGCCAGACATTTCCCTTGAAACAATGATCATCAAGCTATGACTTGCCTATTTTGGGCATTTCATACAAACAGACCAATCGCTGGAAAAGAATATCATGGTTGGAAGAATACAAGGAACAAGGTGAAAAGAAGACCAACACCCCGATGGCTTGATACAATCAAGACAACAGAGTAGTAGACCCTGGTTGGCCTATCTAGGCTTGCACAAGATCTATCTCCCTACAGAGTATTAAGTCGCCATGACTCAAGATAGAGCTGAAGGCTGTAAATAAATAAAAAAATATTTTATTAGTGAAATTTATATACAAAATATGTTTAGAATGTAAAAGTAATTAATCTTTACTGAAATAATCTATTTTTATCACTCCAATTTATTTATTTCTCAGTTCTTAAAGTAATTTTTATATTATAACATGAGTATTTTCTCATTATCACAATTAACCCCTTTGTACGTTAATGACCAAGTCTCATTTTTTAAATCTGACCAGTGTCACTTTATGAGGTAACAACATGGAAGAAGCTTCAACAAGTGATTCTGAAATTGTTTTTATGACATATTGTACTTTATGATGGGAAATTTTGGATGACATTATTTTGGTTTATTTATGAAAATATCAAAACATTTGGCAAAAAATATGAAAATTTCACATTTTTCCTATTTTTAATTATTATGCCCTTAAACCAGATTGTTAAACTACACAAAATAGTTAATAAATAACATTTGCTACTTGTCTACTTTACATCAGCACCGTTTTTTATGCAGATTTTGTTTTCTGTTAGGAATTTAGAAGGATTAAAATTGTATCAGCAATTTCTCATCATTTTTCCAGCAAAATTTACAAGACCATTTTTTTAGGGGCCTATGTGATGGAAAAAAAGTGACACTATTCTAAAAACTGCACCTCCCAAACTGCTCAAAACCACATTCAACAAGTTTATTAACAATTCAGGTACTTCACAGAAACTAAGGCAATGTAAAAGGAAAAACTGAAAATTTTACTTTTTCCCATAAAAATGTTAATTTGGCCCCATATTTTCACATGTGTAACAGGAAAAAATGCACCATACAATTTCTTGTGCATTTATTTAATCGTATGAACGTATATCTTACCATCATATAAAAATAAACACCAAACAATAGACAGTGATTGAAAAATATCAAAAGGATAAAAATCAAATGTAAATATCAAGATTTTCTATATATGCAATAGCGTTATCATTTACAACATAGAAATCCTTCTTTTCACCATGGTAGGATCTCAGGGAGCACTCCTCAACAATGTGCTGGATAGTTTGACGATCTGCTTCACAGTCACAGGTCAGAGAGTCATATTTTCCCCACTTATACATAAAATCTGCACAGACGCCAAAGTTTGTTCTGATACGATTTAGAGTAACCCATGTTTTCCTTGGTAGATTGAAGCCTGGTGGAGGGTTTTGTAAATTAGGGAACATTTGGGGATCACCTTCTACTACATTGACCCAAAGTTCTCGCCATTTCTCCTCTAAATTGAAGTTTTGTTCATGCAAGGTGATTGCAGTTCGGATGGGTGGATGTCTTGATTTCAATCGTTGTATTGTAACTAGAGATGAGCGAACCGGTCGCGGTTCGGCTCGAGGTCGGTTCACCGAACGGAGCTCCCGTTCGAGTTCGGTTCGTCGAACGTTCGACGAACCGAACTCGAACTGCATAGGAAACAATGGCAGGCAATCACAAACACATAAAAACACCTAGAAAACACCCTCAAAGGTGTCCAAAAGGTGACAAACAACTCACAACACAAACACATGGGAAAGTGACAAGGACAAATTCTCATGTGAAAACAAAACAGCGTTACGAGGAAAAAGAGGACGAAACACAGATATAGGCATGGCATGCCCTTCTAAAATCATGTAAAACACCGCAAGGTGACTCCAAGCGGAGTCTCCCTTTTTTCCAAAAATTGGGCCACACAGACACCCCTTCAGTGGCAGCACTTGTGCCCCAGTTGTACACTTCACAGCTAGATTTGCATCAAGCACATTCAAAAATACGCCATACTTAACCATCCCCAGGATGACACCGGGATAGGTAGCAAAGTCTTTCCTGATCCCAGCTCTGTTCATCTTGGCTTCTTTTAAAAACAATGTAAGCAAGGGTTACTCCAAGCGGAGTCTCCCTTTTTTCCAAAAATTGGGCCCCACACACACCCACCCCTTCAGTGGCAGCAGTTGTGCCCCAGTTGTACACTTCACAGCTAGATTTGCATCAAGCACATTCAAAAATACGCCATACTTAACCGTCCCCAGGATGACACCGGGGTAGGTAGCAAAGTCTTTCCTGATCCCAGCTCTGTTCATCTTGGATCATTTTAAAAAAACACAGCAATCAAGGGTTACTCCAAGCGGAGTCTCCCTTTTTTTCAAAAAATTGGGCCCCACACACACCCACCCATTCAGTGGCAGCAGTTGTGCCCCAGTTGTACACTTCACAGCTAGATTTGCATCAAGCACATTCAAAAATACGCCATACTTAACCGTCCCCAGGATGACACCGGGGTAGGTAGTAAAGTCTTTCCTGATCCCAGCTCTGTTCATCTTGACTTCTTTTAAAAACAATGTAAGCAAGGGTTACTCCAAGCGGAGTCTCCCTTTTTTTGCAAAAATTTGGCCCCACACACACCCACCCCTTCAGTGGCAGCAGTTGTGCCCCAGTTGTACACTTCACAGCTTGATTTGCATCAAGCACATTCAAAAATACGCCATACTTAACCGTCCCCAGGATGGCACCGGGGTAGGTAGCAAAGTCTTTCCTGATCCCAGCTCTGTTCATCTTGGCTTCTTTTAAAAACAATGTAAGCAAGGGTTACTCCAAGCGGAGTCTCCCTTTTTTCCAAAAATTGGGCCCCACACACACCCACCCCTTCAGTGGCAGCAGTTGTGCCCCAGCTGTACACTTCACAGCTAGATTTGCATCAAGCACATTCAAAATCCACAAGCATTTACTCTCCCCAGGATGACACAGGGGTAGTAAATTCCTGGTGGATCCATGACTTGTTCATTTTGATGAACGTTAGTCTGTCCACATTGTCACTGGACAGACGCATGCGCTTATCTGTCAGCACACACCCAGCAGCACTGAAGACACGTTCAGAGACAACGCTGGCAGCTGGACACGACAAAATCTCCAAGGCGTAACTGGAGAGCTCTGGCCATTTTTCTAGATTTGAAGCCCAAAATGAGCAAGGCTCCATTTGCAAAGTCACTCATGGCATCGATGTTCATTTGGAGATACTCCTGTATCATCCTCTCCAGCCGTTGACTATGTGTCTGACTTGTTGTCTCTGGTGGCCTTGCAAAGGAGGGTCTAAAAAAATTATGAAAAGATTCCATAAAACTGCTGTTACCAGCACCAGATACAGTCCTACTGGTACGGGTAGACTTTTGAAGATGACGAGACCATCCCATGTTTGTCTAGTTACAACTGGGAGAATCACTCCCTGCACCTGCACGATTGTTTGGTGGAAAAGCCGAGCTAAGATCGAGTAACAGCTTCTGCTGATACTCCTGCATACGTGCGTCCCTTTCTATGGCTGGAATTATGTCACAAAATTTGGACTTGTACCGGGGATCTAATAGTGTGGCAATCCAATAGTCATCATCACTTCTAATTTTGACAATACGAGGGTCATGTTGGAGGTAGTGCAATAAGAAGGCACTCATGTGTCTTGCGCAGCCATGCGGACCAAGTCCACGCTGTGTTTGTGGCATAGAGGTGCTAACCGTTCTTTCTTCCTCTGACATCTCCCCCCAACCTCTTTCAACTGAAATTTGACCAAGGTCTCCCTCATCTGCTGAGTCTTCCATGTCCATGGACAGTTCGTCCTCCATTTCTTCATGTTCTCCTGCACCTTCCTCAACATTTCGCCTGCTACTATGCGCCCTTGTTGATCCTTGTCCCCCATGGTCCCATGCCTGCTGCGTTGGTGATGATGAACGTCTGTACCTTGGTGATGTTGTTGTCCCTTGCGCATATGAATCCTCCTGTAGTTCCTCCCCTTCCTGTTGTCCCACCCCTGACTCCGAATAGTGTTTAGCGTGTGCTCCAGCATGTAAATGACTGGAATTGTCATGCTGATAATGGCATTGTCAGCGCTAAACATATTCGTCGCCATGTCGAAACTGTGTAGAAGGGTGCATAGGTCCTTGATCTGAGACCACTCCATCAGGGTGATCTGCCCCACCTCTGCATCTCGTTGGCCCAGGCTATACGTCATGACGTATTGCACCAGGGCTCGGCGGTGCTGCCACAGTCGCTGTAACATGTGGAGAGTCGAATTCCAGCGTGTCGCCACATCGCATTTCAGGCGATGAACCGGCAGGGCGAAAGACTTCTGGAGAAATGCAAGTCGCTCAGCTGCGGCGGTTGAACGGCGGTAGTGAGCAGACAGTTTTCGTGCCCTGGACAGAAGGCCATCTAGGCCGGGATAGTGTGTTAAGAATTGCTGGACAACAAGGTTCAACACGTGAGCCATACAAGGCACGTGTGTCACCTTGCCCAGGCGAAGGGCCGCACCCAGGTTTGCAGCATTGTCGCACACGGCCTTACCAGGCTGCAGGTTGAGTGGAGACAACCATTTATTAAACTCGGACCGCAGAGCTGACCACAACTCCTCAGCTGTGTGACTCCTATTCCCAAGACATGTCAAGCTAAAGACCGCCTGATGCCGTTGCGCTCTGCTGCCAGCATAGTAATGAGGGGTACGTGATTCCTTCTGCGCAGTGAGAACGCTGGTGGCCTGACCAGGCAGGCTTGGGGCGGAGGTGGAGAACCCAGATGAGGTGGAGGAGGCAGAAGCAGTGGCGGAACTTGGACAGACAGAGGATTGACACACAAGTCGTGGGGACGGCAAGACTTGTGCAGCAGACCCTTCACCATCTATCACCATAGTTATCCAGTACCCAGTCAGCGACATGTAACATCCCTGTCCATGCTTACTGGTCCAAGTATCGGTGGTGAAATGCACCCGTTCACACACAGAGTTTCTCAAGGAAGCGGTGACGTTGTGTGCGACATGCTGGTGTAGCGCGGGCACACCTTTCTTAGAGAAGTAGTGGCGACTAGGCATCTGGTACTGGGGCACAGTGACAGACATAAGGTCTCTAAAATCCTGTGTGTCCACTAGGCGGAAAGGCAGCATTTCGGTAGCCAAGAGCTTACAGAGGGATAGAATCAACCTCTTAGCTTTGTCAAGGGTCGCAGGAAATGGCCTTTTATTTGACCACATCTGAGGGACAGAGATCTGGCTGCTATGTGTAGACGGTGTTGAGTAGGGTGTCCCTGTAAAAATGCAGGTTTGTGAGGAAAGTGCAGGCGGAGACATGATGTTGTCTTCATCCAACGTTGGTGCTATCGATGTCTGAGAGAGCTGTACACACTCACTTGTTTCCCCTTCCAAACCAACTGACGACCTACCAAGCAAACTGCCTGTTGCGGTTACAGTGGTGGAAGTTGTGCATGGAAAACCAGGTGTGACAGCCTTCCCCACAGTCCTAGAAGATGAAGAGCGCGCGGATGCACTGGAAGGGGCAGGCGGTGGATGGTTCGCTCCGCTAGGCTGCATTGCAGCACGGTGAGCTTCCCACTGGGACCTATGATATTTGTTCATGTGACGATTCATGGAAGAAGTTGTCAAACTGCTGAGGTTTTGACCTCTACTAACAGAATCACGACAAATTTTACACATCACATAATTTGGGCAATCTTTTTCTATGTCAAATAAGGACCAGGCTAGGCAAGGCTTAGAGGGCATGCGACCTGCTGAGCCCCCCCGACTAGTGCTCAAAGGCAGAGTGGTGGCTGATGATGCAGTTGTAGACGTGCTACCAGTGTTCCGACTCTGTCCAGGAAGGCGCAAGGTAACTTCGTCGTCGGTTGCATCCTCCTCCACCGCCTCTGTTGACCTCCTCGAGTGCCTGACTGGGGGTTGACAGTAGGTGGGATCTAGAACTTCATCATCAATTGTTGTGTTTGCACTCCCCTCCCCTTCAGACCGAGCCTCTTCTTGCCCTGACCGAATATTTCAGTTGTCATCCCAATCTGGTATCTGGGTCTCATCGTCATCAGTATGTTCCTTATTGTCTATAACCACAGGTGTTACAGTTTGTGACAAAGGGTCAACATTACGCTCAGAAACTTGGTCCTCATGGCCTGAGTCAGAGTCACAAAGGTTCTGGGCATCACTGCAGACCATTTCCTGGTCTGTACTCACTGTAGCTTGGAAGCAGACCTCTGATTCCCAGGCTATAGTGTGACTGAACAGCTCTGCAGACTCAGCCATCTCAGTTCCACCATACTGTACAGGGCTGATGGAGACTTCAGAGCTGGGAGAAAGCAAGTTTGATTGGGATGACAACTCAGAGGACTGGTGTTTTTTGGATGCGGTACTTGAAGTGGCTGAGAGGGCACTTGTTGGACCACTTGAGATCCATTCAAGCATTTTCCTTTTTTGGCCATCATCTAGCTTTGTTCCTGTTGGTCGTGTCCGTAAAAAAGGGAGCACATCGGATTGTCCACGGTAAGTAGTAGACATCTTACTTTTGCTGGTAGATGGTCTATCTTCAGCAGATGATAATGGAGCTTTGCCACCTTCCCCACGGACAAACCCTTTTTTTTCCTTTTCCACCACGCCTCTTCCCCTTTCCACCAGCATCTGTCATTTTGCCACTCATGTTGATTGCGACAAGATTGTGCACTGAAAATGTGGTATTTTATTGAGAGGTGGTGTAGATTGCAGCGGTGGTCTAGTTTTATTAACAGCAGAATAATAAAGAATAAATATCCCTGACAATGCAACTACGGCCCTTAAACTGGCAGCATAAATTGCTAGTATAATGGCTTAGTAACAATGAGTTTGAGTGTGCAATGCAGGCAGAGGTGCTGCAAATATCTGTGCACTACTGGGACTATACAGAAGTCCAATAGCCACGTTTAGGATGCCACTAGGTACACTCAGTGTTTGCTAGTATAATGGCTTAGTTATAATGAGTTTGAGTGTGCAATGCAGGCAGACGTGCTGCAAATATCTGTGCACTACTGGGACTATACAGAAGTCCAATAGCCACGTTTAGGATGACACTAAGTTCACTCAGTGTTTGCTAGTATAATGGCTTAGTTATAATGAGTTTTAGTGTGCAATGCAGGCAGAGGTGCTGCAAATATCTGTGCACTACTGGGACTATACAGAAGTCCAATAGCCACGTTTAGGATGACACTAGGTACACTCAGTGTTTGCTAGTATAATGGCTTAGTAACAATGAGTTGGAGTGTGCAATGCAGGCAGACGTGCTGCAAATATCTTTGCACTAGTGGGAAGTCTTTGCACTAGGACAGAAGTCCAATAGCCACGTTTAGGATAACACTAAGTTCACTCAGTGTTTGCTAGTATAATGGCTTAGTTATAATAAGTTTGAGTGTGCAATGCTGGCAGAGGTGCTGCAAATATCTGTGCACTACTGGGACTATACAGAAGTCCAATAGCCACGTTTAGGATGCCACTAAGTTCACTCAGTGTTTACTAGTATAATGGCTTAGTAACAATGAGTTGGAGTGTGCAATGCAGGCAGACGTGCTGCAAATATCTTTGCACTAGTGGGACTATACAGAAGTCCAATAGCCACGTTTAGGATGACACTAGGTTCACTCAGTGTTTGCTAGTATAATGGCTTAGTTATAATGTGTTGGAGTGTGCAATGCAGGCAGACGTGCTGCAAATATCTTTGCACTACTGGGACTATACAGAAGTCCAATAGCCACGTTTAGGATGACACTAAGTTCACTCAGTGTTTGCTAGTATAATGGCTTAGTTATAATGAGTTGGAGTGTGCAACGCAGGCAGACGTGCTGCAAATATCTGTGCACTACTGGGACTATACAGAAGTCCAATAGCCACGTTTAGGATGACACTAGGTTCACTCAGTGTTTGCTAGTATAATGGCTTAGTTATAATGAGTTGGAGTGTGCAGAGGACAGGAGGGTACAGTGACAGGGTTGTGGGTCTCTGGGTAGAGGAAAGGAAGCCTGCCTTTCTATTCCCTCCTAATGGGGAAATGCAGCGAGGAAATCCCTGACCTTAGCTACACAGACGCTGTCATCTTGTGTAGCTGTTAAACTCTGTTTTCAGGACCTGTCACCTATGGCTCTGACCCTGCCCGTATGAGCCCTTAAAAGGACTGATAGAAAGTGCTATCCCTAAGCTGTCCAGCGCTGTGTATTAAGCGCATACAGCAGTATCGGCGATAGGACTCAGGACGGAGCTGCGCCAGTGATGTCTGACACCAAGGACGCAGAAGAGATAATGGCGTCCGGACGGCAGATACTCGTTTTTATAATGCAGGGACATGTGACATGGACATCCTATCACACATGCCGTTGCTTCTCTGGCTAAAAGTCCACTTAGCTATGTGTGTGTCTGGGATTGGCTGACATGCTGGCCCTCCTCACTACACGCGCGCGCTTAGGGACGGAAGACAAGGAAAAAAAAAAATGGCGATTGCCATTATCCATACAGCAGTGATCTGAATGCGCTGTTCCCGCACACTATACACTGAAATTTCATAATAGTGTGAGTCACAGAGTGACTTACACTATTACAGCGGAAAGCCAGCTAGGAATTAGCTGTTGTTTTGCTGCTAGAAGTTCTAGTTCGATCTAGAACAGCCCCCAAAATCACTCGAGCCGCGAACTGGAGAACCACGAACCACGAACCGCGCTCAACTCTAATTGTAACATCTCTGATATTTTCGTGTATTGGAAGTTTTTCATTATTCACTACTTTAGTGTACTCTTTAAGTAGGAGCTTTTGTCTTCTTAGATTTGCGGGTGCGATATGACCCAGCACAGGTAACCAGTGAACAGGTGTAGGTCTAATAGCACCAGATATTATACGCAATGAGTTGTTCAGCTGAGTGTCAATTAAGTTTACATGACAGCTATTTAACCATGCTGGAGCACAGTATTCTGCAGCAGAGTACACCAGGGCAAGAGTAGATGTTCAAGATGATTTCTTGTGCAATTTCCTATGATTATGTTGATACTCCATATGTGGTGGAAAGCTACTGTTTAGGAACACAGTATGGCTCAAAAGGTTAGGAGTGTCATTCGACTTTTGGAATGCAAAATGGGCTGGATTGTTAGCAGACTCACTGTCAAGTTTAGAGTGCCCCTTATGTGCCTAAACAGTGGAAACCACCAAAAGGTGTCCCCCATTTTTGAAACTATACCCCTGAAGGAATTTATATAGATATTTGAAGAGCATTTTGCATCCCTAGGTGCTTCTTAGAATATTATAATGCTGGCCTGTGAAAATAAAAAACAAAAACACTTTTTCCAGCAAAAATATTGTTTTAGCTCCAAATTTAACAATTTCACAAGGTTAACAGGTGATTTTGCACCATACCACTTGTTATGCAATTTCGCTGAGTTTGCCGTTACCCCATATGTTTTGGAAAAACTACTGTTTGGGCACACAGAGTAAGGCTTGCAATGACAGCAGCAGTAGTTTATTTTATGTGTGCAAAATTGTCTGGAATAGACTTTGGATGCCATGTTGAGTTTGCAGAGCCGCTGAGGCTCCAAAATAGCAGAAACCCCCTAAAAGTGACCCCAATTTAGAAACTACATTCCTCAAGATAATTATCTAGGGGTGTGGTGAGCATCTTGAACATATTGGTACTTCACATCATTTTATAATATTGGGCCGTAAAAATGAAATATTAAGTTTCTTTTCAATGAAAATTATGCTGAAGGCACAATTTTTTACAAGGTTAGCAAAAGAAAATGGACCACAAAAGTATTTTGCAATTTTTCCTGAGTATGACAATACCCCATATGGGATCATAAACCTCTTTTCAGGCAAAGTGCAGAACCCCTGAGGTGTCAGGTGTCATCTAGAGGGTTAGTCAGCAAGGGGGCATCACTCACACCATCCTTGGCTGTAACTGAGTATTACCGCTGATATTGTGCATTTCTCTGCACGACCAAACTTTTTCTTTCAGCATTTCTCCACTGTCTGCCATAGGTGCTCCACACATGTTTTGCAAACCATATGTGAAGCCCAAGACTTATCCTGGTGTCCAACCTGCACTCCAAAATAAGCCAGGTATATTCAATGCACATAGTTGGTGATATTTCTTCTTTGTTTTTCAACCATGTACTCTACATAGATGTAGTAGAATACATCAGGATTGTTACATAGTTATATATAGTTACATAGTTACTTAGGTTTAAAAAGACCTAGGTCCATCTAGTTCAACCTTCCCCCATCAGTTCTACATTTTGCCCCCAGTCACTTATAACCAACAATGCTGTGTGGATTTAGGAAATCATCCAGCCCTTTTTTAAAAGCCGTTATAGTATCTGCCATTTCTTCAGTACTTTATATTGACCACACATGTATTTATACATATAAATGAGATCTCTTCTGACCGTCTTTTTTCTAAGCTAAACATATCTAACTTTTTCAACCTCTCATCATATGTGAGGCCTTCCATTCCTTGCAGTAGTCTAGTTAGCCACATTTGAACTGACTCTAACTTCTGAATGTCCTTTATAAAATGAGGAGCCCAAAACTGAATCCCATATTCTAGATGTTGCCTTACAAGTGATTTTTAGAGGGGTAACAATACGTTGGGATCACGGGAGCTAATTTCTCTTTTTATACACCCTAAAATCTTGTTTGCTTTAGCAGCTGCTGCTTGACATTGAGTATTGCTGCTCAGCTTATTTGTAACCAGAATACCTAAGTCCTTCTCCTGTTCCGTGGTCCCGAGTTTACTTCCATTTAATGTATACGCAGTTATAGGATTACTCTGTCCTAGGTGCATTACTTTACATTTATCAACATTAAATCTCATTTGCCAAGAATCTGCCCATTCTGACATTTTATCCAGATTGTTTTGTAATATTGTACTATCAAGGTCAGTTTTAATATCCAACATAGTTTGGTGTCATCAGCAAAGACTGACACTTTACTATCTATCCCATCTACAAGGTCATTAATAAAGAGATTAAAAAGAATTAGTCCTAGCACAGATCCCTGTACCATTTATGACTGCTCTTTGTTTTCTATCTTTTAGACAATTCCTTACCCAGTTGCATATAGTTTCCCCTAGTCCTTGCTTCTGGAGCTTTAGTATAAGGCTATTATGTGCAACAGTATAAAATGTCTTTGTAAAGTCCAAATAAATCACATCAGCTGCATTATCAATATCCAGATTTGCACTTACCCCCTCATAGAACCCCAACAGGTTGGTTAGACATAACTTATCTTTCATGAATCCATGCTGTCTGTCAGTTATTATATTATGGTCTGAAATATATTTCTGCATACCATCCCTTAAAATGCCCTCAAAAACTTTGCATACTACTGATGTCAGACTTAATGGATGGTAGTTGCCTGGATCCACCTTCTTACCTCTCTTAAATAGCGGAACCACATAAGCAATGCTCCAATCCTGAGGCACCAACCTTGTTACAAGCAAGTCTAAGGGGTACTTTGCACGCTGCGACATCGCTACTGCGATGTCGTCGAGGTCAAATCGAAAGTGACGCACATCCGGCGCCAGTAATGACGTCGCAACGTGTAAAGCCTAGATGCACTGATAAACGATCGCAAAAGCGTCGTAAATCGGTGATCTTTGTAGTGTTGGTCATTTTCATAATTTCGCTGCAGCGACAGGTACGAGCCTGTAGCCGACTGAGAAGTCAGCCCAGTTCTCCATGAACCCGAACCCTTCCTTCCTGCACCAATTTCTAAGCCACATATGTATCTCCCTAAGCTCCCGCTGTCTTTCTTGTGATGCTCGTGACACCGGTAGTATATCTAAAAACACCACCTTGGAGGTCCTGGACTTCAGCTTTTCTCCTACTTCCCTGTAATTATTTTTAAAGGACCTTACACCTGCCTCTAACTTTGTTATTAGTACCAATGTGCACCATGACTGCTGGGTTTTCGCCAGCCCCACCCAGCAATCTGTCTATCCGATCCACAATATGCCGAACCCAAGCACCCAGCAGACAACACACTGTTCGGCATTCACGGTCTCGGCGACAGATGACCCTGTCTGTCCGCCTAATTATAGAGTCCCCTAACACCAATATCTGTCTGGACTTTGCTGCACTCCTATTTCCCTCCTTCATACAGCAGTCGTTTTCCTGGTTGCTAGGAGCAATGTCCTGTTGTATTAATCCTAGTCCTGGCCCTTCATTCCTAATATCAGCCAAACAGGCATATTTACTAGGTTGGGTCAGATCAGGGCTAGGCTCCCTGACACTTTTCCTCCTACCTATTCTTCTAACGGTTACCCAGCTACCTACCTCTGGATCCTGACCTTCCCTACCTCCACCCTCCTCCATAGCACTGGCCCCAGCCAGAGAAAGCTCAGTGAGCTCTAAACTCCTCTCTAAGTTTGCAATGCTCCTGAGTGTTGCAAGCTGCATATTTAGATCAGTTACCTGGGCTTCCAAACATGTAAAATGCTTGCATCAAGTGCAGACATATTCACCCTCGAACGGCTGCTCAAGGCATGCATACATCTGACAAGATATACACCTTGTAGCATTGTCCATGGAGCACATATCAAATGGGGATAAACAGTACAGATAAAACTAGACAAACAAAGAAAAAAACAATGGGAAACTTATAAGAATAACTTCAAACTATGCTCTTGTGTCAAACTATGATATTGTGCTTAAACTATGCACTTACTTGCATCCCTGCACTTCACTGGACCCCCTCAAGCTCAGTGACCCTCACTTGCTGGCTGGGATATGTAGTTCCACAACAACTACCAGTAGTGTCCAGAAGATTCTAGAAACAGCTGTGGATGAAGTCCTAATTTTTACATGTATTTATATACTTATTAAGACAGAACTTTTGGGGTATAAATCAAGACTGAGTTGACAAATTTTACTGTAGCCGACTTCTTTCCTCAGTAAATTCACAGTAAAATTCTTACTTCAAAAAGTCGCTTTTATAGCATTGTAGGCCTACAAATTGAAATTCAAAGTAAGATACTTAAAGAGTCAAAAGACAGACCAAAAGCTATTGCATTTGTTATCACACACAAGTTGCTTTGGAGGAATGCATTATTTTTATGGATGTCCATTATCTCAAAAACTAGAACCAATTCAGCAAAAGAAATGGGATTTTTTCATTCAGAAAGCTCAAAATATCTTAAATTCATTCAAAGAACTTTGGTACCTGAAAAAGAGACCAGTGTTATGGATGGGTTTTAGGGACAATTTATAAGCAAACACTTGCACATCTCTTATTTGTACGGTCACTTCTGAACAGTCTAAAGCCCTGTAAATTAACAGAACAAACAGTTATACCTGTTGTCTAGCCATGTTTCTGCTATACCACTATATCACAATTTTTTTTCCAACAATATCTATTCTAATTAATCAATTTTGTTGATAAGGATCATCATCTTAGTATACATGCATTTTATGCAGTTTTCTGTGTCTCTATTCCTCTATTCTGTAAAAACTGTTCTAACCCCTCCCCCAATTCCACCTTTTGGGTATGTGCGCACTCTGCATTTTAGGTTTGACAACAAAACTGCACCCTCTGGCAGACTTTTACAACTGTAAACACTGCGTTTGACAAAAAAATGCGGTAAAAATGCATACATTTTTGCCACGTTTTTGCCGCATTTTTGCCGCCTTTTTGTTAATGCATTTTTTAAAGGAGAAAAAAATATGATAGGACTAGGATAATAGAAAAAAATAGAAAGAATAAATAGATAGATTGTAAGATAGATATATGATAGATAGAAAGAAAGAAAAAACATATAGGATAGAGAGATAGAACATATAGAATAGATAATAAGAAAGAACAGAAAATGGATAGAAAGAAATGATAGAATACCTCGATAGAGGAATTGCTAGCTTGGACAGCTGTATTTTTTTAATTTTTGGGTGTAAAAAAATTATGTGGGGTCCCCCCTATTTTTCATATCCAACTCAGGAACAGCAGAAGTTGCAGACTGCAACCCTCAGCTGACTGCTGTACCTTGGCTGGTTATGAAAAATAGAGGGGATCCCATGCTTTTTTTTTACTTATTTGATTCATTTTTTTTAATAAAAAATGATTTGGAGTCCCCCCAGTTTTCTATAACCAGCCACGGTACAGCAGAACTTGGGGGCTAATATTATTAGGGTGGGAAGGGCCATTGTTATTTGGCCTTTTCCAGCATAACAATAGCAACCCACAGCCGGCCCAGAAGTAGCACATCTATAAGATCCGCCAATTCTGGCGCTGGACCTAGCTCTTCCCGTTGCCCTGGTGAGGTGGCATTCGGGATAATAAGGAGTTAATGGCAGCCCACATCTGCCACTAAGTCCTAGATTGGTGATGGCTGTCATCTATGAGACCCCTCCCCATCACTAATCTGTAAATGAAAGTAAATAAACACAAACCCCCCAAAAATTATTTATTTGGAATGCAATACAAAAGTCACCCTCTTTCACCACTTTATTAACCACCAAACACAACTGCAGTTCTGAAGTAATCCACACGAGGCCCCATGGCTATTCAGCTCTGCTACATTCCTGTCCTGTCACAGTGAGCGTCATAGAACATGACTGCCCACTGTGAGTGTAGCCAGAGCCACGCAATCAGAAGGAACTTGGGTGAACCCCTGACTTACAGGTGCGGGCCCCGCAGTATGGTATGTGTCGTGGCAGTGACGTCACGGGTTCACCGCTGTGAAGTTCAGGCTGCGACTGAAGTGAGCCATGCAAACAGTGGTGATGTCACTCAGGTGAGTCCTCCACCTGCAGCTTACTTCAGTCACGGCCTGATTTTCGGTCACAGGTGGAGGAAACCAGCTGTGACCACAAATCACCTGAGTGATGTCACCGCTGATTGCACAACTTAGTCACTTTGCTGTGATTTGCTGTCACAGGTGGAGGAGTCCAGATGTTTCCGAGGCTAACCTAACTGACGTCACCGCTGACCGCATGGCTCACTTCAGTTGTTGTTTGGAGTTCACAGCGGGCAGTCTTATTCTATGATGCTCGCTGTGAGCGGCAGATGTAGCAGTGTTGGCAGCATCATGGGACATCATATAGATTATGTCGGACCTGCAGGGGTGTTATTGGGGTTAATAAAGTGGTAAAAGAGGGTGCTTTTTTGTATTAGAAAAAAAGGATTTTTGGGGTGTTTATTTACTTTTACTTACAGAATAATGATGGAGGTTGTCTCATAGACTCCTGCCATCATAAATCTATGAATTAGTGGTAGCTATGGGCTGTTACTAACTCCTAATTACCCCAATCGCCACCACACCAGGGCAATCAGGAAGACCTGGGTAAGGTGCTGGGGCTGTCACATCTAATGGATGTGGCAACTCCGGGCGGCTGCAGGCTGATATTTATAGGCTGGGGAGAGCCTAATAATCATAAGCCTCCCCAGTCTGAGAATACCAGCTCCCAGCTGTGGGGCTTTATCTTGGCTGAAAATCAAAATTGGAGGAACTCTACACCATTAAAATCATTTATTTATTTTACTGAACGATATAGACCCGCCCACTGGCATCTGTGATTGATAGCAGTCAGACAGCTGTCACTGAGCGTGGTGGCACGTCTGGCTGCAACCAATCACAGATGCCGGTGGTCGGGAGAAGCAGTGAATATGTAGGAGTCTAATGAGTGACCCCGGAAGAAGAATGAGAGGCAGCGGGAGCAGTTTGACAGCCACGCCGTGCTGGTGATCAGTGAGTATGAAGAGCTTGAAGAGAGAGAGACAGAGAGAGAGAATTAATTTATCTGGGAACAAAGTGGGTGACCATTTTTGTTGACAAAAACAAATCCAAAACGTAGCAAAAACGCTAACAGTGACATTTTTCTTGCATTTTTACACACCTCAAAATGTGACAAAAACGCAAAAAGAATGAACATGCTGCTTTTTTGTCAAAGATTTTGACAAATATTTGACAAATAAAATGCTAAAAAAAAACCTCCAATGTGTGCCTTTAAATTCTGATCTCTCATAGACTTTGCTGGGGGAGCAAAAGCATGCAGTTTGTCATTGACACGGTGCAGTTTAAAACGCGACAAAAACACGAAAAAGAAAAAACGTGACGTGCACACAAAGCCTTACTTACGTTAATTAGGCCCATGTCACTATCTATGCTCCCTTTCCCTCCAGTATAGTAACTGCTTTCATTACAGTCCCATTAAACACTCCTAAAACCTGCTAGATTTTATTTTCACCACCACAGCAGCTCTTTCCCAAAGGAGGTGCAACACATCACTGCCATATAGCCTGTAGCCAACAGGGAAGTCATATCAATTCTCCAGGAACCCCAAATGCTCCTTCATACATCAATTTCTGAGCAACTTATTTACTCCCTAATCTTCTGCTGTCTTTCTGGTGTGGCACCTGATACAATGTGTATTTCAGATAAAACTACTTTTAAGATCCTTGCTTAAAACTTACTATCTGACTCTTTGATATCATTTAAAGACCTTCTGCCTACCTCTAATTTAGCCATTTGTGCAAATGTACGATATTACTGCTGTGAACTCTACAGCTCCTTGTTTATCCAATTTGCCAAAATCGCATAAGGACACACCATTCGCTGATGCTGTCATTTGTGAAAGATTACCCTGTTTGTTCCCCTAATAATTAAATCCAACACTACCAGCACCTGTGTGATGTGCTTTCATTCCTATTCCTTTCTCCATTCACTTTCCCTTAGGCCCCCTTCACACGCATGTGAAAAACACGTGATTGTCTTACGTTCCGTTTTTCGGGTTCGTGTTTCGTATTTTATGTCCGTTTGATTGTAGTCTGCAGCGGTGCGGGCCTCTGTGGGTCAGGACCTTGCTGTAAAGTTCTTCTCCAGCGTATTCTATGGCTTGCCCCCTTTTCTTAAATATCATGCCACGCCGCCATTGCTGCTGTTGATGGCGCGTGCTTATTGCCACAGTAATGATGTCTTCATTAAAATGGTGACACCCCACCACTATTGCTGCTGTTGGCGCCAGAGTTCCCTGCATGAGCGTACCACAATCTCCAGCTCTATTTTATTGAAGACATTGTGGAGTAGACTATGAGTGGGTGCAGATTTTTTTTTTTTTTTTTTACATGTGCACACGTGCCCCTGCCACTCATAGTCTTCTCCACAGTGTCATCAATAAAATGGAGCTTGAGATTGTGGTACGCTCATGCAGGGAACTCTAGCGCCAACAGCAGCAATAGTGATGGAGCATGATATTAAAAGAAAAGGGAGCACGTTATAGCAAATGCAGGAGGTGGACTTTCCAGTGAGGATCCAACCCACAAAGGCCCGCCCTGCTGCACTCATCAATCAAAGTGCAGTGCATTTCTTTAACTTTGATTACAGATATTTCAGCAACCAAGCACCCGATCCTTCAACAAAAGGTATGCCTGGATTCAGCCTCCTAGTGCCAATATGGCAATGCCGTTACTTTACATAACAAAATCCTGGTGGTTGGTTCCCTTTAATGGAGCAGACACTCCTCTTGCATTCAGAGAACAGGTCTTGTTGTAGTAGTAATTTATCTGTTAGGCCAGAATCACACTTGCTAGTGCCTCACGTGTAACTCGCGCGAGTCTCTCATGGTAGAACCCGGCATGGCCGCACACTCTCCTGACAGGAGTGGGTCGGTTGCATGTATCTCTATGCAGCTCAGATGCTCCTGTATGCATAGTGTGCGGCCATGCCGGGTTCTACCATGAGAGACTCACGCGAGTTACACGCGATGCACTAGCAAGTGTGATTCTGCCTTAAATGTGTAATGTGGCGCCTCAGCAGCAGATCGAACCACTTGGATCCGTGGGCAATGTCTGTTCATGGCTTGAGGATCTCCGGACCCGGGGTTCATAGCCACACTCTACCGTAAAGTTAAAGGGGGTATTTACAGGGTGATGACAGTTTGTGATGCCACCCGTGGTGTGTGGTAATTTGGAGTACCGTCGCTGCCGTTGTTGGGAGTACCCGGGGTGATGAAATGGGGCAGCAAGGTGTTATTACCCTCCACAGGTAAGGGTAGGCCCCGGGGCTCTGGAAGGTTATACTGGGTGCCGTGATGGGGAGATCACTCATGTACTCACTCAGCCAATAAGCAGACGCTGACAACCGGGTAAACCAAGTCTCTGGTGCCACTGCCTCTCTCGGGGAGCTCGTCTGGGTCCCGTCCCCTGCAGTGCTGCCTGGTGTTCTGTGACCTGCCTCCTGGCACAAAGTTTAGATTTTCTGAAGTGGCCCAGTAGTTTGGAACTTGCCGGACCCCGCTCCCCACTGTGGGAGCCTGCTCTCAGGGCTCACGCTTGGGATCTTGTGAGTTGCGTAGGTGGAAGGCCCTATCTCCCTCGTTGCGCTAGTTCCCCGATTCTAGAGCTAGTGGGAACAGTCCATAAAGGTGCCGCTCTCCGCAGGTTAATTGCCGGGTTGCCTGAAGCTTCTCCCCGACCTAGGGTCCGTGTACCCCGCCGTGCCTTCGGTCCCGGACCGGTGATAGGACCAGGTTGCTGACCGTCCTCTTGACAGGTCCCAGGCACCTAGCCTTAATCCCCTGTGACTGGGGGTCTGACTCCTTTAGGCCCAGACACCGCCTGCAACCTAGACAACTACTCTCGGGAGCCACCGCTCCCTGCTTCCTCCACTTCACTCCTCTCCTTACTTCTCTCCACTTCACTTCACTTCACTTATACTCTCCTGACCCTCCCTTCCTAACCCCTGGGTGGGCAACCCTATTCCGCTCAAGCCGCCCACTGGTTTGTCTGGCGGGTGTGGTGCAGGGTGTTCATAGGATTTTATTTGCTGTTGGAGGCAGCACTGTAAGATGGGGACTCAGAACCATGAGAGATTTGAATACCGCACTAAGGGAAAATAGCGTGCAGTACCCTGTGACGACCTGATAGTCCAGGGGCGTCACATGTAGTACCGTAAAATGCATCACATCATATATTTTCTACCAGGCTGCAGAAACCAAAAGAGCATTGCGAACTTGTTATTTTTTTTTAACTTTATAAAAATAAATTCTGGATGCATGCTAAAAATTCAGTTTTTACCAAAGATTCAACTTTTTACTATTTATCTGCTAAGTTTTCTGGGGTTATAATAACATTCAATATACCAGTAGTGTAACATATTAGAAAATATTCATTCTCATGCTTTCAATCAAAATGTTGTGCTTTAGTGATTCCTTAAAGATTAATTTTACCATTATTTAATTCAGATCATGTAACTAGAGTTTTAAGACACATGAGAGAATGAGAACTGATCACCGGGTCATGCCCAGAGTAATATATAACTTGTGGCTAATATATGCAGGTGATTGCTATATGCTTGCTGACAATTGCAGTTAGTGCTATAATTTCATAAAAAGGGAACTTCTATGAAGAAAAAACCCTTTAAAACGTACCTTTTATCATAATGTATTAAAAACCTTCATTAAGGGTATTGCCTCTGAACAGAAGAGGTATGTATAATCTCTGCATCCCAAATGCCAATCTTTACTTACTCCTTTACTGCTTCAGAAAACAAAACAAAAAAAAAACAATATATGTAAACGGTATATTAGGAAAGGACATAAAGACCACTGAGATGTTGATAATCCAGATATAACAAAGAGGGAATACCTTTCTGGCCCTAATGAATCCCAATTTCCAAAGAGGAAACTATGTCCCTACTTGACAGCAGGTGTTAACACTCTAAAAACAAATACAGTAGTGCCCCGACTCCACATCCTCTGCCTCTAGCCTTTTCCTAGTGAGTGTATGTGGGCTGATATTCAATAATAAAATAGGCAAGCTTTGAAAAATAATGCCAACTAGTGTTTGAAATGAGTAGCTTTTTTTTCTTCTTCATATATGATTTTTGGTCCTGAAGAAGGATAATAATCTCTGAAATACGTAGGACGAATAAAGATCACCATTCCTATCTATTTGATCATGGATTTTCTTCAATTGCGGAGTGACGTTTAACGGTTTCCTTGATCTGCACCTATCATCTTCCACCGGGTAGCTGCAGCAGCCATTGCTACACATTTGTACAATAGCGAAAAAGTTTTCAGCTTACCAGGATATTGGGTCCCCGGATGGATGAGAGGTGCACGGGTCCTCCAGAGCAGCCTAATCTGGAATCAATAGAGGAGAAGGGGGGGGATGCAATCCAGCACCAGCAAAAATATGTATAAAAATCAAAAATGTATTGAGACATGGATATTAAAATATATTTTAATACCCATGTTTAAATAATTTCTTTATTTTTATACATATTTTTGCTGGTGCTGGATTCCATACCCCCCCCCCCTTTTCCTCCATTGATTCTCACACATTTATACAATGGTTGTGACTTTCATAACTACTAGGGGTGAGTCTTCATAATCCCTTCATATGCACTACTCTACTCGGGTAAGTCCCTATCTGTGTTTTTTGTATCCTTTAATTTGTTTTTAGCCTTTAATTGGTGAGCTGGCATTTTTATTTTCTCTTTTCTTTCTGTTTGGAAATAACACTGGTAACCAGGATATTATACAGTCTATCACCAGTTATCATGAACATATATACAATAGTAGATCAATGATGGCCATTTCAGAACCTGCTATACGTCAGAAAGCCAGTAGATCAAATAAATCAAATAGTCAATGCAAACTAATGTTTTTACTTTATAATACATTTTGTTCAACTACTATAGCTGATATATAAGCAAAAAATAAAAAAAAGAGCATCCTCAAAATATGAAATCAGTATATGCCAAAGGGGTACTTTGCACGTTGCGACATCGCAGGTGCGATGTCGGTGGGGATCAAATCGAAAGTGACACACATCCGGTGTTGCTGTCGACATCGCAGTATGTGAATCCTTTTACATACGATTAACAAGCGCAAAAGCTTCGTCATCGTATGATCTGTGTTGGGTCCGACATTTCCATAATTTTGCAGCAGCGACAGTACGATGTTGTTCCTCGTTCCAGCAGGCAGCACACATCGCTGTGTGTGAAGCCGTAGGAGTGAGGAACATCACCTGAGGCCCCCTTCACACGTCCGTGATACACGTGCGTGTTTGGTCCGTTTCCGTATATACCGGAGACACGGCCAAACGTGCACCAATGTTAATCTATGATTGTGGTCACACGTCCGTTATTTCATTATGTCCGTGTGTGCGTGTCCGTGATCCGTATGTGTTTGCGTTTGGCACGGATGCATGTCCGTTATCTGCACGGAGCACGCACACGTGGACACAATGAAAGTCTATGGGTATGTGCACACACGTTAGTAAACACGTATGCATATACCTATAGTCCGTGTCCGTTTGGTGTTTTTATTTCTAGTGATGTCGGCTATTCTTTCTATTTCTGTGTATGTCGGTCAATCTCCCTGAGTCCGTCGGTCAGTCTCTCTGTCTCTCTGTCGGTCTCTCTGTCTGTCTGTCCCTCTCTCACAGTCTGTCCCTCTCTCACAGTCTGTCGGTCAGTTTCCCCCCCTCTCTCATACTTACCGTTCCCCGATCTCCGGCGCAGCGCTGCACGGCATTCACACTGCTGCGGCGGCTTTTACTATTTTGAAAAAGCCGGCCGCCCATTAAACAATCTCGTATTCCCTGCTTTCCCCGCCCACCGGCGCCTATGATTGGTTACAGTGAGACACGCCCCCACGCTGAGTGACAGGTGTCACACTGCACCCAATCACAGCAGCCGGTGGGCGTGTCTATACTGTGCAGTAAAATAAATAAATAAATAATTAAAAAAAAACGGCGTGCGGTTCCCCCCAATTTAAAAGCCAGCCAGATAAAGCCATACGGCTGAAGGCTGGTATTCTCAGGATGGGGAGCTCCACGTTATGGGGAGCCCCCCACCCTAACAATATCAGTCAGCAGCCGCCCAGAATTGCCGCATACATTATATGCGACAGTTCTGGGGCTGTACCCGGCTCTTCCCGATTTGCCCTGGTGCCGTTGGCAAATCGGGGTAATAAGGAGTTATTGGCAGCCCATAGCTGCCAATAAGTCCTAGATTAATCATGTCAGGCGTCTATGAGACACCTTCCATGATTAATCTGTAAGTTACAGTAAAAAAAACACACACACCCGAAAAAATCCTTTATTTGAAATAAAAAACACACACAAATTCCCTCATTACCAATTTATTAACCCCGACAAACCCTCCATGTCCGGCGTACTCCACGGACCTCCAGCGTCGCGTCCAGCTCTGCTGCATGGAGGTGACAGGAGCAGCAGAAGACACCGCCGCTCCGGTCACCTCCACACAGCAAATGAGATGAGTAGCGCGATCAGCTGCTGTCACTGAGGTTACCCGCGGCCACCGCTGGATCCAGCGGTGGCCGCGAGTTACCTGACTGACAGCAGCTGATCGCGCTACTCACCTCATTTGCTGTGTGGAGGTGACCGGAGCGGCGGTGTCTTCTGCTGCTCCTGTCACCTCCATGCAGCAGAGCTGGACGCGACGCTGGAGGTCCATGGAGTACGCCGGACATGGAGGGTTTGTCGGGGTTAATAAATTGGTAATGAGGGAATTTGTGTGTGTTTTTTATTTCAAATAAAGGATTTTTTCGGGTGTGTGTGTTTTTTTTACTGTAACTTACAGATTAATCATGGAAGGTGTCTCATAGACGCCTGACATGATTAATCTAGGACTTATTGGCAGCTATGGGCTGCCAATAACTCCTTATTACCCCGATTTGCCAACGGCACCAGGGCAAATCGGGAAGAGCCGGGTACAGCCCCAGAACTGTCGCATATAATGTATGCGGCAATTCTGGGCGGCTGCTGACTGATATTGTTAGGGTGGGGGGCTCCCCATAACGTGGAGCTCCCCATCCTGAGAATACCAGCCTTCAGCCGTATGGCTTTATCTGGCTGGCTTTTAAATTGGGGGGAACCGCACGCCGTTTTTTTTTAATTATTTATTTATTTATTTTACTGCACAGTATAGACACGCCCACCGGCTGCTGTGATTGGGTGCAGTGTGACACCTGTCACTCAGCGTGGGGGCGTGTCTCACTGTAACCAATCATAGGCGCCGGTGGGCGGGGAAAGCAGGGAATAGGAGATTGTTTAATGAGCGGCCGGCTTTTTCAAAATAGTAAAAGCCGCCGCAGCCGTGTGAATGCCGTGCAGCGCCGGTGATCGGGGATCGGTGAGTATGAGAGAGGGGGGGACACTTCAGTCAATCGGGGGATTAGCGGTCACCGGTGAATCCTTCACAGGTGACCGCTAATCAGTACTCGACACAGACAGAGCCGCGGTATGAGGATGAAGTCGGGTGAAGTTCACCCGAGTTCATTCTCATCGCGCAACTCTGTCTGCTGTCAGCCGACATTTATAAACGACATTGTGCATCACACACACGGACATTACACACGGACATTACACGTACACATACACGTTAATTCCACACGCACACACGGACGTTCTGCACACAAACACGGCTAGCATACGCAATTCACACAGGTGCCACACGGACCATAAAAACGGACACAAAAACGGGACACGGACCCGAAAAACGGCCCGTAACACACGTGCGTGTTTTTCACGGACGTGTGAAGGGGGCCTTACCTGCGTCCCGGCTGCAATGAAGAAGGAAGTAGGTGGGCGGAATGTTTACTTTCTCACTTTTGACTTCCCAGCAAAGTCTACGAGAAGTCAGATTTTCTGTGTGCACGTTGCAGTTTATTTGTCATCAGTTTTTTTGACAAAATTTTGTGACAAAAAAAAAAAGCAGCATGTTATTATTATTATTTATTATTATTATTTATTTATAAAGCACCATTAGTTCCATGGTGCTGTACATGAGAAGGGGGTTACATACAAAATACATATACAAGTTACAGTAGACAGACTAGTACAGAGGGAAGAGGGCCCTGCCCTTGCGGGCTTACATTCTATAGGATTATGGGGAGGAGACAGTAGGTGGGGTGTAGATGGGGCAGCAGCTCCGCACGGTGGTGGGGCGGCAGCTCCGCACGGTGGTGGGGCGGCAGCTCCGCACGGTGGTGGGGCGGCAGCTCCGCACGGTGGTGGGGCGGCAGCTCCGCACGGTGGTGGGGCGGCAGCTCCGCACGGTGGTGAAGCAGTGATGTCATTGAAGGTTATAGGCATTTCTGAACAGATGAGTCTTTAGATTCCGTTTGAAGTTTGCAAGTGTAGTAGATAGTCTGACGTGTTGAGGCAGAGAGTTCCAGAAGACTGGGGATGTTCGGGAAAAGTCTTGGAGGCGATTGCATGAGGAGCAAATGAGAGAGGAGGAGAGAAGGAGATCTTGGGAGGACCGGAGATTACGTTTTGGAGTGTAGCGAGATATTAGTTCAGAGATATATGGAGGAGACAATTTGTGGACGGCTTTGTAAGTCAGTATTAGTAGTTTGAATTGGATACGATGGAAGATTGGGAGCCAGTGAAGGGACATGCAGAGAGGAGAAGCGGGGTGGTAGTGAGGCGAGAGGTGGATCAGTCGGGCAGCAGCATTAAGGATGGACTGAAGAGGGGCGAGCGTGTTAGCAGGGAGACCACATAGGAGGATGTTGCAGTAGTCGAGGCGGGAGATTATGAGAGCATGCACTAGCATTTTTGTAGATTGAGAATTGATGAAGGGACGGATTCTGGAAATATTTTTGAGTTGGAGACGACAGGAGGTGGTGAGGGATTGAATGTGAGGTATGAAGGACAAGGCAGAGTCAAAGGTCACTCCGAGGCACCGAACTTTGGGTGCTGGAGAGAGCGTGATGTTATTTATTGTAATAGATAGATCAGGTAGAGAGTGTAGGTGAGATGGAGGAAAGATGATCAGCTCAGTTTTGGCCACATTGAGCTTTAGGAAGCGAGAGGAGAAGAAGGAAGATATAGCAGATAGGCACTCTGGGATTCTGGACAGCAGAGATATGACATCTGGACCAGAGAGGTAGATCTGAGTGTCATCGGCATATAGGTGGTACTGGAAGCCATGGGACTTTATGAGTTGTCCCAGGCCAAATGTATAGATAGAAAAAAGTAATGGTCCCAGGACAGAGCCTTGAGGGACACCAACAGAGAGAGGACGGGATGAAGAGGTTGTGTGGGAGTGGGAGACACTAAAAGTGCGGTTGGAGAGGTATGAAGAGTAGAGTTGAGCGCGGTTCGTGGTTCGTGGTTCTCCAGTTCTAGGCTCGAGTGATTTTGGGGCATGTTCTAGATCGAACTAGAACTCGAGCTTTTTGCAAAAGCTCGATAGTTCTAGAAACGTTCGAGAACGGTTCTAGCAGCCAAAAAACAGCTAAATCTTAGCTTGGTTTCTGCTGTAATAGTGTAAGTCACTCTGTGAATCAAACTATTATCACATTTCAGTGTATAGTGTGCGTGAACAGCGCCTTCAGATCACTGCTGTTTCTATAATGGCGATCGCCATTTTTTTTTTTTTTTTTCTTGTCTTCCTTCCCTAAGCGCGCGCGTCTTGTGGGGCTGGCCAGCATGTCAGCCAATCACAGACACACACACACCTAAGTGGACTTTGAGGCAGAGAAGCAACGGCATGTGTGATAGGATCTGCATGTCACATGTCCCTGCATTATAAAACCGGACATTTTCTTCACGATCGCCATTATCTGCCTTCTGCGTCTTTGGTGTCAGACATCACTGTCGCAGTTCCGTCCTTTGTCCTATCGCCGATACAGCTGTATGCGCTGCATACACAGCGTTAGACAGCTTAGGGAGAGCACATTCTAGCAGTCCTTTTAAGGGCTCGTACCGGCAGGGTCAGAGAGCCATAGGTGACAGGTCCTGCAAACAGCAACAGCGTCTGTGTAGCCCAGGTCAGGGATTTCCTCCCTGCATTTCACCATTAGGAGGGAATAGAAAGGCAGGCTTCCATTCCTCTACCCAGAGCACCACAATCCTGCCACTGTACCCTCTTGTCCTCTGCACACTCCAACTCATTCTAAGTAAGCCATTATACTAGCAAACACTCAGTGTACCTAGTGGCATCCTATCTGTGGCTATTGGACTTTGCTATAGTCCCACTAGTGCAAAGACATTTGCAGAGCACATCTGCCTGCATTGCACACTCCAACAAATTATAACGAAGCCATTATACTAGCAAACACTCAGTGTACCTAGTGGCATCCTATACGTGGCTATTGGACTTTGCTATAGTCCCACTAGGGCCAAGACATTTGCAGAGCGCATCTGCCTGCGTTGCACACTCCAACAAATTATAACGAAGCCATTATACTAGCAAACACTCAGTGTACCTAGTGGCATCCTATACGTGGCTATTGGACTTTGCTATAGTCCCACTAGGGCCAAGACATTTGCAGAGCGCATCTGCCTGCGTTGCACACTCCAATAAATTATAACGAAGCCATTATACTAGCAAACACTCAGTGTACCTAGTGGCATCCTATACGTGGCTATTGGACTTTGCTATAGTCCCACTAGTGCCAAGACATTTGCAGCACGTCTGCCTGCGTTGCACACTCCAACGAATTATAACTAAGCCATTATACTAGCACACACTCAGTGTACCTAGTGGCATCCTATACGTGGCTATTGGACTTTGCTATAGTCCCACTAGTGCAAAGACATTAGCAGAGCACATCTGCCTGCATTGCACACTCCAACTCATTATAACTAAGCCATTATACTAGCAAACACTCAGTGTACCTAGTGGCATCCTATACGTGGCTATTGGACTTTGCTATAGTCCCACTAGTGCCAAGACATTTGCAGAGCGCATCTGCCTGCGTTGCACACTCCAACTCATTATAACTAAGCCATTATACTAGCAAACACTCAGTGTACCTAGTGGCATCCTATACGTGGCTATTGGACTTTGCTATAGTCCCACTAGTGCAAAGACATTTGCAGAGCGCATCTGCCTGCGTTGCACACTCCAACTCATTATAACTAAGCCATTATACTAGCAAACACTCAGTGTACCTAGTGGCATCCTATACGTGGCTATTTCTACTTTGCTATAGTCCCACTAGTGCCAAGACATTTGCAGAGCGCATCTGCCTGCGTTGCACACTCCAACTAATTATAACGAAGCCATTATACTAGCAAACACTCACTGTACCTAGTGGCATCCTATACGTGGCTATTGGACTTTGCTATAGTCCCACTAGTGCAAAGACATTTGCATAGCACGTCTGCCTGCATTGCACACTACAACTTTTTTAAACTAAGCAATTTTACTAGCAAACACTCACTGTACCTAGTTGTATCCTAAACGTGGCTATTGTACTTTTGTCAATTCACACTACTGCAAATCTATGTGCAGCACCTCTGCATGACAACCTCGTGCTCTGTTTTTAATAAGCTATAATGATAGCACAAAATACTGCCATTTTGTGGCATCATAGAACTGGCTGTTGTATTCCATTAGTGCCCCACTGGTGACAAGCTATTTCTAGCACCTCTACATCACACCCTCATGCACATTTTGCTACGCTAATGTTATAGCAAACTCATGGAATTCATTGCTGCATTTCATAATTCGGAGGGATAGAAAGTCAGGCTTCCTTTAGCTTTTCCTTCTGTTCATAGACAGCATCTCCAAGACAAATTTCCCCTCCACGTCTAAGTGTGGAGAGGCAGCTAGTGCGCATGCGTGTGCCGATGTACCCCAGCTGCAGCATAATTACAGTGTTTCGCCTAGTGAGTATGCTCAGCCTGACTGTGCCATTCCTGACGCTAAGTTTTCATTTCGGGATACAGCGCATGCTCCCACACTAAGTGTGAAAAGCCTCTTTGCACAGGTGCTTGCATTCCGTGCCGGGTCTAAGTCCTGTTTTGGGCATAGACACCATGCTAAAGCTGATAGTCTTTTTTCAGAGACTGTATTTCATGCTACTGAGCATGCTCAGGCACTTCCTGCATCAGAGACTAGGTCCGGTAATGAACTCTTTGGCCCTGGCCCTGATGTGGGGGTCCCATATAGACCACAGGGCATCAGGTGTCCTCCCAAATGGCTTGCAGAGGCCCACACCTATGACTTGTCACCGCATTATTGATGCTCAGACGATGACTGGTGAGGTGTTTGGGTCATGGCAGCCATGAGGTCATCATTGAAGTTGCGTTTCCAAATAGGACGCTAGTTATGCCACTCATGACGTGTCACTCTACTTTTGTCTCCAGGAGGTGCACCCTGGTTTGGGGCGGACCCAGGTTATAAAAGGGGCTGGAGCCAACAAGGAGGTGCGCAGTCTTCTATTATGCTCCGAAAGAGCACACCTCCATGTGTTGAACCCATTGCGGCTTTAGGCCAGAGGTAGGCAGGGATCGGGTGGTGGATGCAGGCCACCACCACAGTTGGTAACGCAGAACGGTTAAGACCAGCTCCTGTCCTAACAGTCCTGCTTGTGCAGCCCAGTGGCATTAACAGGCCTGCTGCTGCTGATGCGCCTGCTGTCCACAGGTGTGGCCCCTACGCACACGGTCAGCGTACTCAATGGCCCCTGTGTTGTTAACAGGGAGTTCCTGGGCTGGGTGGGCATGTGGACCCTGTGACGCTAACAGGGCTCACAGTCTCCAGATCCGAATGGCGTCTAACTCGGTTCAGGCTACTATTAGTTTCATAGCCACACAGCTCTGTATCCTCCACCAAACCTTCAAGTTGCCAACCTCTCCTTTTCCAACTGGGAGCACGGTGGACACTGACTGCTGATGGGGATATATACCTTTCTCTTTCTTTTCTTATTAATTTTCGTTATATAGCGGTCACAGATTATATACCACTTTATCCAAATCTGCCAGTCCCACTGTAACAGATGTTGTTTCTTCAGCAAATGTTACAGTTGCTTAACCACCAAATCCACGGACCAAAACTTTTTTCCCCTTTCCAACACACCTGTTCCCCTTTCCAACAGCATCTGTCCTTTTTCAACTCATTTTGGGATATGACCAAAAGTGCAACTGTGCAGGGACACCGTACTCAACGCCATCTCAGCACAGCAGCCATCCCTCGGTCCCTCCGATGTGGACAAGTAAAAGACCATTTCCTCCTATCCATGACAAAGCGTTGAGATTCACTCTGTGCAGCACTGGTGTTTAGTGGACAAGTAGATCTAAGATTGCGTACCACATTCTGCAGATACTCCTGTATACGTGCGTCTATTTCTATGGCAGGAATTAGTTCGCCAAATTTTGTCTTGTACCGGGGATCTAACAGTGTGGCAACCCAGTATTCAGGATTAGTTCAAATTCATACAATCCGAGGGTCATGTAGGTAGTGCAGCAAGAAGGCGCTCATGTGTCTTGTGCATCCAGGAGGACCAAGTCCTTGGTGTGTTGGTGGCAGAGAGGTGAGAATCGTGCATCCTTCCTCTGCCCTCTACCCACAACCTCGCACAACCGAAATGTGAGCAAGCTCTCACTCATCTGCTGAGTCTTCCATGCCCATCGCCAGTTCGTCCTCCATTTCTTCATGGGCTCCTGCACTTTCATCAACACTTTTTGCTGATACTATGCGCCCTTGTTAATCCCTCTCCCTCACCATGAATGCCGCATAGGTGCCGCTGACCATCTGGACCTCGTAGATCTTGTTATCCCTTCCGCATATGACTCCTCCTGTACTTCCTCCCCTTCCTCTTGTCCCAACACCTGACTCAGAATAATAATTACAGTGTGCTCCATCATGTAGATGACCAGAATTGTCACGCTGAGAATGACATTGCCAGTGCTAAACATCTTCGTCGACATTTCAAAACTGTGTAGCAGGGTGCATAGGTCCTTGATCTGACACCACTCCAGCAGCGTGATCTGCACCACCTCTGGATCAAGTTATCCCAGGCTATATGTCTTACCGTATTTCAGCAGGGCTCTGCGGTGCTGCCACACACGCTGCAACATGTGCAGATTCCAATTCCTGCGTGTCGAAACATCACATTTACGGCGTTTAACTGCCAGACCCTAAGACTTCCGGAGTGATGAAAGTTGTTGAGCTGCTGTGTGCGCACGATGGAAGTGAGCACATAGCGAGCGTGCCCACTGCACAAGGCCATGTAGGCCGTGATGGTGTTTTAAAAATTGCTGGCGAATTCGGTTCAACACGTGAGCCCTAAAAGGCACGTGTGTCACATTGCCCTGAGGATGGCCCGCAGCCAGGTTTGCATCATTGCCGCACACGGCTGTTAAGTCACCAACGTAGTCCGCTCCGTCAATTTGTACTCCGGTTGCCAGGTGACAACGTGTTCCTTTCATGAATAGTGCTGATGATGTGAGAGTAGTCGATGCCAGCGGCGCAGGTGGACGCAGGTTATGCTCACCCACTGGGCTGCATTACCTTGACAGATGCAGAATCTCTGGCTGAATGTAGCTGGTGGGTATCTCACAGATGAAATACCATCATTCAGCTACAACCAATGGGAAGACACCACACCCTTTTTTATGCCCATCCTGTCTGCAGACCACTGCCAGACATAGCTATGAACCTCTGGTTAATTTTACCCCCAGTTCAGTTTTATGATTTTGTGTGCTTGTTACCTGACTACTTTTCCTGCTTGCTGTTTATGTACCTTGTTGGCCGATACGCATTTCAACTCTGCTTGTTTTCTGATTCTTTCCTGGCCGTCCCATTCTGTTCCTGTTCCTCAATTAATGTTTTGACCCTGCCTGACTACTATTCTCTGTAATAGCGGTGTGACTCACATTTCCCATACATTTCAAAGTAAAACTTTGACCGCCTGATGGCATTGAGCTCTGCTGCCAGCATAGTAAGGAGGTGTGTGGTAGTCCTTGTGCGCAGTTGCAAGGAAGGGTGGCCTGACCACACAGGGTTTGCGCCAAGGTAGAGGACCCACACGAGGTTGAAGAGGCAGAAGCAGTGTATTAACTTCTACATACAGAACAAGGATTGAAACAACTCGTGGGGACGGCAAGACTTGTACAGCAGACCCTTCTCCATCTCTCACCATAGTTTGCCAGTGCCCAGTCAGTGACATGTAATGACCCTGTCTATGCTTACTGGTCCAAGTATCTGTGTTGAAATGCACCCTGTCGCACACAGATTTTCTCAAGGAAGTGGTGATGTTGTGTGCGACATGCTGGTGTAGCGCGGGCATGCTTTTCTTGGAGAAGCAGTGGTGATTGGGCATGTGGTACTGGGGCACAGCGACAGACATAAGGTCTGTAAAATCCTGTGTGTCCACTACGCGTAAAGGCAGCATTTCGGTAGCCAACAGCTTACAGAGGGATAGAGTCAACCACTTAGCTTTGTCATGGGTCGCAGTAAGTGGCCTTTTATTTGACCACATCTGAGGGAAAGAGATCTGGCTGCTGTCTGTAGACGGTGTTGAGTAGGGTGTCCCTGGAAAAATGCAGGTTTGTGAGAAAAGTGCAGGCGGAGACATGATGTTGCCTTCATCTTGCCTTCAGATCTGTTCATCTTGTATCATTTTTAAAAAACACATCAAGCAAGGGTTACTCCAAGCGGAGTCTACCTTTTTTCCCAACATTGGGCACACAGACACCCCATCAGTGGCAGCACTTGTGCCCTAGTTGCAAACAGGATGTTTTGATTTGCATCAAGCACATTCCAAATCCACAAGCATTTACTCTCCCCAGGATGACACAGGGGTAGTAAATTCCTTCTGGATCCATGACTTGTTCATTTTGATGAACGTCAGTGTGTCCACATTGTCACTGGACAGACGCGTGCGCTTATCTGTCAGCACACACCCAGCAGCACTGAAGAAGACACGTTCAGAGACAACGCTGGCAGCTGCACACGACAAAATCTCCAAGGCGTAACTGGAGAGCTCTGTCAATTTTTCTAGATTTGAAGCCCAAAAGGAGCAAGGCTCCATTTGCAAAGTCATTGCATCGATGTTCATTTGGAGATACTCCTGTATCATCCTCTCCATCCGTTGACTATGTGTCAGACTTGTTGTCTCTGGTGGCCTTGCAAAGGAGGGTCTAAAAAAATTATGAAAATATTCCATAAAATTGCTGTTACCAGCACCAGATACGGTCCTACTGGTACGGGTAGACTGTTGAAGATGACGATGCCGTCCCATGTTTGTCAAGTTACAACTGGGAGAATCACTCCCTTCACCTGCACGGTTGTTTGGTGTAAAAGCTGAGCTAAGATCGAGTAACAGCTTATGCTGATACTCCAGCATACGTGCGTCCCTTTCTATGGGTGGAATTATGTCACAAAATTTGGACTTGTCCCGGGGATCTAATAGTGTGGCAAGCCAGTAGTCATCATCACTTCTAATTTTGACAATCCGAGGGTCATGTTGGAGGTAGTGCAACAAGAAGGCACTCATGTGTCTTGCGCAGCCATGCGGACCAAGTCCACGCTGTGTTTGTGGCATAGAGGTGCTAACCGTTCTTTCTTCCTCTGACATCTCCCCCCAACCTCTTTCAACTGAATTTTGACCAAGGTCTCCCTCATCCGCTGAGTCTTCCATGTCCATGGACAGTTCGTCCTCCATATCTTCATGTCCTCCTGCACCTTCCTCAACATCTCGCCTGCTACCATGCGCCCTTGTTGATCCCTGTCCCCCATGGTCCCATGCCTGCCGCGTTGGTGATGATGAACGTCTGGACCTTGGTGATGTTGTTGTGTCTTGCGCATATGAATCCTCCTGTAGTTCCTCCCCTTCCTGTTGTCCCACCCCCTGACTCCGAATAGTGTTTAGCGTGTGCTCCAGCATGTAAATGACTGTAATCGTCATGCTGATAATGGCATTGTCAGCGCTAAACATATTCGTCGCCATGTCGAAACTGTGCAGAACGGTGCATAGGTCCTTGATCTGAGATCACTCCATCAGGGTGATCTGCCCCACTTCTGCATCTCGTTGGCCCAGGCTATACATCATGACGTATTGCACCAGGGCTCGCCGGTGCTGCCACAGTCGCTGTAACATGTGGAGAGTTGAATTCCAGCGTGTCGCCACATCGCATTTCAGGCGATGAACCGGCAGGCCGAAAGACTTCTGGAGCGATGCAAGTCGCTCAGCTGCGGCGGTTGAACGGCGGAAGTGAGCACTGCAGACAGTTTACGTGCCCTGGTCAGAAGGCCATCTAGGCCGGGATAGTGTGTTTAAAAATTGCTGGACAACAAGGTTCAACACGTGAGCCATACAAGGCACGTGTGTCACCTTGCCCAGGCGAAGGGCCGCACCCAGGTTTGCAGCATTGTCGCACACGGCCTTACCAGGCTGCAGGTTGAGTGGAGACAACCATTTATTAAACTCGGACCGCAGAGCTGACCACAACTCCTCAGCTGTGTGACTCTTATTCCCAAGACATGTCAAGCTAAAGACCGCCTGATGCCGTTGCGCTCTGCTGCCAGCATAGTAATGAGGGGTGCGTGATTCCTTCTGCGCAGTGAGAACGCTGGTGGCCTGACCAGGCAGGCTTGGGGCGGAGGTGGAGGACCCAGATGAGGTGGAGGATGCAGAAGCAGTGGCGGAACTTGGACAGACAGAGGATTGACACACAAGTCGTGGGGACGGCAAGACTTGTGCAGCAGACCCTTCACCATCTATCAACATAGTTACCCAGTGCCCAGTCAGCGACATGTAACGTCCCTGTCCATGCTTACTGGTCCAAGTATCGGTGGTGAAATGCACCCGTTCACACACAGAGTTTCTCAAGGAAGCGGTGATGTTGTGTGCGACATGCTGGTGTAGCGCGGGCACACCTTTCTTAGAGAAGTAGTGGCGACTAGGCATCTGGTACTGGGGCACAGCGACAGACATAAGGTCTCTAAAATCCTGTGTGTCCACTAGGCGGAAAGGCAGCATTTCGGTAGCCAACAGCTTACAGAGGGATAGAGTCAACCTCTTAGCTTTGTCATGGGTCGGAGGAAGTGGCCTTTTATTTGACCACATCTGAGGGACAGAGATCTGGCTGCTGTGTGTAGACGGTGTTGAGTAGGGTGTCCCTGGAAAAATGCAGGTTTGTGAGGAAAGTGCAGGCGGAGACATGATGTTGCCTTCATCCAACGTAGGTGCTATCGATGTCTGAGAGAGCTGTACACACTCACTTGTTTCCCCTTCCAAACCAACTGACGACCTACCAAGCAAACTGCCTGTTGCGGTTACAGTGGTGGAAGTTTTGCGTGGAAAAACAGGTGTGACAGCTGTCCCCACAGTCCTAGAAGATGAAGAGCGCGCGGATGCACTGGAAGGGGCGGGCGGTGGATGGTTCGCTCCGCTAGGCCGCATTGCAGCACAGTGAGCTTCCCACCGGGACCTATGATATTTATTCATGTGACGATTCATGGAAGAAGTTGTCAAACTGCTGAGGTTTTGACCTCTACTAAGAGAATCATGACAAATTTTACATATCACATGATTTGGGCGATCTTTTTCTATGTCAAAAAAGGAACAGGCTAGGCAAGGCTTAGAGGCCATGCGACCTGTTGATGCACCCCGAATAATGCTCATAGGCAGAGTGGTGGCTGAGGATGCAGTTGTAGACGTGCTACCAGTGCTCCGACTCTGTCCAGGAAGGCGCAAGGTAATTTCGTCGTCGGTTGCATCCTCCTCCACCGCCTCTGTTGACCTCCTCGAGTGCCTGACTGGGGGTTGACAGTAGGTGGGATCTAGAACTTCATCATCAATTGTTGTGTTTGCACTCCCCTCCCCCTCAGACCGAGCCTCTTCTTGCCCTGACCGAATATTTAAGTTGTCATCCCAATCGGGTATCTGCGTCTCATCTTCATCAGTATGTTCCTCATTGCCTATAACCACAGTTGTTGGAAAGGCAGCATTTTGGTAGCCAACAGTTTGCATTTTATGAAAGTCAAACTCCAAGCCATGTCATGCCCTTCTAAAAGCATGTATAACACAGCGAGGGGACTCCAACCACAGTCTCCCTCGTTTCCACTCACTGGGCCACACACACCCCACTTGACTGGCATCGGTTGAGCTCCCTTTTGAAAAAGAAAAAGATGCTTTGCATGAAGCACTCTCAAAAATGCGCGTGCCTTTCCCGTCCCCTGGCTGACCCAGGGGAAGAAAAGTCCTCTGAGAGCCATGACTTGTTCATCTTGGTTCTTTTAGAGACACAGCAAGGGGACTCCAACCACAGTCTCCCTCGTTTCCACTAACTGGGCCACACACACCCCACTTGACTGGCATCGGTTGAGCCCCCTTTTGAAAAAGAAAAAGATGCTTTGCATGAAGCACTCTCAAAAATACGCGTGCCTTTCCCGTCCCCTGGCTGACCCAGGGGAAGAAAAGTCCTCTGAGAGCCATGACTTGTTCATCTTGGTTCTTTTAGAGACACAGCGAGGGGACTCCAACCACAGTCTCCCTCGTTTCCACTCACTGGGCCACACACACCCCACTTGACTGGCATCGGTTGAGCTCCCTTTTGAAAAAGAAAAAGATGCTTTGCATGAAGCACTCTCAAAAATACGCGTGCCTTTCCCGTCCCCTGGCTGACCCAGGGGAAGAAAAGTCCTCTGAGAGCCATGACTTGTTCATCTTGGTTCTTTTAGAGACACAGCGAGGGGACTCCAACCACAGTCTCCCTCGTTGCCACTCACTGGGCCACACACACCCCACTTGACTGGCATCGGTTGAGCTCCCTTTTGAAAAAGAAAAAGATGCTTTGCATGAAGCACTCTCAAAAATACGCGTGCCTTTCCCGTCCCCTGGCTGACCCAGGGGAAGAAAAGTCCTCTGAGAGCCATGACTTGTTCATCTTGGTTCTTTTAGAGACACAGCGAGGGGACTCCAACCACAGTCTCCCTCGTTTCCACTCACTGGGCCACACACACCCCACTTGACTGGCATCGGTTGAGCTCCCTTTTGAAAAAGAAAAAGATGCTTTGCATGAAGCACTCTCAAAAATACGCGTGCCTTTCCCGTCCCCTGGCTGACCCAGGGGAAGAAAAGTCCTCTGAGAGCCATGTCCACATTGTCAGTGGACAGACACGTGTGCTTATCTGCCAGCAGACCCACAGCAGCACTGAAGACAGGTTCCGAGAGAACGCTGGCTGCAGGACACGACAAGATCCCCAAGACGTACGTGGCGAGCTCAGGCAATTTATCAAGATTGGAAGCCAAGAATGAGCAGGGCTCAAGTTGCACATTAATGGAATCGATGTTTCCTTGCATATACTCATATATCTGTGTGTCCTCCTCTTTTTCCTTGTCCAGCTCTTTTGTTTTCGCATGAGTATATGTCCTTGTCACTTTCCCATGTGTTGTGAGTTGTTTGTGACCTTTTGGACACCTTTGAGGGTGTTTTCTAGGTGTTTTTCTGTGTTTGTGATTGCCTGCCATTGTTTCCTATGCAGTTCGAGTTCGGTTCGTCGAACATTCGACGAACCGAACTCGAACGGGAGGTCCGTTCGGCGAACCAACCTCGAGCCGAACCGCGACCGGTTCGCTCATCTCTAATGAAGAGATCCAAGAGAGGGCGAGGTCTCTGACACCAAGGGAAGAGAGGATCTGTAGTAGCAAGGAGTGGTCAACAGTGTCGAAGGCTGAGGATAGGTCTAGAAGTAGGAGTACAGAGAAGTGGTTGTTAGCTTTGGCAGTAAGTAAGTCATTTGTGATTTTTGTCAGGGCAGTTTCAGTGGAATGATGTGGACGGAAGCCGGACTGTAGGTTGGCAAAGAGAGAGTTAGAGGAGAGGTGGGAGGAGAGTTCAGCATGGACGTGCTGTTCCAGGAGTTTTGAGGCGAATGGGAGTAGCGATATGGGGCGATAGCTGGCAGCAGAGGTTGGGTCGAGGGAAGGTTTCTTTAGGATGGGTATGACTGTTGCATGTTTAAAGGCAGAAGGGAAGGTACCAGTCGTTAAAGATAGGTTGAAGAGATGGGTTAAGGCTGGAATTAGGATAGTGGCGAGGTTGGGGAGGAGGTGGGTTGGGATGGGATCACGTGCGCAGGTGGTGAGGTGCGCTTTTGAGAGAAGATGTGCAAGCTCTTCTTCGGTGATAGTAGAGAGGACGTTTATGGGGGAGGAGCAGTGGTCTGTTATATGAAGGGGTTGCGGTGGTTGAGCAGAAAAGACTTGTCTGGTTTGGTCGATCTTTTCTTTGAAATATGTGGCAAATTCTTCTGCGGAAATGAGGGAGGTTGGAGGGGGCAGCGGTGGGCGAAGGAGGGAGTTGAAAGTATTGAATAACTGTTTGGGGTTGTGTGTTAAAGAGGATATGAGGTTTCTGAAGTATCCCTGTTTAGCCGAGGTAAGGGCCAAGCGAAATGTGTGAATTGCATTTTTGAATGTGGTGAAGTCTTCCTGGGAGTGCGTTTTCTTCCAGCGCCGCTCTGCGGCCCTAGACACTTGCCGAAGCTTTTTAGTGAGGCTGTTGTGCCAGGGCTGTCTATTGATTTGTCTCACTCTGCCATGCACAAGAGGAGCAACTGAATCGATAGCTGATGTGAGAGTGGCGTTGTAGAAAGTGGTGGCACTGTTTGTGTCGTGGACTGAAGATATGGAAGACAGTGGTAGGATAGAGTCAGAAAGGGTGTGTATGTTGACGTGTGCGAGGTTTCTGCGAGGGTGTGATACGTGCTGGGCAGGAGGGGCAGGTGAGGAGGACAGAGCAGAGAAAGTCAATAGATGGTGGTCAGATAAAGGGAGAGGGGAGGTAGTGAGGTTATATAGGGAGCAGAGACGGGTGAAGATAAGGTCTAATGTGTGTCCATCTTTATGGGTGGCAGAGGTGGACCACTGAGATAGACCAAAAGATGAAGCAAGGGAGAGGAGTTTGGAGGCTGCTGACTGGCGGGTGTCAGTGGGGATGTTGAAGTCACCCATGATGATAGTGGGAATGTCAGCAGAGAGAAAGTGTAGAAGCCAGGCAGAGAACTGGTCGATAAAGGAAGTGGTAGGGCCTGGGGGTCTGTATATGACAGCCACTTGGAGGTTGGAAGGAGAATAGATGCGGACAGCGTGCACTTCAAAGGAAGGCAGGACAAGAGAGGGTAGAGGTGGGATTGGATTAAAGCTGCAGTTGTTAGAAAGAAGGAGGCCCACTCCTCCACCTTGTTTATTGCCAGGGCGAGGAGTGTGGGTGAAGTGGAGGCCACCGTAGCATAGCGCAGCAGGGGAGGCAGTGTTGGATGGTGTCAGCCATGTTTCAGTGATGCCCAGAAAGGATAGGTTGCTAGAGGTAAAGAGGTTGTGAATGAAGTGCAGTTTGTTACAGACTGAACGGGCATTCCACAGCGCTCCAGAGAGAGTGGGCGGCGGAGTGGGTGAGAGGGGGATGGGTTTTATATTGGAGAGGTTGCGGTAGTTACTAGTAAGGGTGGAGCGATAGGGGGGTGGTAGAGAGCAGTGTCCCATCTGGGGGGGTCCAGGATTGGGAGATATGTCACCAGCAGTGAGGAGAAGTAGAGAAAGGGAGAGCAGGTGAGAGAAGGAGAGTGGACGGAATGGTCTGCGTGTTATTAAGAGAGACCTGAGATTTAGGAGCAGGTCAGCAGATGAGGACAGGTGGGGAGGTAAAAGGGAAGGGGAGATGAATATTTGTTTGGCGAGTGCTGGCGTTGGGGGATAGCGAAGGAGAGTGAGGAGGAGAGGGGCAAGGACCGTGAGGGCATAGGTGAACATGGTGAGTTTAAGGTTTCCAAATGGGAATATGAAAAAGTGTAGGGGACAAAATGCAAGTGCCAAACAGTTAAGGAGGTAAAGCTCACCTTCTGGTCACTTCTGGGACATTTCTGGAATATTTCTGATTGCCCACTTAGAAAATCCCACTTAACAGATCACACAGACCATGTTCATAACAGACCTGTGCCAACAAATTTATACAACTCTAGAGGCCTAGAAAATGACTCAGGTGTGAGCAGAAGGGAGGGGGATAGAGGAAGAGAGCTCTGAGAAACACACCAGGGGTGAATTAGTAAGTACAAACTGAGGGTATGTGCGCACGTTGCTTTTTACCTGCTTTTTTGCTGCTTTTTCTTCTGCGCTGTTTAATGCCAAAATGGATGTGTTCTTCTATTCAAGCAAAGTCTATGGGAATTTGGGTTTCTTGTTCACACTATGTTGTTCAAAATGCTGCCTTTTTGTGGCAGAACTTTGGTCAAAAACTCAGCTTTGCAGTGCAAAACCCAAATGGCAAAAACAATTGACATGTTGCTTCTTTGAAAAGCTGAGTTTTTGACCAAAGTTCTGCCACAAAAAGGCAGCATTTTGAACAACATAGTGTGAACAAGAAACCCAAATTCCCATAGACTTTGCTTGAATAGAAGAACACATCCATTTTGGCATTAAACAGCGCAGAAGAAAAAGCAGCAAAAAAGCAGGTAAAAAGCAGGTAAAAAGCAACGTGCGCACATACCCTTAGAGAAACATTTGGACTACTTCACAGCTGGAAAACGAACTACTTAAGATGCAGAAGAAATAGACAGGTGTGAACCAAGAACAAAGAGTTAGAAGAATATGAAATTCAGATGGGAATGGCAGTGGTTGGAACAAGTATCACATACAGGAAAGGATAGACTTCAATGGGAATGGCAGTGGTTGGAACAAGTATCACATACCAATAGAAATAACATACAGGAAAGGATAGACTTCAATGGGAATGGCAGTGGTTGGAACAAGTATCACATACAGGAAAGGATAGACTTCAATGGGAATGGCAGTGGTTGGAACAAGTATCACATACCAATAGAAATAACATACAGGAAAGGATAGACTTCAATGGGAATGGCAGTGGTTGGAACAAAAATCACATACCAATAGAAATAACATACAGGAAAGGATAGACTTCAATGAAAATGGCAGTGGTTGGAACAAGTATCACATACCAATAGAAATAACATACAGGAAAGGATAGACTTCAATGGGAATGGCAGTGGTTGGAACAAGTATCACATACAGGAAAGGATAGACTTCAATGGGAATGGCAGTGGTTGGAACAAGTATCACATACAGGAAAGGATAGACTTCAATGGGAATGGCAGTGGTTGGAACAAGTATCACATACCAATAGAAATAACATACAGGAAAGGATAGACTTCAATGGGAATGGCAGTGGTTGGAACAAGTATCACATACCAATAGAAATAACATACAGGAAAGGATAGACTTCAATGGGAATGGCAGTGGTTGGAACAAGTATCACATACAGGAAAGGATAGACTTCAATGGGAATGGCAGTGGTTGGAACAAGTATCACATACCAATAGAAATAACATACAGGAAAGGATAGACTTCAATGGGAATGGCAGTGGTTGGAACAAGTATCACATACAGGAAAGGATAGACTTCAATGGGAATGGCAGTGGTTGGAACAAGTATCACATACCAATAGAAATAACATACAGGAAAGGATAGACTTCAATGGGAATGGCAGTGGTTGGAACAAGTATCACATACAGGAAAGGATAGACTTCAATGGGAATGGCAGTGGTTGGAACAAGTATCACATACCAATAGAAATAACATACAGGAAAGGATAGACTTCAATGGGAATGGCAGTGGTTGGAACAAGTATCACATACCAATAGAAATAACATACAGGAAAGGATAGACTTCAATGGGAATGGCAGTGGTTGGAACAAGTATCACATACAGGAAAGGATAGACTTCAATGGGAATGGCAGTGGTTGGAACAAGTATCACATACCAATAGAAATAACATACAGGAAAGGATAGACTTCAATGGGAATGGCAGTGGTTGGAACAAGTATCACATACAGGAAAGGATAGACTTCAATGGGAATGGCAGTGGTTGGAACAAGTATCACATACCAATAGAAATAACATACAGGAAAGGATAGACTTCAATGGGAATGGCAGTGGTTGGAACAAGTATCACATACCAATAGAAATAACATACAGGAAAGGATAGACTTCAATGGGAATGGCAGTGGTTGGAACAAGTATCACATACCAATAGAAATAACATACAGGAAAGGATAGACTTCAATGGGAATGGCAGTGGTTGGAACAAGTATCACATACCAATAGAAATAACATACAGGAAAGGATAGACTTCAATGGGAATGGCAGTGGTTGGAACAAGTATCACATACAGGAAAGGATAGACTTCAATGGGAATGGCAGTGGTTGGAACAAGTATCACATACAGGAAAGGATGGACTTCAATGGGAATGGCAGTGGTTGGAACAAGTATCACATACCAATAGAAATAACATACAGGAAAGGATAGACTTCAATGGGAATGGCAGTGGTTGGAACAAGTATCACATACCAATAGAAATAACATACAGGAAAGGATAGACTTCAATGGGAATGGCAGTGGTTGGAACAAGTATCACATACAGGAAAGGATAGACTTCAATGGGAATGGCAGTGGTTGGAACAAGTATCACATACCAATAGAAATAACATACAGGAAAGGATAGACTTCAATGGGAATGGCAGTGGTTGGAACAAGTATCACATACCAATAGAAATAACATACAGGAAAGGATAGACTTCAATGGGAATGGCAGTGGTTGGAACAAAAATCACATACCAATAGAAATAACATACAGGAAAGGATAGACTTCAATGAAAATGGCAGTGGTTGGAACAAGTATCACATACCAATAGAAATAACATACAGGAAAGGATAGACTTCAATGGGAATGGCAGTGGTTGGAACAAGTATCACATACAGGAAAGGATAGACTTCAATGGGAATGGCAGTGGTTGGAACAAGTATCACATACAGGAAAGGATAGACTTCAATGGGAATGGCAGTGGTTGGAACAAATATCACATACCAATAGAAATAACATACAGGAAAGGATAGACTTCAATGGGAATGGCAGTGGTTGGAACAAGTATCACATACCAATAGAAATAACATACAGGAAAGGATAGACTTCAATGGGAATGGCAGTGGTTGGAACAAGTATCACATACAGGAAAGGATAGACTTCAATGGGAATGGCAGTGGTTGGAACAAGTATCACATACCAATAGAAATAACATACAGGAAAGGATAGACTTCAATGGGAATGGCAGTGGTTGGAACAAGTATCACATACAGGAAAGGATAGACTTCAATGGGAATGGCAGTGGTTGGAACAAGTATCACATACCAATAGAAATAACATACAGGAAAGGATAGACTTCAATGGGAATGGCAGTGGTTGGAACAAGTATCACATACAGGAAAGGATAGACTTCAATGGGAATGGCAGTGGTTGGAACAAGTATCACATACCAATAGAAATAACATACAGGAAAGGATAGACTTCAATGGGAATGGCAGTGGTTGGAACAAGTATCACATACCAATAGAAATAACATACAGGAAAGGATAGACTTCAATGGGAATGGCAGTGGTTGGAACAAGTATCACATACAGGAAAGGATAGACTTCAATGGGAATGGCAGTGGTTGGAACAAGTATCACATACCAATAGAAATAACATACAGGAAAGGATAGACTTCAATGGGAATGGCAGTGGTTGGAACAAGTATCACATACAGGAAAGGATAGACTTCAATGGGAATGGCAGTGGTTGGAACAAGTATCACATACCAATAGAAATAACATACAGGAAAGGATAGACTTCAATGGGAATGGCAGTGGTTGGAACAAGTATCACATACAGGAAAGGATAGACTTCAATGGGAATGGCAGTGGTTGGAACAAGTATCACATACCAATAGAAATAACATACAGGAAAGGATAGACTTCAATGGGAATGGCAGTGGTTGGAACAAGTATCACATACAGGAAAGGATAGATTTCAATGGGAATGGCAGTGGTTGGAACAAGTATCACATACCAATAGAAATAACATACAGGAAAGGATAGACTTCAATGGGAATGGCAGTGGTTGGAACAAGTATCACATACCAATAGAAATAACATACAGGAAAGGATAGACTTCAATGGGAATGGCAGTGGTTGGAACAAGTATCACATACCAATAGAAATAACATACAGGAAAGGATAGACTTCAATGGGAATGGCAGTGGTTGGAACAAGTATCACATACAGGAAAGGATAGACTTCAATGGGAATGGCAGTGGTTGGAACAAGTATCACATACAGGAAAGGATGGACTTCAATGGGAATGGCAGTGGTTGGAACAAGTATCACATACCAATAGAAATAACATACAGGAAAGGATAGACTTCAATGGGAATGGCAGTGGTTGGAACAAGTATCACATACCAATAGAAATAACATACAGGAAAGGATAGACTTCAATGGAATGGCAGTGGTTGGAACAAGTATCACATACAGGAAAGGATAGACTTCAATGGGAATGGCAGTGGTTGGAACAAGTATCACATACCAATAGAAATAACATACAGGAAAGGATAGACTTCAATGGGAATGGCAGTGGTTGGAACAAGTATCACATACCAATAGAAATAACATACAGGAAAGGATAGACTTCAATGGGAATGGCAGTGGTTGGAACAAGTATCACATACAGGAAAGGATAGACTTCAATGGGAATGGCAGTGGTTGGAACAAGTATCACATACCAATAGAAATAACATACAGGAAAGGATAGACTTCAATGGGAATGGCAGTGGTTGGAACAAGTATCACATACCAATAGAAATAACATACAGGAAAGGATAGACGTCAATGGGAATGGCAGTGGTTGGAACAAGTATCACATACAGGAAAGGATAGACTTCAATGGGAATGGCAGTGGTTGGAACAAGTATCACATACCAATAGAAATAACATACAGGAAAGGATAGACTTCAATGGGAATGGCAGTGGTTGGAACAAGTATCACATACAGGAAAGGATAGACTTCAATGGGAATGGCAGTGGTTGGAACAAGTATCACATACCAATAGAAATAACATACAGGAAAGGATAGACTTCAATGGGAATGGCAGTGGTTGGAACAAGTATCACATACAGGAAAGGATAGACTTCAATGGGAATGGCAGTGGTTGGAACAAGTATCACATACCAATAGAAATAACATACAGGAAAGGATAGACTTCAATGGGAATGGCAGTGGTTGGAACAAGTATCACATACCAATAGAAATAACATACAGGAAAGGATAGACTTCAATGGGAATGGCAGTGGTTGGAACAAGTATCACATACAGGAAAGGATAGACTTCAATGGGAATGGCAGTGGTTGGAACAAGTATCACATACCAATAGAAATAACATACAGGAAAGGATAGACTTCAATGGGAATGGCAGTGGTTGGAACAAGTATCACATACAGGAAAGGATAGACTTCAATGGGAATGGCAGTGGTTGGAACAAGTATCACATACCAATAGAAAGAACATACAGGAAAGGATAGACTTCAATGGGAATGGCAGTGGTTGGAACAAGTATCACATACAGGAAAGGATAGACTTCAATGGGAATGGCAGTGGTTGGAACAAGTATCACATACCAATAGAAATAACATACAGGAAAGGATAGACTTCAATGGGAATGGCAGTGGTTGGAACAAGTATCACATACAGGAAAGGATAGACTTCAATGGGAATGGCAGTATTTGGAACAAGTATCACATACCAATAGAAATAACATACAGGAAAGGATAGACTTCAATGAGAATGGCAGTGGTTGGAACAAGTATCACATACAGGAAAGGATAGACTTCAATGGGAATGGCAGTGGTTGGAACAAGTATCACATACAGGAAAGGATAGACTTCAATGGGAATGGCAGTGGTTGGAACAAGTATCACATACTAATAGAAATAACATACAGGAAAGGATAGACTTCAATGGGAATGGCAGTGGTTGGAACAAGTATCACATACAGGGAAGGATAGACTTCAATGGGAATGGCAGTGGTTGGAACAAGTATCACATACCAATAGAAATAACATACAGGAAAGGATAGACTTCAATGGGAATGGCAGTGGTTGGAACAAGTATCACATACCAATAGAAATAACATACAGGAAAGGATAGACGTCAATGGGAATGGCAGTGGTTGGAACAAGTATCACATACAGGAAAGGATAGACTTCAATGGGAATGGCAGTGGTTGGAACAAGTATCACATACCAATAGAAATAACATACAGGAAAGGATAGACTTCAATGGGAATGGCAGTGGTTGGAACAAGTATCACATACAGGAAAGGATAGACTTCAATGGGAATGGCAGTGGTTGGAACAAGTATCACATACCAATAGAAATAACATACAGGAAAGGATAGACTTCAATGGGAATGGCAGTGGTTGGAACAAGTATCACATACAGGAAAGGATAGACTTCAATGGGAATGGCAGTGGTTGGAACAAGTATCACATACCAATAGAAATAACATACAGGAAAGGATAGACTTCAATGGGAATGGCAGTGGTTGGAACAAGTATCACATACCAATAGAAATAACATACAGGAAAGGATAGACTTCAATGGGAATGGCAGTGGTTGGAACAAGTATCACATACAGGAAAGGATAGACTTCAATGGGAATGGCAGTGGTTGGAACAAGTATCACATACCAATAGAAATAACATACAGGAAAGGATAGACTTCAATGGGAATGGCAGTGGTTGGAACAAGTATCACATACAGGAAAGGATAGACTTCAATGGGAATGGCAGTGGTTGGAACAAGTATCACATACCAATAGAAATAACATACAGGAAAGGATAGACTTCAATGGGAATGGCAGTGGTTGGAACAAGTATCACATACAGGAAAGGATAGACTTCAATGGGAATGGCAGTGGTTGGAACAAGTATCACATACCAATAGAAATAACATACAGGAAAGGATAGACTTCAATGGGAATGGCAGTGGTTGGAACAAGTATCACATACAGGAAAGGATAGACTTCAATGGGAATGGCAGTGGTTGGAACAAGTATCACATACCAATAGAAATAACATACAGGAAAGGATAGACTTCAATGGGAATGGCAGTGGTTGGAACAAGTATCACATACCAATAGAAATAACATACAGGAAAGGATAGACTTCAATGGGAATGGCAGTGGTTGGAACAAGTATCACATACAGGAAAGGATAGACTTCAATGGGAATGGCAGTGGTTGGAACAAGTATCACATACCAATAGAAATAACATACAGGAAAGGATAGACTTCAATGGGAATGGCAGTGGTTGGAACAAGTATCACATACAGGAAAGGATAGACTTCAATGGGAATGGCAGTGGTTGGAACAAGTATCACATACCAATAGAAATAACATACAGGAAAGGATAGACTTCAATGGGAATGGCAGTGGTTGGAACAAGTATCACATACAGGAAAGGATAGACTTCAATGGGAATGGCAGTGGTTGGAACAAGTATCACATACCAATAGAAATAACATACAGGAAAGGATAGACTTCAATGGGAATGGCAGTGGTTGGAACAAGTATCACATACCAATAGAAATAACATACAGGAAAGGATAGACTTCAATGGGAATGGCAGTGGTTGGAACAAGTATCACATACAGGAAAGGATAGACTTCAATGGGAATGGCAGTGGTTGGAACAAGTATCACATACCAATAGAAATAACATACAGGAAAGGATAGACTTCAATGGGAATGGCAGTGGTTGGAACAAGTATCACATACAGGAAAGGATAGACTTCAATGGGAATGGCAGTGGTTGGAACAAGTATCACATACCAATAGAAATACCATACAGGAAAGGATAGACTTCAATGGGAATGGCAGTGGTTGGAACAAGTATCACATACCAATAGAAATAACATACAGGAAAGGATAGACTTCAATGGGAATGGCAGTGGTTGGAACAAGTATCACATACAGGAAAGGATAGACTTCAATGGGAATGGCAGTGGTTGGAACAAGTATCACATACCAATAGAAATAACATACAGGAAAGGATAGACTTCAATGGGAATGGCAGTGGTTGGAACAAGTATCACATACCAATAGAAATAACATACAGGAAAGGATAGACTTCAATGGGAATGGCAGTGGTTGGAACAAGTATCACATACAGGAAAGGATAGACTTCAATGGGAATGGCAGTGGTTGGAACAAGTATCACATACCAATAGAAATAACATACAGGAAAGGATAGACTTCAATGGGAATGGCAGTGGTTGGAACAAGTATCACATACCAATAGAAATAACATACAGGAAAGGATAGACTTCAATGGGAATGGCAGTGGTTGGAACAAGTATCACATACAGGAAAGGATAGACGTCAATGGGAATGGCAGTGGTTGGAACAAGTATCACATACAGGAAAGGATAGACTTCAATGGGAATGGCAGTGGTTGGAACAAGTATCACATACCAATAGAAATAACATACAGGAAAGGATAGACTTCAATGGGAATGGCAGTGGTTGGAACAAGTATCACATACAGGAAAGGATAGACTTCAATGGGAATGGCAGTGGTTGGAACAAGTATCACATACCAATAGAAATAACATACAGGAAAGGATAGACTTCAATGGGAATGGCAGTGGTTGGAACAAGTATCACATACCAATAGAAATAACATACAGGAAAGGATAGACTTCAATGGGAATGGCAGTGGTTGGAACAAGTATCACATACAGGAAAGGATAGACTTCAATGGGAATGGCAGTGGTTGGAACAAGTATCACATACCAATAGAAATAACATACAGGAAAGGATAGACTTCAATGGGAATGGCAGTGGTTGGAACAAGTATCACATACAGGAAAGGATAGACTTCAATGGGAATGGCAGTGGTTGGAACAAGTATCACATACCAATAGAAATAACATACAGGAAAGGATAGACTTCAATGGGAATGGCAGTGGTTGGAACAAGTATCACATACCAATAGAAATAACATACAGGAAAGGATAGACTTCAATGGGAATGGCAGTGGTTGGAACAAGTATCACATACAGGAAAGGATAGACTTCAATGGGAATGGCAGTGGTTGGAACAAGTATCACATACCAATAGAAATAACATACAGGAAAGGATAGACTTCAATGGGAATGGCAGTGGTTGGAACAAGTATCACATACAGGAAAGGATAGACTTCAATGGGAATGGCAGTGGTTGGAACAAGTATCACATACCAATAGAAATAACATACAGGAAAGGATAGACTTCAATGGGAATGGCAGTGGTTGGAACAAGTATCACATACCAATAGAAATAACATACAGGAAAGGATAGACTTCAATGGGAATGGCAGTGGTTGGAACAAGTATCACATACAGGAAAGGATAGACTTCAATGGGAATGGCAGTGGTTGGAACAAGTATCACATACCAATAGAAATAACATACAGGAAAGGATAGACTTCAATGGGAATGGCAGTGGTTGGAACAAGTATCACATACCAATAGAAATAACATACAGGAAAGGATAGACTTCAATGGGAATGGCAGTGGTTGGAACAAGTATCACATACAGGAAAGGATAGACTTCAATGGGAATGGCAGTGGTTGGAACAAGTATCACATACCAATAGAAATAACATACAGGAAAGGATAGACTTCAATGGGAATGGCAGTGGTTGGAACAAGTATCACATACAGGAAAGGATAGACTTCAATGGGAATGGCAGTGGTTGGAACAAGTATCACATACCAATAGAAATAACATACAGGAAAGGATAGACTTCAATGGGAATGGCAGTGGTTGGAACAAGTATCACATACCAATAGAAATAACATACAGGAAAGGATAGACTTCAATGGGAATGGCAGTGGTTGGAACAAGTATCACATACAGGAAAGGATAGACTTCAATGGGAATGGCAGTGGTTGGAACAAGTATCACATACCAATAGAAATAACATACAGGAAAGGATAGACTTCAATGGGAATGGCAGTGGTTGGAACAAGTATCACATACAGGAAAGGATAGACTTCAATGGGAATGGCAGTGGTTGGAACAAGTATCACATACCAATAGAAATAACATACAGGAAAGGATAGACTTCAATGGGAATGGCAGTGGTTGGAACAAGTATCACATACAGGAAAGGATAGACTTCAATGGGAATGGCAGTGGTTGGAACAAGTATCACATACCAATAGAAATAACATACAGGAAAGGATAGACTTCAATGGGAATGGCAGTGGTTGGAACAAGTATCACATACCAATAGAAATAACATACAGGAAAGGATAGACTTCAATGGGAATGGCAGTGGTTGGAACAAGTATCACATACAGGAAAGGATAGACTTCAATGGGAATGGCAGTGGTTGGAACAAGTATCACATACCAATAGAAATAACATACAGGAAAGGATAGACTTCAATGGGAATGGCAGTGGTTGGAACAAGTATCACATACAGGAAAGGATAGACTTCAATGGGAATGGCAGTGGTTGGAACAAGTATCACATACCAATAGAAATAACATACAGGAAAGGATAGACTTCAATGGGAATGGCAGTGGTTGGAACAAGTATCACATACCAATAGAAATAACATACAGGAAAGGATAGACTTCAATGGGAATGGCAGTGGTTGGAACAAGTATCACATACAGGAAAGGATAGACTTCAATGGGAATGGCAGTGGTTGGAACAAGTATCACATACCAATAGAAATAACATACAGGAAAGGATAGACTTCAATGGGAATGGCAGTGGTTGGAACAAGTATCACATACAGGAAAGGATAGACTTCAATGGGAATGGCAGTGGTTGGAACAAGTATCACATACCAATAGAAATAACATACAGGAAAAGGATAGACTTCAATGGGAATGGCAGTGGTTGGAACAAGTATCACATACCAATAGAAATAACATACAGGAAAGGATAGACTTCAATGGGAATGGCAGTGGTTGGAACAAGTATCACATACCAATAGAAATAACATACAGGAAAGGATAGACTTCAATGGGAATGGCAGTGGTTGGAACAAGTATCACATACAGGAAAGGATAGACTTCAATGGGAATGGCAGTGGTTGGAACAAGTATCACATACCAATAGAAATAACATACAGGAAAGGATAGACTTCAATGGGAATGGCAGTGGTTGGAACACGTATCACATACCAATAGAAATAACATACAGGAAAGGCTAGACTTCAATGGGAATGGCAGTGGTTGGAACAAGTATCACATACAGGAAAGGATAGACTTCAATGGGAATGGCAGTGGTTGGAACAAGTATCACATACAGGAAAGGATAGACTTCAATGGGAAATGGCAGTGGTTGGAACAAGTATCACATACCAATAGAAATAACATACAGGAAAGGATAGACTTCAATGGGAATGGCAGTGGTTGGAACAAGTATCACATACAGGAAAGGATAGACTTCAATGGGAATGGCAGTGGTTGGAACAAGTATCACATACCAATAGAAATAACATACAGGAAAGGATAGACTTCAATGGGAATGGCAGTGGTTGGAACAAGTATCACATACAGGAAAGGATAGACTTCAATGGGAATGGCAGTGGTTGGAACAAGTATCACATACCAATAGAAATAACATACAGGAAAGGATAGACTTCAATGGGAATGGCAGTGGTTGGAACAAGTATCACATACAGGAAAGGATAGACTTCAATGGGAATGGCAGTGGTTGGAACAAGTATCACATACCAATAGAAATAACATACAGGAAAGGATAGACTTCAATGGGAATGGCAGTGGTTGGAACAAGTATCACATACCAATAGAAATAACATACAGGAAAGGATAGACTTCAATGGGAATGGCAGTGGTTGGAACAAGTATCACATACAGGAAAGGATAGACTTCAATGGGAATGGCAGTGGTTGGAACAAGTATCACATACCAATAGAAATAACATACAGGAAAGGATAGACTTCAATGGGAATGGCAGTGGTTGGAACAAGTATCACATACAGGAAAAGATAGACTTCAATGGGAATGGCAGTGGTTGGAACAAGTATCACATACCAATAGAAATAACATACAGGAAAGGATAGACTTCAATGGGAATGGCAGTGGTTGGAACAAGTATCACATACAGGAAAGGATAGACTTCAATGGGAATGGCAGTGGTTGGAACAAGTATCACATACCAATAGAAATAACATACAGGAAAGGATAGACTTCAATGGGAATGGCAGTGGTTGGAACAAGTATCACATACAGGAAAGGATAGACTTCAATGGGAATGGCAGTGGTTGGAACAAGTATCACATACCAATAGAAATAACATACAGGAAAGGATAGACTTCAATGGGAATGGCAGTGGTTGGAACAAGTATCACATACCAATAGAAATAACATACAGGAAAGGATAGACTTCAATGGGAATGGCAGTGGTTGGAACAAGTATCACATACAGGAAAGGATAGACTTCAATGGGAATGGCAGTGGTTGGAACAAGTATCACATACAGGAAAGGATAGACTTCAATGGGAATGGCAGTGGTTGGAACAAGTATCACATACCAATAGAAATAACATACAGGAAAGGATAGACTTCAATGGGAATGGCAGTGGTTGGAACAAGTATCACATACAGGAAAGGATAGACTTCAATGGGAATGGCAGTGGTTGGAACAAGTATCACATACCAATAGAAATAACATACAGGAAAGGATAGACTTCAATGGAATGGCAGTGGTTGGAACAAGTATCACATACAGGAAAGGATAGACTTCAATGGGAATGGCAGTGGTTGGAACAAGTATCACATACAGGAAAGGATAGACTTCAATGGGAATGGCAGTGGTTGGAACAAGTATCACATACCAATAGAAATAACATACAGGAAAGGATAGACTTCAATGGGAATGGCAGTGGTTGGAACAAGTATCACATACAGGAAAGGATAGACTTCAATGGGAATGGCAGTGGTTGGAACAAGTATCACATACCAATAGAAATAACATACAGGAAAGGATAGACTTCAATGGGAATGGCAGTGGTTGGAACAAGTATCACATACAGGAAAGGATAGACTTCAATGGGAATGGCAGTGGTTGGAACAAGTATCACATACCAATAGAAATAACATACAGGAAAGGATAGACTTCAATGGGAATGGCAGTGGTTGGAACAAGTATCACATACCAATAGAAATAACATACAGGAAAGGATAGACTTCAATGGGAATGGCAGTGGTTGGAACAAGTATCACATACAGGAAAGGATAGACTTCAATGGGAATGGCAGTGGTTGGAACAAGTATCACATACCAATAGAAATAACATACAGGAAAGGATAGACTTCAATGGGAATGGCAGTGGTTGGAACAAGTATCACATACAGGAAAGGATAGACTTCAATGGGAATGGCAGTGGTTGGAACAAGTATCACATACCAATAGAAATAACATACAGGAAAGGATAGACTTCAATGGGAATGGCAGTGGTTGGAACAAGTATCACATACAGGAAAGGATAGACTTCAATGGGAATGGCAGTGGTTGGAACAAGTATCACATACCAATAGAAATAACATACAGGAAAGGATAGACTTCAATGGGAATGGCAGTGGTTGGAACAAGTATCACATACAGGAAAGGATAGACTTCAATGGGAATGGCAGTGGTTGGAACAAGTATCACATACCAATAGAAATAACATACAGGAAAGGATAGACTTCAATGGGAATGGCAGTGGTTGGAACAAGTATCACATACCAATAGAAATAACATACAGGAAAGGATAGACTTAATGGCAGTGGTTGGAACAAGTATCACATACAGGAAAGGATAGACTTCAATGGGAATGGCAGTGGTTGGAACAAGTATCACATACCAATAGAATAACATACAGGAAAGGATAGACTTCAATGGGAATGGCAGTGGTTGGAACAAGTATCACATACCAATAGAAATAACATACAGGAAAGGATAGACTTCAATGGGAATGGCAGTGGTTGGAACAAGTATCACATACAGGAAAGGATAGACTTCAATGGGAATGGCAGTGGTTGGAACAAGTATCACATACCAATAGAAATAACATACAGGAAAGGATAGACTTCAATGGGAATGGCAGTGGTTGGAACAAGTATCACATACGGGAAAGGATAGACTTCAATGGGAATGGCAGTGGTTGGAACAAGTATCACATACCAATAGAAATAACATACAGGAAAGGATAGACTTCAATGGGAATGGCAGTGGTTGGAACAAGTATCACATACCAATAGAAATAACATACAGGAAAGGATAGACTTCAATGGGAATGGCAGTGGTTGGAACAAGTATCACATACAGGAAAGGATAGACTTCAATGGGAATGGCAGTGGTTGGAACAAGTATCACATACCAATAGAAATAACATACAGGAAAGGATAGACTTCAATGGGAATGGCAGTGGTTGGAACAGTATCACATACCAATAGAAATAACATACAGGAAAGGATAGACTTCAATGGGAATGGCAGTGGTTGGAACAAGTATCACATACAGGAAAGGATAGACTTCAATGGGAATGGCAGTGGTTGGAACAAGTATCACATACCAATAGAAATAACATACAGGAAAGGATAGACTTCAATGGGAATGGCAGTGGTTGGAACAAGTATCACATACAGGAAAGGATAGACTTCAATGGGAATGGCAGTGGTTGGAACAAGTATCACATACCAATAGAAATAACATACAGGAAAGGATAGACTTCAATGGGAATGGCAGTGGTTGGAACAAGTATCACATACCAATAGAAATAACATACAGGAAAGGATAGACTTCCATGGGAATGGCAGTGGTTGGAACAAGTATCACATACAGGAAAGGATAGACTTCAATGGGAATGGCAGTGGTTGGAACAAGTATCACATACCAATAGAATAACATACAGGAAAGGATAGACTTCAATGGGAATGGCAGTGGTTGGAACAAGTATCACATACCAATAGAAATAACATACAGGAAAGGATAGACTTCAATGGGAATGGCAGTGGTTGGAACAAGTATCACATACAGGAAAGGATAGACTTCAATGGGAATGGCAGTGGTTGGAACAAGTATCACATACCAATAGAAATAACATACAGGAAAGGATAGACTTCAATGGGAATGGCAGTGGTTGGAACAAGTATCACATACGGGAAAGGATAGACTTCAATGGGAATGGCAGTGGTTGGAACAAGTATCACATACCAATAGAAATAACATACAGGAAAGGATAGACTTCAATGGGAATGGCAGTGGTTGGAACAAGTACACATACCAATAGAATACATACAGGAAAGGATAGACTTCAATGGGAATGGCAGTGGTTGGAACAAGTATCACATACAGGAAAGGATAGACTTCAATGGGAATGGCAGTGGTTGGAACAAGTATCACATACCAATAGAAATAACATACAGGAAAGGATAGACTTCAATGGGAATGGCAGTGGTTGGAACAAGTATCACATACAGGAAAGGATAGACTTCAATGGGAATGGCAGTGGTTGGAACAAGTATCACATACCAATAGAAATAACATACAGGAAAAGATAGACTTCAATGGGAATGGCAGTGGTTGGAACAAGTATCATACCAAGAATACATACAGGAAAGGATAGACTTCAATGGGAATGGCAGTGGTTGGAACAAGTATCACATACCAATAGAAATAACATACAGGAAAGGATAGACTTCAATGGGAATGGCAGTGGTTGGAACAAGTATCACATACAGGAAAGGATAGACTTCAATGGGAATGGCAGTGGTTGGAACAAGTATCACATACCAATAGAAATAACATACAGGAAAGGATAGACTTCAATGGGAATGGCAGTGGTTGGAACACGTATCACATACCATAGAAATAACATACAGGAAAGGCTAGACTTCAATGGGAATGGCAGTGGTTGGAACAAGTATCACATACAGGAAAGGATAGACTTCAATGGGAATGGCAGTGGTTGGAACAAGTATCAACATACAGGAAAGGATAGACTTCAATGGGAATGGCAGTGGTTGGAACAAGTATCACATACCAATAGAAATAACATACAGGAAAGGATAGACTTCAATGGGAATGGCAGTGGTTGGAACAAGTATCACATACAGGAAAGGATAGACTTCAATGGGAATGGCAGTGGTTGGAACAAGTATCACATACCAATAGAAATAACATACAGGAAAGGATAGACTTCAATGGGAATGGCAGTGGTTGGAACAAGTATCACATACAGGAAAGGATAGACTTCAATGGGAATGGCAGTGGTTGGAACAAGTATCACATACCAATAGAAATAACATACAGGAAAGGATAGACTTCAATGGAATGGCAGTGGTTGGAACAAGTATCACATACAGGAAAGGATAGACTTCAATGGGAATGGCAGTGGTTGGAACAAGTATCACATACCAAGAACATACAGGAAGGATAGACTTCAATGGGAATGGCAGTGGTTGGAACAAGTATCACATACCAATAGAAATAACATACAGGAAAGGATAGACTTCAATGGGAATGGCAGTGGTTGGAACAAGTATCACATACAGGAAAGGATAGACTTCAATGGGAATGGCAGTGGTTGGAACAAGTATCACATACCAATAGAAATAACATACAGGAAAGGATAGACTTCAATGGGAATGGCAGTGGTTGGAACAAGTATCACATACAGGAAAGGATAGACTTCAATGGGAATGGCAGTGGTTGGAACAAGTATCACATACCAATAGAAATAACATACAGGAAAGGATAGACTTCAATGGGAATGGCAGTGGTTGGAACAAGTATCACATACAGGAAAGGATAGACTTCAATGGGAATGGCAGTGGTTGGAACAAGTATCACATACCAATAGAAATAACATACAGGAAAGGATAGACTTCAATGGGAATGGCAGTGGTTGGAACAAGTATCACATACAGGAAAGGATAGACTTCAATGGGAATGGCAGTGGTTGGAACAAGTATCACATACCAATAGAAATAACATACAGGAAAGGATAGACTTCAATGGGAATGGCAGTGGTTGGAACAAGTATCACATACCAATAGAAATAAATACAGGAAGGATAGACTTCAATGGGAATGGCAGTGGTTGGAACAAGTATCACATACAGGAAAGGATAGACTTCAATGGGAATGGCAGTGGTTGGAACAAGTATCACATACAGGAAAGGATAGACTTCAATGGGAATGGCAGTGGTTGGAACAAGTATCAATACCAATAGAAATAACATACAGGAAAGGATAGACTTCAATGGGAATGGCAGTGGTTGGAACAAGTATCACATACAGGAAAGGATAGACTTCAATGGGAATGGCAGTGGTTGGAACAAGTATCACATACCAATAGAAATAACATACAGGAAAGGATAGACTTCAATGGGAATGGCAGTGGTTGGAACAAGTATCACATACAGGAAAGGATTAGACTTCAATGGGAATGGCAGTGGTTGGAACAAGTATCACATACAGGAAAGGATAGACTTCAATGGGAATGGCAGTGGTTGGAACAAGTATCACATACCAATAGAAATAACATACAGGAAAGGATAGACTTCAATGGGAATGGCAGTGGTTGGAACAAGTATCACATACAGGAAAGGATAGACTTCAATGGAATGGCAGTGGTTGGAACAAGTATCACATACCAATAGAAATAACATACAGGAAAGGATAGACTTCAATGGGAATGGCAGTGGTTGGAACAAGTATCACATACAGGAAAGGATAGACTTCAATGGGAATGGCAGTGGTTGGAACAAGTATCACATACCAATAGAAATAACATACAGGAAAGGATAGACTTCAATGGGAATGGCAGTGGTTGGAACAAGTATCACATTACCAATAGAAATAACATACAGGAAAGGATAGACTTCAATGGGAATGGCAGTGGTTGGAACAAGTATCACATACAGGAAAGGATAGACTTCAATGGGAATGGCAGTGGTTGG